>NC_138060.1:26784512-27384512 GCF_964194185.1 Rhinolophus hipposideros
TTGTATAGGACTGCCAGTTTCCAAACAGCTTCCTAGTGTGAGGTATTATGATTTTAAACAATTTTGCTAATGTAATGGAGAAAATAAGTTATCTCCCTATTGTTTTAATTGTCACTTCTTTATTAGAGACAAGTAACAGTTTCTCCCCTTTAAAAATAAGCTACTAGTTAGTATTTACTCATTTTTTATTTTATTGGGGAATATTGGGGAACAGTGTGTTTCTCCAGGGCCCATCAGCTACAAGTCGTTGGACTTCAATCTAGTTGTGGGGGGCGCAGCTCACTCCAAGTCCAGTCACTGTCTTCAACCTTTAGTTGCAGGGGGCGCAGCCCACCATCCCATGCGGGAATTGAACCAGCAACCTTGTTGTTAAGAGCTCCGGCTCTAACCAACTGAGTCATCCAGACGCCCTAATATTTATTCTTTGGTAGATTAGGTTGGAAAGAAAGCTCTGGACTTCTCACCACTTAACGTCTCAGTTTCTTCATCTACAAAATGGAGTGATACTAGAGTGATTGTGAAACAAGTGATACCAATCTGTGAAAGCTGTATTCTGTATATATTCATTATCATTACCCACCCCACTTAGTCTCAAATATACCTATTTAGAAATTATACACGTTCTGTTTTGTCAACAATCCAGAAAACTTTCATCACATCCCAACTCGTGAAAGCCTTATTTTCTTTGTGACCTGGAGCCTTAGAAAGGCAAAGTCCCTTCTTAATTTCCTCTGTTGTTTGAGGGGAAACATTACTGACGTGTTTGGAGTTTTAAGGAGAAGGGCCTCCATCAAAGCCTAAGGGTATCATTACCCGACACTAGCAGGAAAGGCAAGCTCAGCCAAGTGCAGCCTCGACCTTGCGTTTGAAAGAATAGCCCCTCTCATCAGGAAAGGTCAAGGACGCTCTAAGACCCAACAGAAATGCTCCAGGTGCCAGAAACTGACCTCAGACTGACCTGGCAGGTGCAGGAGCCAGAATGCATCAGTTAATCACTCTCAGGAAGTTTCCTCCTCGCTGTTTTTTCCGTTGCTAGGAGACCTCGCTTCTCCGAGGCTCACTGGTTAGAGCCCCCTCTTGTGTCCGTGCCCTGTAATAGCACCTTCAGTAGAGCGAAAAGCAAAAATTACTTTTTGTTTTAATAATTTTTATTCTGGAATATAATATACAGAAAAAGCATCCAAGATATACCTATGTCTTGAAAATTAGTTATAAAATAAGCCCTCGTGTAACCACCGCCCAGGTAAAGAAATCTAGCGCCGCCAGCACCTCAGATACCCACCACCCAACATCACACTCCTTCCTCTATTCTACAGATAAATATTCTTCCAATGCTTAGAGTATCCCTTTATCGCTTTTCTTCACAGTTTTATTACTTGTATATGTATCCTTAAATAATATAGCTTTGGTTTTGTCTGTTTGGGAACTTCCCATAAATAAAACTGTATGGTTTACTAAATATCATGTTTGTAAGGTTCATTTATGTTGCTGCACAGAGATATAGTGTATCCATTTTAATTGCGTATAACATTCCACTATATGATTTTACTACAGTTTATCCATTTTCCTGTTGATGGACATTTGGTCTGTTTCCAAGTTGGGACTGTTTTGAACAGCGCTGCTATGAACCTTCTCGTACATGTGCTTTGCTGTGTATTTGCATGCATTTCTCCAAGTTATATATCTAAGGATAAAAGTACTGGGCCACAGAATGTGCATCTCTGACTACTAGATAATGCCAAACAACTGTATGAAGTTGTTGAACAAATAAGTATACTTTCCCACCCAGCTTTGGATGTTTATTCTCACTGCTCCATGGGGCTACAGTTGGTATTGTGAGACACTAATTTTTGCCAATATGGTGGGTGTGTAGTGGTATCTCGTTGTTATTTTAATTTTTATTTCTTCATAATTAATGAGATCAAGCAGATTTTTATACGTTTCCTGGCCAGTTGGATTTCCTCATATTCGAGTGTCTATTTAAAAATGTTTATCCATTTTCTTTTGGGTTGTTTGTGTTTGTAGCAGAAGCCTCTGGTTCCTGCTCTTGGCTAATCTCTGATTTCAGTAGCTATTACTGGGAACAAATTTTTTTTTACCTTTTGTTTTAACATAATTTCAGACTTATAAAAAAGTCGCTAGAATAGAACCAACCAAAATACATCCTATATCCCTTTCACCAGAATCCCAAATGTTAACATATTACCATGTTTCTTTTCTCTTTTTTCTTTTTCTCTGTAAGTACTTTTACTTTCTGAGTTTGAACGCAGACATGATGCCTTTTACCATAAATCTTTCAGTATATGTTTACTAAAAACAAGGTCATTCTCTTACTCAGTAGCCATAGTACAATTATCAAAACCAAGAAACTAACATTGATACATTAATGGTGTCTTCATAGTGACATGTTAATGTTTTATCTGTAGACCTTATTCAGATTTTGCCAGGTGTCCCAACCATGTCCTCCATAACTGAAGAAAATTCAAGATCATGTCTGCATTCATTTATGATATCTCTTTTGCCTCCATTAATCTGTAAGAACTCCTCTTTGTTTTGCATGGCATTGACACTTTTGCAGAGTATGGATTGGTTATATTGTAAAGTGTCCCTCTATCTGGGTTTGTCAGATATTTCTTCATGATCAGATTCAGCTGATGCATTTAGACAAGAATATCTCAGAATGATGTTGTGTTCCAAAGCATTATTATAATCCTAAAATCAATCTAATGCATAGTTCTTTTATTTTTCCAGAGGCAAGAGATTGTTGAGCATAATATTAGGGATTATAACATCATAAAAAGTGAAAAGACGAGTCACAGAGTGAGAGAAGATCATTGCAACTGATCTTTTAGAGAAAAGATCTTGATCAAGAGGGGGGAATGATAAAAGTAAACTGATATCTTGGGATGCTTAACCTTGGAGCTAGGAGGACTGTGGGTGGAGCTGGGACCCGTTGACTCTCTAGACCTGACTTCCTGTTAAACATTGTGGTAACTTCTGGGGGAGGGATGCTAATAAACAGAATAGCCATCTTGGAACCCAGCCATTATTTTCCTGCTTCATGTGGGAGCTGGTTGGAACCCCGAGTGGGAGGTGTGCGCTCCCCACACTGAGGTAGTGGTTTTGTTTCTTTTTCCTCTTTTCCCCCTGAATAAACCATTTTTTTCTTGTGGATTTATCTGGAGAGTTATTTTTGCCAGTTGATAAAACATACATATTAGACATTAAATATTAAATAGAGGATAGTCTCAAAAACACATCAAGAATTCTTACAAATCAATAGAAAAAAGGCAGATAACCCAATGGGAAAAAATAGGCTCTTCCTAAAAAATAGCTCTTCCTAAGAGAAGAAATTCAAATAGATATTAAAGATGTAAAAATGTGCTCAACCTGATTAATAAACAGGGAAATACAAATTAAAATACAACAAGATAACATTATATGCTTAACATATTGGCCCACATGAAAGGCCTTCAATACTGAGTGTTAATGAGGTGATAGTGGATATGCTAGATACTGGATGTGCTAGAATTTAATCAGTCAACTACTTTGGAAAAGAGTGTTGCTTTAAACTAAGAAAGCTCAAGATGTGCACACTCTCTGATCCAGCGATTCTGCGACTTCAGAGAAACTCCTACACCACACATACAATGTTCACAGCATCATTGTCATAATAGCCAAACACGGGAAACAACCAAAGTTTATCAGTGAGAAAAGTTTATCAGTGAGAATTTATTATATCAAATAAATTGTGATATATTTGCCCAATTATACTCTACAACAGTGTTTCTTAAATTTAAGCATGCTTCAGAATCACCTTGGGGGCTTTGTGTCCACACAAAACTTTTACATGAATCTTTATGACAGCATTATTCACTATAGCCAAAAGTGGGAACAAACCAGTGTCCCTCAGCAGACAAATGGACAAACAAAATATGGTCTGTCTATACAATGGGTGTTGTTCTGCCATAAACAGGAATGAAGTACTGACTCATGCTACACATGGATGAACCTTAAAAACATTATGTTAAGTGAGAGAAACCAGACACAAAAGGTCACATATATGCTTTCATTTATGTGAAATGTTCAGAAAAGGCAAATTCATAGAGATAGAAAGTAGATTAGCAGTTGCCAGGGGCTGAGGGAAAGGGAAATGGGGACTAACCGCTACTAGGGCTTTCTTTTTGGGGTGATGAAAATGTTCCTTACTAGATTGTAATCATTGTTGCTCAACTCTGAAATACTAAAAACCGTTGAATTATATACTTTAAATGGATGAATGTATGGTGTGAATGATATCTCAATAAAGCTGTTAAAAATCACACATGCAGATTGTGGGCTGCACCCCACGGAGTTTCTGATTTAGTGGGTCTCGGGGTGGGGCCCAAGGCTTTTCCTTTCACACAAGGTCGCAGAAGAAGATGATGGTGATGGTTTCTCCAACCACACTTAGAGAACCACTGCTGTGCAGCAGTCAGAACGAGCAAGTTACAGATACACACAATTATTCCAAGCCATTCCAAACCAGCATTTACTTTGCTTTTTGAAACCTTAAAACCTTAAAAATTCACCTCCTGGGACCTGGGCCTCCCTGTCTTACTCCCATTTGATTTACTAATGCTGAGAATGGTGACCAGCCAGGTGACTGGGGCAAGGTGGGTCTCCCCCTCCTCCTTCCTTAGCCCCTCCTCTACTAGAGTTGGCTTCTGCCCTATGTAAAAAGGGGTGGGAGTGGGGGGCAGGTGGGACTGCTCCCCACATGACTCTTAACCACTCTGTTCTCTCCTTGCTCCCCTTCCACTCCAGAGGCCACCCTCCTTATTAGAAGACTCTCCGGACCTCAAGGCTAGATTCCCTCTCAAACTGCACAGGCACTGCAGTCCCAGGTGCACGGGGTCCACCATCCGCTCCTTACTCCTAAGAGGGCCTTTGTTCTCGCCTCTGAGCTCTAGGTTAAATAAAAAGGGATGGGTGAGGGGAGCAAGGTTCATTTTTAACCTTTGTTGAGCTCTTTGTTAACTTTTGTATGAGAAGCCTGTGAGAGTACAGTGGGTACTTCTGAAGAGGTCAGAGGTCAGGGGCAGGCAGAGAGTGGCAGGAAACACACTAGTCCAGGTGGGCGGGGCCAGATGGTAAAGGAGCCCAGGAGCTGGGGTTTATTCCTGATGGCAGTGGGAAGCCATGGAAGGGAATTGTGGGAGGGGCATGCAATAGTCAGCTCTGAGTTTGGGGGAGTACCTTCTGACTACAAAGTGGGGACAGGCTGGAGGAAGCCTGGAGGAGAGAAAACCAAGGCAGGGAGAGGGAGGGTATTGGTCAGGAGGATATGAGGAGCCCTGAACTGCTGCAGGAATGGGAGGAGGCAAAAGACTGGACAGCAGCAGGCTGGTGTTGTATAGGAGCTTTCTAGTTTGATGTAGTCCCATTTGTTTATTTCTGTTTTTGTTTCCTTGCTATTGGTGTCAAGTTCACAAAAACATTGCTAAGACTAATGTCCAGAAGAATCTACTGTCGTTTTATTACATCACTTACGCCTTTTGGATGCAAGGGACAGAAACTCCAACTCAAACTGGGTGAAAGAAAAGAGGGGAGTTTATTGCCTCATAAAACAGGACTAGCTTGAAGGGCAGATTGATCTATGTTGTAGAACATTGTTTTCCGGGCTTGGTTTCGTACACTCTTTTGGTTCCACTCTATTCCCTGTGTGGACTTCATTCTCAGACTGGCGCTGATGATAGCAAAGGGGCTAAGTTCACATTCTCACATCATGAAATACAACAGAAGAGAAGGACTTCTCTCAGAAGCCCCAGTACAGTGGTTCATTTTATATTTCAACTTGGCTGGGCCATGGGTGCCAGATATTTGGTTAAACATTATTCTGAGTGTGTCCATGAAAGTGTTTCTGAATAAGATTAACATTTGAATCAGGACTGAGTAATGCAGACTGCCCTCCCCAATGTGAGTGAGCCTTATCCAATGCACTGAAGGCCTAAATAGAACAAAAAGGTGGAGAAAGGGAGAATTTACTCTCTCTGCCTGACTCCTTGAGCTGGATATCAGTCTTCTCTTGTTCTCGGACTGAAACTTACATCATCCATTCTCCTGGTTCTCAGGCCTTCCGATTCAGGCTGGAACTACACCACCAGCTCTCATGGGTCTTCAGCTTGCCAACCGCAGATCTCCATAATCACATGAGCCAATTTCTTATAATAAATAGCTTTCTATATCTCCTATTGGTTCTGTTTCGCTGAGGAACCCTGACTAATACACCCAGCGAAGATCTCTGTTTAATGATCTGTTGCAGTATAAGAAACGATCACAAATCTTTTTTTTTTTGAAGGAGGGCGCCGCTCAAAGTGGCCCATGCGGGGATCGAACCGGCAACCTTGGTGTCAATAGCACTACACTCTAACCAACTGAGCTAAGCAGACGCACACCATTGCAAATCTCGATGGCTTAAACTTATTGTTTTTCATCATCTTTCAATATGGTCTGAGTTCAGCGGGGTGGATCTTCTGCTTCATATGGTGTCTGCAGGAGCTGGCAAGTCCAAGATGCTTTTTCACTCACATGTCTGATGCCTCAGCTGGGATGGCTGAAAAGCGTGGGGCTGACCAGACTTCTCTCTACCTAGCTTTCCCTAGCTTGGGCTTTTTCACAGCATGGATGGCTTAGGATAGTCAGATTTCTTACATGGAGGCTGAATTCCTGGAGGAAAAGCAGAAGCTGCCAGGCATCTTAAAAGCTAGGCCTGGGACAATCACATGTCACTTCTGCTACATTCTATTTCCATTGGTCAAGGCAAGTCACAGTTCCAACTAAGATTCAGGGGGCAAGGAAATAGATTCCACCCCTTGATGGCAGAAACAGCACATGCATACAAGGAGGGGAGAGATGGTTGGGGTCAATATGTGGACACTAGTCACCTGGTGACTATGGGTTCTGTTGAGTTCTGACCCTGGATTAGTTGGTTTACAAACTTTTGCTGAGAGACCCAAAAAGGGGAAAAGAAAGAATAGATGCTGGGGGTAACTTATGTCTCTGTCACAGGCCCCTCCCTGAATCAGTGACTGGAATATGCTGAATGCCCCCCGGAACCCATCCCTAGAGCTAGAGATGGTGTCAACCCTCCCAAAATCCATTGGGTGTAGAATTTTTTCTTTAATTTAACTTTTTTTTATTGTGGTAAAATATACATAATATAAAATTTACCATTTAACCATTTTAAGTGTATAGTTCATTATGTAAATTCACAATGTCTTCTATCACCATTATTCATTTCCAGAACTTTCTCATCACTCCAAACATAAACTCTGTGCCCATTAAGTAAGCAATAACACTCTATTTCACCCTCCCCTCAGCCCCTGGTAACTTCTATTATACCTTCTGTCTCTGTGAATTTGCTTATTCTAGTATCTCACATAAATGAAATTATACAATATGTGTCCCTTTATGACTAGTTTATTTCACTTAGCATAATGTTCTTAAGGTTCATCAATGTTGTACCAGGTGTCAGAATCTTGTTCCTTTTTGTGGCTGAATACTATTCCATTGTTTGTTTAGAGCACATTTTGTTTATCCATTCGTTCATCCATCAATGGACACTTGGGTTGCTTCCACATTTCAGCTATTGTGAATAATGCTGCTATGAAGATAGGCATACAAATACCTGTTTCAGTCCCTGTTTTCAATTCTTTTGAGTATATATCTAGGAGTGGAATTGATGGGCTCTATGTTTAACTTTTGAGAAACTGCTAAATTGTTTTTCACAGTAGCTGCCCGATTTTTACCTTCCCACCAGGAATGCATGAGGGTTTCAGTTTCTCCGCATCCTCACCAATATTTGATATTTTCCATTTTTTTTAAATAATAGCCGTTCTAATGGGTATGACATAATATTCATTTTCATTTCCCTAATGACTAATGAGAACCGAGCATCTTTTGTGCTTATTGACCATTTTAATATATCTTCTTTGGAGAAATGTCTATTTAATTACTTTGACTTGTTTTCCTCCCATTTTTGAATTGGGTCGTTTGCTTTATTATTGTGAAGTTGTGGTAGTTCTTTATATATTCTGGATATTCAATCCTTATCAGATACATGATTTGCAAATATTTTCTCCTAATCTGTGTGTTTGTCTTTTCACTCTCTTGATAGTGTCCTTTGGTACACAAGAGTGCAGGCTTATGCACAAACGAGTGTAGGAAGATTGGAGTGGCAAAAAAACACCCAGAGGGCAAATAAGAAATATTGACTACAACCATTTGCCAAGTGGCCCAAACTGTAGCTCTCAGATCATCCCAGGCTCCCCTTTTCCCTTTAACATCATTAATTCACTCACTCATTAACTCATTCATTTATTTATTGAACAAACTCAGAATCTAGAGGAGGAGACCAATATGGATTCCCATGCTGAGTATTAAGAGCTCCAACCATGGGGAAAGCCCAGGGGTCTGCGGGTAGGCATACACTTCGAGTCATATTGTGGATTACATATCTAAAACATCTTCAAATTCACCTTTCCTCTCTGCTGTTATGCCCGCTGGTATCCCCCGTCTCTAGTCTTACCCCATTAGTCTGAGCCCTCTGAGAAGCTGGTGCCAGGATGGGATGAAATGTAGAGGACTTCATTAGGAAAAACACCTGTGGGAGAGAAAAATCAGAAGGGAGCAGAAGGCTGGAAGAGTCATCAGGCTGTGGTGTAAATTTAGCCCCAGCTGAAGAAGACAGGGAAGGTGGGTGGGAGGATCTAGTTGGCCAGGTTGTCTAAGGAAGGTGTGACAGGTGTTGGGATCCTGTGTCTCCCAGGAATGGGCCCGCCTTAGTGTCCTTGTAGCTAAGTCACCGACTGGGAGCATTCCCCGGGAAGCACGGCCTTGGTGCAAACACTGAGCATAGCAGTTCTCGGTCAATTACAATCCCTTGTAGTTGAAGGTCTACGAGTCTCATTTTCATGATCCCCACAGCCCCACCAGGCTACCAGAGTGACCTTTCTAAAATGCAATCTCACTATGCTGTTCCTCTGCTCAAACGCCTTCCATGGCTCCCCAGTGTCCCAGGCTAAACAAAGTCCCAGCTCCTTATCCCAGCTCTCAAGAACCTGCTGGGGGAAAGAGGACAATTCACCTTGCATGCTCTATTGCCCATTAACCCTCACTCCTACTCACAGTTTATATGCCTCAGTCACACTGGGCTGACTACCTGGTGTTCCCTATGCATGTATCCTTTTTCATTCCTCCATGTCATTGCCCACATGGTGCCCTTTGCCTGGAAAGCCCTTCCCTACATCTCCCCCGGCAAAGCCTAGATCAAAGTCAAGTGCTTTCACCAGCTTCCCAGGTTCACTCAGCAGCTTCCCCTGGCTCTATCTCTGGTCCAGGCCCAGGTCGTCTGGAGTAGACAGAGGATTCCTGGGGCCGTGTCAGGAGAACAGGACAAACAACTGCTAGAGTCAGTCCTCTTGGGCTTCTCACCTTTCCTCCCAGTGCAAGCTGGCTTTTATGGCCTCAAAATACTCTCATACCCCCGTCCTCCCTCCGCTGTGATTACAGCAGAAATCCAGTTCACAGAATCCGGGGAAGTCAGAGATAGAGCCCCACCCCACACCCACTCCCATCACTGTCCACCTACCCCCTCCATTTTGCAACCTTGCCTTCCTGGGCTCAGGACTCAACACTTTATTTTTAGATCACTTGTTGGACTGACTGGGGCTCTAGTAATCCGCCTGACGTCTGAGGTGTAACCAGACGCCAGGCTGGCACTGGCCCTGAGCTCTAGTTGGGCAGAGGAGCAGCGAGAAGGTCCACGGTCAGTGTTACCGGCCCCACGGAGGCAGCACACTAGGGCACACAGAACTTCTGCTGAAATCTGGAGAGTATGGGGATTTCTTCCAGGAAATGAGGGGCTCCGACAACCTGGCCTTCCTAAACCCATTCTTGACAACTGGGGTCCAGAGAGGACAAAGTTACCAGCAGCAGAACTGGGATTGAACTCATGTCTTCACAATGCAGTCAGGCTGCCCAAAATTGGAAAGTGGAACAGAAAAGGTTGTGTCCTTGTTCTTGGTCTGGCTTTCTCTCCCATTCTATGTGTATCTTCGTCAGCTCCCGTCTCCAGCTTTACACTACGGAGAGCTCCCAGTGCAAACACTGTATGCCGAAGGCCTGCAGGCCAGATCCAGTTTGGTTTTAACACAAATAATTTGAAATATTTTTTAATTTTGGTAAAACACACATAATATAAAATTTACCATCTTAATCATTTTTAAGTATCCAGTTCAGTGATAAGAAGTATTTTCGAACTGTTGTGCAACCATCACCACCATGTGTCTCCAGAACTTTTTCATCTTCCCAGCTAAAATTCTGTACCTGTTAAACACTTACTCCCCATTTCCCTCTCCCCCCAACTGCTGGCAACCACCATTCTATATTCTGTCTCTATAAATCTGACTACTCTAGGGACCTCATATAATTATATAACATGTGTCCTTTTATGACTGGTTCATTTCACTTAGCATAATGTCCTTAAGGTTCATCCATGTGGTAGCATGTGGCAGAATTTTCTTCCTTTTTAATATTCAATTGTATGTATACACCACGTTTTGTTAATCCAGTCATCTGTCGATGGACACCTGGGTTGCTGCCACCTTTTGGCTGTCGTGAATCATGCTGCTATGAATAGAGGTGTGCAAACATTTCTTTGAGTCCCTGTTTTCAATTCTTTTTGGGTCTATATCCAGAGGTAGTCTTGCTTGATTATACGGTAATTCTATTTTTAATTTTTTGAGGAACCACTATACAGTTTCTACAGCAGAATTTGAAATAAAAAAAAAATTAGTTGCCAACATTAAAAAAAATCTGGGTTTCGTGCCTCTGTTGAGAAATTGGAGGACTGAGACCACTGGTCCTGCTCTCCTAGCACCAGCCTCATCAGGCCTCCCTCAGAGACACCAGCGCCAACAGACAATGCTTCTGCCCCAGAGGTCTGGGTCCCAGCTCTGCAGGACACTCTCCCAAGCTTCCTTGTTCTAAACTTCTTTCCTTTGTTCTCCCAGCCCTTGGTGGTAATTGCTTCTCTCTGCTCAAATACCTGGTGTGGCTCTGTTTTCCTGGTTGGCCAGGTATTGGCTCTCCTGGTCCCCTCTCTCCTACTCCCCATTATTGTACATCTGGCTGACTTTGCCTACCTGAGTGTAAGGTATCTGATGTATGCCCCTGCTCTGATCATGTAACTCCTGCTTACTGAGCACCGACTATGTGCCAGAGACTGTGTATAAGACTTGATATAATTATCTCATGTACTCTTCTCCACTGTGAGGAGGCACTGCTGTTATTCCCATTGTACAGATGAAGAAACTGAGGCCAAGACAGGGAAGACTAACCACACTGTCCTTAAGTTAGCAAGTTTCATATTTCTATCATGAACACTTGCGTTATATTTATACATTTGATAAACATCTGATCCATGCACTCCAGGCTCCCTTTAGAAAAAAGTATTAATAAGTTATAGACAAGTGCTTGAAATCAAAACCTCAGAAATTAGCATTCCCTGTTTTAGTTTTCTCCTCTGTAAAATCGCAGATGCTACCTCACAGGGTTTTGATGAGGATTAAATGACAGGATGTACACAAAGTGCTTAGCTCCACATCCAGCTCATAAGAAACTCTAATCAAATGTTAGCGATTCCCTTATTACTTAAATATAGAAGGATTATTACGCAAAGCATGAAATACACAGTAGTTGGAAATGATGCTTATGGAGCGTATGTAGTAATGGGAAAATGCTTATTACATGTGGGGGAAAAAGGGCCCAAAATAAAAATTAATGAACTCACACACTAAAAAGACTCACAGGAGGGGCGGCCGGATGGCTCAGTTGGTTAGAGTGTGAGCTCTGAACAACAGGGTTGCCAGTTCGATTCCCACATGGGCCAGTGAGCTGTGCCCCCACAACTAGATTAAAGGACAATGACTTGGAGTTGACGGGCCCTGGAGAAACACACTGTTCCCTAATATTCCCCAATTGAAAAAAAAATCTGAAAATTATTAAAAAAAAAAAAAAGGTTCACAGGAAACACACCAAAATATTAACTGCAGTTAATTTGGGGTGCTGAGATTTGGGATAATTTCTTTTCTAATGAAAATGTAAAAAATGCAATCCTATCAGCATTCCCATTGGCTTCTTTACAGAAATTGACAAGCTGATCCTACAATGTGTATGGAAATGCAAGGCACCCAGAACAACCAAAACAATCCTGAAAAAGACACACACAATTGGAGGACTGAGCCATAGGCACGAATGTCAGGGCTGAGCTAAGAGCTGAGTGTTGAGGCTGTTAAGAGTATTCCCTACTTGTAGGTGACTATTCTTCTGAAAGAATTCCCTAAGCTTCATTGACACAGATATCTTAGAGTAAGAGTAAAAATCTCCTACAGTAGGAGTTGCTTTGAGAGGTAGTGAGGCTTTCAGCACGTGAGGTGTGGGAGCTGAGTTGGAAAAACCCCAAAACAAGAGAATGTAAATGCTCCAGTCTTAGGGTTTCCAAAAGACAATTTTTTCACCCCACAACAGTGAGTTGAGGAAAAAGGACAGACAGTAATATTTTCATAAGGCTTAGTTTATTCATTTTGAACCCCATTTTGTTTCTGATGATCATTTCCCTGATTTTTTGGTGTAAAACTGTCCTTTCTTTTATGAAATGATGCTGATAGTTGATTTTTGTTGTTGTTTTTATTGTCCTCAGTTGGCAAGGTAGAGTTGGCAGCCCTTCCTTTCTCACTTTTAAAAAATATTCTATAACTCTGAGAATCACAAAGTCTGGGAGACACTGGGGAAAACTCACAGCTCTGCCACTTGTTTGCTGTGGAAACTTGAGCACATTAGTAAACCCCTTTGAATCTGTTTCTCCATCTGAAATGAGGACGATTCACACATCTCAAGGCTGCTGTGAGAATTAAACCAGACCACATATGTGACTACCTGGGCCATCACAACTGCTTGAGAAAGTGTCTTCCAGAGTCTATGAGCTCAAGAAAGGCCCCCACTTTTCTCTTCTGCAAGTTGAAGAGTTCTTGTTTCTTCAATTGTTCTTGATATTCCCACTCAGATCTCTTCTGTGTGTTCTCAGTTTGTCACTATTGTTCTTAATACGTGAGTCTAAAACTGAACACGTTATTGGTGTGGCCTGGCCATGTATAGCAAACCTACTATCATCTCCTTCAATTCAGATTCTGTACCTCAATTAATTCTACCCAAATTTATAATGGATTTTACTTGGTGCTCTTTTCTCACTCCTATGGTATTGGCTGAGCTGAGAGTACCTAATAGCCCCAGATCTTTTTCACAAAAATGTTTGCAAAGCCCTGTCTCCCATTCCAAACCTGTGCAATTGAAGTCTTGGACCTAAAATGAGGGGCTTTACTTTATATTTATTCCCTTTTATACTTTATTATATAGGACAAGGAGACTTCCCTGACTAGATGAAGTCAAAGAAGGCCCCCAAAGGTATTCTCATACTCAAGAAACCTAAAGGAATATTGTGACTCTTTTTAGTCCAGGGAAGAAAATGTTTATTTGGATCTTGATAGAGTACAGGGCTGCAGGCTGGCACTAGGGGATGATGCCCAAATGCTGGGCTTTTGTCCCCAACGTTTCACCGGCATCAAGTTCACCCCAGGGGCTCGACATGATGGCTTCCTGCCTCACAGCAATGGACTGTCTGTCTGTCCTGGGATGGCTCTGTAGGAACTGAGAGCCCACCAGGACAGAGTGGGGATTTGAGAGAAACCAGGAGCCCAGATATATTACAGCTTGCAGGGCCCAGGGGTCTCCTACTATCTCCTGAGAGCCGTCATGTTCCAGAATCTTCCTGCCAATCCAGGTACTGCGAAGGGCTCAGACCCTGCACCCTCTCTCTGCCTTCCACCCTGGCAGCTGGTTTGCATGCCAGTGCTGCCTGAATGATACCTCAGCCTGTGCGGGCGCCAATGTTCAGATCACGTAGAAGGAAAAGTGCTCTCTTTATTGCCCGAGCCTCGCCTGCCTGTGTGTCTTCCAGAACATTGCTCTGTGCTCGGAAGATGTAGTGGTAGTCACACTGGGGCTGGCTTGGCTGTCTGCCTGGCACTGGCCTCAGTCAGTCTTCCTGAACCCTGGAAGGGAAAGACCACAGGATGGCATGGGATTCTGAAGGCAGTCAGGCCTCATCCCCACCATCACCCCAGATGCCCAAATACCCCTCATAGCTGAGATAATGGAGTTACCCCGGAAGCCACAATCTCCATGACCCACAGCCATTGCAAATAATTTCCCCTTTATGAATTAAATGAGTTAAAGGAAGCAGAAATCCCCAGCACAGAGACACACAACCCTCTGGCCTCTCAGTTGAGTAGGCACAGAGCTGCTGGTTATGAAAGAGGATCTCCTTTAGTTCAGCCCCGCCACTTTAGCTGTGTGACCCTGGGCAAGTCACTCCACCTCTCTGAATCTCAGTTTCATCAGATCAGTGCAAGATAAGTAAAGCCCACCTTCACCCCCAGTTGCTATTAGGCAAATAAAATCACGGAGAAGATAGAGTTTGGGGAAATGTAAAATTCTATGACAGAATACCCAACTCCCTTCACAGGATTTCACATGTAAGGACTTCTGCATTCATTCCTCACATGATTTTCACAACACCGTTGTGTAGTAGGTATTATTACACTAATTTTTCAGTTGAGGAAACTGAGGCTAAAAGAGGCTCCAGGGCCCCAGGGACGGTAAATCGGAAGAGGTAAGACTTGAACCCAGGCCCCAACTCCAGGCTCTGTGCTCTTTCCTATAGGCTAAGCCTGTTGGCAACAGAAGACCCTTATGGAGAGAGAAAAAGTGAACATAGGAAGGATGTAAAAGTTACCCATCAGCCTGAACTTCTGGAAAAGGGGGATGAAGCCACGCAGAACGCTGTGAATCCGGTACACTGCTCAGATACAAAAAGAAAGGTGACTGAACTGTGTGTCTCCTCAGGGACCCGGGCTCAGACATCCTCCCACCCACCCTTGGACCAAGGCCTAACTCACACAAACAAGGCTCTAATGGTGGAATTTCAAGCAGCAGGCTAAGCTTAAATAATAGAGCTAGAGTTATTATTAAAAACAACAGCCACGAATAGTAATAACAGTGCCAGGAAAAGGCGAATGCAGTACCCAACCCCATTAACTAACTTGTTTTCGGTATCTGCCTAATTCTGTTTGTTTGCCACTTTCAGCTGTTTTTGTTGCATTTTTACGGAGCTGCCCATTTTTTTCCACAGGGTTTTGCCAGAAACCTCACAGTGACCTTCAGAGCGGTTAGGAAGAAAACATGAGCATAAAGAAATCTTTAAAAAGTATTTAGGTTGTGGCTTTCTGACCCTTGGCAAGCGTCCGTAGTCTATCCAGCCACTGCCCTCCAAGAGTTGGGGCGGGGGACTTACCCAAACCAAAGTAGATGCCGACGGTCTCTAGGGAGGCAAAGGTGAGCAGGCCGACCCCAAGGGACATGAACCAGTCTGCAAGGGCAGCCAGGGAGAGAGACCGGTTAGCCTGCAGGTCTGGACCCCTCCCCCCACCCCCTGTTCCCACAGCCCCCCACTCACCTGCATAATAGTGATAACACACCAGCAAGGCCCCAATGGCAAAGCAGAGGAGGACGAAGTGGAAAAACTCATCTGTAAAGGCACAGGAAGTGGGGAATTTGCTGTTTGCTTCTTTCTCCCTCTTTTTTAATTACTAAATGGTTTCCCGTCTCTGCTGAAATGTCAGAGATGCTCCTTCTCACCAACCCAACTACAATAGCACCCCAAGCCCCATCCCTGCCCAGCCTTTATCTCACTTTATTATTTTTCCAACACTTATCACCATTCAACTGGTTATATTTTCATTTCTGTGTTTATTCTCTGTCCCCCTCAGGAGGATGGTATGGGTGGGGATTTTGCCCGACAACTAAAGAGACAACTAAAGAAGTGCCGTATACTTTTTGTGTGGAATGAATGTTACACACAATTGCAAAAAATGCAAACGTGTCAAGTTTAAAAGTTTCACATTGCCCCATTCTCTCTTCCTAATCCCACTCCTTAAAATCAAGTGATAATTGGCAAAATCTTTCCAGATTTTTGAAAACAAAAGCAGGGGAGTGACTGGATGGCTCAGTTCATTAGAGCGGGAGCTCTCAACAAGAAAGTGGAGGGTTCAAGTCCCGCATGGGATGGTGGGCTGCGGCCCCTGTGACTAAGATGGAAAACGACGACTAGACTTGGAGCTGAGCTGAGCCCTCCACAGCTAGATTGAAAGAACAATAACTTGGAGCTGATGGGCCCTGGAAAACACACTGTTCTTTAATATAAAAAAATAGTAATAACAAAAACAAAAGCAGGATCCATTTGTACACCTGCTGCTCTATAATTTGATTTTTCCCTCTCGTTGATAGATTGGGGCCATCTTTCCATCTCAGAGCATCTTGAGAGCTGCCCTGTTCTTTTTCATGGCTGTATAGTGTTCTGTGGTATAAAGTTACCCTAGTTTATTTAACTAGTCCCCTGCCAATGAACCTGTTGTTGTCAGATATTTGCTGTTACCACCAATGCTGCACCAAACATCACTACACATGAACCTCTGTGCATATGTGCAGGTATTTCTGTGGGCCAAATGCCCAGAAATGGAATTGCAGGCTTGGAATGTTATTATATTGACAGAATGTATTATAGTTAACAGAGATAGAGGAGCTAAGAGACAGGGCCCATGTCTTGGGTAGGAATTCGACGAGGGGAGTTCTGTGAAAGAGGCCCCTGTACTTTGTCAGGCACTGTGGGAGTCATCAGGGGAGAGAACACAGCGCCTCGACCCAGGCAAGGGGGTGTGATTAGAAGAGATGCCAAGAAAGGTTTAAGAAGAAAGAAAGAAAAAGAACAAAGAGAAGACAATTTCGGGATGGTTCCCTGGAATGAGGCAGGCTTCCTGAGTGGGTGTTGAAGCTGCCTGGAATGTCATAGTTTAGTCCAGTTCAGGCACTGATGTGCTGTGAAGCTTTGGACAAGTGTCCTGACCCCTCTAATTCTCAGTGTTCTCACCAATAAATGGAGAACAACATTTATGCCACTGAGAGGATGGATGGGGGTCTTGGACGGGAAAGTACTTTGTAAATGGTAAAAGGCAGCATGATACTGGATATCACTGCTGTCGAGGGGTTTTCAAAGGCAAAGGTAAAAGGTGAGGAGGGTATTTCTGTGAAAAAACTAAAATGAGTATTTCTAAAATATTTTTGGGTCTGAAGTCAGTTTACCCTTTAGGAGAAAATGGACATTATGCAGAAATGGACTTAATGTTTAAGAAAGCATCAGGCTTGGGTGTCTCCAGAGATGTCAAAACCTGGGGGTGAGGTAGACTAGAGAACTCTTTCCTTCCCTCTTCCTCACCCAATCTTTCAGAAATATAAAATGAGTTCCTAACGGAGAAGTTTTCTGTGAATCTTATTTTCAGTTTTCTTACAAGTAAATATTTAGAAAATACAAGTATTTGAGAGATTTGGGGGACATTAACAAAATGCAAGGTCAGAGGACTGGAAGGGTAAGATGGCTTCGTTTGAAAAATGAAAAAATATCAGAAACAACCTAAATGCCCATCCAGTGATGAATCGTGAGCGTCTCATAATGTACCCATACTGTGGAATTTCATGCAGTTGTTAAGATATAAACATTTAGGAGTCATCGTGGCTGGCTTCGTGGAAGAATAAGAGTTTGAGCTGGGCCTTAAAGACAGTCAAGGCAGTAGAACTTGAAGGAGAAAGAAGGGAGAGAGAGAGAGAGAGAGAGAGAGAGAGAGAGAGAGAGAGAGAGAGAGAGAGAGCGCTATTTGGGAGGCACAACATGAGACAAGGGAAGGAGGTGGGACCAAGGCACAGACCGAGTAAAGTGAAGGGTTGGTTCAACCAGGTGAGTAGAGAAGCCATTGGAATTAGAAGATTTGGAGGCTAAAGAGATCAGGCCAGGATAAGGACTCCAAGGTTACGTTCAAGCCCGAAGGAACCTAGAGGTTCATTCTTGTCTGATTTTTCTGATTTCCACACACCACCTTTGTGGTTTTTTGCCCTTTCAATGTACCACTGCTTACCGTCTTCACAATCTCATGCTAATCCAAGGACCATCTGTACTAATATTTACTTAAGAGTTTTCTTTAAACAGATTCCTTTTTTCCTTAAATAGGTTTACATTAAAAGGAAACTGTGTCACAAAAGTAAATGGAAAACCAGGATCTTAGTGGAAAACCTGTCTTAATGAAAAGTTCTCATGACAAGGAAAAAAAATTCTGTAACTATGTATAGTGACGGATGTTCACTAGGCTTATTGTTCACAATGCAGACAAATATCAGATCATTATGTTGTACACTTGAAACTAATATAATGTATGTTAATTATATCTCAACCTAAATAAAATTGAACACCTAAATTTCATTCAGAGAGTCAGGGGCATCTTATTATAAAATTAAACAAATGTAAAGCTCTGCTCCTCTAAAGAAAAGAGCAAAACAGCAGTATTTTTCATTCATAAGAACTACAGTTATTTCATCAAAAATAAGCATAAGGTAAATGGTAATACTTTATTTTGTAAAACAGTAGTTTTTTGCCCCAATTGCCAGATTTTGCTAAGAATGTAGAAAAAATAAAAACAAACACAAGGCATACAAAGCAAGATGATGACGTTCTAGCCAGCCCCACTGCCTGCTCACAGGGAAAGCCTTGCTCTGTCTAAAGGGCAATGAACAAGGATCAGGGTGGCATTAAAAGCATGGGGGCTCCGAACCGAGACCACGCTCTAAGAGAATGGAAAGGGGACTTACCTTCTCACTTTGGGGGATAACGCCTTGTCCTGAAGCAACTAGGATATGATCTGCACTTTGGGAGTCTCAGTTTTAGTTTGATGAGACTCACTTTCTAGCCCAGGAAAGTTGAATAGTGTGTCCTGGTCATCTAGCTGGACAGAGGCAGAGCCAGGGGCTCAGACTCAGGTCTCTGCTCTTTGAAAGTGGGTTTTTGCAAGAACTCAAAATGTTTCTAGAACAACTGACATTTGTTTAATCAAAAATCATGGTCTCCCTTCCCACCTCCACAAAGACCTCATGGATTCCAGGCTGGAGTGGAGGGTGTCCCTCTGAGCCTCATCGCTCCTCCTCTAGAGTCTCGTCTAAGCCAACCTCACCGCTTTCTCAACCTGGCCATTTCCAGCTCCCCATCCTGGCCATAAGGCTTGGAGGGCATTTATCATGCTAGTGACTCCACATATAGCAGAAAGAGGATAAAACCAGTATTCAAGCCCAGGTAGTGCCACTTGCTATCTGTAAGACCATTCCCCATCCTTGAGTCTCAGTCTCCATATCTGCAAAATGGGAGTCATTGTACAACCTTCTCAAGGTGATTCTAAGCTGAGAAGTTTGTAAACTGCAAGGCACAGGACAGAGATGGGTTATGATTACTGTTGTTCTAGGCCACCGGCTGACTTTCTACTCATAGAAATCTGGACCTGACAGGTGAAAGCAGCTTTGAGACACCAATTTCCTTACCATCTTTCTTTATATTCAGTCTTCTTAACTGAGAGGCCTCCACTTCTCCTTAGGAACAAGAGACAGATGAGTGTTTAACTTTGATGTGGGACAGCAGGTGGGGTTTTTCTCTTGTGTGCCTCTGAGAATGGCTCTCCTGAGTTCTTTTTCCTGGGTCAGAGGGCACTCCCATCAGGACTGGTCAGGGCATAGCTGTGAAAGAGGGGGTGGCTGTCCTTGGGACCCCCACCGACTCCCTCCTCCCTTCACACGCCTGAGTCTGCATTCTGTTCCATTTCCCCTGAGCTTGGAGATTCCTTTCCTGAATCATGATGACACTGGCTGCCGATGGCATCCCTACTGTTTGGACCCACCCTCCCAGGCTGGCTGTGGTCCCATCTCACACCCCTGGAATCCAGGCCTCCTCCCGCTCTCCTCTTGGAGTTTGCGTACTTACCACTTGCTAGGTCTGAGTCTCTCCTTCGGAGTCCTTGAAATTAGAAACTAAACATTAGTGCCCAGGCCAGCTTGGGTCCTTAACAGCTGCTTCCACTCTGGGGGAGGCCATAGATGGTCTATGAAAATGCCCTCCATCAACTTCTCCAGGCCCCAAGGGCTCTTTCTATCTATCCATTGCATTGCTGGTTGTGATCCCTTTGCCTCTTGCCCAAACCTCCTTTCTAATTTCCACCGGCTCCCTGCCTTATGCCGCATCTAGTCATATCTGCTTGCTGAGCCCAGGTCAAGAGCCCCAGGCCCCCAAGTGGACTTGGAGTCCGTGTCTCACAGCCACGAACCCTGATAGCAGCTGGCAGTCTTGGAGGAAAGACAATGCCCAGATGTCACTGAACACCAGCACCAATAACCCCTCTCCCCAACTGGACACTCACCTGATTCTCCAGGGAGCACCACTTCCCCAGAGGCACCTGCACAGAAGGAAAATCGGTGATCACAGATCCATCATCCTCTGGGATGGGGAGAAATTACACTGTGAGGACGGTGGATGTCACTCAGAGAGTTTCCATTGGATCTGAGTTAGGCTGAACGGTGACTGGAGCAAACTGGAGGGTTCCTATTCCATCTACAGGGCCAGGTACCACCCACCAGCCACTAAAACTGCCGTAGGAATGCCTGCCCAGGGTCACAGGTTTTCCAATTTCCCACAGGAAGCCAGAAATCCAGGTCTTTACATAAAATTCTTGATTTAAAAAAAGGTGGCAATTCTTGTATTCCAGTGAATCAAAGAGTTTGTGAGACATGACATGATTTTGTTACTACGTAAGGAAAATCACTGCTAATTATCATTGCAAGTTACCAGTGATTTTAAGATGCATCCTGATTTCAGATATGTCCAAATGTGAAAAAGTGTGGGTTGTAGAAATGATGAAATATATGAATCATAGTTTTTAAAAACACATTGTGATCCAGATAAAACACATCTGCACATACATAGGCCCGCAGTTTGCAATCTGTGCCTGTTCATGCATATCCAGATCCAGGTGATGACACCTAGCCCCAACCCCACAAGGCTCTGAACTCCTGGGAGCCAAGGTATGTTGTACATGGGAGCCCCCCAGCCCCCCACACTGAGGGTCAAGGCCCTGGTCTGGGTGAGTTGAGCCCTATAAACCTGCTCTGAGCTGCAGTATTCCCAGTAATCTGGTCTGGGGTGGCCCCCTGTCCCATTTACCTTCTGGTTCTTGGTGTCTATTCTAGTTCCTGGTGACCTCTTTTCTAGCCTGTCTGTCAACTCCTTCCCCTCAAGGGCAAGCAGGACACCTGGTAACCAGCCCCCACCCAGGAGCCCACACTCCTGTACACTTCCTGTTCTTTAGGTCAGCCCTGGGACACTCAGCACATGACAATAAACATTTAGCACATTCAACTGCCTTTAGAGCTAATATGCAAATAGGAAGTGACTAGTGACCAAAGAGTGACCAGTACTGAGGTACGGAGCATATTCCAAGAATGGCCTGAAATGAGACTCCAGCAGTGTAATTCACTAAGCACCTCCAGTGCCTTGGGGATGGGGTAGGGGAGAAAGTAATTCACAAATGTGTGACAATATCTACATTTTCTTTTTTTCTTTCTTTTTTTTTAAAAAAAATTAAAGATTATTGCGGTGACAATTGTTAGTAAAGTTACATAGATTTCAGGTGTACAATTCTGTAATACATTATCTATACCTCACATTATGTATTCACCACCCAGAGTCACTTGTTTTTCCATCACCATATATTAGCAATATCTACATTTTCTACAGTAAATATAAATTATGTTTATGATGAGAAAAATATTTTTAAATATATGTAAACATTTTACACCCAGTGAAAGCTTTCTTTCATACTTAAGTAATTAAAAGCATTTTTTTAAACAAAGTAATACTTGTTTTTGTAAAAATAAAAAGAGAAAGAGAAAGAAAGAGAGACAATTAGAAAATTCAGATAGAGCAAATAAAACAAAGTAAAGATTACTCATGATGCTATCACCCAGAGGCAGCTACTGGTAATTTCTTCATGCACAACATCAAAATATTTCATTTACATTTCTTCGGAAGTATATACACTTGTGTTTCCTGTTGTTTTTCTTGGTTTATGATCAGAAGTTAAGAGACAAAGTAGATTATGGAAATATTGGATTAAGCAAAGTTAAACAAGTTTTCTTATCTAGCCATGTGCATTGGTCAGGCTTTTTTGGAAACTGGGTTTTTTCCTGCAAATTCCCCCATTTCATCAGAGTGCTACGAAGCAAAGGACCATAATGTTTAGATCTCCATGGTATAAAAATCACGATGCTTGGAGACAATTATTCCATAATATGCGTTTTACAGAGTCAGATCCTTAATTTTCTGTTACAGGCTTAAACAGCACAGTATTCCAAGAGAGTGGGTATTGATCAAGTCCCATTTTGCTGGTTGGGAAGATGAGGCCCAGAAATGTTGGGTGACTGGTCAAGGTCACCCTGCAAATCAAAGTTACGGTTCAGAGGAGAACCCGGGACAGTCTCACCACGCTGCAAAATGCTTGCCCTCATTCCTATCTGCCAATGTTGTAAGTACTCTCCTTGCCACATCTCCTAGATTTTCCCATGACTTTTTAGCTCATGGAATACACTTATGATCTCATTTCTGCCCAACAAACCCTTAGGCCCTCATGCCCTTTGTCTAATTCTGTTTTTTTCCAAAGCACTGGACAAACAATTACCTCCATAGAGTTGAAGCTCATTTTTCAAAATGTCAGGCTGCCCATGCTCAGCACCTGGGTGGAAACAAACCCCATTAGTCAGCTCTCCACAGACACAGTACCCCAAGGCAGCTTCCATCTCTCACCTCCCTAAGCCTTAAAAAGTCACACAGTTCTTGTGCTGGGGGTCTGTGAGCTGAGCAGTCTTGAAGAGGCAAGACAGCCTTACAAGTACTTCCCTTTACTCTGTTGGATTCCCCCCACCCCCAGCACATCCAGAAAAGACCATGTTCAGTTTACTAAGAAAGAATCAGGGGCCTGAGGACTTGATTCAAAGTCAATAACAATAGTTGCCATTTATTGAGTACTTAATACGTGCCAACACTATGAAGTAATATATATATTTAATATTTCATTTGATCCTCATCGAAATCCTATGAAGAAAGTATTAGTACATCTCCCTTCCCCATTTTACAGATAAGGAAACTGAAGCTCACAAAGTTCAATTATTCCCTGAAGGTCAACTCCAAGGTTCAAACCCAGGTCTGCCGCCAAAGCCTTCAATCCTAATCATTTTTATCTCCAGAAATAGAACCCAGAGCTCAACTCCAACTTTAAGGTTAGCATTTATTAAATCCCTCACATGTGTCACTATCTGTACTAGGCATTAATCCAGGCTCTTTCCCCTATGCTATTTTTCCTATGATCCATTTGGGCTGAAATTTTGCTTTTGTTTGTTTGTCTTGTTTTTGTAAAAATATTCTTCTGATTATAAAAATAAAACATGCTCATTGTAACATATTTATACTACAGGATAATTCAAAAAAGAGAAAATCCACCCATAATTTAACTATTCAGAGATAATCACTAGTAACATTTGGATGTTTTTCCTTCCAGTCTTGTTTATAGCCATATATGTGTGAATTTTTACATAATGTATATGAGATCAGACAGTTACATGATTTGATATCTTTCTTTTTCACTTCAGAGAGATACAAAGAACAGAGCTCTAACCAGAACAGGGTGTAGCATCATTGACCTAATTTACTGTTGTCGGACATTAGGGTTGTTTCCCACTGTTGCCCTACTATAAACAACACTGCAAGGAACATCTTCACACAGACATGCTTAGTCCCATTGAGAAACTCAACAGTGAGCCTAGTGGGCAAAGGAGAAATGGTAAGGCCTATTGCCTACCGGATGAGCTGCCCCTGTGGTGGTGTCCAGCCCCCTGGCTCTGCCGACGTTTTCTGGTTTCTCTGAGGTTCTGGTCCTCATCACTGCTTTCTGCAGGGAACGAACACAAGCTTTAGGAGAACCTCAGCCTGGAACAAGCCTGGAATATGTTCATTCTGGTGTTCATTCTCAGAATTTTGTTTATGTGGTGGGGAGGGGCGGGAGGAGATCTACTTAGGGGGTTGGGGAATAGGAGATCTGCCACAAACTTTCTGTGTGACCTTGGACAAATCACTTAATATTCCTGTTGCTGCTTTCCTAAGGCTTTCTTCATGATAAGCCAAATTGTAGGAGGTATATTATTGAGGTGGTTTCCTTCCCACCTCATGCTGGGCTGTCATCTCGGTATCTCCACAAAGCCATGCTGACTGTGTTTGCTCATGCTGTCTCCCACCTGGAATGCTCTTCCCATCTGTATCCCTTATCCTGAAGGGTAAGCTGATGTCCTATCTCCTGTAGAAAGGCTTTTCCAACTGCTTCACCTCACTCATGTTGCCTTCCCTCCTCTGGGGTTTCTATAGCACCTACTATCTGCTTGACATAGTGGGTATGAGGTTCAGTGGTTGTGGTGCTTGTCTCTCCATCCTGAGCTTCCAAAGAACAGGGCCTGGGCCCTCACTCTCCCAAGGGTGTCCAGCCTGGAGCAGAATCCTAATCAAGACTTAAAGAATGATTGCATCATTTGTACCCTTGGACCAGTCAGCATTCCAGGAATTCCGGCCTAGGAGTTTCTGGCCCCGGGTCTGGAGGACTCCCTTTCCTCAAGATGACCAAGATGGTGTCAGAAAGGCTGATATCCCTCAAAATGTTTGGAGACCTCCTGCCCCATGAATAAATTTTAAAATTCCAGGAAACAAGGTTAATTGTGCTTAAAAATCAGTGTATATGTGATCTCAGCTAGAGAAAGAGGTATCAGGAAGTACCTCAAGATAATAACAGTGGAATTTATCTCAGGAGATAGGATTTGGGGTGGCTTCTATTTTCTTCTTTTCCATATTTTACAAATATTAATCCATGCCAAAAAAAAAGGCTTTTTCCTTGAATTTCACAAAAGAATCAAACAATACAGAAAGTAACGAAAGCGAAATTTACTCCAAATTCTATTAGCCAGAGACAACCTGTATTTATATGCAATGAACATTATTTTAGCTTTCTCTATGATATGTTCATAATATATAATTTTTCACAAATATAATTTTTTATAAAAGGTATTATATAGACTTATATGCTGTGTAAAATGAGGACAATTTTTGTATGTGCTCTCCAACGCAATTATTTAAAAAAATTCACCCTGGCAGGAATCACAATTTGTTGCTGGTATCTATCCCCAGTATCCATTCCAGAGCCTAATACTCAGCAAACATTTATTGAATAAATGTAAGGAAATACACTACTATGTGTTTAGTGGTTATCTCTGGCTGACAGGGCAAAGGATGATTTATTTGTTCTCCTTTCTACTTCTTTATAGGTTCCACATTTTCTACAATGTGCCTATGTGTAATCTTTCACAACAAAAAAGTTTTAATTAAAAAAATAACAGGATATATTAAGAACAAAAAGATGCAGGGAAAGCAGTGCTGGATGACAGACTGTAAGTTAGGGTCCTGCATGTAGGGGAAGGTTGGGGCTGCAGTGAGGCACCCAGGCTTGGGATCCTCTGGTCGCTATCTGAGCCTGAAGAATGGGCACGCTCCGAGTTCTAGCATCAGGCCAGCCATTGCGGATCTGACGCCAGGATCCTGAATATCAGTCTGTCTCTGCTTCTGCGTTTATTTTCCTGTTGTTTTCTCTTAGAGTTTAGGCCCACTCACTACAGCCAGTCCCATGTGTACTGTGGAGACAGGAGGGAAGTGGCTTGTGGCCCCACTTTGGGGAGAACATTTGTTGGGGAGCAGCGCCCCCTAAGGGTCAAATAGAATCAAAAGACAATGTTCCCTCCCACGAGGGAGGAGAAACAAAGGGATCCCTGCAAGAGTTCCCCTACACCTGGAAACCCTTCTTCTGGAGCTAAACCTCATAGTGGGTGGATTTGTATACTTTTTAATAAGGATGGTGGCTTCCTTTCTAGTCCCATTTGGATACTAGCTACATACAAAGCCATTGGAGCCACTAACTACTCTCCGTAGCGTGGGTTTTGTGGCTTTGAGCCTCATTCTCATTGTTTGCAACATGAAGACATGAGGCCACAGTGCCAAGGCTTTACAAGCATTTTTAAAAAATTAGCCTGAGATTGCTTTCATCAAATAAAATCTCGGGCCCTGGCCCACTATGTAAAATGTTCAGAGTTCAGGAGGTCTTGATGTGAAGGAGTAAACCAGAGCCAACTCTTAGGTTCCCCCGTCCCAGAAAGAACTCCAGGGAATCCTAGGTTAGTTATTGAGCCCTCTTACAGCAGGTCAGTTAGCCGCTCAGTGCCTCAGTTTCCTCACCTGTAAAATGGAGTAATAATAGTACCTTCCTCAATGAGTTGCTATGAGAATTAACTGGGTTATTACAGTGCTCAGGACAGTAGCTGGCACATGGTAAGCGCTCAATAAATGCTAGCTATGGCATTTAGGGAAAAATGCTAGCTATGGCATTGAGAAAAACACCCAATTCTATGGCGTTACTGCTGCTGCTGCTATAAATTCAGCCTTATACTTGGAATCAAATGAATAAAAGTGAGACTAATGTGGCAATCTATAATCAAGACCCAGTTAGAGACACTCATCCCTCTAAACCCACTAAAGTACTTTTGGGAAAAGGATACTTAGGACATGATCTGTATGAACAATTCAAAAAGCAAAAGCTTTTGAGCAAGGATGCTCCTGAGTGTAATAAACTGGTGGGGAGGGGCAGACAGGGACAGAGCTTAACAATAACAGGTCTTTTGTGAGATTTTTACTATGTGCTGGGTGCTAAGACTTTACATGTGTAAAGAATGGTATCCTCCCAAGAATCCTGTGAGGTAATAAATAACTTTTGTTATCATCCCATCTTAGAGAGGACCCCAAGGCATACCGGGTTAAACAATTTACCCAAGGACACACAGCTAGTTGGTGGCAAAGGAAGCATTTGAACCCAGGCCGCCTGTTTGGATGGACAGAGGTACCGATTCCCGCACGCGTGTCTTAGGAAACCACTGTTACTTTACATGAGATGCAGCCACTTGAGGGGTTATTCGAGAGGCATGAAGAACAGCTGCAAAGATCTTACAGAATAACATGGCAAAATGTGTGGAAGAAGACAGCAAAAGCAACATTTACACTGAGGACAACATTATCTATACGGTCAGTTCTAGCTGCGCACAAGCCACGCTGTACAGATTGGCAGGCTCTGGAAGGGACTGTGGGAAAACAGAACTGAAGTGTCAAGGTGGGAGGGTATGGGGCATGGTTTTCATATACACGCTTTTCTTAAATGATTGTATAAGAATACATATATGTACATATTTTAAATCTTTGCTGTACCTGAGGAAGAGGAGGAAGAAGAGGAGGAAGAAGAGGAGGAGGAAGAAGAAGACTTGTCTTTCTCATGTTGCTCTTGAGAAGAAAGTCCA
The DNA here is from genome assembly GCF_964194185.1 of Rhinolophus hipposideros. NCBI lineage: Eukaryota > Metazoa > Chordata > Mammalia > Chiroptera > Rhinolophidae > Rhinolophus > Rhinolophus hipposideros. The sequence continues at coordinate 26,812,017 of NC_138060.1, forward strand.
GCCTCCCTGTCTTGCTTGTGGAAATCTGTCTCTCCATCTGGGAGGCACACATAGGCAAGGATGAGCGTTTCCCACCCTTCCCACCCCAGAGACCACCAAGGCCTCCCCAGGGGTCTACCTGGACTTGGGGAGTCAGAAGGGGCTGGTGTCTCTGGGATGCTCTTCCCAAACCCCTAGGGCCAATGAAAGGGACAGACGTTCAGGGCTCTCAGAGGCACCAGGGGCTCTAGCAAGTCCCAAGACAAAAATGTCCCTGAATATGGAGCCCAGGGAGGGGCTTCTAAGGACCTTGTCCTGCTCAGAGACCACTAGACTGCGAGTAGTTGCCAATCTTGGACTCTCTGTAAATTGCAGGGCAGGTGGGATCTGATCAAGCCCTAACCCTTCCTATTCCGCATTCTAGAGCCATGCAGAACCTTTCCCTTCTGGGGACCCTCCTTCGTGCCAGCCCAAGCCCCCAGAGCATCCTGGAGATTTGGGGAGCAACTGAGGGTCCCCATAGCTAGAAAGTACTGGGGGAACAGCCTGGACCAAGCATATACATACATATGTGTGCAAGCATGTAAATTCCTACTTTTCTAGACATTCCAACTGTCACTTGAGCCATTATACCCCACGAGCTAAGCAGGATCTCCCCACTGCTGGACTCCACTTCCCATGTGGCTTTGCCCAGAGGGTCAGACAAAGCAAACATACTGTCTGGATCTTCTATTTCTTTGTGGACTCGACTGTGGTCTTGAGTCTGGGAGGAGAATCCTGAAGTCTCCATGGCCTTCCCTGGAGGGTTAACAATAGTAAGTAATTGGTATCACCTTACTTAATAGCTTTAAAATATAAAGACCTTGGCACATAAATAAAAAAGGAAAAACACCCAATTCTTAAAAGTATAAGAAGAAAAATTTACATAAAAATAAATACACAACTAGGGAAACTTGAATAATAATCATCCTTTAACAATATTAAGAACTTGTTTATTTTTTAAAAAATAGACTTTAATTTTTAGAGCAGTTTCAGGTACACAGCAAAACTGAGTGGAAGGTACAGAGATTTCCCGCATACCTCCTACACCCAAACATGCATAGCTTCCCACATTATGGACATCTTCCACCAGAATAATTTTTTTTAGGTGTTATACTTAAATTGAGGTTATGTTTACTTTAAGTATCCTTAAATTTAGAGCTAAATACTAAAATGTTTATGATAAAATTATATGACGTCTGGGACTTGCTTCAAAATAATCTTGTTGGGGAGTTGGAAGGCATAGGTGGGGGTCCAAATAAACAAACGTGACATCAATTAATAGTTGTTAGAGCTATATCAAAATATAAATAGTGGATCTCTCTGGGTGGTGGTATTATGGGTAGTTTTAGTTTCTTATTTTTATTTTGCATTTTCTAAATTTTTACAGTATTGCTTTTGTTATGATAAAATAATCAATTATTTTTCATTACTGAAAAATGTAACATGCCTCCTGAGATAAGTATAGTACTTAATGGTATTACAAAGAGTTATTTGTATAATTCATTTAAGCCTGATCACAAAAGGTCAGGTAGGAAATGGGATTAATTACTCCTCACATTTGAATTGTAATTTCTAGACAATTAAACTTCCCAAAAGATTGTCTCATTTGAGACTTACAATAACCCTGAAAGTTTTATTATTCCCATTTTACAGAGGAGGAAACTGACGCTCAAAGAGATGAAGTGACTTGTACAAGTTGTGACTCCAGAACCCATATTCTATTTAATGCACTCCAAAATGTTGGTCTGTAGCACAAAACTGCTCAAAGGCCACCACAGAGTCAAACTCCCCTGGAATGAAATGGTGAGTGTCCCCTGGGGACAAAAATCACTCCCACTTGAGTGATCTGAACAATCGACTCTTTAAAAAAATGTTTAATTTATTTAAAAAAAATTTTTTTTGACAGACAGAAGAATAGGCAATATGGTTGAACTAAGATGCTACCCTGCTGGCTTTGAAGGTGGAGGAAAAGGCCAGGAGCCAAAGAATGCAAGGAATGTTGCTCTAGAAGATGAAGAAGGAAACAGATTCTCTTCTAGAGGCATTGGAGGGAGCTCCGTCCTGATTTTGGACTTCGATCCCCAGAACTGTTGTAAGATAATAAATTCGTGTGTGTGTGTGTGTTTAAAATATTTTTAATTGAGATATAATTGGCATATAACATATTAGTTTCAGATATGCAGCATAGGGATTCGATATTTATATACATTGCAAAAGGATCACCACAATAAGTCTAGTTAACATCCATCACCATACATAGTTTCAAATCATCTTTTTTTCTTGTGATGAGAACTTTTAAGAGCTACTCTCTTAGCAACTTTCAAATGCACAGTATTATTAACGATATTCACCATACTGGACATTACATGCCCAGGACTTATTTATTTTGTAACTGGAAGTTAGTACTTTTTAACCCCTTCATCCATTTTGCCCACCCCCGATGCCCACCTCTGGCTACCACCACCTGTCTGCTCTCTGTATCTCTGAGTTCCAGTTGTTTGTTTTTTTAGTAGAGAATCTACTCTTCATCCACCACAAAACCTTGCCAAGGCAATATCTTTCCCTGTGTCGCAGAGCCGGACCACCTGGGTTTGAATCCTATCTGACACTTCCAGCTGTGGGAGCTGGACGTGTTACTGAACCTCTTGCCAGGCCTCACATTCCTCATCTGTAAAACGGGGACAATAATAGTGCTTACCTCATAGTATTGTTGTGAGAATGGCATGGGTTAAAACACCTGAAGCACTTAGAACAATGCTTGGTACAGAGCAAGTATTGAATAAATAAATGCCAGCTGAAATGATGACCATTATTATGACACGGGGGTGGGAGCGGGAGACAGTATTTTTGTAGTGGCAAGAACATGTGCTTTGGGGTCAGACTGACCAGGGTCCAACCCCACTCTGTCACCTGTGCAAGGGATTACCTTGGGCAGGGCTGTCCCTTTCTCTAAGCTCTAGTTACCTCAGTTGTGAACTGGCGATGGCAGAGCTTTAGGGAGGAAAGATGACCAGTGCCTGCCCTTAGACGGCTCAGAAAATGTGAGTTCCCTCTTCTACAGGCCTCCTATTACCCTCAGACATTTGGTGTCCAGCCCCCGCCCTACCACTCATCCCCTATCTCCAAGGCTCCTAGGTTCTATTACCTCCTTTCTAGAATAAAAATTCCCATTTCTCAGGGTAGAGTTCAGTTAAGCATTAGGAAGTCACTAGCTAATAAAACTAATATTCAGCTATGAATGATTGACAACCATAAGTCTCTAGGGCATATTTATATTTTGAAAAGGACTCTTTGTACATAGCAGGTGTCCAGTATGTGTTCATTGGCTGAGATAATCTCTAATGGTGGAATTTCAGATGGAGTGGAGGAAGAGATTTAGAGTCATCTGGGGGAAAGAGAGACTGTGGCTGATGCCAAACACCAAAATTTCACCAAACTGGTCTTATCTTTTTCCTGCTCTAGCTGTCTCAGCCACTTGGCAGTCCCTGGTTACACAGCAATTTCAGGCCTCCAGAATTCCATCTAGACCGTTTTTTCCTATTGCCAAAATTGTATCTGACCTTCTAGGCATAGCTCAAATAACACCTCCTTCACGAAGCCCTATGCTAGTTGCCTCACCAAACCTTTCCTCCTGACCCCCTCCATAAACCCTCCTCCCCCCACCACCCTGGACTTCTTCCTTGCTAACAGAACTTCAATTTTGTTTTTCCAGCTCTAGTTAGATACTTGTTTTCCCAGGCTTTGTTGTGGCTGGGTGTGGCCGTGTGACCCAGTTTTGGCTAATAAAAAGTGAGCAGAAGTCAGCCGGGGTTCAGGAATGGTTTTGCTTCTGTTGACAAAAGAGGCCAACAGAGCTGGTGCTGTGTCTTGCCTCTCCTTCCTTCCTCCAACATGAATGTGATAGCAGGAGCTACAGTGGCCACCTCGAGGAAAAGCCAAAACAAATGCAGAGATGATGTTGAGCTGCTGAGCCCTTGCCAGCAACTGCTTGCTTTCTTGTTATTTGAGAAAAATAAACCTCATTTTGTTTAAGCCTCCATAGTTAGGATTTTTGGCATTTGCAGCTGAACACAATTCTCACTAATTCCCTTTCTTACATCCCTGCATTTATTGAGCACCCACTGTGTGCCAGCATGGGGACACCATGGTGAACAACCCTGTCCTCAAAGAATTTCAAAGTAGACCAGGGGGCTCTGGGATGCCAGGGGCCTAATCAGACCAGGGTCAGTCAGGGAAAGTTCCTGACGGAGGGGATGCTGGGGGTGAGTCTGGAAGGGCCAGAGGGAACAATGGGCAAAGGCACACAGGCAAGGTGCTGTGGCCCACGTGGGAAACAGTTGACAAGAAGCAGCTTTAAAGAAGAATGAGATTGAGGAGAGGCTGGCCCAGAGAACACCCCCATCCTGTCCCCTGGCACATTGCTCTCCTGGGCCTTGTACCAGACTCTTTTTCTTCAAGGTAGGGGACCTTGTTGCATAACTCCAGGGGCCACTGTTCCCATTCATCTTCAGATCAGTGCCCAGGACTCAGCAAAGTGTCTGACACACCGCAGGGCATGTCTCCTCCACGAGATTATGAACCCAGCCAGGGTTAGGGACTGAGGATGGTTCATCTATGTGCTACCCGAACCCTGCACAGGACCTGGCAGAAAGCAAAAATGATGATGATGATGATGATGATGATGATGATGGTGACAATAACAAATAAGTGCTTACTCTCTGCCAGGCAATGATCTAAGCACATTACACCTATTAACTCATGTATTCCTTACCACAACCCTATGAGGCCACACTGTGGTTGTACCCACTTTATAGGTAAGAACACTGAGGCACAGAGAGGCTAAGAAACTTGTCCAGGGCCACAGAGGTAGCAAATGGTTGAGAAAGGGTACTTGCTCAGTCCACACTGAGGGATGGAGTGATGCTGACACCTTTTCCCAGGCTCGTCATTCGTACCAGGAACGAAGCCACTAACAGTCATGGGAATGTTATGCAAATGATGCTGACTTGGCTTATGTTTAGCCGCTGGTGGAGCCCTGAGCAAGTGTCCTTATAATCAAGGGCACTTCCTCAGGCAGTTCTTCAGCACACTGATCGTCAGGAGAGGGGAAACGGTAGCACCTGCAGTAGCCCTGTTTTACCTTTCAGTGTCCTTGCCCCATCCTTCCTCCACCCATATTTCTGCTATGAGAAAGGATAAACAGAACTTTAAAAATTTTAAACTCAAGGATCACTGTGAAAGCCAAGGCTTAACACCAAGGATAACACTCCAGTGGTGGAACATCAGGTGCCAGCAGAGCACTGCTGAGAGGGGCTTCTAAAGGCTCAAGTTCGGCGCCTGTGACTTTGAGCCAAGATGGACCATGGGGAGTTGACAGAAAGAAGAAAGCAGGAAGAGGAAAAGGAACATGGCACATTCCCTGCGATCTTATTTCATTCACAACAAGTCTTAATTTACATGGGATAAAACTGTGGTTCAGTTTTATAGACGAAGTGACGTGTCCATCGTCTCCCAGGTTACAGATTGGACTCAAATCTGACCCCTGCCTCAATAGAGAACCCCCATTCCCCAGCCTTGATTAGAGGCCTGTCGGGCCTCCTCTGTCAGATGGCCCCACATCTGAAGCTGATCCTACCAGGAAATGGGATACCTGACTTTCTAGCACTTTTCTCCAAAAAGCCCAGCCTTGCTGAGTCACTGGTGGGGCCAGGGCCTCTGTACCCACAGGTCTTGCTAAACTGGATTTCCCCTTCAGTTCAGCCCAGATTTCCTAAGCTCCTGCTGTCACATGGGCCTGGGCCCAGGGTGGGAGGGATATGAAGAGACACCGAGCCATCATAGCCTCATAGCACTTTCCCCACACAACTCACTTGATCCTCACATTATCTAGGAAGGAGGCAGGTGAGGATTATTGTCCTATTTTACAGATGGGGAAACTGAGGCCTGGAAACAGAGGAATTTGCCTAGGATCACGTAGCAACTCAGGGGAAAGGCTGGCTCCAAAACCCTGTCTCTTGATTCAGGGCTGCTTATCTTTCCCGGGAATCCCATGCTGGAGGAGGAGGCTCAGGCAACTAAGATTGAGCTGGATTTCAACAGGTGGCAAAAAGCAGAGTGGAACAAAGTTTCAGTGGAGAGGGTGGGTGGCAGTGGGCCGTTGAAAGGGAAGGACCCCCATGAAGTTGGGGACATTATCCTGGGCCTTGAATGCCAGGGTAATAATGGTGAACTTTTCCTGCAGGTGGAATGTGAGAAACGTTCCTAGGGGCCATGAACGCAGGGCCAGCTCAGTTCAACAAACACAGGTCAGGAAATGGGGTGGGAGATATTGGAAGCAGAAACAGCAGCTGGGAGGGGAACAGAGGTAGCAGGGTAGGCACTTGCTGTTTCTGGCAATTACACCACGGGGTCAAGTTAGAGCCCTCAATAATCTCCTCCAGCTTCCTACGCTCCCCAGACAATCATGCACCCTAATTTCAAACATATTCTGGTCAGGCAGATGCAGCTCCAGGGCAGGCATCCCCAAACTGATTGCACCCCCTCCCCATGTTTCTCTGATAGGGAAATTCTGTTTAGATCATCAGTCTCTCCCTCCCAGGAATCAGACTTGTGACATGTGGGATACAAAAGCCTAAATCAACCCTGGCACTGGTCTGCCCTGAGACAGAGCCCTGAAAAGGCTGTCCTCTTGTTTCAGCTGCTGGCCACATTGGTGCTCATATGGGGTCGTGGATAGGAAAGTATGTAGTAAAATTATGCTCTGAGCCAGGATGCTGTACTGAGAAGTATCTTGATTAAGTTGCTCCAGCCATGGGGTCTGACAGAGCCCACTTCAAGTCGTGCTTCATCACTTTCCCTCCCAGCTCTGTGACTTTCAGCATATCGCTTCACCTCTCTGAGTCTCAGTTTCTTTGTCTGTAAAATAGTGTCACTATCTTGCCAGGTTGCTGTGAGGATTCAGGTCAAAAGCACTTAAATTCTGAGTTCCCTGGAAATAGGAATCATGTTTTCTTACTTTCTGTGATATTCTAGCCCCCAGCTTATACAAAGTTGCTTCATAAAAAGAAGTCATAAAGTATTGAATTTAAGAGCTTGGAGAAATAATGTGAGGCCGGAAAAGTTTCTTCAGCATCTCCCTCTTCCTTTTAGAAGATCTTGTGCTTGTTCACACCCCTTCTCCTTCTTCAGCACCCCCGTCCTTCCTGCTCCAGCCTCACCTTACCCCCTCTCACCACACCAGCTTCCTGGGTTTGGCGGTTTCTCCCTTTCCCCAAGCTAGAATTTCACAGAGTTGCAGCCAGGAGATCAAAACTGAGCCCAAGAAAGAGAAAGAGACTTGCCCAAGGCCACACAGCAAGGAGTCTGAGTATGAACTCAGATCTGAGGCTGAGTCCAAGCATGAGGGACAGAAGGAAGACACCAGTTTCCACCTCCTCTGCCTTTTTGTCCCAAGTCTGTCCAGACAGTTTGACGGTGGGATAACAACCCATAGTGCCCAGCCAGCTGACTACAGACTAGACGGAATCTGGGTGTAGTCAGCTGGCTGGGCAGTATGGGTTGAATCTGGGTGAACAGCATACCCAAGGATGTGGCCTGGGGTTGCCCCTGAGGAGTACAGGGTGACACCTAGGCTGAAACGAGACAGTGCAAAGGGACAAAATCAAGTTTGTGCAGAAAGAGGATGGGTGGGTCTAGCCTGGAGGCTGTTCATACAGAAAGACCTAGGATTATTGAAAGACACTCTGAAAAGTAAGTAAACGTCAGCACAAATATCTAACTTAGTGTCTAGTACATAGCAGGTACCCAATCAATGTTTGTTAAAGTGCAATAGAAGCCAACAAGGTGATAGAGCTATAAAGCAAAGCTAACACAGCCTTAGGTCATATTAATAGAAGCACAGAGTCTACAGTAAGGAAGGTGAACCACATCCCACCATCCCTCATCCTGGGTTCAGTCCTGGGTCCTGCACAGAATAGGGTTTAGTCAAACTAAGAGAATCCAGAGGATGTGGGGTACAGAGACCACATCCAAGAGAAGGGCTTGGTGGAGAAGCATGCTCAGCCTAGAGATGAGCAGTGCAGGGATAGACCTGGTCACTCTCCCCGAGTCTCTACAGGACCCCTCCAGGGCAGGGGACACGTGGGGCTGTAAACACACCGGGAGGGGTCAGGATCTTGGGGAGCTACCAGGACAGAGGCCAGCTCAATATATGAAAGAATTTTCTTAAAGTGACAGCTATTTGGGGGTGGTCATGAGCACCCTACCATGAGAGGTGGCAAGCTGAGATGTGGCAGGGGTTGGCTTAGATGTCCTTAGCTCAGAACCTATTAGTCTCTCAAATAATAATCTCTAAAGTGCAGGAGGAAAATGTTAGTTCACCTATTTCTTCTTAACCTTTTTGGTTAATAGTGTATAGTTCAATTCTGAAGTGCACCTTTGGCCATATGTCAGACAACAAATGTCATGTCCACCAAGTGGGGTCCCCAGAGGCCAGTGGGGAGCCCAACAATACAGACAGGTCTGTTGTAGCCACATTTTCCAATTTCTACCTTCAGCCTATTGCAACATATTGTGATGTACTGGTGCTGGCTTGGGTGGATTTGAGAATCAAACAATACTGCTTTCATTGAATCAGGCCCATAGCGTGGACAGACAAGTGGCTTCAAGGAGTTCCTGCAAAGGAACCACAGATAGAGATAACTCTAATCTAGAAAATACAAGCAAGCAGCAGGAAATATGGGAGACATATATCCGCCCCTGCTGCTAGTTCAAGTTCTTCATTAGCCTCGTTACCATGTTGTAAACAACAGTGAATGGGATCTCACACACACATACTTGCCTACTGAAATAATAAGAAAACTACTTCCATCCACAATCATTGATAAGGAAATTCACTCAGATGTGTACTGGGCCTTGAGACATGAGCTAATGGTCACAGTACTTGTATATAACGTGTATATAATAAATCTATAAATATGTCTATGTTGGGGGGCGCCTAAAGCATTTTTCTGGAGAAGAGTGCAGTCAAAAAGTGTGACAACCACTGCTCCAAGACTTAGGGACCAAGAAAAACTAGGCAGGAGTGTGTCCCCCAATAAACTTTTTTGAAGCCCCCAAAATGTTTGAAAATTAATGGGAAGAAACAAAAACAAACTCTTAAAAGGTTTTCCCTGGCTCTGACTCTCCCAGGTGAGTGACTATTTAAATAGCCAGTCCAGTCTCCTCTTTCTCATCCTCTCATCTGAGTTTCTCTGTCCTCCTCCTCCTGTTCTCTCTCTCTCTCTCTCTCTCTCTCTCTCTCTCTCTCTCTCTCTCTCTCTATATATATATATATATATATATATATATATATATATATATATATATATATATCTGTCTCTCACATTCACCCTTGCAATTGGCAACGACAAATGGTTTTTGTGCAGAGAAAGAGCTTGTTAGCTCTTGAATGTTAGACAGACCTGAATTCAGTTCCCACCCCTACCCATCATGACTGTGAAGACCTCAGGAAAGTAACATCCACTTTTGGAGCCTCAGAATTCTCCTCTGGGAAAATGGGCATGCCTACAGCTCAACAATAAAATGACAAATAACCGAATTTTAAAAGAGCCAAAGGATTTGAATAGACACTTCTTTGAAGAAGATATATGAATGGCCAACATACATGAAAAGATGTTCAAGATCACTAGTCATTGGGGAAATGCAAATCAAAACGACAATAGATACTACTTCACACCCACTTAGGATGACTTAAATAAGAAATACAGACAACAACAAATGTTGGTGATGGCATGGAAAATTGGAGCCTTCACACATAGTTGGTGGGATTGTAAAATGGTACAGCCACTTTGGAAAACAGTTTGACGGTTCCTTGAAATGTTAAATGTAGACTTATCATATGACCCAGCAACCCCACTCCTAGAACACCCAAGAGAATTGAAAACTTATGTCCACACAAGGACTTATACGTGAATATTCACAGAAGCATTATTCATAATAGCCAAAAGGTGGGAACAACCCAAGTGTCTATCAGCTGAGGAATGGATAAACAAAATGTGATATAATCATACAATACAATACAATACAATATTATTTAGCCATAAAGAGGAAGAAGTGCTGACGCATGCTACAACATGTATAAGCGTTGAAAACATTATGTTCAGTGAAAGAAGCCCGTCAGAAAAGATCATCTATTATATGATTCCATTTATATGAAATATCTAGAATAAGCAAATCCATAGAGACAGAAAGCAGATTAGTGTTTGCCAGGCGAAGGGAAAATGGGGAATGACTGCTAAGGGGTACAAGGTTTATTTTGGGATGATAAAAATTTTTTAAATTAGATAGTAATGATGGTTGCACTACTCTGTGAATATACGAAAAACCATGGAATTGTACACTTTAAAGGGGTAAATTTTATGGCATGTGAATGCTATCTCAGATGGAAGGAGAACAGAGTCTGGGTGTGAACACACAATGCAATATATAGATGACATATATAGAAATATACACTTAAAACTTATATAATTTTACTAACTAATATCACCCCAATAAATTTAATAAAAATTTTTTTAAAAAGAGGACTTCCCACATAGGATTGTTATGATAGTAAAATAGGGCCTCTGGCAGAGCAATGCCCATCATGGGCCCTGGAACATAGTCAGTATAGTGTCTTTTTAAGCATTGCGGGGTGCAGTGTTTTAGAGGGCTACACTAGTCCGAATTCTAGGAATTTCAGAGCCAGAAAGGAGTCTCCTTTATTATTTATAGATCTGCTTATTTTGGACCCCAAACAGGACACCCTACACCTTACTCAATACAACTCCTCTAACACACACTCCTGACTCAAATTTTCTGGCAGTTTGTAAACAAAACAGAATAAAATAATAGGCACATGACCATATATAATCTTTCTTGTCCCCTTAAAAGGAAAATGAATGGGCTCGAGACCCAAAGGCCACCTCTGAGGAGAGGGGCTGGAAAGCTCTGAGCAGAGGTGGCGCCCCTGATTTAGGATGACAGCCAGGGGTTGGCAGACAGGACTGTGCTTAGACTGGGAGGTGAGGAAAGGGGGATCTCCCCTACCGGCCGTGCCACCTGGGTGAGCCTCTGACAGGCAGCAGGGTACCTTCCCCCAAGGCCCAGCTCTTTCGGTTCAACATTTTTGGCCCAAAGGTGCCTTTGAGCCTGAAACAGAGGAGACAACTGGCCTGTCCTCACACATGTAACAGGCCTGGTTCAGGGTCCAGGGTGGCTTCCAAGGGAAGGACAGGAGGGTGCCCGCCTTCACTTGCTGGTCAAAGTACAGAGGCTGGGAGGTTTGAGTGGACATATCCTCACCCTTCAAAACTCCCCTCCCCACAAGCACAGAGCGGGAGAAGCCTTCAGAGATGTCGTCAGACCCTTCATTTCACAAATGGGGAAACTGAGGTTCAGAGAGGTCAAGAGGTTTTCTGAAGGTCCCACAGCCAGTTAGTGACAGAATCGGCAGTTGGCCACCTGCTGTGCCTGGCTGAAGCGGCAAAACAACCCCAGGGGGTGAATATTTGTCATCTTCCCCTGATTTTTCCAGAGATGGAGACTGAGGTGCTTACTCAGCTGGGAAGACAAAAAGCTGGGATTCAAATCCAGGTCCACCTAGGAACCACAACGCCTCAGACCTGTTGAAGAGCCAATTCTCTTAAAAAGTTTAACCCCTCATTCAGCCTCCCCCCTGTCCCATTACCTGTGGTCCCGAGGCCTGTCAGTTGCAAGGCGAGCTCTGTGTGGACTGTACAGAGGCCACGCTGGGCAGGGGAAGAGGGCTGTGGGAAAGGCCTGGCCACACCTTCATGACGGGAAGGGGCGGGGCGCGACTCGTCCCTGGGCCCCACTTGCTCACACTCATCCGAGTTGCATTCCTTCCTGCCAGTGCTATCAGCCCCAGGCCTTCCTGTCTGACTTAACTCTTCCCTATGACACCTCAGGAGTGGCAGATGGGGAAGCTGCACCCCCAGACCCGCCCCCTGGGCCACAGCCATGCCCTCTGTCTCCAGGGGGAAGTGATGCGGGGATCAGTTGCACCACCTTTGGCTGTGCAGAGCTCTGGGCAGAGATGAGGTGGGTCATGTCCCAAGGCGCCCCCTCCACGTGAATGAGTAAGGCTGGCTCAGCCAAGCCATGTGGGCCAATTCGATGCTACTGGGAAGGATGAATTGGGCAGAGAGCCGGAGAGGAGGCCTGGTTGGGGTGGGGTGGGGGGCACCAGGGGCTGGAGGACTCTTGTGAGCAAACTGGCGGTGCCCTCTCCTGGTGAAGACATTGGGTGAAAGCTAGAACACCCACTGCCTTGTGCAGATGGTAAAACACACGTGAGAGGGGTAGAGACCGACCTCTCACAGCTGAGGCCAGGAGTAATACCAGCTCAGCCTGCCTCTGCCTCTCATTCACTTATCAAATACTCTTGAGGCCTGACAGTAAGCAAATCCTACCACACCCTGGGGAGTACCAGGCCAGACAGAGACAGGCCATGACACGCCTCTTAAGGGCAAGGCCCCTGGAGCGGTGGGTTCCCAGAAGGGTTTCCTGAAAGAGGCGTCATTCATATCCTAAGTTCAGGCCAAAGTCTTAGAGTAATCCTTGACTCTGCTCTTTCATACTCTGTATGTGACCCACCTTCAACATATCCTGAATTTGGCCCCTTCTTTCCACGTCCATGGCAACCACGCTGGTCCAGACAGCACAATCACTAGTCTCTCTGCTCCTTCCCTCAGCCCAACATCTATTGTCATCACAGCAACCAGAAGGATCCGTTAAACCCAGTTCAGTTCCTGTCCCTCCTCGACTCAGCACCCTCCCAGGGCTCCCACCTCACTCACTATAAAACTCAAGTTCTTAACACAGCCCTGCACAATCTGCCACCCACCTCTTGGTCTCTCTGATCTTAATTCCTACGACTTCCTCTCTCACTCTGCCCCAGCCACACTGGAATGCGCCCCCAAATATACAGTCAGGGTCCCCTCTCAGGGCCTTAGCACTGGCTGCTCCCTCTACCTAGAATGCTTTTCCCCAGACAGCCACCTGGCTCCTTTCCTCACTTCTTCAGGTTTCTACTCAAATGTCACCTTCTCCAAGAGGCCTTTCCTGACCACCCTGTATAAAGTAGTAACCTCCAGCACCACCTTTCCCTTTTATCCTGCCTTATTGTTCACCATCTAGCATACTATATCTTTTCTTGTTATGCATATTTCCTTGTTATGTAGTTCTCTGCTCCAGGATCCAGGACAGTGCCTGTCACATAGTAAGTGCTCAATAAATTTTGTCGAACGAATAAGTGGACTGAAAGGGTAGCCCAAGAAGCATACCAACGGCATTCTAAGCAGAGGGAACTGTGTGTGCAAAGACTTAGAAGTAAGAGGCACTACTGTGTTAAGGATCTGTGAATAATTCATACAGTGTGAGAGTGGGGGACTTGGGGACTGGAGGAAGGGAGAAGAAAAACCTAGAGAGGCAGAGCCTCAGAAGCCAGATCAAGGAGGCCGACATTACCCTGAGATTGATGGGACACAATCAAGTTTACATTTAACAATAATTTGGCTGCCATCTTGTGGATTGGTGGGGCATCCAGCGAGCACAGCTATGGCAGGGGAGAGAAAGACTAGGGTAGGATCACTGCACTGTCCAAAACAATAGCCACCAGCCACATGTGGTTATGGAGCCCTTGACATGTAGCTGGTCAGAATTGAGATGTGCTGCAAATGTAAACTACACAATGAATTTTCAAGATTTAGTATAAAAAAAGAAAAGAATATACCATAGCTCATTAAAAATTTTTACATTGATTACCTGTGTAGAAGATATTTTGGATATATTGGGTTAAATAAAATTTATTTAAATCAGTTTCACCTGCTTCTTTCTGCTATTTCTAACATAGCTACTGGGAAATTAAAATTTTTCATAGGTACATAGAGCTCACAGTATAGTTCTATTGGACAGCACTGATTTAGAGGGTAGAATGGAGAGGGCTTGGTGGTCAATGGACTGTGGGGCTGAGGGAGATCCTTGTTCTAATAGCAAGTCTCCGTTCCCCTCCAGTTGCTCCTTTGTGATGAGATCATGTGGTCCAGAGGCAGAAAGAAGGGGCCATGTGGGAAAGCCGAAAGCGTTAGTTTTCATCTCCACACAAGCGCACACAAAAAATTAAAATCTTCACCATAAGAACTATCTAGAAATAGGTTGACAGGATAGGCAACCTCTGTCCTGGAAGCATGTAGAAGAAACTTGAAGACCACAATTAATCAGTTGAGCAAAGGAAGTTGAACAAATTAGTTATTCTCAAAATGTGGTCTCTGGACCAGCAGTGTCACCATCACCTTTTAGAAATGCAAACTCTCAGGTCCCATCCCAGTCCTATTGAATCAGAAACTCTGGCAGTGGGACCTGCAGTTTGGCACCTGAGGTGATGCCTGCTCAAGTTTAAGAATCTGGACTAAATAATACTTCCTACCATTTAAGGTTTCAATGACTGGCACATAGCAGGTGCTCAAAAAATAACCAGCCACGACCTTCTGTTTGCCTTCCAGTCTCAGGTTAAGGTACTTCTCCTCTCTGAGCAAATGAAGAGTTTACCTCCTGTACCACCTGGTTGTATGTGAACTTGGCACAGGATGGAGGCACAACCTCAGGGTATTTCCTATCTTTCTGCCATGGGCACATCTCCAGGGCCATGACAGAGCTTCCAGAGGTGCAAGGGAGGCCCCAGCTCAGTTCCATCCTGAGATGACCTCACTGCCTGTGTATAATGGTGATTCATGAGACAACCTCCCTCTGTCCTGTGGGCACAGCTGACAGCCCTGGGGAGCCAGCTCAGCAGCTGAGCGTGGCATCTGGCCTTCCTGCATTCCAGAACTACCAGCCAGGGGCCCACCTGACTCAGCAGGCACGTGCACTCTGGGGACAACAGACAGCTCAGACTCAGTCTCCACAACCATAAGAATGGGATGAAGGCAGCCCCTGTCCATGGTGAGATTATTTGTATAAAGTTCTCAGAGCGTTGCCTGGACAGGCAGCCCACACTATGCCTTGGCATTCCTGTGCTGTGGCCAGGGGGACACGTCATGCTGATGGGAACTCCCCAAGGACTTCTTAGGTCTGAGAATCATGCCCTATAGGTATAGTGGGAAAACAATGTGCACCTACTATGATCACCCAGTTTCTAAAAAAGAGTTCCTAAAACCCTTGTAATTTCCTTAGTTGCTGGAGGTTATAGGATCACTTCACACAGAGCTCCTAAATCGCTTGAAATTTTCTGAGTGATTGAAACATCTTTTGGTTTAATAAGGCAACTGTTGGTGAGCTCTTAGATACGTAGCTCCAGGATGGAGGCTGGTTACCAGAAAGACCAAGCCATGATTAGAAGCTTGAAACTTTCAGCCTCTGAGGAGGAGAGAGAGCCTGGAGATTGAGTTACTATTTGATCATGCCTACGTGATGAAGCTTCCATAAAAATTCCTAAGCTGTGGGGTTTAGAGAACTTCCAGGTTGGTGAACACATCCATATGCCAGGAAGGTGGCATACCCCAACTCCATGAAGACAGAAGCTCCTAGGCCCTTCCAGACTTCACCCCTTGTACTTCTTCATCTGGCTGTTCACCTACACTCTTTATATCTCTATAATAAACCGGTAAACATAATTAAATATTTTCCTAATTTTGTGAGCCATTCTAGCTAATGATTGAACCTGAGGAATAGGTCGTGGGAACCCTCAATTTACAGCCGGTTAGTCAGAAATATGTGAGTTCCAGACTTGCAATTAGGGTCTGAAGTGGAGGCAGTGTGATGGAGATAAGCCCTTAACCTTTGGGGTCTGTGCTAACTATGGGTAATTAGTGTCAGAATTGCTTGGTGTGAAAAAAAAACCCCACACGTTTGGTGTCAGAAGTGTAGTGAATAGAGAAACTCTCAACACAGAATACTAGGATTGAACGGATAAGTAAATATTTTGTAGATAATGAGAGCAACATTTACCCTTGTTAAAGAAAGAAGTTACAAATAAGGATGGGGGAAGGTTAAAATGAACCCTGTGGTGTTGGATGAAAATCAGAGGTATTAGTATGAACTTGTGGTTTTTATTTTAGATGCAGCATCTTAGTCTGTTAGGGTTGCTATAACAAAATACCATCAACTGAGTAGTTTATAAACAATGGAAATTTATTTCTCACAGTTCTGGAAGCTGGGAAGTCCAAGTTGAAGGCACCAGCAGATTCAGTGTCTGGTGAAGGCCTGATTCTTGGTTCAAGGGCAGCCACCTTTTCACTATGTCCTCACATAGCAGAAGGGGTGAGAGATCTCTCTGGGGTGTCTTTTATAAGGGCATTAATCTCATTCATGAGGGCTCCACTCTCATGACTTCATGACCTCCGAAAGGCCCCCATCTCCTGATATTATCATCTTTTGGATTAAGGTTTCAACAAATATTCAGACTCGTAGATATTTAAATAAATAGAATAACATTTAAATGCAAATTTACAAAATTATAAATGTATTAATTACAAAGAGAAACATAGGAACTTTATAGTGGAGAAGAACCAGCTTAACCAAGACCTGTTTAGCTAAATGACCAAAGTTAACATCACCAGTCATAAGATTTATTGACAGCATGAAGGCCCTGAGACGATGCACTGAAAAAGATCCTAACACGACTTTGGTCGTATTGTCACGAAAAAATGCAGAACCTCAATCTAATCATGAAAAAGCTTTAGACAAACCCAAATTGAGGGACGGCCCATAAAATAACTGACTACCTAGTTCTCTTTGAAACTGTCAAGGTAATTTAAAAAAAAAAAAAGGAAAGAAGGAGAAACAATCAGAGATTGAAGGAGACCAAAGAGAAATGACAACTAAATGTAATGTGGGGCTCTGAATTGGATCCTGGGACAGAAGAAAGGATATTGTAGGAAAAATTGGTGAAATCCAAATAAGGTTTATGGTTGGGTAAGTAATATGTTGTACCAATATTAATTTCCTGGGTTTGATCATTGTTACATGATAATATACTTGTAAGATGCTAACATTAGGGGAAGAAGCTGCGTGAAGGGTATAAGGAAATTCTCCATACTATTTTGCAATTTTTTGGTCAGTCTAAAATTATTTCAAAATAAAAAGTTTACAGGAGATCCACCAAAAACATTATCCTGAAAGATTTAAACTAAAAGTATACAAGGGGGGGGGGGGCAGGTAACTTCTAACAATGAGAAAACAGGTGTCACTATATATATGACAAATTGCTTCAAAGCAAAAAATGCTATTTTGGAAAAAGATGATCACTACATAATAATAAAGGGAATACTTCACCAGGGTATGTGTTTATAATGTATCATCTAGCAATATGAAAATATGTAAGCAAAAATGAAGAAATTGACAAATCAACTACCAAAGTGAGAATTTTTAACACAGCTTTCTCAGTAAGGGATAGATTAAACAAACAAAAATCATTAGGAATACTGATACCAATTTAGAAGATTGGTATAATACACAAAATAAAACCCCACCTAGCACTTAGAAAATGCACGTTCTTTTCAGCACATGTGGATATTTATAAAAATTGACCATCTAATAGGTCCTAAGGCAGGCCCAACAAATTCTGAAGAACTGGTATTCTTTGGAACAGCAACATCCTTGGGTTTTTGCCACAAGGAGTGAAATATCTCTCAGCCAAGTGTTGCAAAAACAATCCAATTTTTGGTTTCCCTGTCATTTATTGAGTACCTATTCCAAGGTTCTAGGCTCTGCAATAAGTGTTTGCTGTGTTCCTTCTCGGGAACGTAGTGTCCAGATAGACCTAATTTCCCAGACTCCTTTGCAATTAGACATGGCCATGTGACTGAGTCTAACCAATGGCGTGAGACTGGAAGCAGTGTCTGGGACTTGAGACACTGGGTATGGGCTCTTACACACTATTGCCCCTTCTGCTGGCTGGAACCCAGATGTGCCACTGATCCGACTTCAATCAAGCAGTTGAGGACAATGTCCTGGGGGATGACAGAACAATAATCTGGAGGGAGCCTGAGCTCCTGAATACGTAAAGGAAGCAAAGCTGCACTACTGGCCTCAGAAGTCGTATGAGAGAGAAATTCATTTAGCTTTTGAAAGCACATGGTGGCTGTGGGCTGTTTGTCATAGGCAGCTTCACCTTTATCCTAATACATCAGTTTCACTCTGGACAAGAATCTCCCACCCCCACCTTCGATAATAAGTTATTTTTCCCCAATTTTTTTTTATTGTGATAAAACATACATAACATAAAATTTACCATCTTACCCACTTTTAAGTGTACAGTTCACTGATATTAAATCCATTCATAATGATGTGCAACCATCACCACCATCCATCTCCATAACTCCTCACTTTGCAAAACTAAAATCAACCCGTTAAACACTAACTCCCCATTCTCTCTACCCACCCACTCCAGCCAAGGCAACCACCATTCTACTTCCTGTCTTTATGACTTTGACTACTCTAAGTACCTTATATAAGTGGAATCATACAGTATTTGTCTTTTGGTGACTGGCTTCTTTCACTTGGCATGGAGTCTTCAAGTTTCATCTATGTTGTAGCATGTGTCAGAATTTCCTTTCTTTTTAAGGCTAAATAATATTCCCTTGTATGTTTATACTACATTTTGCTTATCCATTCATCTGTCAATGGACACTTGGGTTGCTATTGTAGAATAATGTTGCTATGAACATGGTGACACAAACATCTCTTTGAGACCCTGCTTTCAGCTAAATCACATAGTAATTCTATTTTTAATTATTTGAGGAACTGCCAACTGTTTCTACAGTGGTTGTACCATTTTACATTCCCACCAGCAGTGCACAAGGGTGCCAATTTCTCTACAACCTTCCAACACTTATTTTCTGTTTTTTTAATAGTAGCCAGCTATTATTTTTAATAACTGTGAGTAAAAGTTATTATATATTTTTAGTAACAGTTATTTTTAATGTGAGTCCTTTATGTACCCAACTCATTGACTCCTATTCTTTTTTTTTTTTTTTGCTTGAGTGCCCATGACTCCTCTTCTTCCTTGAGGAGTAATTTACATATAGTAAGTCCACCTTTCTTAAGAGTACAGCTTGATAAGTTTTGACAAGTTTAGCCAGTAGACAGTATATAGTCATATAATCACCATCATAATAAAGATGCAAAACATTTCCATCACCCCAAACAGTTCCCTCATGCCCCTTTGCACTCTGTCTCCCCTGGCAACCACTGATCTGATTTCTCTTATAGTATTGCCTTTCTGGAAATTTCACATAAATGGAATCAAATAATACATAAACTTTTGTGTCTGGCTCCTTTCACTTACCATAATGTTCTTTTTTAAAAAATTTTTTATTTATTTTAGGTGTGTTTTTCCAGGACCCATCAGCTCCAAGTCAAGTAGTTGTTTCAATCTAGTTGTGGAGGGCACAGCTCACAGTGGCCCATGTGGGGATCGAACCAGCAACCTTGTTGTTAAGAGCACCACGCTCTAACCAAGTGAACTAACCAGCCGCCCAAGCATAATGTTCTTGAGATTTGTCCATTTTGTTGTGTGTGTCAGTAATTCGCTCCTTTCTATTGCTAGGTAAAAATTCCTTTATATGGATGTGTCACAATTTGTTTCTCCATTCACCAGTTGATGGACATTTGAGTTGTTTCCTGTTTTTGATGATTATAATTAAAGCCGCTATGAACATTTCATGCACAAGTGTTAGTGTGAATATAGGTTTGCATTTCTTGGGTAAATAACTAAAAGAGTAATTGCTGGGTCATATGATAAATATACTTTATGAGAAACTGCCAAACTATTTTCCAAAGTGACCGAATCATTATTTATTTAATTCTTTTTTACTTTTAAAAATATATTCACTGACTTGTAATATTATTACAAAATATTGTTCAACATAAAAAATTGTTAAATTGTGTATTTATTTCATTTCCCTCCTTTTCATTGAGGAACATTTCCATGTAGCAAAGAACAGCTCGATAAATTTTTACCTATGTATATACCCATAATCACCACCCCAGTCAAGATAGAGAATATTTACAGCACACAAAGATGGCTACCTTGTGGCCCTTCCCAATTAGTACTCCTCAATGGTAACTACTATTCTGACTTCTATCACCTTTAGCCTAGTTTTGCTTGGTTTTGAACTTCACACAAAAGTAACCATACAGTATGCATTCCTGAGTCAGGCTTCTTTTATTCAGCATATTTCTAAGGTTGATTCATGTTATTTTGTGTAGCAGTAGTTCATTTGTTTTCATTGCTATGTAGTATTGATTTCATGAATATACCATCATTTGTTTATCCACTCACCTGTCAATGAACACTTGTGTTGTCTCTTATTTTGGGCAATTCTAAATAAAGCTGCTCTGAACAGTCTTTTGTTGAACACACATGTGTAAGCATTCATATATCCTCAATACATGCCTGAAAGTGGAACTGCTTATCTGAACAGATCAAGGTAGGTAGGTATATGCTTAGCTTTTGAAAATATTGCCAAGCAGTTTTCCAGTGCAGTTGTGTCAATTTAAAGCTCCCACCAGCACCACAGAAGAGTTATATTTGTTCCACATCCTCAGTAACATTTAACATTGTCCATCCTTGTATACTCCACCTCTGTGTGAAGACCTTCCCTCCATCTTTATCTCCAATGCAGGGCTCTCCCCTGATGCAATTAGTGTATCCAATTGTCAATATGACATTTCTCTTTCATGTCATGCCGTTATCTCCAAGATAACAACTCAATGCAGAGCTCTCAAGTTCTCTTTCCTCTCAAAGGGTTCCTTTCCCTGACTTCCTCCTGCCCATAACGAGAGCACCACTAACTACTTAGCCACTCCAGCTAAAAACCTATAATTCCTCCCTTTCCCTCACCTCTATATCCAATCCTTCAGCAAAGTTGTTGTATTCTATCTCTATATTATATCCAGAATCTGTCCATTTCTTCCCGTCTTCACCACCATTGCCCTAAAGCAAACCACCATCATTCTTCACTGCTCAGCAGCCAGGGGGATATGTCTAAAAAATAAATCAATTACCTCCTTGTTTGATGCCCTCCAGTAGCCCTCTAGTGCTCTGACATAAAATCCTAACTCCTTACCTTGGCCTGAAAGGTGGTGAATGATCTGGCTCCTACCCATCTCTCTGACCTCATCTCCTCCCTTAAGGGACTGACCACCTTCCAGCCATTGCCTTTTCTTAAATACATCAGGCTTGTTCCCACCTCAGGACCTTTGCACTTGGTGTTTCCTCTGTCTGGGAAGCTCTTCCCTCAAGTCTTTGCCCAGCTGCCTCCTTTTCATCTGTTTGGGCCTTAGCCCAAATGTCTCTTCCTCGAAAAAGGCCTTCCCTGACCACCTTGGCTAAAGTTGCCCCTTCACACCCAGGTACTCTCTATCCCCTCACCTTCTTTTAACTTCTGTATAGATCTCATTTTCCTTATCTAATCACTTACTTCCTTAATGCTGATGTCCTCCACTAGAATGTCAGGTCCCCAAGGGGAAAGGGGTGTGTATGTCTAGTCCCCTGCTATGTCCCTACTATCCAGAACTGCACTGTCCACTATGGTAGCCAATGGACAGAGGTGGCTACTTAAATTTAAATTAATTAAAAGTAGGTAGCATTTAGAATTCAGCTCCTCAATCACACCACCCACATTTCAAGTGCTCAATAACCACATGTGACTATTGGCTACCATGTGGGACAGCGTAGATGTAGAAAATTTCCAACACTGCAGAAAGTCCTGTTGGACAGTATTGCTCTAGGACCCAGGTACCCAGGTCCTAACAACTGTGTTATAAAATAAAGATTTATTTTATCCCCATCTAATGGGTAAGAAAAACATAGGCCAGAGAGGTTGTGTCATTATCCCAAAGCCACTCAGCCAGGAAGCAACCTAGCAGGGATTTGAACACAGGATGGTCTTGCTTCGAAGCACATGCTACTCCTTTCCCAAGAGCCAGCAGCCTCCTGGCTGTTTAGAGAGGCACACGGTTCTCTTTGTTCTCCTATAGAGCCTCCCACGCTGAGCTTGTGCCTAACTGGAGACATTAATAGTATGTCTGTGGAGACATTGTGAGTAGCTTCCAGAAGGATTGTTGCCCAAGGCATTAAGAGTTCTGGGGTCACTCCTGATTCATGCCAGATTCATTGGCTTTGTGACCCTTAGCAAGTCTCTTTGCCTCTCTGGGCCTCAGCTACATCACTATAAAATGAAGAAACTGATTAAGGGACCTCTGGGACATCAAGTCTACCAACATTCTCATCATATGGGGTGCCAGAAGAAGAGAGAAAGCAAGGAATTGAAGATATAATGATGGAAAACTTCACTAACCGAGTGAAGGAAATAGATATTCAAGCCCAGGAAGTGCAAAGAGTCCCAAACAAGATGAACCCAAAGAGACCCACCCCAAGACACATCATAATTAAAACACTAAAGTGTAAAGACAAAGAAAGAATCTTAAAAGCAGCAAGAGAAAAGCAGTTAGTTACCTGTAAGGGAACTCCTATACGACGGTCAGCTGATTTCGCAACAGAAACTTTGCAGGCCAGAAGGCATTGGCATGAAATATTCAAAGTGATGAAAAGCAAGGACCTAAAACCAAGACTATTCCACCCAGCAAAGTCATCATTTAAAATCGAAAGACAGATAAAGAGCTTCCCAGATGAGAAAAAGCTAACGGAGTTCATCACCACCAATCAGTGTTGCAAGGAATCTTAGAGGGACTTTCTTAAGATGAAACAAAATAATGATAATAAATATGAATAATAAAATGGCAATAACTAATATGTATTATCAACAATTACTTTAAATGTAAATGGATTAAGTACTCCAATCAAAAGATAGAGGGCTGACTAGATAAGGAAACAAGACCCTGCCTACAAGAGACTCACTTCAGATCAAAAGACACACAGACTGAAAGTAAAGGGATGGGGAAAAGATATTTCATGAAAATGGAAACAAAAAATGCTGGGGTAGCAATACTTATACCAGATAAAATAGACTTTAAAACAAAGGCTATAACAAGAGACATAAAGGACCCAGTAATCTCACTTCTGGGTATTTATCCAAAGAAACCCAAACGCTACTTGGAGGGGACATGTACATCCATATGTTCATTGCAGCATTGTTTACAGTGGCCGAGATGTGGAGGCAGCCTGGGTGTCTGTCAGTGGAAGAATGGATAAAGAGAAGGTGGTATACACAATGGAATATTGCTCAGCCATGGAAGGGAATGGGTTCTTGCCATCTGCAGCAGCATGGATGGACCTGGAAGGTACTGTGCTGAATGGAGAGTGTCAAAGAGAGAAAGACAGATTTGACTTATACGTGGACTCTAAAGAACAAAATAAACAAACAAACAAAACAAACAAACTCATAGATACAGGGGATATTTTGATGTTTACCAGATGGAAGGGGGTTTGGGGGTAGGTGAAAAAGGGAAAAGGATTAAGAAGTATAAATTGGTTGTTACACCATAATCATGGGGATGGAGGGTACAGCATAAGGAACATAGTCAATAATATTGTAATAACTACATATAGTGTCAGATGGGTACTACTGTGTTTCCCGAAAATAAGATCTAGCCAAACCATCAGCTCTAATGCATCTTTTGGAGCAAAAACTAATATAAGACGGTATTATATTAATTATATTATATTATATTATATTATATTATATTATATTATTCCAGGTCTTATATAGTAAAATAATACCGGGTCTTATATTAGTTTTTGCTCCAAAAGACGCATTAGAGCTGATGGTCCAGCTCCGTCTTATTTTCGGGGAAACATGGTAGATTTATCGGGATTATAGATGAGAGGAGGATTTGGGGGGTCAGGGTGAAAAAGGTGAAGGGATTAAGAAGTACAAATTGATAGTTACAAAATAATCATGGGGATGTAAAGCATAGGGAATATAGTCAATAATATGGTAATAACTATGTATAGTTCCAGGTGGGTACTAGACTAGACAGAGGGATCACTTCTTAAATTATGTAAATGTCTAACCACTATACTGTACACCTGAAACTAATATAAAATAATAATTTTAAAAATGAAGAAACTGACCCTGATGACCTGAGGATTGGGGATGGCAGGTAAGGGCCTGGTGTGACTAGGTACACTCTTCAGATCCTGTCTCGATCTGGGGCAGGCCAGCAAGAGGAATTGACCTACAATAACATTCCGTGTGTCTTGAATGCCTACAGACGAGAAAACTGAGGCTCAGAGAGGTAAAGTAACTTGGCCAAGGCTACACAGCAGGGGAACTAATGGAGTTAGGATTCAACCTAAGACTGATATCATGCCCATGCCATGCAAGCAGGGTCCAACGGGACAGAGGGCAGAGCTGTGGACCCACGGGCATCATAAGAAATTGTCAGGTGAGAAGTGGTGAGCTCCCCGTCTCTGGGGGTGTGCAAGTTGGTGCCGGGCCGTCCAGGGGAAGGGGCCGACACTGGGCCAAGACCGAGGAGCCCCTCGCGGGCCCACTTCAGCTTCCCGCGTTGGCGGCGGCCTAGGCTGGAGCCTGCGCCGGCTGGGCGGGGCGGGGGCTGCTATTTCTGTCTGGTGAGCGCAGCCCGCTTGGCGAGGCGGGGCAGGGGGCGCCCGCGCCGCCATATTCCCTCCAGCTGGCCGGTCCCGGCGCGCAGCCACCATGAGCACCGCCGCCTTCCACATCTCCAGTCTCCTGGAGAAGATGACGTCCAGCGACAAGGACTTCAGGTGCGACCCGCTGCCCGGCCCACCTTTCCGCCTCCATCAAAACTGCCAGCCTTCTTCCCCTCCTAGGGAGCCGAACCCCAGGACCTTGCAGCCGCAGCCTCTCCTCCCCGCGTTAAGCACCGCCCTCTCTCCGCACCTTCCCCCCCACCACACTCCTCCCCGCCTCAACGCCCCCAAAGGAGCTTTGGCCCCGCTTCTCCCCAGATTGCAGTCCTTCGCTCTCCGTGACTCTAATCCCTGCTTCGTCTCCTGCCCTGCAAACTTCAGCCCTTGCCTCTTGTCCCCCCTTCAAAGCCCAAGCTCCATCCCTCTGCACCCTTCCTCTGTCTCTTCTCTCTTCGTTTATGACCAGCCCTTGTCTTGCCCCGCCTTTGATGCGCCCACAGTGAAGCCCTCGGCCTCTCCTGAGGGACTCCAGAGCTGCCTCTTCTTCCCCGCATTGAAACCCGGCCCCATCTGTGGGGACCTCAACCTCGAGTTGACTTTTTCACTGATGTCCTCAGCACCCTTCCCTCCGCAATATTCTCCTCCAAATCACCCCAGGCCTCCTCCCTGCACATCAGGGCACCCTCTCCCATCCCCTCTCCTCCCCAGTTTGTTTTGACACAGCCTGAGGAGGGTTTGCAGTCACAGGTAGGTGATGGTTGGGGTGGGGAGTTCTAGATTTTGTGTGCCACTCCCCTTCTTCCCCCTCCCCCCAGCATTACTGAACCACACAGAAACAGGGCTGAAACCCTTATTCTCTGGGGGAACCTCTGGGCCAACCCCCTTATTCTCAGGGGGAAACTGAGGACCAGGGAGGCAAAAGGATTGGCTCATGGTCACATAGCAAGTTCTGGACTCTCTGAGCTGAAAAGAGCCGGTAGAGGCCCACATAGCTGCACCCATTCATTGAACATTCTATCAGTTTATCCCCATTTTACAGAAAAGAAAACTGATGCCCAGAGGCATGAAGGGCCTAGATGCAGAAGAACTAGGAAGTGGAGGACTTTGTGTCCAAATCCAGGTCAGTGTAACACAAAGGCTGAGATCTTAACAAGGCCATCTGATCCCAGCACCCTCACAGGTGAGGAGACTGACCTCTCTGTGTCCTCTTGAAACCCATTCCTCAACACCCCTGAAAAGCCTCCAGAACAGCATGAGTAGAGCCTTTGAGCCACAGTCCTGGGTTCAGATCCTGACCCCAACCACTTATGGGCTGTGTGACCATGGACAGACCATGGACAGCTTAACCTCTCATGAGCTTCAGCTCTGTTTCTATAAGGTGTGGATGATAACAGAACCTACCTCAGAGGGCTGATAGAAGGATGAAATGAGTAATCCCTGTGGAATGTTTAGATTAGTGGCTGCCACCAGGGCAGCACTTAATAAATGGGCATTATTATGATTCTATGCAATCAGAAATCTACCATGCCCCCTCCGCACTCTGGGCCTTTATCCGGAAGCTCTGTGCTCCCCCCTTTATTTCCCCCTTCACTTGTCTAGCTCCTACTTAGTTGTCACCTGTTTGGGATGCCTCCTGATACCCAGGCAGGTTTAGACACCTCCCTGAGCTGCCACACCTCTCCTGCCCATCTCTGCTGTGTCACTTCTTAGCCGTGGGAGACCTAGGGCTCCTGTACCACCAGGCTGTGTGCTTCCTTTTTGTGTCCGAGATCCTGTTCTAGTTACACACAGTAGGTGCTCAGTGAATGTTTGCTATGTGCCAAGGTCCCTGGTGTGCTGTCCAGTGTAATCTCATTCAGTCCACCTGTCTGCCTGGGTGATAGTGATTGTTCTTCCTGTTCTCCAAAGGCTTGGAGAGGTGAAGTGACTTGCCCAAGGTCACACAGCTGGCCAGTGGCAAAGGGGATTTGCACCACAGTCTCTAGGGTCTTAGGTCTATTCTCAAGAAGAGGGAGTTTGCCCTGCCACCTAGAACTTGAGGGAGTTGGCCTTGCCACTGCCCCTAGCAGCCTGCTCAGCCAGTGGCCCTGGGAACACTTAAAACCACCCAAGCCTGTGAGGATGGTGTCTATTTTTAAAGTCCAAATACCAGGGCGGCTGGGTCCTGCTGACCAGCTGTCCAGGCACCCATGTGGCCGAGTGTTTCAATTGAGTCGCCTCTAAAGTTTCTCTGGAATGAAACTGAGACTGTGTCCTCTGGCACCTGAAGGTAAGCAGTGACTGCAAATGGAGGTCCGAGGCAGGGGTCCTTCGATCCCTGTTATTCCTGGGCCCCCACTCCATGGGCAGGAGGCTGTTCTATTCCTGCTCAGACTTCAACAGTGAAATGGGTAAACTGGAGGGTCTGAGGAATTCCCACATCATTTCTTGAAAACACAGTGGTATTGGTTGAGTAGCCAGGAGACCTGACTAGTGGGCTGATTCTCCTCCCATCGTGCTGTCTGACCCTGGGCTGTTCCTGCAACCTTTCTGAGCCTAGTTTCCCCATCTGCCTCATGCTAAGAACTCATTGTTCTATTAAAATCTCCCAAGGATGGGGCAAAGAAAATTCCCATTTTATAGATGGAAAAAGTGAGGCTCAGAAAGGAGTCAATTGCTTAAGGTCACTCAGTTGATAAGTGGCAAGACCAATATATTTACTTAAGGCCAAACTTTGGTGCTCAAGCTCTTAGCTACCAAATTATACATTTTCCTGTACACCCCGCCTCGCTCTCCCTCTCCCCATCCTCCCCACCACCATACGCGTATATACAATAGGGCTTTCTTTCTCGGAGAGCTGAGTGCAGGAATTTGGGGGTGTCTGAAATGCTGGGCATATTTCAGAAGGGTTTGTTTCTGAGTTCAGGTTTTCACATAACTGGCTCTGGGCTCTGAGCCCTGTTAGAGGCTAGCCCTTCCTGCCCTTACCCTGTCCCCCAGACCCTCTTTGGACCTGTTCTTTCTTGGGGCCTGGAGTCCCAGAGATGAAACTAACACCATGAATTCACAGCTTAATGGGGGAGACACACTGGTGACCAAGCTTGTGTGAGAAGTGCTATGATGAAGGGTGCAGAGTGCTCTAAGAGGGGTGTGTCCAAAGGAACCAAGTGTGCTGAGAGGGATGTGGGTAGGGGATAAGGCAGGGTGGTCAGAGGAGTCATCCCTGAGGCTGGGACATTTGATCTGGGCCCTTGACAGATGAAGAGGTGTTCAACAGGTTTTCTACCTGTTGAAAGAGGGGGACATTTTGGGCAAAGGAGCACATCCCTTGGGTTGCTAGGCTAAGTAGCGTCTCTATGAACTGCAGCAGAAATGCAGCTTAGAGACCCTGCCAGAATGTCAGAATGTCCCATCGGCTGGACAGACCTAGGAGTGCTGTGCCTACCTCAGACCTTGGCCTGGGTCAGATCCAAACTTTCCTTCACCTTCCCTCAGCTGCTTTTCATGTGATGGCCAGGCCCAGAGGTGGGCACCGTCAGCCCTGCCACTCCCTCCTCACCTCCAGCCCAGCCTCCATCCTCTCTTTGCAGCTTGAGGCTTATCCCAGTTGTTAAAAATAAACAGCCATGACATCGACAAATGTCCTCCTAGTAACAGGGCGCTGTGGGCTGCCATGAATTCCAGCAGGTCTGAGCCTGCAAAGATGAGGCCAGCTGTGACCGATTTTGCCACAGGCTTGGAGGTATGGCTCTTGGTTGATTGGCTCGAGCCAGAAAACAAAGCTATTGTGAGAAGGCGGGGTGGCCTGGTGGATCAGCAAAAGCTGCAGGCATCCTAGGGCTACCACTCTTTGGTCCCAACTCCACGGCATCTCTCCTTGTTACTCTGTCTGGTTTTCTCCTGGAGTCTCTATTCTCAAGGGCCTGCAAGAGCCAGTGAACAGGTGGAGTGGACCTGGTGGGAACCTGGTGACCTTGGGAGTATGTGTCCCAACTGAAGAGGGCAGCCACAACTTGACTAGAGCCAGTTATTGTCACCAGGGTCTATAAGCCCAGTTGTATCCAAATATTATATTTCCAAGAGAATCTGGAAATTAATACATTGATGTCAACTCTCCTAATTTTCAAATACTGATAACTAATCCAAATTATCAAAACACATTTGCAAGGTGGACACAGCTGAGGGCTGTCAGTTTAAGACTCTGCTCTCCCCTCTGAATCTTGGCAGGAATGGGGCTCCACAATGACCCTGCAGCACCAGCTCGCTCTGGCCTTCTAGCCACTACACTTTCAAATGCCCAAGACAGGGCATCAGGCCACACCTGGGGGTGGGCAGCCCTTGACTCTGATTCCCACCCTTGGTCAGGGAGCCATAGCTGGAGACTGGTCAGCCGTTGATGCATCTAAGATATGCTCTCGGCCCATCAGCATGGCCTAGGGCAGTGGTTCTCAGAGTGTGGTCTCTGCCTGTCAGCATCAAACAGGAACTAGTTAGAAATGCCCCAGCTCAGACCTATTGATTCAGAAACTCTGGGGGTGGGGTCCAGCAGTGTTTAACAAGCTCTGCAGTTCACTGTCATGCTGGCTACAGTTTGAGAACCACTGGTCAAAGGGCAGGGGCTGAGTCTATTCTCTGAAGTGGAAGTGGGCAGAGCAGGGCCCCTCTACTTGCTGAGCCCTGACCTGGTTGTAAAGTGTCTGTTCAACCTTCTAACATGAATGAGATATGAATGATGTACCGTGCAATTACAATAACGGCAGTGCCACTCGCTGATTATTTATTTACTGTCTGTTCACGGTGTGCTAAGTACATCACATGCATTTTATCTTCCATACAACCCCATGAGGCTGGTACTAATCTCATCCCCCTTTTCAGACAGGTAAACTAAGTTGCAGCGATGTAAATTGACTTTGCCAAGTTCACATTTACGTAAATGGCAGAAGCAAGAGCCACCAACTCTGAAGCCTTAAGTATTTAGCTAGTTTGCTGTGCCACTCGTGGTTGGCCACGATGTGGCAGTTGGTGTCTTTCACACACAGGTGGTAGCCAGACTGTGCCCACAGCCCAGATAATCTACTTGCCCTTGAATCTGTGTACCAAGGTCTGCTTCTAGGGGAACCATAAGATACTGCCAAATCACCAGAACACAGGAGCTCCTCAGCAACCTTGCTCTGCCCTCCCCACCCAGGTTCATGGCCACCAGTGACCTGATGTCAGAGCTGCAGAAGGACTCCATCCAGCTGGATGAGGACAGTGAGCGCAAGGTGGTAAAGATGCTGCTTAGACTCCTGGAGGACAGGAACGGCGAAGTACAGAACCTGGCGGTCAAGTGGTAAGTGTCAGCCATGGTGGGGACAAGGTGGGAGCTCCCCGGGGGTCCCTGTCCCTGTGGATACAGCCTCTGAGAGAATTGCTGAGCAGCTCTCGGAGCCCCAGTGGGATTTCCCCAGTAGTAGACCTGGCAATAATGATTCAGTTGTAAGTTTATCTGGGAAGTGTTCCCAGGAAACTCCAGTACGGGAATAGGGAAGTGAGGCAGGGAAGGAAGAAAGCCAATAAAGGGTGATTATCAAGCAAGTTACTGCTGTGGGAGAGCAAAGCTTAACCCGACTCTGGGACAGCGTGAGACATGCCCCCGAGTGTTCCCACCTGCCTGCTCTGTCAGTCCTTGGCTGAAGGCTGCTTCTGGGGTGGGATGGAGGGTGCGCCCTCAGGCACAGATGCAGGTCCTGGCAACTGGAAGGTCAGGCTGGCATGTACCAGAGTGGTGAGGGCTGAAGGGATAGGCAGGAGGGGGGAGTAAAAGCCTGTGCCATAGGCATCATAAGGTTGTGGTCCTGACACCTTGGCTACTTACCTCTGGAGCTGAAAAAGCAAGATGGGGTACGCTAGGGCCTGTGTGTGTGGTAGGGTGAATGGCAGGGGTCAATAGTTAACAGAGAACTGGGGCACTGCCTTTCTAACAGTATTCTGTGAGCCAGGCTCAGGCATTCTGGGCCCTGTTAATGAATTTCAACTTGATTCTAAGAGCAAAGGGAATTGAGTAAAGAGTTTTATGCAGGAAGGTGACGTGGTCAGGTGTGTGGTCTGGGAGCAAGCCTGTGGCTGTGGAGTGGAGATATGGTAGACTGTGGTTTCCCACTAGCACAACCAATATCCACTTTTTACAACGTGTCGTCTGAAATACCCTTTGCCTCTCACGCAATGAAATTTATGCATAATATAACCTGCCTCTACACAATTACAAAGGGATGTATATAATGCCCTCAACTGAAACATACAGAAGAAACAGAAGGAACATGGTTCATGGTTCATGTGTTTCAGTGTGTCAGAGCTTGGGCTTGTTGACAGCAGAGTGACAGTGAAGTCACGAGAAGCCTGCACCTCAGTGTAGACTCAGTGTGAGTGCCACGGCAGTGCACTCACCTGGGGACAGGTGTGGATGTTGGGCACTCAGATGCCACGAGTGGCATTGCTCTTAGCAATGAGATTTTCTGAAATGGTGACCATCTCCTTGTCCAATTTCTCAGAAAACAAAGTACAGTCTTCCTTCAATTTACCTGATAATTACATTATTGGAAAATTTAGGGTATATTGAAATAGTGTCAAACGTACTTTGGGTTTATATGTAAAATGAATTAGGTTCTGGACTCATGATTATAGAAATACTTTTCCATAGGAATGCCCAGAGGGATGTTAGAAACTCCAGCAGAACTGGAATGTGCTTTGTTTCTGGCTACCTTCCTTCCCCCCTCAATAAAAGTCAGAAGTGACATCTCATTAATTATGATGACAAAAAAAGGCCCTCCATAAACTCCCAAAACACCTCAGGGGGCATTATCACCCCTAGTGCTGTAGGAGGTAGAGTGGGAGGACCCTGTGATTACTTAGCTGGAGGAGGTGATGGAGAAAGCAGTCAGGAGGGCCAAGGTTTGCAAACTGGCATGCACTGGGGTCACCTGGGACTCTTGTTAAAACTATGTAGGCCCCACCCAGGGATTCAGATTCACGAGGGGGACAGGTGGAGGGAGGGGGCTGAGGCTGGCGGGTGAGAACTTGCATTCTAATGTACACTGAGTCGGAGAACCACTCATTTAAGTCACAGTGTTTGACTGTATGTTACAATCACGTGGGGAATTTAAACACCACCAATCATCCAGGCCACACCAGAAACCAGTTAACTCAGACTGGGGCTGGCACCCAGGTAGCAGTTTTTTAAAGGCCCCAGGCAATGGCAGTGCACAGTGAAGGCTGAGACAAAGGGCACATTAATGTACATTGGAACCACAGGGGACTTGGCTGAAATGCACATTTTGGTTCAGTAGCTCTAGGGTAGGACCTGAGAGTCTGCATTTGTGACAAGTTGGAGATGATGCTGATCCATGACCACACTTGGAGAAGCAAGGCGCTAAGGCAGAGGTTCTCCAAGTGTGGTCCCTGGACCACTGGAGTCAGCATCTGTTGAGAACTTGCTAGAAATACAAATTCTCAGGCTCCACCCAGACTTCCCGAACCTGAAAATCTGGGGAGGGCCGAGCGATCTCTGTTCTAACAAGTCCCCCAAGGGATTTTGATACACGGTCCAGTTTGAGAACCACTGCTCTTGGGCACTCCTTGGTTTCCAGTTGAGGTAATAGGGTTCGATGGTTTGGTCACATACTGAGATGCAAAACTCAAGAGATGATGCAGGTTTGGGAGGTTCCAGGAACGACATTGGTATATACAGAGGGTGCCTCTCCTGGTAAAACAGGGAGTCCCTTGTTGATCTGGGCCTTTTACTCACACATGCGGCCCCATGGGCATGAGGGGACAAGGGGCAGCCTGATTCAGACTGAGTCGGGGGCTTTTGGACCCCCTCGCTTCTTCCCTGCTCAGCCTGGGTCCTCTGGTGGGCAAAGTGAAGGAGTACCAGGTGGAGACCATCGTGGATGCTCTCTGTGCCAACATGCGGTCAGAGAAGGAGCAGCTCAGAGACATCGCTGGCATCGGCCTCAAGACCGTCCTGTCGGAGCTCCCCCCTGCAGCCACAGGTACCCGGGTCCCAGGGACTAAGTGCTATTATTTGTCCTACTTTATGGTTAAAGAAACTGAGGCTTAGAGAGGTGAAAGGGTTTACCTAAGGTCTACCAGCTGGTCAGTGGCAGAGAACTCAGACCCAGATCTACTTAAGTTCATGGCTCAATGTCAGGAATGCTTTTAGCTGCAAGTAACAAAGCCTAACTCATGGCAGCTTGAAGAAGTAGGGAATTGCTTTTCTTACATAATTCTGGAGGGATCAGCCTCTCCATTTTTGCAGCAATTCATTTAGCAGCTCAGTTAGGACAGGGTTTAGTCTCTGCCCCGGACTCTTACCTTTTATAAGAAAAGCATGTGTTTCCCCAGAAGACTTTGACCTATATCTCACAGGCCAGAACAGCATCACCTGGCCCCTCCTAGGAGCAAGGGAGTCCAGGAAAGGAAGTGCTTTTCTCACCTCCCTAATGGATGGCAGAAGGAAGGGAGGGGTCGGGTGTGGGGTGAGCTGGCCAGCAGATCAGCTATCAGTTTTTCAGCTCCCCGAGTTTGGTCGGGCCTCTGGGTCAAACCTGGGACCAGTTGAGCCCTGGCTTCCTCGGTTTAACAGGTTTCTTAGGGACCTGGGTTCAGAAATACAACCAGAGCAAGAGCTGACCAGAGGTGGAGGCCAGCCCTGTGCCTTACCTTGCCCATCTTGTGCTTTGTGCAGGCTCCGGACTGGCCACCAACGTGTGCCGGAAGGTCACTGGCCAGCTGACCAATGCCATCGCCCAGCAGGAGGATGTGGCGGTGCAGCTGGAAGCCCTGGACATCCTCTCCGACATGCTGAGCAGGTGCGGGAGGTCACCTCGGCCAGGAGGACCCCTGCGGGAGGGGGAGCAAAGGGGACAGGGAAGGACTTAAATCCACAGAGCCAGCACCTATTGCGCACCAGGTCCTATGCTCCGGGCTCCTTAATCATTCCAGCAGCCCTGCAAAGGAGAACTTTTTGTCACAATTTTATAGGCTGTGAGAGGTGCTGTGGCTTGCCTGAAGCCACACTGTCAATAAATGGCATAGCCTAGGATTTGAACTCAGGTCTCTATAACAGAAGCCCAGGTATGTTCATCTTCTCCCTTTACTCCCTTCTTTTTCTTTCTTCTTTTGAGTTAATACAGCTGGGCCATTGTTTTAAATTACCCTGTACACTTTTTAAGTATTCATTCATTCAACCTCCCAAGATTTGAGTACCTACTTTGGGGCCAGAGTAATGTCAGATGCTGGACTAGTGCTGGGAATGTGAAATGGCTCAGTCTTGATCGCTGCTAGGGAGGAGCTCACAGACACACCAACTGTGACTGGAGAAGAACAACAGTGAGGATAAGAGCAGGGCCTGTAGCTCAGAGGAGGCGCCCCTAACCCAGCTGGTAGGTGGGGAGCTTTCCTAGAGGGGCACCTGCTAGCTAAACCTTCAACGATGGACAGGACTTGGCCAGGCATGGGCAGGCATAAGGGGGACACTGAAAGAGGAGAATGCCTTCGGCCCAGGTAGTAGAGGCAGGAAAAGACATGGGGTCCCAGGGATTCTGCAAGTCAGTTGTGGACTGGGGTGTACTGCAGAGGGGCCCGTGTGGCGAGATGAGGTCCAA
The DNA here is from genome assembly GCF_964194185.1 of Rhinolophus hipposideros. Lineage (NCBI taxonomy): Eukaryota > Metazoa > Chordata > Mammalia > Chiroptera > Rhinolophidae > Rhinolophus > Rhinolophus hipposideros. The sequence goes on from NC_138060.1 coordinate 26,846,301, forward strand.
GGGCTGGGCAGGAGCCGAGGGTGGGTGACTAACAATTATACTGAGGGTGTGAAGAGCCTGTGGAGGGGTATTCGGCAAGGGTTGAAGAGTGCCGTGTAGATATTTGTGTGTTTTAGGCCGATTTTCCTATCTGCAGTGTGCATGGTAGATGGGAGGGGGTGGAACAGGCAGGGAGATTAGTTTGGAGGCTTCTGCAGGCAGGTGAATTCAGGTTGTATTTTGGAGGTAGACTCCACAGGGCTTGGAGTGGGTGACAGAGGCAAAGATTCAAGGGTGATACCCAGGGGCACAGACATAGGGCCATTACTATGGTGGGGTGCCCTCTGAGAGTGGGAGCAAGTATGGGGAGAAAGGCAATGGATTCAACTTGGGGCATGTTGAATTTGAGATGCCTGGGATCGCAACTGAAAATTCCATGAGGGTAGGTTCTAAGGCCAGAGTCTACCTTGCTCACTCAAGCTCCCAGCTTACTCCCTGTCATGTAGTAGGTGAACACATATAAAAGAAACCCAGAAGAGATGTCTGAGCTGGACAGCAAGATAGGAGAAGGTCAGGTCAATGTGTTTGTGTGGAGGAGAAAGAAGAAAAAGTCTTAGGACATGTGTGGGACAGGAAATGCACAGGTCTGGTCTGAAGGTGAGGACAGAAGCTGCTGAGGTAGTCAGTCAGGGGTTGCCTTCTACCTGTGCAACAACCATTCTCTTGTGTTGCCTCTTGCCTTAAGGCCAGAGCTCATTATCTAAAGGGCACTGGAGACTGAAGGAGTTAAGCAGAGGAATGACCAGATCGCAAGTAGAGTTTAGACCACTCAGGACTCAGTGGGAGGCAGGACTCCAGACTCCCAGGAAATCAGGACAGCCTCAGTGTAGCCTCCTGGACGCATTACCGTTGGGACTTCTCCCCAGGCTGGAAGTCTGGACACCTGGGTTCAAGTTCTGGCCTTGCAGTTCTTGGCCGGGTGGCCTTAAGAAGGCCCCTTCCCCTCTCCACTTTCTTTTGTGTAATAATAATAAGAAGAACGCTGTACAGTTGCGGGGCTCCTTTCTGTGTACCAAGAGCCATGGGGGTGTCATAATTCCGGCGAGGAGAAGATGGGGGAGGGGAGGTGCCTGGCCCAGTGCCGGCGCGGTAGGCCCACCTGACGCCCCCTCCGACTCCCCAGGCTGGGCGCCCCCCTGGCTGCCTTCCATGCCAGCCTCCTGCACTGTCTCCTGCCGCAGCTGAGCAGCCCGCGCCTGGCCGTGCGCAAGCGAGCGGTTGGGGCGCTCGGCCACCTGGCGGCCGCCTGCAGCACCGACCTCTTTGTGGAGCTCGCCGACCACCTGCTGGACCGGCTGCCTGGCCCGCGCGCACCCGCCAGCCCCGCCACCATCCGCACCCTGATTCAGTGTTTGGGCAGCGTGGGCCGTCAGGCGGGCCACCGCCTGGGTAAGGGAGCAGGGGCCCCTGGGCAAGGCGGCAGGGCCGAAGCGAGAATGTGCTGGGGGAAGGTTCGGGGGCCCGGGGCTCCTGGGGTGCCGGCCACCTCTAGGTAAGGGGGCGGGTGTAAGTACTTGAATGGGCAGGGCGGGGCTTGAGAGGCAGCGGGGCGGGTCCGCAGCGCCATCTGCTGAGCCTTACTCCGAGGCTCTCGGATAATTACAAATCATTCCATCAAACTTAAATAAAATATGTTCTGTTCTCCTACTTGGACACGTATACCTTAATAACAACAACCTGTAAGCCGGGTGTGCGTTTTTTAAAGTTTTTATTGGGAGATAATGTAGGTTCAGTAAACCGCACTGTTTAAAGTGTACAATTCAGTGTGTATTGGCCTTTGCGTACACCCATGAAACTACCACAATCAAGATGTAGAACATTTCCATCACTCCCAAAAGTTTCCTTGTGCCCATTTGTAGTCCATCCCTCCCTCTGCCCCACCCCAGAGAACCAATGATCTGCTTTCTATGACCATAGTTTAATTTTACAGAAATGGAATCCTGCAGTCAGGTTTGAACTTATTCTCAAACACCTTGGAGTTCCCAGCTTGAACAGGGCAGAGTGGGTAGAGTTGGCCATGGTCTGCCCTTCCCTTCCCTCTGTCTCTCTCACTGCAAGGAACCTTACAAGTACACATGGAGACTCCAGCCTGCAGTCCACACTCTGTCTACTCCCCTCAACACACACACGCCACACAGCAGCCACCCTTTGGCCACTCTTGGGAGCATGGACCCAGGAAAGAGGCCTGCACAGAAACCAGACAAAGATTTAGGGTCAATTGGGCAAGAAAGTGGGGAAGGGTGTGGCTGGAGGGAGGCTAAGGCAGAATCCTCTGAAGCCCAGGGATGAGGCAGGTGCCTTTTTTGCCTGGTCTATAAGGGCAGTACCTGCTTCTCCCCTTTTTCCATCCAGGGCCACAACCTAGTACAGGAAATAAGGCAAAGACATGAGTAATAGTTTCAACCACAATGCTGCTTATTGAGTGCCTACTCTGTCAGGGCCTGGGCGTAGCTCTTTATCTGCATCATATCATTCATCTTCACGGAATCTCTGACTGATAGGCATTGTTATCCCTACTGTGGAGATGAGTAGACTGAGGTCAGAGGAGTGTTGTGACCTGCCCAAGACCCCAGCGCTCATAGGTAGCAGAGTCAGAGCTGCTGTAGACCCCACATCTGCTTGACTTTGAAACCTCTGTGTTGAATTTGCAGTGGTCAGGGCTGTGGGTGCAGGGAAAGACTCAGCATTGTGGGTGAGGGGAGCCTGGGAGAGGGTTGTCCTTAGTGATCTGCCCGGCCCTGCAGGGGCCCACCTGGACCGCTTGGTGCCCCTAATGGAGGAGTTCTGCAAACTGGATGACGATGAGCTCCGGGAGTCCTGCCTCCAGGCCTTTGAGGCCTTCCTGAAGAAGTAGGTGCTGCGGGATGCTGGAAGATGGGGCGGGGCCCAGAATTTCTTTGGGAAGCTGGTGGGGATGGGGTTGGGGGCAGTATGCTGGCCTCAGAGCAGTAAGATCTCAGGATTCCTCCGTGGGCCCTCTTCCCTACACTGTCCTGCCCGGGTCCACCAGAGCTGCCTCATCCCACCTACAGGTGCCCCAAGGAGATGGGCCCTCACATGTCCAAGGTGACCAGCCTGTGCCTCCAGTACATGAAGCACGACCCCAACTATAACTACGACAGTGACGGGGACGAGGAGCAGATGGAGACAGAGGATAGTGAATTCAGTGAGCAAGGTGGGTGGCCAGCTTATTACTGGGGCTGGAGCACAGAAATGGCTGCAGCCTTACTGGGACCCCCTAACCCCCCAGGCAAAGATAGGGGCCACATTTTGTTCCTTTATCCTCATCCCAACTGTTCCTCAGTCTCCAGCCCTGCATTCCATAACCTGGGTTCCCCAATGTTCCCATCCTTTCTGACTGCACAGTAACAATAGAAGTAATCACGAACATTTATTGAGCATCTACCTGTGTCCTAAGCACTCTCTTATTTCATGTTCCTTACAGTAACCGTAGAAAACCAGGTATTTATTATTATCCCCATATTTCAGAGAAGGAAACTGAGACTTAGAGAAGTGATTCGCCTGAGATTACACAGCTAGGAAGTAGCATAGCTGGGATGTAGAGCCATGCCTGACAGACTCCCCTTCCTCTGTGCTGCCATCTCTGCACCCTTTTAGTCATGGCTTCCAAGAGACAGTGCTTTAACCCAGCAGAGTGAAACTCTAATGGTGGAATGATAGGCACTGACGGGAGATTTCTGGGTGGGGAATGGATTCAACGGCTTCCTTCTGTGCCTGTGGTCCTGTCCATCACTCAGATAGATGCCCCTGGATCCTGAAAGCAGGACATCGGTGGAGGCAAGGGACTTAGGGTCTGATGGGGAAGCTGGAATGAGATGGGATGGTAGGAGACGAGATTGGACAGGCATATTGGAGCCTCAAATGCCACACCAGGGAGACTGGGCATTTTCTTGTCAGTAACGGAGCTATGGATGTTTCTTTGTGGGTGGCGTAGAGTAGAGGTAACAAATAATGGTCCATCAGAGGTAACGTTTTTTAAGCTGACCATCCATGGGACAATCCATTGGCCCACTGTGGCTTGCCCAGCTCTGTGAGTCCGAGTCATCAGCAGAGCAGTGTGGGTAGGAACACACTGGCCTCTGAGCCTGTGCTTGGCATGTCACTCGTTAGGACCGTCCCCCTCTGAGCCTCACGTGTCTCCCCAGGTGATATGGGTGGGCCTCATGGGTCCTAACTGTTCCCTAATTGTGTGACCTCAGGAAAGTCTCTTACCATCTCTGACCCTTATTCTAGTCATCAGTAAAATGGGGCTCAAGGCACTTTGTGAGCTTGTGCCTCTGGGGGTGGTTTGGAGAGTAGGAAGCCCCACAAACACAACTTTTCCGGCTTGGAAACTGGAATTGGACCCTTGAGAAGCTGGAGTTTGGGGTGGAGGAACGGGGGGCAATGCCAAAGGGAGGCCCTATTGCCTCTCCTTTCTGGAATCCCAGTAAATGAAACATCACACAGCCAGTCCTGAAACCAAAGGATGGGTTTTATGCCCCACATGGATTCTCAAGGTCCGCACTAAAGACTTAGAAATCAATTTTTTCCCTGGTGTAGTCAAAACAACAAAGAGTTTGAAGGCAGAGGGAGGATGCTGGTTTAATTCCAGCTATTTCCCTGTTCATGTAACTTGGGGTAAGTCCTGCCCTCTGAGCCTCAGTTTCTTCATCTCTACAGTGGGGAAGTAATCCCCATCTCACAAGGTCGTTATGAGGCTAAAAGGAGGTTGTGGATTTGAAGTGCTTGGTGCCATCCGCAGCACACAGTAGGTGTTCATTAAATGTTAGGTAACATTCCTAATAGGGTGTAAATAATGATTACCAGAAAGGTAAAGCACAGGCTCGGCTCCTTCCTCCCTGACCCCTCACATCTCTGTTCTGAGAGAGAGAGACCACCTGGGTGGGGCAGGTGGCTCTCTGTTCATCTGGTACGGAGTGCAGGGCTCCATGGGTGTCTCGTTCCTGCCCCAGAGAGTGAGGACGAATACAGTGATGACGATGACATGAGTTGGAAGGTGCGCCGGGCAGCGGCTAAATGCATGGCGGCTTTGATCAGCTCCCGGCCTGACCTATTGCCGGAATTCCACTGCACCTTGGCACCCGCGCTCATCCGCCGCTTCAAGGAACGTGAGGAGAATGTCAAAGCTGACGTCTTCGGGGCTTACATCGTGCTGCTGCGGCAAACACGGCCCCCAAAGGGATGGCTGGAGGCCGTCGAGGAGCCCACTCAGACCGGCAGCAGCCTTCATATGCTGCGAGGACAGGTGGGCACGCCTTCACCTTTTGCTCTCTCCAGTCCCCACTCACAACTCACCTTCCCTCCTGCTCTCAACCCTTCCATCTGTCCATCTTCCCACCTGTCCACCTGCCCCACCATCTATCCATCCACTGAAGTGTGAGTATTGAGCACCTACCATGTTTCCCCGAAAATAAGACCTAGCCGGACAATCAGCTCCCATGCATCTTTTGGAGCAAAAATTAATACAAGACCCAGTCTTATTTTACTATAAGACCGGGTCTTATATCATATTATATATCATATATCATATATCATATATCATATCATATCATATCATATCATATCATATCATATCATATAATGCCAGGTCTTGTATTAATTTTTGCTCCAAAAGATGCATGAGAGCTGATTGTCTAGCTAGGTCTTATTTTCGGGGAAACATGGTACTATATGCCCAGCCCTGTGTATCAGGTGCTAGGGCACATTGGGGAACAAGACCGATGAAGGCCTTGCTCCTGAACCACATAGTTTTGGGGTCTTGCTGATGGATTGGATGTGGAGGGAGGAACGGAGGTATCAGGTGAGTCCCAGGCTCTGGCTGAAGCATAGAGTGCAGTGCCCCGAGGTGGCAGAGTGTGGAGAGGGCAACGTCTGGAGTTCTGTTCTGGACATTTCTGTTCGAGGTCCTTGGATGTCTGAGTGGAGACATCAGGTGGGCAGTCGTCACTCGAGTCTGGTATTGGCGATGCAGTCAGGAGTCATTCCTGTGCTGGCACCTGAAGCTTGGGGGAGTGGATGAGCTCATCTGGAGAGAACCCAGCTGGGAAAGGGAAGGGGCCTAGTGCTCCCCACCTCGGGGTGTTAGGGTGAGAACCAAGCTGCCTCTGGGTTCCCTGGTCTTGTGTAATTTTGAGCAAGTTACTTAATATCTCTGTACCTGTTTCCCCATCTATAAAGTGGGCCCAGGAGTAGTCCCCACCTCAGAGGGTCTGAGTATAGAATTAGGTGCCTGATAAGGAGTGAAAGATGGAAAGCGTGGCATAGAGCCATCCTCTCCCTGCTGAGGTCCTCCATGGGCACATGCCTGGGTAAAGCTCCCCAGGAGTAGGTGGGCTGTGGAGATTGCCTGGGTGGTCACTAACCTCCCCCACCTGCCCACAGGTGCCCCTTGTGATGAAGGCCCTGCAGAGACAGCTTAAAGATCGGAGCATCAGGGCTCGCCAGGGCTGCTTCAGTCTCCTCACCGAGCTGGCGGGCGTCCTCCCTGGCAGCCTGGCAGAGCACATGCCCGTGCTGGTAGCAGGTAGGATGGATTGGAACCTGGTATCTGTCATCCTGGGCCTTTCCCAACCTTCGAGGGTGTCCCTGTTCAGCGATATATGGTGGCTATCCTTTGCCAGCAGTGAGAACAAGGCTAGGGTACAGGGCCTACATCCTGGTTTCAGATGGGTTCCCTGGCCTTGTGTCCCTCAACCCTGGTCCTGGCCAATCCCTGAGCTCTTGAAATCTGCTGCCTAAGAGCCCAGGTGCCTGGATCCAGCTCAGGTGCCTGTGCATGTTCCACCCCCACACCCAGGGAGGGCTGTGTTGAGTCAGGGTCTGTGGCCCATAATCTTTGCACCCACCCTGCAGGCATCGTCTTCTCACTGGCAGACCGTTCCAGCTCCTCCACCATTCGCATGGATGCCCTAGCCTTTCTGCAGGGGCTGCTGGGCACGGAGCCGGCCGAGGCCTTCCACCCACACCTGCCCACCCTCCTGCCACCTGTGCTGACCTGTGTGTCAGACTCTTTCTACAAGGTTGCAGCTGAGGCCCTGCTGGTGCTACAAGAGCTGGTACGGGCCCTGTGGCCCCTGGACAGGCCTCGGATGTTGGACCCCGAGCCATACGTTGGAGAGATGTCTGTGGCCACCCTGGCTCGCCTCCGTACCACCGACCTGGACCAGGAGGTGAAAGAGCGGGCCATTTCTTGCACGGGCCACCTCGTGGGCCACCTGGGTGACAGGCTGGGGGATGACCTGAAGCCATCATTACTGCTGCTCTTGGATCGCCTACGGAATGAGATCACCCGGCTGCCTGCTGTCAAGGCACTGACACTGATAGCTGCGTCCCCGCTGCGGCTTGACCTACAGCCCGTTCTGGCCGAGGCATTGCCCATTCTGGCTTCGTTTCTGCGCAAGAACCAACGGGCGCTGCGGCTGGCCACACTGGCTGCCCTGGATGCCCTGGCTCATAGCCAGGGACTCAGCCTCCCTCCATCTGCTGTGCAGGCTGTGCTGGCCGAACTGCCTGCTCTGGTCAGCGAGAGCGACATGCATGTGGCCCAGCTGGCTGTGGACTTTCTCGCCACTGTGACCCAGGTCCAGCCAGCCTCTTTGGCCAAGGTCAGTGGCCCCGTGCTCTCAGAGCTGCTGAGGTTGCTACGTTCGCCCCTGCTGCCAGCAGGTGTGCTGGTGGCCACCGAAGGCTTTCTGCAGGCTCTGGTGGGGACCCGGCCCCCCTGTGTGGACTATGCCAAGCTCATCAGCCTGCTCACTTCACCTGTTTACAACCAGGCTGCGGACAGCGGGCCAGCCCTCCACAAGCAGGTGTACCATTCTCTGGCTCGGTGTGTGGCAGCCCTTGCAGCTGCCTGTCCCCAGGAGGCAGCAGGCACAGCAGACCGCCTGGTCTGCGATGCCAGGTCACCCAACTCCAGCACAGGGGTTAAGGTCCTGGCATTCTTGTCACTAGCCGAGGTGGGCCAGGTGGCCGGGCCGGGCCCCCAGCGGGAGCTGAAGGCAGTGCTCCTGGAAGCCTTGGGGTCACCCAGTGAGGACGTCAGAGCGGCTGCCTCCTATGCGCTGGGCCGCGTGGGCGCTGGGAACCTACCCGACTTTCTGCCCTTCCTGCTGGGGCAAATCGAGGCCGAGCCCCGGCGGCAGTACCTGCTGCTACACTCACTCAGGGAAGCCCTGGGGGCCGCCCCGCCCGACAGCCTGAAGCCCTATGCTGAGGATATCTGGACCCTGCTGTTCCAGCGCTGTGAGGGTGCCGAGGAGGGCACCCGGGGGGTGGTGGCTGAATGCCTTGGGAAGCTGGTCCTCGTGAACCCTCCATTCCTTCTACCCCGATTCCAGAAGCAACTTGCTGCAGGTAGGGGCACTGATGTGGGCAGAGGTGGCCCAGATCAGAGGTGGGCAGTGTGTCCCTAAGTGTCAGAGTGGTCCACACAAAGTGAGCTAGTGTAAGTGATGGGGTCTGAGAGTCATGGTCTATATAAGATAAAGGCAGAGGAGCCATTAAAAACTACTCCCTGAGGTTTACAGGCCTCCTCCTGTGGGACCCTCTGGGATGGAGCAGACAGAATCCTTGATATGTCCCTTCAACAAATAAACTTCACGATGCCACCTTTGTGATCCTTGGGCGGACAGCAGCCTTATGCTCCAGGCAAAGGTTCATAAAAGCAGTTCTTTGAGGGACCAGAAACTGCAGTCTGCAGAGTGCAGCTCTCTTGAGCTAGTTTGAGCCAGGAGCAAGTGGAAATGTAGACTAGGGTTGGAGGCCTGGGCAGGAACTAGGGGACAGGTTTTATGTGGTCAGATCAGGGCATGTCAGGCTGTTGTACAGCTCAGGGAAGAAGAAAGCAGGCAGGTGTACCTGTGGAGATATTTGGGCCCCTGAGAACGAAAGGCCTCCAGGTCTCGAGCTGGTCAACTGATGCCCTGATAAGGTCTGAGCTCTGTTCCTATGAGTTTGGGTTTTTCAGATTCCACATATAAGTGAGATCATAGAGTATTTGTTTTTCTTTTTTTTTTTTGGTTGAGAGCCCACTGGCCCATGTGGGAATCGAACCGGCAGCCTTCGGAGTTAGGAGCACGGAGCTCTAACCGCCTGCGCCACCCGGCCGGCCCCGAGTATTTGTTTTTCTTTGTCTGACTTATTTCACATAGCATAATGTCTTCAAGATCCATCCATGTTGTAGCAAACTGCAGGATTTTCTTCCTTTTTGTGGCTGAATAATATTCCATTTGTGTGTGTGTGTGTGTGTGTCAGTGTCACATTTTCTTTATTCATTCATCCATTGATGAACACTTAGATTGTTTACATGTCTTGGTTATTGTAAATAATGCTGTAGTGAACCTGAGAGTGTAGCTGTCTCTTTGAGATAGTAATTTCGTTTCCTTCAGATATATATCCAGAAGTGGGATTGCTGCGTCATATATGGTAGTTCAATTTTTAATTTTTTGAGGGACCTCCATATTGTTTTGCATAGCGTCTGCACCAATTTACATTCCCATCAAGAATGCGCAAGGGTGCCCTTTTGCCCACACCCTCGCCCACATTTATTTTTTGCGTTTCTGAGGACAGCCATTCTAACACATGTGCAATGATATCACACTGTAGATTTGATTTGCATTTCCCTGATGATTAGTGATATCGAGCACCTTTTCATGTATCTGTTGGCCTTTTGAGGATCTTCTTTGAAAAAAATGTCTATCCAGGTCCTGTGCCCATTTTTAATTGGATTATTTGTTTTCCTATTGAGTTATATGGTTTCTTTATATATTTTGGATGTGAACCCCTTATCATAGTTTGCAAACATCTTTTTCCAATTCCATAGCTTGTTTTTTCACTTAGTTGATAGTTTCTTTTGCTGTGTAGAGCTTTTTAATTTGACGTAGTCCCACTTGTTTATTTTTGCTTTTGTTGCTTGTGTTTTAGGTGTCATATCCAAAAAAATTATTACCAAGACCTATGTCAAGTAGCTTTATTCCTGTTTTTATCTAGGAGTTTTATGGTTTCAGGTCTTACATTTGTGAGGTCAGACAATTAAGCTCGCGAACTCATCCTAGAAAAAGTGGTACCTACCTCATTGCTGAATATCACTACAGTCACCTTCGAAGGACTCCCCTTGGGAAGCTATGCACCAACTCCAGCATCTAGTCCACCCTTCAAAGCAATTTAGAACTCTCTTTCTGATATGACCATCAGAGCTGTCATCGTATTACCCTTGATGTCCTGAATGTCATCAAAATCTCTTCCTTTCAATATTTCCTTTATCTTCAGGTAAAGGAAGAAGTCATTGGGGGCCAGATCAGGTGAGTAGGGCGGGTGTTCCAATACAGTTATTTGTTTACTGACTGAAAACTCCCTCACAGACAGTGCTGTGTATTGTCATGATGCAAGAGCCCTGGTGAAAAGTTCAGGTCGTCTAACTTTTTCACGCAGCCTTTTCAACACTTCCAAATAGTGAACTTGGTTAACTGTTTGTCCAGTTGGTACAAATTCATAATGAATAATCCGTCTGATCTCAAAAAAGAAAAAAAAGGTTAGCAACATCATTGAAACAAATTCACAAACTTAATTGTCAGACCTTGTAAGTCTTTATTCCATTTTGAGTTAAGTTTTGTTAGTGGTGTAAGATAGGGGTCCAGTTTCATTTTTGTATGTGAATATCCAATTTTCCCAGTACCATATGTTGAAGAGACTGTCTTTTCCCAACTAAGTATTCTTGGCTTTTTGGTCAAATATTAGTTGCCCATATATGCTTGGGTTTATATCTGGGCTCTTGATTCTGTTTCATTGTCCTATTTGCCTATTTGTCCATTGTCCATTGTGCCTATTTTTATGCCAGTACCATAGTGTTTTGATGACTATAGCTTTATAATATAGCTTGAAATCAGATGCCTCCTGCTTTGTTCTTTCTCAGGATGGTTTTGCAATATTTGGATCTTCTATGGTTTCATACAAACTTTAGGATTGCATTTTTCTGTTTCTGTAAAAAAAATGTCATTTTAATGTGAGTAGTTTAGGAAGGAATTGAGAAGCATGTGGGACAGCTGCTGATTTATTTCTTTCACCCAGTGAGAAATATATTTCCTTCCCTTTCTTCAGCTTCTCTACTCAGAAAGCAAGCAGAAAAGCAAAATTAAGTGAGTTCTTTATTCCCAGGCTTTGGAGAGTCTCTGAATTCTATTGGAATCCCCTTGGCCTTCAGCCTACTTGTACAAGTGCCCCCTGCTTAGAGAATGCAGGGCTGAGGAGTAGGGCTCAGTAAGGCTCAGAATCAGCTTTTGAATTCTGGATCTGTTTGCTGTGTGACCTTAGACCGGAACTTAAGTTTCCTGGGTCTCTCTTCCCTCATCTGTAGAATAGAGATTGATAATTTTATTAGTTATTTTAATTCTATAGTCTTTATTATCATCAACCAATTAATAGGACCATCCTGAAGATGAATTGATATAATGTGTTGAAAAATAGAATGCCGTCCCAAGGCCTGAGCAAAGATCTTTCTTTGGGTTGACCACTGTCTTGAGTTCTTGGTTCTCTGTTTGTATCCTGCTATGTGATTACCTGAGAACTGACAGTTTTACTCTCTCAGCTGCAGCAGGAAGAATTCGGGGGAGATTCTAGGCTACCAAGAAAAATGGCAGCATCCACTTCCCCAAAGATTGGGGGAGAGGTTTTCACGTGAGGAGGGGGTACAGTTCTGTCTCCCGTGGAGGCAGAGGCGTCTTGGCACCTTCTGACCTGTGGGTATCTAGGATTGGCCCTGCCCCTCCCCAAACCACTGCCTCTTGTCCTGCAGGTCGGCCGCACACCCGGAGCACTGTCATCACAGCCGTCAAGTTCCTTATCTCGGACCAGCCCCATCCCATCGACCCCCTGCTGAAGAGCTTCATTGGTGAGCAGAGCATCCCCTCTGCCCACAGCCCCGTTCAGTCTCCTCCATAGCCCTTGAACTTGGGCTGATTTTACTTACACATTAGCTGAAGGGAGTTGAAGACCTAGGAGGCCATCTCACTCCCCCAATAGCAGCAGGCCCTGGGTTCAAATCCTTGTGTTGGCACTGAGTTGCTGGGTGAGCCCAGCAAGCCCCTTCTCACCTCTGAGTCTGTTTCCTCATCTGTAAAATGGGGACAAGACATCCTTATCTGCAGTTCTAACGTTGTTTTGGAAACCCCCATGGGTTATGGAGAGGGAAAGTGCTCCATGAACACACAGGTTCTTAGAAGTGTGAAGTCTCCAACCTCTCACATACATTGGCTTCAGTGGGCACCAAGCTGGACACGGCTGCACTGGGACAGTGAGAGTGGCTCCCTAACTTGTCCTCTGTCCCAGGGGCTTTCTGGCCTGAGGAGCCCAAGCAGCCTTCATTGGGAGGAGGCTGAGCCCTCCTCCCTTTGGGGCTCTACAGGACCAGAACTCCAGGCCTGTGGGCCTTTAACTGGATCACACAGGAATCTGGTCCTCCTCATCCAGGCAGGGCAGCCTAGTGGACTGTGGAGAGGTTTTGGAGTCTTCCAACCTTGAGTTCAAATCCTGGCTCTGCCATTCCCTGGCTGTGTGAGCATGGATGGGTCATCTCGTCCTCCATAAAATGGGGGTGCTGATCTCTACCTGCTGGGGTACCATTTGTGAAACTAAGGAGTCAGCAGATGTGACCGCACTCTGAATTGGAGAACATGTCCAGAAGCTACAGCAATATCATCATCAGCGACTTTATCCAGTGTCCTGACCCAGCAGACGCCCACTGCCCTAGCCCTGATTTCCTCCATCTTGCCTTAGCTGCCCGTGGCTGGCCCCCCCAGGGCTTGCACTTGGCTGTTTGGTTTTTGTTGTATGTTTGAACCAGTTTTGAGCTCTCACCGTGTATCAGGTCCCATGTTAGGCATTTTAATATACCTCATCACAATTAATTCTCACAGCCCCCTGCATGGAATGTAGGGCTGGCCCTAGTTTACAAATGAGGAAACTAAGGCTCAGAGAGTAGATTTGAACTCAGGTTTTGTTGGTTCCCCACAGTTGTGTTCTCACAGAGAGTGGGGAACCTAGGAGCCAGCATGGTAGGTACAATGGAAGGGCCCAGAGACTGCCAGCCCTGGGTTGGAATCCCACTCTGCTGAGAGATTGTTCTTCCCAGGGTATCACGTCAGGAGGCACATGATGGCAGTTTGTCCTGTGTCTGGTGATGGTAACTCTGATCACATGATTAAGGCAGAGCATTCCAGATTTCTTCACTCTAAAGTTACTCATTTTCCTTTGAAATGAATAAGTATTTTTTAGTCTATCAAAATATAGATAGACTAAATATAGATAGACTCTTCCTCATCAAATTTTTACCCAGTGCATTTTGCGTCCATTGTGCCTTCTTGCCTGAATCAGTGATTACTGACAGTTGCCAAATGGCAACTTTCTAATCCCAGCATTCCTTCCATATTTATTAGTTTGCATTCTAAGGAAGAACTTTGCCTTCTCCCCCATTTATTCATATCATTATAGACTCATGGACTCCTATTTCATTCAGTGGGCTATAATCTATTAGTATCTGTATTTATTTTGATTCTCAAGATTGTCACAGAGTTAGCACGTGGGCGTCCTTCAAGCTGGTTCCTATCTTCAATGACATGTTTTCATCATTCTTTGAGCATATCTACTTTTTGGCACAATGAGATGCTCCAGTCTCATCTTCCCTGCCCCAGCCCTGGAATCAGCCGTTTCTCCAAGGAGCTCTGATTCCTTTTAATAGAGAATGGTATTTAGAATCCAAAATCTGGACACTGAGTGTGCTCCTTGCTACTGGAGTGCCATTGCTTCTAGGCCCTTTCAGCAGACAGTACATAATAGGAAATATATGTATGTATGAGTGTATGTACACAGACGGGTACACATGTATCCATGTGTTACTTCCTATTCTAGTCCAGCACCACAGGGTTCATTCTCTCTTTCCGTATACCCTTCTCTTACAGGGAGAAACCCAGATCCTATTGTTATATCTACAAGATATTTATTTTCTTAATTTTGGAATACACAGAAAATAGTCTGAGAATTGCTAACCTTTGTCTCTGTGACAAGTCAATATTTGTTTATAGTTCTTTTGTCTTTAGCCTGAGGGCATGTAATCAAAATTCTTTGTTTGGAAGTTAGTTAGGTGAGTTGTTTTCTCTATCATAACCTGGGGTGGTTATGTTAATTATTTGAAATACAGTTAGGTTTTCTTTTTTAGGGATTCCCCCGTTCTTGATTTTATTTATTTTTTGAGTATATAAAACATTAGCATAGTTATTAATAAGTCTAAACTACACAAAAAGGTATACTTAGAGAAGTGCTGTGTGACTTTGTGTAATTTTCTTTACCTCTCTGATCTTCAGGAGCCTCATCTGTAATAATATCAAGTTAACATTTTTGCTAAAGCACATGGCAGAGGGCCTGGCACAGAGGATCTTTGCTCCGTGCCAGGCCCTCTGCTATGTGCTTTATATACATGACCACATTTTTAATCATAAAAACAGTTCTACAGTATAGGTACTGCTGTTACCCCCATTTTACAGATGAGGACATTGAGGCTCTCCAAAGTCCCCTTAGGAAGTGGTAGACTCTGGATTTGAACCCAGGCCAGACTCGAGTGCACATTCTTATCTGGACTTGGAAGGCTTCTTGTGCACGGTACAAAGTAGATGCTCAGAACATGCTCGTCCCCATTCAGCCATGTCTGCACAACCCTCATGAACCAAATAACCAAGGAGGGGGTGGAGTGGTTTGTGTCTTAGCTGTGTTGTCCCTCACACCCCCTCTCCTCTTTCTGCCAGGAGAGTTCCTGGATAGTTTGCAGGATCCAGACCTTAACGTGCGCCGGGCCACTCTGGCTTTTTTCAACTCAGCCGTGCACAACAAGCCCTCGTTGGTCCGGGACCTGCTGGATGACATCCTGCCTCTCCTCTACCAGGAGACAAAGATCCGCCGGGACCTCATCCGAGAGGTCAGGCCTGGGGAGGACTGAGCGGGAGCCCTTGGGCCTGTCTGGGGGAGCTGTGCTGAGAATGAGCGTCCAGCTCATCAGATGACCAGGCCCTATGGCCTAGGTCACGTCCTGCCCCTTGATTTCCCAGCTATGTGACCTTGTCAGGGCAACCTACTCCACGCTGAGCCTCAGTTTCTCCTCACAGGCAAAATGAGCAAAATAATCATGTCTGCATCATAGGGCTGTTGAGAGGATTCCATGAGTTAAGTCCTGCAGGTGCTCGGAACTGCTCCTGGCACATGGTTAGCACTCGGTGAATATTGATGACGCTTGTTATCATTCAACATTCAGAACGTGTTTGTGGAGTGCCAGCCCTATGCCTGAGTGCGAGGACTCAGAGCTGGATCAGATATGGGTTCTCCTCCAGGGAACTCATGGCCTCCTGAAAGAGAGAGATACCCACTCTGCTGAGTATCTGACTTATTTATTGCCCAATTGGAGAAGTAAGGGTTTAAGCTTAGGGCAAATATTAAAAGTGACTTAACAGCTAAGTCATCACATACTGTGATAAAAAGGTCTGAACCACTTGGCATCACTGAGGAGGAAGTGACTCTTTACAGGGGTTAGGAAAGTTTCCCACAATAGGGTTCATTTGAGCTGAGCGTGGAGGAGTGAAAAGTTTACCATTAAGAGCAGAGCCTCATGGTTAAAAGCTTCAGAGAGACCTGGGTTTTTAATTCTGTTTCAGCCACTTATTAGCTGTGTGTGTCCTTGGTCAAGTTAATTAACCTCACTGAGCCTTAATTTCCTCATATGTTAAATGGCATTAATAGTAACACTGGCTTCCTAGAGCTGTATGATGCTTGAGTAAATTGTCATCTCTCAAGCACTCAGCACAGAGCCTGGCACATAACTGCTCAGTAGATTATAATAATGATAATTATTGTTACCATTATCAAAGGGCATTGCAGGCTGAGCAAAGGCATGGAGACTTGAGAGCATGATTTGGGGACAAGACACATAATGAACAACAGAGGTGTGGGGTGTGCAGCAGGAATTAGGGGAGGTGTCCTTACACTCTGAGGTCCCATCCCCTAAACTTTTGTCATCTTGTCCTGCAGGTGGAGATGGGGCCCTTTAAGCACACAGTGGATGATGGGCTGGACGTGCGGAAGGCGGCCTTTGAGTGCATGTATTCACTGCTTGAGAGCTGCCTGGGCCAGCTGGACATCTGTGAGTTCCTGAACCATGTGGAGGATGGTCTGAAGGACCACTACGATATCCGGGTACGAGGAGCCCCCTACCACACCCATGCCCCCCTCATACCAAATGGCATCTAAGTTGGAGAACCACTGCCTCCCCGGTGTCTCTTCTGAGTCTCCAAGTGTAGTTGGCATAGTCGACATTACCATTCATACTACAGATGAGGAAACTGAGGCCCAGAGAGGGAGAGACTCCGGCAGGAACCCAGGCGGGAATTAGTGCTGGAGTTTGGACTTGAGCTCCAGCTGTTGGGTCCAGAGCCTCTGCTCTTCCTCAGAGCCTGCTCCTTTCGGTCCTGGACATTTCACCAAGAACTGTCTCCTTCGTTCTGGGCAGATGCTGACCTTCATCATGCTCGCACGATTGGCTACCCTGTGTCCTGCACCTGTCCTGCAGAGGGTAGACCGGCTCATTGAGCCCCTCAGGGCTACCTGCACTGCCAAGGTAAGCCCCTTGCCCAGCCCTGTGCATACCTGCCAGGGCCTCTGCTGATGGTTCGTAGTTACCATTTACTAAGAATTTCCTGTGGTACACTTGGTGTGGGACGTGCTTCCTTTAATATCATCCTATAACATATTTCTTATTGCTTCTTATTCTTACTGTCGTGTACACGGGAACACAGGCTGAGAAGTGAAGTTGTTGATCAAGGCTACACAGCTAGTAAATTGCAGAGCTGGGATTCAAACTCACCTCTGTCATTCATTAATATTTCTTGGGTGCTGGGCCTTACACAAGGTACTAGGGATACAACATTGAACATGATGGGCTCCCTCCTCTCACATTCTAATTGGGAAACTGAGTCAGACTCTTAGATAAAAATCATTGACTGATTGATATGGGATACAGTTGCTGCTACACTGGGGTGCCTCAAGGGTCCAGAAGAGGGATCCGGGGCAGAAGGCCTCAGGGAAAATTGCAGTATTGGGAACAGAGCCTGGCACACCCAGGGGGTACCCAGTAAATACCTGTTGAATGAAAGAATGAATTTAGGTTTTGGAAAGGTCAAAAAGAGAGCAGAGTATTTCAGATTGGAGCTTAAAGAGGAGAGAGACCTGTAGAGCAGTAATTTTTAAGTAGCAAAACCTTTTCCCCCCCAAAATGAAATCTTATGTGGATAAAAGATAAAATTGGTAACTCATAGAAACCTTGTAAGTCTTGTAAGTTTCTATTTTTAACATATGCTTTGCATGAAGTCAAACAGTGGTTCTGGTGGGCCATTGAACTATTTTGACAGTCTCAGTGGCTAAATCATTTCTGCTTTTCTTTGGCCCATATGGCGTGGAGAAAATTCCTAATTCACAGGGAAGAGCTGCAAATGGCGTTGCAGCATGACACCCTTCAACTCACTTTGATCTGAGACCTGCACCAGAGCCACTCAGTCTGGCTGCTCAGAGGATGCTGTTTGTTGGGCACTGTGACGAGAGTGTGACACATCCACGTCCACAGTCCCTGACCCGCAATTCTGAAACCCACAAAGCTATGACAACTAAAAGCTTTTTAGTAACTTCTTTGGCAGCAAAACTTAACTTGAACTGGCATGAGTCTGATATTCATTCGTAGTCTTACACTTTTCTATAGATTTAGTGGGGGAAATATTTGTACGTTTGATTACAGGGTATTGTACCAGACCCATGTTATCTGCACATGACCATCTTTCTAAAACCCCCAAACTCCTGAATTCCAAAAGCATATCTGGCCCTAAGGGTTTCAGAGAAGGGGGTGTGGACTTCTGTTGTCATTTAACCCTCATAGCAGCCCTCTTATTGGTAGGTGGGGAAGTGAGAGGCAAAAAGGTGACTACCTGAAGTCAGCTCTCACGGGGCAGAGCCACTTAAACCCAGGACTGTCCAACCCCAATACCAACTTCTTAACCACCACAGATTCTTTAGGGGGAAGAATCTGTGTTGTCTGGGTTAAGTCACGGAGGGTCTTTATTCCATAAGCAGTGGGGGGAATTCCAGAGATTCTCTGAATAAGTGGGAGAGGGTTGGGGTGAGGAAACAGAAAGCAGACAAGGCAGTTTGCGATGTTTACTCTCCGGCTGCATCTGTAGAATGGACTGCAGATGACCAGCTAGAAGAGTGTCACAGTAATCTATTCATACAGTTAAGTTCTATGGTAACAAGAGCCCGATTTAAGCACAGTAAAGAGATAGACACATCAATACGTTTTGTCAGGGGAAGGAATTTAAGTGAACACTTCACAGTAATTGTCACCAAATTATTACCAAAAATAATTTATATTGTCTGGTCAGAGGCCTTTTAGGTAACTTTGAAACTAATTTGAGTGACAAAGAACCACCCTCTTAGAAAACCAGCCAGTGTAAAAGCCTGGAGGTGAAAGCCATGAGGAGGCTAGAACCAGACTGTGAAGCAGGAGAGTGTGCAGCCCTATTTAGACTCAGGGAGACACAGGGGGTTGAGAGGAGGCAGGACAGTGAGGAATCTGTGGTGCGAGGTCTGGCTCCATCAAGGATGGCTCATTGTCTCCCACTTTAGGTCAAAGCTGGTTCCGTGAAGCAGGAGTTTGAGAAGCAAGATGAACTGAAGCGCTCTGCCATGAGGGCAGTGGCCGCCTTGCTGACCATCCCAGAAGTGGGGAAAAGCCCCATCATGGCCGATTTCTCTTCCCAAATCAGATCCAACCCGGAACTTGCCGCCCTCTTTGAAAGCATCCAGGATTCTGCTCCAGCCCCCAGCACAGACTCAATGGAGCTGAGCTAGTCCTGCCGCCCCCAGAGGGGCCCTTATTCAAGAGAAGGGAGCCCACCCAAGCCAGAGGCCACAGCCTTTACTTCTAACCTTTCTTACCGCTGGGGGCCTTCTTGTTCCCGTTCAGGGCATACAGTGCCTTCTCTAGGGACCCCAACTCAAAAGGCCCCAAGCTGAAGCTGCAAGGCTGCCAACAGTTGGGCCCTTTAACTCAGGACAGTCATTCTGAACAGGGTCTAATTTTCCAAGTCTTCCATGCAAAGATTGATGTGACTTCACACGGGTCTGGTTCCTTCAAGCTGGGGTGTCCCTGCCTCACAAAGTACTTAGTATTCAGATATATTCTTGTGCTCACAGCTGAGAGGTTAGTAGGCAGCAGGCTGGCCTTCCTTCCCGTGTCCCAGATTTGTCGCTCACACCACTCCCATTTTTTCAGTTCACTTAACCTGATATGGCTGGGCAACTTAAAACTTCAAGATATTTGAGTTATTCACATTTTAGAATTCAAAACTGCTTTATTTTTCATTGGCAGTGATGAATCAGTGTTTTCTTGCAGGGGGAGCAGGGTCCGTAGGGAACTAGAGCTAATGAGTTTTTCTAATTTCAAAAATAACATAGCAACCTGGGAAACAGGAAAGGACTAAAGTACAAACCATCTTACATGTCATCCGCTGCCCCAAGCATACCAGTTGGCTTCTGACCTGAAGGCTTTGAACATGTGGTTTTTAGTATGGAGGATACAGAATTACGCAACAGGCCAAATAATTTTTTGCTATCCTAGGTTAATAAAGGAGATCGTAAATTATAACTATATTCTCTGCACAATTCTTCTACTCAGTAGTCACACACTATCAGTGCTATGTACCAAGTCAATTTAAAAGCATGAAAATGACCATAAATGTATTCAACAAATGTTTCAGACTAGGTTTTGCACAGGTTGCAGTCAACCTAAGACATTTATCTACTGGCACTAAGGGCCTTAATTCTGATCATGGGTAGCACACCAAGAAAATTATAATCAGTGTAATGTTTCTGCTTGGTTGCCCAGGATTGGGGCGGGGGCCCCCAACCCTATAAACAGGTCTTGCACTAGAGTACCGCATGCCATATCCCATGTGACCTATACTGCCACTTCATACCATTTCTTGGGGAGTATCATAACCTTAGAATTAAAAACAGCTGAATTCTAGCCCTTGTTGCCTAAGGTTTAAGGTTGTAGTTGAAAAGGAGTTTGAGTGTTAAATTCTGAGTCCCAAGAGGCCCCATTATCACCAGTTAAGGATCCTATACTCTTGGCAACTGCTCAATTATGCCCAAAGCAGAAAGCTGGGGGAGGTTATATGAGATTGAAAATGATCTTCAAACATCCAAGGCTGATCACATATAGTAATGTATGTGTCATCCTATTGTGTATTTTTGGATAGAAGCTATGGGGTGTTATTTCAGTACCAGCAACAATTTAAGGGAGTAAGAAACTCATCTGGATCCTTTCACGCATTTTCTTAATCTTCACAAGAACTACAAAGGGTAACTGTCTTCCCCAACCTTACAAAAGTGAGGCTAAGAACTACTTGCTCTGAGCTGCATGGTCCTTCAATCGAGGGCCACGTCTTCCCCAGCCCTAACTGGGAGCTGACCAAGGCTGGTCTGGGCACCTAAGAAGCCTGTGCCCTGAGAAACATCGTGTCCTGTACAAACCCCTTCCAAATGGAAGATTCCAGAGCATAACAGGCAAAAGAACAGTATCTGTGACAAGCTGTCAAAATAAACCGAAGAGTAAAATCCAGGGCAGAAAAGCCAGATGGAAGAATTTTATGGTTTTATTAAAACACAGTTTGCACACAAGCTGTCTATTCATTTTCTTCACTGCGCAGCCGGGCATTGGGATTGGTGACTCTGATGGCCAGCTGGGCTGCTCTTTCCACAATGGCTTTGCGGTTCTTTGAGGAGACGTTGTGAGCAATTTCAGCACAGTAAGATCTGGAAGAGAATCCATAAGTGGGTAAGGAGCAAGCCAGCGTGGAACATACACTTGTGTGTTCCACTGGAAGACAATGGCTTTGGTCACTTCGCCTCCAGAGCCACAGCACTGAGAAAAGAGGCTGCTGAATAACACCTGCACGCCCCCAAATACCAATCCCCCAAATTTCATGGTACTAGCAAGGCTCTTATAAGTGTTTCCTGGCAGTGACACAAAGCACTCTCACTGTTCCCTCATTTAATCCTCACAACAGCCTTGTAAGCCAGGCATCACTTCCATTTTACAGACAAGGAAGCTAAGGCCACAGACATGGAAGAGAATTCCCAAATCACACATTCAGTAATGGACAGGGCCAGTATGGCTCAGCACCCCATTCCAAGTTCAGAGGTTCTGGCCAATCTGCCCAACTCAGGGCAATCTCAGGGAGCTTAGACTTGTTCCTGAAAAGTTTTGGAACTCTGCAAAGTAGCAGAGCATACTCCAACAGTCTGATTAAGCCAAGGGCTCCTAGCCCAGACCATAAACATTTTACTTGTTCCACTGCTATGGATAAAATTCAAGTTGAAAGCATCACTGCTTCAAGTCAGCCAGTGAGAGCGACACCTAACATTTCCAGGAACTGTTCTCATCCATTCCTCACAGCCTCACCGTGCCCTAATCTGACAACAAATTGGCCTAATGAAGGTATTTCATTCAGTAAGGAGATCATTTATGAAGCTATCAATGGCGGATTAAGACAATCTACCCCCAGAGGAGTTACAGCAAACAGAGAAGACTGTCAAGGAGCGGTTAAATAAGGCAGTGGGTGAATACATAGTTCTTTTCAAGAACTTTATAGGAAAATAGCTTAACACCAAAACAAGCAAATCCACACAAAGAATTTTGTTTTATATAAAGGAAATTTGTTTTATATAAAGGAATCCACTCAAGCTCAAAGCTTTATTTTTAAATGTTTCCATAATCTTTGCTTTCAAGAAGACTTAAGTTGTATTGCACTTTTCATCTTTTTCTTCCCTATTCTTCTAAAACTCCTCAGGTTCTTATCCACATGTATTTAATAACCACAATCACACTGTACACATTATACTTTCCCCTCTGCTTGGGCATTTTCCATAGATGACGATTTTTTGTGTATGCATAACATTCCACTCCCACCATTCACCAATTATGTACTGTACTTCCACCATTCACCAACTATATTTACAATTGTTCAGTTACTGCTGCAATGATCACCTTATTGTTTCCCTGCTTTTTAATTATGGGAGGACAAATGCCCAGAAATGGAATTTGTGGATTAAAGGTCAGATTCAGAGTGTTCCTATGGCTTTTGATACAAACCCAAATTGCTATTAAAAAGTATCTTCATGACAACCAGCAACATTTACACCGCAATCATTTTTCTCCCTCCACAGCAGGTATTAAATTACATCTTTCTACCATAATCCTCTATCCACCTGCTTAGCGCAGTTTGGGCATCCACCTAATTCCTAGGCTTATCCTTTTCTAAAGAAAATTTCCACCATTTCAATGCCTTTTAAAAATCCAACCTAGAAACTCAACCAAAAATGGTTTCTTTCACTTTTATTACTGTGTCTACAATCACTACAGCTGAAAAATCTTTGTAAATTAAATATGCACACAAACAGATGTGACAAGTTAGTCATCCTCTCTCCACATTCTTTCTAATTTAGGAAAATGCAAGGTTTTAGCTTAACAGGAAAGAAAATAGACTATCCTCTGCTTAACCAAAAAATACCATT
Organism: Rhinolophus hipposideros; assembly: GCF_964194185.1. Classification (NCBI taxonomy): domain Eukaryota; kingdom Metazoa; phylum Chordata; class Mammalia; order Chiroptera; family Rhinolophidae; genus Rhinolophus; species Rhinolophus hipposideros. Next base: position 26,869,023 of record NC_138060.1, read on the forward strand.
CCCTCCAATCCAGATTCAAGTGTCTAAATCATTTCTCACAAGGTATCTTTTTTCAACCCACTGCCCTCCTTCTGGCCTAGCAGACCGAAGTCTTACACGAGCTCACCAAGTGTCTTTCTTAAAACAATGAGAAAGTAATGCTGTGAACCCTCCACATAGCTCCTGCACCTCTACCACTTTAAGCCCCCGCTTTGCCCGTGATCTTCCTCCTTTTCTCTACTTCGTATCACACCGAGCTCTAAATCAGGCAACTCCTCCATTCCTGAAGCGTTCTGAAGATACCCATGGTTCCAGGGCCCCGTAGGTCTGCGGCTGCTGCGTATGATCTCCCACATAAAGCGATGTTCTGAAAATGACTGCCGAAACGACACTGCAGTGTTTGTGGTGTCACGCAAAGCCCTTGCCTCTCCAGGTCTTGAGTTTCTACGCTTTTCAGGACAAGTCGTCATCCCCGTCCCACACCCTTACAAAGGAAACATGTTCAAGTCCCCAGCAGCATCTGGTAAGCTTCTGAGAGAGTATGTAACTCCTCCAAATGCATTCTAAAAGGCCTCGAGTCCCTACCAAATCTGGTCACAGACACAGACTTCGGACACCTGAACCCAGAGATGGGGTCCGACTCACTTGTTGCACATCAGCAGCACTTCAAGCTCCTTGACGTTGTGGACCAGGAACTTCCGAAAGCCACTGGGCAGCATGTGCTTTGTTTTCTTGTTACTCCCATAACCAATGTTGGGCATCAAGATCTGGCCCTTGAATCTTCTGCGCACCCTGTTGTCAATGCCTCTGGGTTTCCGCCAGTTACGCTGAAAGAACACGCATAGTTGGGGGGGTTAGTGTCTGTGCAGACTGCCAACTCTTCCTTTTGGAGGAAAAAAGGGGATCAAATGAAAGGGAAATATGCCAAACAATTGTCTCTGGGTAACAGAATTTCATTACTCCTTTGTACTTTTTATGGGAAAAAAAAATAGGGGCTCCTGCATTTGACCACCAGGAAAGACCTACATCCTCACTCCTAAGCAAAGGAAAAGCAGGCTAGACACCAATGAAATGTGAGGGGATTGTGTACAGAGTAAGATGAGGAGCGTGGGTGTCAACACTGCACTCAAGACCTGGATTTTCTCATCTATAAAATCAGGATAATCTACCTCTTCTACCATAAGGCCACCTGAAATATGATACAAATATAAGCCTCTAGACACCTCAAAACAGCAAAGTGTCCCATCCATGTCATTTAAATTTCCATTTACACACCAAGAGACAGTACCAGTAAGGCACAGAGAACTGGGTTTCTACAGTGAGCTCTACTACCAGCCACAGACGGGTTCATCTGCCAGAGATTATCTTCCGACTAGGTGGTGTCAGAAATCCACAGCCTATTTAGAAACCCCTCATGCGACCACATACTTCCATCCCGGCACTATATACCTTAATCTTGACATATCGGTCTGACTGGTGCCGGATAAACTTCTTGGTCCTCTTTTTGACGATTTTGGGCTTCACGAGTGGTCTGAGGGCAGCCATGATACCTTCAAGAAAGAGGGAGAGACGGTGAGACAGAGTCCTGGAAGGAGGCTTTCCTGCCCAGGACTCAAGCTTTGTTGCAGAGTGTCTTCCAATCACCAGCTACTGAGCAAGCAGGGAATGGAATGGGTACCTCTGCCAGGCTTGTTTTCCCTCCCGACTCCGAAGCTGGCAGAATATTAGCCACTCTCCAGATGCGATCCTGGGAGGTAGTCACCTCACCCACGCAAGGCCAAAGAATGCCAACAGCTGACCCAAAACAAACTGACTCCCAAACGTTCTCAGCTTGCAAGGGGCAGCCATTCCCACCCCACAGTACCCTACCCTCTAGGTGGTACCACTTCCTTTTGGTGACGCAAGCCTTGGGCAAACTACACGAACTGGACTCGGTTTTCTCATCTGTAAAATGGAGCTGACACTGCACACTGAATGCGTGCAGCGTCCAGGCCAATACAGGTGTTTAGTGAAGAGAAACCTGTAAGTCCCCTGGGATGCTGCTAGACGGCAATACGCTCAACATACACAGAACCACGCCAGACTTGGGCCGAAAACGCCTCTGGATCTTTGAACGACGCGTCTACCTGGAGATCAACTCAAAAATTACCTTCGAGGTGTCCTCGGCTACCCTCCTTTTTTCTACTGCATGCAGCAAGTTCGCAATGAACGTGTGTGCAATAAACGAACTTTCCCCCCACTGGCACCATGATTTCCTCCTAGACCAGGACGCCGTTTCTTATTTCCAGAGATCCTGATCCACTATCAGAATTCCTGCTAATTGAACGAATCGACTCGCAGCTCGTGGGGTTTCGGTTATTTGTTTTGACAGCCCCACTGCAGTGGTAACCCCAGGACCAGAAACTCAGGGAAGGGACCGTCGGGCAACAGACGTATTAAGAATGCACGTGGGCAGGTATCGCGGAGCCAAGTGATCCGATGGCTCGAGCCCAGGCCGCTCCCCCCCGGATGGTTCCATTCCCCCCAGAAGCCCCTGCAGTCTGGCCCCAATCGGGGCCCTGTGTCCCCGGGGCTCAAACAAGCTGTCCGCAGTTCAGACTGATCCCAGGCGGCCTCCGTCTGAGTGCAAGCGGCCCTCGTAAGCGAACTTCCATCACCGGCTGGGTCACTTAGTTCTGTTCCTGTACGCGCTCCAGGCAGGCGACACGGACAATATCCACCGAGATGACTGCTCGGAAGGACAGGCCTCCTCACCACGGGGGCGATGGGACTTGGTGGCGACCGCACAGACGCGGATGACCAACGATTAAGACTCACCGAGTAGGAGATGAACGCCACCTCCGGAGGCAGCGCAGAGGAAGAGAGGGGAAGGGGGCGCGCGAGGGCTGATGGGACTTAACCTCTGACACGGCGAGAACTTCCGGCTGTTGGTCGTGCAAAGAAAATAAACTTCAGAGAAATAATACTGAAAAAAAGTCGAGGGATACCTGTGTTTCCCTAGACATTAATATCTAGGGGTAGAACTGAAAAATGTTCATACCTGTGTTGGGATAACGTAGACTATTTGCAATTATTTCTGAGCTTCTAAGACCTGGTGGGGGCGCAGCCACTTCCGCCAGAAGTTGAAGCCGCTCCTCCGTCAGCTTTTAGATTATTTCCGCCGGCGTTTCTTCTGCTCCAAAGCGCGCCTCTTAGTGGCCAGAGGGAAGCAAAGCAGAGGCTTCCTCCTCCCGCCCGTGAATTTATAAATGGCAATGAGACTACGTTCAATGGGATTTATTTTCCTCCCACAATTCTGAGGTAGGTCTCTTATTTTCCCTCATTTTACATATGTAGAAAGTGAAGTTTGGAGATTCGACTCCAAAAAAAAAAAAAAAAAATCCACACTTCTAACCATTGGGCAACACGGCCTAGTTTCTCATTGTTGTTCTTGGTTTGTTTTGTTTAGCTGTTGCTTGTAAGATGAGTGCGAAAATCGAATTTCACGAGGGAAAGCAATGCCCCTGGATTCCGCCATACTGATGGATGTCATCAGTGGTCGGGATAGGAGCAATTCCAGGGGTCAGAGGGAGCCGGAAGCTAACCTGGGTCTGCGTTGTTCTCTGAATGAGACGTGACAAGAGTGCTGACAGCTCCTTCTGGAGATGGTGACCGTGTCGCGGAAGGGGAGTTCGAGGAGACCAGGGAACTGCCATGGGAAATGCCGCGAGTGCACCCCGCCTCGTGACTCCTGCGGGCTGGGGGGAGCCCGTGCGAGCGTGGGAGCGCTGTGTGGGGGCTGCCCACCTGGCACGGATCAGGAAAGGAAAGGTCTTGACAGGGTCACAGAGGCTCATCAGGCAAAGGGCTTGTGAACCCAGAGCGTGCTTCCAGTTGCAAAAAGACCCTAGAGATTTGGAAGTCGTGGTCCCAATGGCCCAGCGCGGAGGGGACGAGGGGCATGTTGCACAGAGGCGCGCACAGGGCTCCCCACCGAGCCTGCGGCTGCCCAGGAGCTCTGAGATCCCAGGGAGTGTGCCTGCGTCCTCCCCTAGGCTCAGGACCCCCGCTTTCCAAACAACCCTCCGGCCACAGCTTCCGAGCAAGGATTCGCATCAGCTGGATCGCAGGTGACGTCAGAGACACTCCAACCTGGTGTATTTCAAAAGGGCAGGGAAACACCCAAACACTGCACCTCTTTCTCTGGACACATCTGCCTCTGAGACCCTAGCCGGTGTTGCTCTTCAGAGCGCTGGCCCTAGGCCCTCCGCCTGAACCGATGCCTTTCGTCTGGCTCTGGGACACCCCCCCGTGTCTATGGCTCTGGGCGGCCGGCTGCACTGGCCCCCAGCTCCAGCATGGCTGGGTCTGACAATCTCTAGGCCACTCTAGTAGATGTAGTAGACGTTAGGAGCACTGTAATGGGCGCAGGTCACGTCGTGCGTGTTCCTAACGGGCCACCCGCGGTGGGGGTGGTAGGTAGCCGAGTAGGCATGGGGCTGGTGTTGGACACAACTGAAGAGCGCCAGGCTCCGATCCACAGCCACAGTGGGCAGGTAGAGTCGCAGCTTGTCCAGGAGGTGACCCGGCCAGAAGAAACTGGGGTGGGTTCGCTGCCGACGACTGGGCCTCGTCATCTTCAGCTTCCTGGAAAATGAGAAGACACCGAGGAAGTTATCATGGTGGACAGGCCAGGGCTGGCACTCCTCCGCAGAGCAAAGCAACCGTGACCATGGTAGAGGTAGCATTGTGCTAAGTGCTTCAGTGTCTCAGTCTTCACTACAGTTCCACGGGGCAGGTTCTGTTACCATGTCCCTAAGGTTGGTCACACAGTGCCCAAGTGGCAGAGCACAGGCTGGACTCCCACTCGGCCGCCTCTAAAACCCAAACTCTTTAAGTGTACACGATCCGTCCTCCAGAGGTATGTTAATGTGGTGTTCAGAGTACGGCCTGTGGAGCCAGCATAACTTGATTCAAATCCCTGCTCCGCCACTTTCATAGATGTGTGACTTGAAGCAAGATCTTTAACTTTTCTGTGCCTCGGTTTTTTCTTCTGTAAATTGGGTATGTGAAGAGAAACGCCGTAGGGTAGTTAAAAGGACTTAAATGAATTAACACATAGAAAACAGTGTCTGCCTGGCACTAAGTTGTTTTAGTGCCTCTCAGCTCCTGGGCACTGAGCCCCAGATGCTGTGCTAGGAGCAGCATGGAACGTGCAGAGTCCCAGGCACCTCCTCCAAAGTGAGGCTAGCCCTTCTCCCACCCAACCCCCTTCCAGAGTTAGATGATTGCTACAGACCTGGTGAATTCCTCAAACTCCTTAAAGTGTATTTTCTTGATCTTCTTTGGCAGTTTCCTAGTGGATAAGAGAGAGTTGTGTTGTCAGGAGAGGGGAAATCCAGGTTAATGCAGCCTCAGGGAGTAGGTTGGGGGCCATGGGGGTGGGCACATCTCTGAGTCCATACCAGAGCTTTGAAAGGACAATTTCTTCCACCTGGGTGGGGCCCTGTCTCTATCTCCCCCACCCCACCACCCCGTGCTCCAGTGGAACATGCGGTGGGCTTAGGTCAGCCAGACCTGGGCTCATAACTTGGCTGGCTGGGTGACTATGGGCAAGTCACTTCCCCTTTCAGAGCCTCGGGTTTCTCACTCCCTAGAACAGAGAGCTCTCAGAGTAGTTAGGAGAGGTGCTCAACAATCTGAATCATTTTGGGGCCCTTGGCTCCCACTTTCCCGGGCAGGTTGAATATAGCCTTGGAGATAAGGATGGTGAAAACGAACTCCCCAAACTTTGGGCCTGGCAGACATCACTAATCAACCGCAGCACTCTTTCCCAGTAAGCCTGCATGTGACCTCAGAATCTTTCACAACACAGCCTAAGTAGTAAGATGAAACCAATGTCCATCCCTGTCCTAGGTGACTTCTCTTTATCCTTTATACCTGTGGCCTACCTAAGCATGGACAACAGTCCCTTTCTCAGGTTCATGCCCACTTCCTAGGTTGATGGTTCAGTAATGGTGCCAGCTACTCAGGGGCCAAAAGGCGGTCGTTAAGTGATCAGGCCACCACTTGCCTGGCTCATGCTTAGCTCTTCCCACCTGCAGGCCTAGGCCACTCCTGCACTTGGGAACATCCTGATGGGGCAGGGTCAAACAACAACAATCATTGCTTGAGTGCCAACTATCTGCCAAATGTGCTAAGGAGTTTACATGCATTTCTTCTCTTGTCTTCATCGTGTATGGTAGGAGTTGTTATGTCCATTTTATAGATGAAGATACTGAGGCTCAGAGAATGGAGTAATTTATCCATTTAATCTGTAGCCTGTCTGATTTCTACTCGGCTCTGCTGCATCCCACCCCAGCCATTCTGGCCATGCCAACCCAGTGCGCAGATAGTAGGGATCCAGAGTAGGGGCAGGTCCTCGACTGCTCCCCTTTCATAGTATCCAGTCAGCTGTCCCCTTCTCCTCCCACGCTGGCCCCATCCTCTGCAGGATGCCTCTTGTTCTCCAATCCGCAGGCACCCATGGATGCGGCTCATTGCCTGTCCCTGTTTTCACTCTTCCCAAAGAAGGACATTTTCTTAGAGAGGACTCAGGTTGACCTGAGGGTCACGGACAGTACCCAGTGCAGAGTTCTTTTCTCCTCCCAGGGGCTGCAAGCCCCCTTCTTGCCAGAGAAGGCAAGGCAGGGGAAGAGGCTGCCACCACTGTCCTCTGCAGGGCCCCTGACACCCAGCCCATGATTGGTGAAGGGGCCTCCCGATTCTTTCAGAAGGCCCTTTTTATAATCTTTCCCAGAGAGCCTGAGATCACATAGGATGCAGTCAGGAGGGTAGCTGTGTGGGAATGAGGCAAGGAGGCTGTGGCCCTGCGTCATGTGCCAAGGGTGACACTGGGGACTGGCCAGGCCATGGTGGTGACCCAGCTGGACATGCCGGGTTCGGTCAGAGACCCTGGTACAATGGGATACCCCCAGTGTGACAGCAGTAGGGCAGGAGGCAAATGGAAGGGGGAAGGGGACCTGACACTCAGCTTGTCAGTCTTCTTAGCCACCAGGTCTTTGAAGGCCGGGGAACTGGGCAGGACTAGAGTTGGACTGAAGACCTTAATGTCCGAGTAGTAACCTCCTGGCTGCCGGATCGGGCGCACCTGGTCCTTCTGGAAAATGATCTTGTCCCCTGGGTACAGCAGGGCTGCAAACAGCAAGAGAAACATGGCCTGTCAGCCCAAGACCCCTCCCTGCCTTGAGCCTTTGGGGCAGAGGGCAGAGGAGGGCTTTTTAAAAAATACGTTCACATTTTTGTTTAAAAATATTTTTTCTTGTATATATGTATTTTTTTCTTGTATACATTTTAAAACTATTACAATTTTTAAATGTAGATTCACGGCAAGTTGCAAAAATAGTGCAGAAAATCCCTTAGACCCTTCCCCCAGCTTCCCCTAAGGGTCACAATGCATATGTAGGCATACATCGTTTTATTGCACGTTGCTTTCTTACGCTTCACAGGTTACATTTTTTACAAATGGAAGGCAAAACTCTCCACCAGTGAAAAGATTACAATTCATGCTGGTCTGGAACTGAACCCACAATATCTCCAAGGTATGCCTGTAGCTGTAGTGCACAATCAGCAACTGCAGTTGGTACAATACTGTTAACTACAGACAAGGGAACTTATTTATAATCAGGTCAGCAATGGCTTGGGGGGCTGCGTGCAATTACTACAGAGCATGAGGGCCCACACCCCACGCCTCCTGGTCAGGAGTCCCAGGAGGAGGAGGGGAAGAGTCACCCAAGATTTCATTAGGTTAACTTAGACCTGGTACAGATGGCAGTTTTCCCCTTGCCTAGAATTAGTTTCCCAGGTAACCTTAAGATACTTTTCTAAGAAGTACAGAAAATAAAAAACACCAGCCCAGGGTCTCCATCTTCTTGCAACTGGGGAGCAGTGCTTGTTAACACACGAAGAGCTCATGTTCTAGAAAAAGTGGTGGAAAGTTACATTATTAATGTTGGTTATTTAGAGGTAGTGCTGGGATTGTGTAGGTGAGAGGGGAGTAGAGAGAAGGGCATATGCAGCATCAACATTTTAAAAGATATATTGGATTTTTTAAAACTACATTTAAAAAATATATGTATATATACATGACTTTTTAAAAATGACTTACATAAATAATTGTGTAAGTGGAAAAGAAAAAGGCTCATGAAAGGACAGTCATTAAAATATTAATGGTGGTCAACTCAGGCTGGGGGGAGGTTATTTTTGTTTTCAAAAAATTTAAATGAGCAAGTATTATCTATAAAACTGGGGGGAGAAAAACAATAAAGCTACATTCACTGGGGAGAGAGTAAATGCCTCTGTTCTAGAAATCTTGGTCGTGAGCTTGAGGCCTGAGTCTGAGCCCACCAAGCTCTAGTCTAGAACAGACCTGGAAGTCCCCATGTCCCCATGTTTGTGCTTCTTTGTCCACAGCAGTGAGCAGGCCTCTGTCATAAAGACAACCAGTAGACAGTGGCCAGGACAGAGGTCAGAAATGGACTAGTTTTTTCCATCTAGACCAGTTAGAAGCACAAGGAAGCCCACCTATGCACACTCCTATATGCCAATGAGTTTGAGAGCCCGCAGACAGGGGAGCTCACAGGCCCAGGAGCTGGCGAAAGCCAACAGTAGAGAGGACCAGATGTGGCTCCATGTTCTGGAGGGGACAAAGGAAGCACATCCAGAGGAAAGACCTGACCTACAAGAGCAGCCCAGGGTGCGCGGCAAGCCTGCCCACATTTCAGAAGACAGATAGCTGTAGCTCCAACACTAAGAGGAGGGGATGTAAACGATCAGGAAGGAGGAGGCTCCCTGAGGAAGCAGGAAGGAGGAGGCTCCCTGTGGAAGCAGGAAGGAAGGATGATTTGGTGACAAGTCAGTGCCCAGAGCTGCAGGATCTCCTGTCTCAGCCCTCTCACCCCAGGCGGGCTGCCCACGCGATGGAGTGCAGCACGTGCAGGAGACAGTGACCATTTAGGTCGTGTTCCTGTGTTCCTGAAGGCCCTTGGCCATGTCCCCCTGTATAGGCCTGTGATGGCCTAAATTGTATCCCCTCAAAATTCATGTGTTGAAGCCCTAACCTCCACGACCTCAGAATGTGTATTTGGAGAGAGGGCCTTTCAAGAGGCAATGAAGCTGAAATGAGGTTGTTAGGGTGAACCCGAATCCCATCTGACGGGCGTCCTTATAAGAGGAAATTTGGACACACAGAGAAACACAGGGGTATGCGTGCACAGAGAGAAGACCCTGTGAAGGGGCAGCAAGAGGGCAGCCATCTGTAAACACAGAACTGAGTCCAGAGGAAACCGACCCCCTGGCACCTTGACCTTGGACTTCCGGCCTCCAGAACTGGGAGGAAATACGTTTCTGTTGGTTAAGCCACCCAGTCGGTGGTATTTTGTTATGGCAGCTCTAACACAAGACTGAAGGCCCTACACATTTAGTACTTGTTTCCCTCCCCCTTGGGAAAAAGATGGAAATAATCAATTGTGACTGTTAAGTCTTGTTCTCGGGTAAGTCACACCACTCTCTGTGTGTTCTTTCTCAGAAAGCCTCATTTCCCAGTGTGGCCACAGTTCCTGCAACGTTCCTATGGGAAAACCTCTGCCTTCATGCAGCTCACTGTTCATGTTTTTAAAGCATAGAGAGGGACCTGCCCATTAAATTGATAAATTAATAAATTTGGGGTGCCAGTATTGCTCTGCCGTCATCAGGGGGATATGGGGACACTCCCTTGTCCCCACCTGTCAGAACCACACATTCTACCCAGAGACCCAGGCTCTGGTCTGCTTGGATATATAAAAATTCTTCCCTCAAGCAGAGGGTATAAACAGTAGGGAAATCTCAACGTTGAGTCCTGTGGTCTGATCAAAGAGCAAAGGGCATCAGCAGAGCCTGACTCCTGGTGTACTCCTATCTCAGTGTTGCAGAAGAACCAAAATATGGGCCTGGGAATTGGTTTTGAAAATGCCCCACACAGCGTTGAGTTTGTCACTTCTATCAAATCTCCCTCTTTGAAGCTGGGATTGTTCCTTTATCCTCCACTTCAGGGCTCCCTTCCCCAAAGGAGCTTCCTGTACTAGAAAGCTAGCTAGCTCATCAAGCTCAGTTGGGGAACCCGGACCTCCAGGCCTGTGGAAATTGTGGACCTCCAGGATTCTAGTAATCCCACTGATCAGCAGTGCAGGCTGAGCTGTGCGTCCTTTCTTCCCCCTCCTTCTTCCCAATGTCCCCACCCCAGGCCACAGCGACTTGGCTGGGTGCCTGTTGGCTGTGGAAGGACAAACCTCAGGCGGACACAGGAGGCATGTTCCCGGGACCAGCCACCAAGGCCCTTACCTTTCATGAGGATATCCTCCGTCAGCGGGAGGCCGTAGTCATCACAGAGCTTCTGGCACTGCAGGTAGACCAGAAAGGTGTCCCTGCGGAACATGTTGATGAGCGCATTCATCTCCCCGCTGATGGTGGACGGGAGGCAGTGCTCGTCGAAGTGCCGGTTCCCACTGCGCACCAGGCGGCACTGCTCTGTGTACTGGATGGAGGGGATGGTGAGCTGCAAAGAGAACTGCCGTTGGCACACACTGCCCTTCGCCTTGCCTCTTCCCTCCTGGCCTGAAGGCTGACAAGCTCCCTCTCCCCACGAGGCCCCCCAGGAGGGGCAATGGCAAAGAATGCAGGGTAGAACCCAAGTTCAGGTTCTGAAGTCAGTGACGCAGGAGAAAAATCACATTGTCAAGTGCTGAAGAGCCGTTGAATGGTCAGCAAATGCAGTTCTGTGTACACAGCCCTGTACAGGACTGTGCATACATGATTGTGTGATATACACAGTAGCGTACAGTGCAGATGCCCCAGAGGCGTCCTACTGAAACGTGACATTCGAGCGTTTGGCAGCACGGGAATTTAAATTAGGTACAGCTATCTGTGACTTTGAGGTGGAAGCCACATGATGCAGATGGCAGAGTGAGGAATAGAAGAGACTTGGGGAGTGTGTAGCACTTTTGGCCTTCTTATTTATTTATGTACGAGGGAAGAAGAATCTATCTTTTTAAAGCTTCTAATGCCAGAATCGGCAAAGTACAGCTCATAGGCCAAATCTGGCCCACCACCTGTTTTTATAAATAAAGTTTTGTTGAAACAGGCTGCACTCGTGTTTACGTATTGTCTGTGGCTGCTCTTGTGCTCCAATGACAGAGCCAACTAGTTGCAACAGAACAGATAGGGCCCCCAAAGCCTAAAACATTTATTATTTGTCCCTTTACAGGGAAATTTGCTGCTCTAACATTTTGGGTTTTCTTGTCATGCAACTGAATCAGATCTTAGTTGGGATAGCACTTACCACACCTAACATTTTATTATATTTATAACAACAATATGTATTTATATATAGTATTATGTTAAAATAGTCTGCCTCCCTGACTGGACTCTCTGGACTGGCAGCTTCTTGAGGGTAGGGGCTGTTTTGTTGTTGGCAGTACCTACAAGACTGCCTGGTACATCACAGGCTCTCGGTAAACATTTATTAGATGAATTCATTCAGGCAATCAGTTCTTCCCTCCTTCATGGGTCAGGTATTCCTGGAGTGCCTACTGAGTGCCATGCCCTGTGCCAGGCTCTCGGGCTCCCACTGTGATGGAGATGCAGCCCTGGTCTCAGGATACAAAGTCATAATTAAAGAATGGGAGGAGGGGAACCAGATTCTTCCAGAAACATTATCTCGTTTATCTTCACAGAAATCTTGTGAGGTAGGTATTGTTCTTATTACACAGATGAGGGAACAGAGCGGTAGACAGCCCACTCCCAAGAGTTCACTCAGCTAGAAGGTGGTGCAGCGGATGGGCCCCAAGCCCTCCCCATTGGTGAGGGTACCTTGCGCTGCCGCTTCCTTTCTCGGTACCGCTTGCCGATGTCCTCCATCTCCTCCAGGGTCATGGGTCTTGCCTCCTGGGTGTCAACCACAGGCACAGTGAGCAGGTCCATCTTGGGAGGCTGTGGGGTAAGATTCACCGACTGCTTCTTGGACGGATGCTGTGGGGAAACTCTGTGCTTGGGAGATCTATAATCTAGGGTTGGAGGAAAGAGACAAAGGAGGGACTGAGAGGGTGCTCAGTCACAGAATCCAGCAAGTGTTTAACCAATGTCACCAAGCAGGCACTGAGCCGCCCCTCTGCTTGCTTAGCATGTGTCTGGTCAATGCCATCTGAGACGCACCTGGAAGGTGCCCCTTTGCTCCATCTCCACTCTGGCCCCCCTAGTGCGGGCCACTCCTTCTCACCAGCAACGTGGCCCCAGCCCTCCTGTTGTCGTTCTCATCCTCTAGCATCCTGTTTCCATCCAACAACACATAGAACCTTTAAAAAGTATAAAGCCAGATCACCTCATCCCCCTGGTTAGAACTCCCTCCTGGCTTCCCACAGCATTTAGACTAAAATCCAGAATCCTCTCTCTAGTCTGCAAGGCCCTGCGGGATCTGGTTTCAGCCGACCGTCCACCTGACCTACCTCCTACTGCTCACGCCTCACTCACTCCACCCAGCCACCCTAATTTCTCTCTGTCCCCTGAAGACTTTCCTGCCTCAGGGCCTTGGCCTTTGCAGTTCCATCTGCCCAGGATGCCCTTTCCCAGACTGGCTCCTCATCAGTCACTCAAGTGGCAGCTCCCATGGATGCTTTCCGGAGAGGCCTTCCCTGAGCACCCCTCCTCCTCACTCTGTCCTAGTGTTTTCAAAGCATTAATCACTACTGGACATCATCTTGCTTAATGTTTTCCATGGAAACTCATTGGAGGCAAGGGTGTTGGCTTTTTTACGGCCGTGTTTCCAGTTCCCAGTTTCTAGAAGTGCCTAGCACACAGTAGGTGTTCAACAAAGATCCGAATGAATGAGATCATCCTATTGCCCCTGCCTTGGTGCAGGCCTCCATTGTCCCTGGCTGAACTGAAATCCAGGCCCTACCACCTTCTGGTTTTGGAGAGAAGAGACCAAGGAAGGAGGGTCTGAGAAGGTGCCCAGCCATAGTTTTGGGAGAGGGAATAAGTGGTCATCCTCTCTGAGCTTCAGCTTCCTCGTGGGAGAAAGCACGACTAGCAGCCCTGACATCCGGGGACTTGAAGGATAAACTGAGCTAATGCTGTGGGTCAAGCTACCCAGCTCCCAGGGGGCTCCCCCAAATGCTACTGCTTTCTCTCTTGTGAGCTGGTCGCCCAGACTATCGATGCTGCTGCCCCTTTAGGCAAAGGAAGAGACTCCTGAGTCCACCTTCCTACCCACTGTGGCTCTCCAGGGAAAAAGAACTCAGCGATGATGCGGAGATAGCACTGGTCCAACAAATATCTGCTGCTTGGCTTCAAGTCTGTGTATTGGGAAACAATTGGCCCCAAATACCTTTGCTGCAAATAAGCATCGCAGTGCACTGGAGTCATTCCCGAAATGACTTGGAGCCAACTACACGGATCACGATGAGCTTCTGTAACTTACAATGAAAGGGCCCCCAAAAAAGCCCCCCAAAATGCTACCCTGAGGATGTACTGGTCGTGCGAGAGATTACTACCGTGGGGGTGGTGACATGCAGGCCGAGACTGTGGGGGTGCTCGGGCCCCCTGGAGACCCTGCCTGGGAGTGAGGCCGCCTCTGCCCGGTGGCTTGTGGAGACCAGAGGTTGGAAATCTGCCTGCGGCTGTGAGTGAAGCTGCGGGACTAAGGAGTGGAGGCCCCAAGGGAGCTGCCTGCTGCCTCCTTTTAAAAGAACCGACGAGTAAGGCCGCTGAGCACCCAGCTCAGTGTGACGGGAACGCCGGAGGCCAGGCCCCAGGTCTTTGCCTACATCAGGAAACCCTTCCACTACCCTCCAGGGTTCTTACAGGACCCCAGGGAGGATGAGGAGCTCCTCACCCCAACTATGCCGGAACTTAAATTCCTGCCAAGCAAAGCAAGATTTGCTTCATTTAGAAAAAGGAAGATGTCAAAAACAAAAAAAAACAAAAAAGAAAGAAAAAGGAAGATGTGGTTGCATTTGGGGAGGGGTTTGGAATGGTGGGTGGTAGTTAAAGGAGGGCTTTAATTTTATCTGCAGTTGTTCAATACTTTTTTTTTTTTTTTTTACAACAACTAAACTATAAAGAAGCATGATGCACCCTTGTATTGAAAAGTAAATTCAGATCCAGAGCTATGGCTAGCACATTTCTAATTTGTCTCTGTGCTTCACCTGGACATGTTTGGCTCCCGAAGCACATGGCTTAGCAAATGGAACTTGACCTTTGCACAACCTGTACAACTGTTCACAGCAGCCCTGCTAATACCCCTGATAGCAGAACCCCAAAGTAGACTTTCCAGGAAACTCTAAACGTGCTAATCCTGGTTTCTGAATTTTAGTTAAGTTTTTCATCAGTTAGGTATAGATTAATCGTAAAAAGGCCTTGAACTCACATACAAATGGAAAGGCTTGGCATTTGGGCCAGTGCTCAGCTTATCAGGTGGACTTTGGTGGGCTGAAACCACTCTTTGAGAATCCTCCTTTTAGGATAAGAGCTAGGCCTCATCCATCTTTGAATGGACATGATAGCTGGGTACTCAAGAGAATATCTATTCCTTATTAATCTCTGGGCCTGGAAATGCCAGAGGTTTGGCCCACCCACAGTAAGCCAAAGTTGGAGAACACACTCAGGAAGCGAGCCAAGGCTGCCTCTCCACACTTGCTCTGAGGATGGGGTAATGGAAGCAGGGGGGTGGGCATAGATACGTACACTCTCTTGTAGTCGGCAGCACCCTTCTCTGCTGGGCCAAAGACCATTGCTTGTAGGTGCTGGCCAGGATATCCATGGTGATGCTATTGTACTTCCCCAGAGAGCTGAGATAAATCACAATGTCCTCTACTTCCTGGTTCCCTAGAGGCACTCCTACCTGAGGAGAGAAGAACAGCGCCCAAGGCAGGCAGGTTCCAATCCAAACATCCTGCCAGGACAGCCAAGGCCTGCCAGCCTAGCCCCACCTCCCAGTCTGGTTTTATCCACAGCTACTCCCAGCTCACACCCAAGGTCCCTGCCACAGGATCTCAGAGCCCTTAGTTGGGCCCTACGTACATCCTGCACTTTCTCACCCTCTACCTTTACTCAGATGTTTCCCCTTCTACGCCTGAAAAACTCCTATCCCTCCTTCAAAACTGTCTAGAAATGCCACCATCTTTGCAGAGTCTGTTACTTCTTTCTCTGGGCTCCCACCCCACTTCATACCTATCCTAATGCTAGCTTTCCCATATTGGATATGAAGAGGGATTTCACATTTCTATCATCCTTACCCATGAGGGACACATAAGCTTTCCTTAACTGAAGGAAAATAGGATTAGAAATATGATACTTGTTACTCTTTTAAGGACTGAGCAACTTTGAAGGAGAACTCGAAATGCTTGCCGGTAATATCGAATATTCAAGAAGAAAAGTTTTAAAGGAAATGTGATTTTGTTCTTCAGCATCTTTAGACTGCAGTCATTGTTACTGAGCTTTCCTTAAAGAAGATCAGAACTCTCCAGGTGTGAAAGGATTTAATGTTTTATCTTCTTGGTTATGATGAGTAAAGACCATTTATCTTTTTGTTGTTTTTAATGCTTTGATACGTTGTTCAGAGAAGTACATATCATAAAACGATGGTGTGAAAACTGGTGATGATTTAAAACCATAAGAGGTGTGACAGTCAGCTTCCTAGAGTTATTTTATAAGGTATCTTATATTTAAAGTATATAAAAGCTTAATTCGTTCAGACCAGGGGTCAGCAAACTTTTTCTATAAAGGGCCAAATAGTAACTATTTTAGGCTCCATGAGCCATGTGGTCTCTGTCATAACTATTCAACTCTGCCATTGTAGCATGAAAGCAGCCATGACAAGCCACAAATGAATAATGTGGCTGTGTTCCAATAAAACTTTACAAAAGCAGGCTGGATTTTGTTCCTGGGCCTTAATTAGCAGACTCTTGCAAGACCAATAGAACTTTCTGCAATGATGGAAATGTTCTCCATCTGTGTGGTCCAATAAAGGAACTACTCATCAGATGTGACTACTGAGGACTCGAAATGTGGCTGGTGTGACAAAGGAACTGGATTTTTTATTTTATTTATTTATAATTAATTTACATTTAGAATAGCCAGTGAAAGGGTGGTCTGTGGACCAGTACCATGGGAGCTGGTTAGAACGCAGCATTTTGGGCCCTGCACAGAGGTACTGAGCTGCATTTTCACAAGACCTCTATGTGATTCATATGCCAGTGACAGATGGAGCTCTAGAAGGTACCAGAGGCAGGACTGAAGGCCCAGCCATCTCTGTGCTCAGTTCTGGGGTCTGATGGGCAAGACAGTTAGTGTTTCCCTAGGCAGCTAGTTATATATTCCCTAGTTATAGGGTTAGTTCTGCAGATGTTCCACTCAGGAAGGGACTTTCAAGGTCAGACTGGTGCAGTGGAGATTTTAGGGGTCTGATGTGGCCGCAGGTTAAGGCACATTTTTCAATCTGGGTTTACAAGTGATAAAGCTGATACTTTGAGATCCCTGCGCCTCCTTTTCAGTTGGTCCAGGACCTCAGGTGGGGGCCACAGCAGAGGGTGCCTGGACACCCTCCCCCCTCAGGCCAGCCTTGGGGAGTACGGGAGGCACTTACCCCCCTCAGAGCCATAATGAACTCCTCCCTGGACATCCTATGGTTGTCGCCCTGGTTGGCCTTGTTAAATATCTCCAGGACCGTGATTTTGTGGCTGCACAAGTAGGAGTACAAGGCTGACAGGGCAGAGGGCTTGGGCAGTCGGAGCTGGGGCACCAGTCGGTGGGAGCGTCGAAGGTTTTTCTTCTAAAAGAGGCAACAGAGTGGGGCAGAGAGGAGAGTTCAGGGGAGACAGGCCAATGGCATGTGATCCCCAGGGTTAGAGAGAAATGGGAGAGAGCGGCTAAGCAGCTCTAAACAGACCACAAGATGGAGTGCAAAGAGCATTGGATTCAGGCAACTGCGGGGCAACTGCATTCTGCCACAGAACGCCTGGGAGACTACTTCTCTGAGCCTCCGTTTCCCATCAGAAACAAGAGGTTTGGACAACAGGAGACCTAAAATTTCATCCTCATCCACATCTCTCCTGTCAAACGAGTCAGTATCATAATCCCACTGGGCTCTCAGTGCGCCAAATTACATGCCCCTGCCTGGAGCCAGACATGGCTCCCCACTCCTCTCACCTCCCAGCCTTTGCTCCTGCTGGGCCTTCTGCCTGAACACCTTTCCTTCTTTCTCTACCTGTCCAATTGCTACTCCTCCAATTCCAGGCGAATGGGAATATTTAGAATTAACATTCCCTTACCTTGATACAGCCCCAGTGGGAATATTTAGAATTAACATTCCCTTACCTTGATACAGCCCCAGTGGGAATATTTAGAATTAACATTCCCTTACCTTGATACAGCCCCAGTTAAACCTTTAGATGTCTGTGGCCTGGGCCACATCTTAAAGATGTAAGCCTCTGAGCCAGAGCCACCCAGCCAAGCTCCTCCCACATTCCTGACTCTCAGAAACAGTGAGATAGTAAGACTTGCTGCCTTAAGTCATTTTGGGGTACTTGTTACCCAGCAATAGGTAAGTAATATACCTCCCTTTTGGGACTTCTGTTTACTCCTCTGTGAAATGGGGTGAACAGTCCCCACCCTGCCCCTACCCCCCTCAGTGTCTTCATCTGGGAAATGGAGCTGCTTACTTTGGTGGGTCTGGTTGCAGGCGGGTGGGCCATCACCTGGGCCTCACGCTCCGCATGGATCCTGTGTAAGATCTTGGCCTCTGAAGGCGTGAGGCTGGGCTTGTTCTGCAGCCACCTCTCTGTGTTGCCAAATGACTCCAGGTCCTGCCGAAACTTCAGCCTCTGGCTCAGCCAGGTCCTGGTGTCCTCTGGCTGCTCTTGGATGTCCCCGGCGTCCAGGCCTTTGCAGCTGGGGATGGGCTGTGGGGGAGCCTGGGTTTGGGGCATGGGCCTGACGGGCTCCGGATCGTCCTTTTGAGGCAAGATGATGACCCTCCGACGGCTTCGAGGCAGGTGGAAGTCCTTCTGCTTGAACTGCTTGAAGCAGTGGGCGATGACCAGTTCGGGATTGAAGACGGGGTCCCTGCTGGCATTTTCACTGTCATCTGAAGTCTTAGACTGGCAGAGCCCTTGCGGAGAGAGGGCTAAATGGTGAGTTTCTTTCAGCAAGAGGACGAAAGGAGTCAGGAAGGAAAAATGCTTTAGCAGCAGGCTGGGTATCTGGGCACCTGGGTTCTAGGCCAGACGTGATCACTACCTCCCTGTGATGATGAAGATTAATGGCACGTAACGTGACTGGGGCCTCCCACTCTGTGCTGAAGGCTTTATGTGTTTTCTCTCATTTAATCTCCTCAGATTCCCCTCTCACTGTACCTATCAACCCCACCCCGCCCCTCACTCCCCCAGTACTCCTTACTGGTGATGAGTGATCTGTTAAAAATGCTATTTTGATCTGCTCCGATCATCTAAGGCAGCAAAGTGCTGTTCAGAGCGCAGGCTTTGGAGTCAGGGTGCTCCAGTCTGGGTCCTGGCCCTGCCGCTTGCTGGCTGCACGATCCTGGGCAAGTCCCTTATGTTCTCTGTGTCTCCATTTATTCATGTGTAAAATGGGGATAATGGTGGCACCCACCTTACTGAGTGGTGGAGATGTCTAGAATCAGTCCATTTTAGAGTTGCTTTGTTCATAGTAAGTGTGCTGTTATTTTTTTTATATATACTCACCTTCCACCTATCTTTAAACCCTTCCATCACTCCTGATAGCCTTCAAAATAAAGTCCCGTGACCCCCCTCTGCCAGCCTTTCTCACCTCATCACTTGTCTGACTTCCTTTACTATGTCCCAGAGGCCTTGATCTTCTCTCTGAATGATCCCCGAATGATCCAAGCCCCGTCCTTATCTCACATGCTGCTTGCTCTGCCAGAAAGGCTCCCCTCCGCCCCCATCCCTTCCTCGCTCCTCATCCTCTAGATCTCAGACTAAATCTGTTATATCCTCATGTTCTGTTATATCCTCATGTTGTTTTTGCATAACACAACCTATGAATTTACTTTTCCTTCAGACCACTTAGGCCAAGTATGTCAATGAAGGGTTGCATGCTGGCAGCCCTCGTGCTGAATGAGGCTTGAGGTCCTGTTTTGTTTGACATGTGGCTTAAAATTTTCCAGTTTGAGTTACTTTAGGCTGGGGCATGCCCTCTCCAGCTTGCCACCGTCCCCACCATTCCCTGTTGTCTCACATGCAGCTCAGTTCATTCATTAAGTGCCTGGTTCAGGCAGACATTTGTATTTGAAACCCCTGGAGCAATGACTTACTTGGTTGACGTTTATTGTTTTCAATAGACTGTGAACCGAGACCTCATCTCTCTCATTCCCTGCTGGAGCTCCCGCACCTCCACTGTGCCAGCATATAGTGGGAGCTCAGTAAGCATTTGGTAAATGAATGAATGACAGATGAACAGACCTAACAGGTGGCTCTAGAATTTTATCCATTTTATAGATAAGGACACTAACGCCCAGGGAGGCCCAAGGTCACATGGTTGATTGGTAGCAGTGCTGGGACCTGAACTCTGGTTTGCTGGCCCCGGCGCTCTGCTCGTAGCCATTATCCAGGCTGTCACCAAATCCTGCTGAATCTCAATTCTTTCATATCTAAAATGATACAAACGCTGCTCTGGCTGATGCTATAATGAAGATCAAATGAATAACATCTATGGGAGTGTTTCTAAAATTCAGAAAGGATACACCATCATTATTTAAAATATTGTCACCATCATTTTCCTTCTAAAAACAAAACTCTCCTGTTTAAAACCCTTTCATTTTGCTGCCAACTGCCTGCAGAATAAAGTCCTTAACCTGAACACACCTGTCCCATCCAGCCCTGTCAGCCTCTCTGGTTTCTCCTTCTCTTGTTCGCTCTGCTCACCTTGTATTTGTCCCCAAACTGTATCTGACTGTGGTTCCTCTGTCCTCCCTCCCTGCGCCCCACAAACCATGTTGTTTCTTCCCTCTGGAATGCTCTTCTCTCGCCCCTGCTTCACTTGATTATTCTGTACTGATCCTTCCAGACTCAGCGCAGACATCACCGTCCCCTGTAGCCTTCCTAACTCCTCCCATGTGCTTCATCTGAGTCCCTTTTCCTTTGGCCCTGGTTTAAACCTCTCCCTAAATTCCATCTCACCTCCCTGGTCTCTTGTTCTTGGGCCCCCCTGGTCCACCTTAAAGGTTGGTGCCTCCCAGGCTTACACCTGGGCTCTCTTCTTTCTTTCAGTCTCCTCCACTCTCATGTTTCTAGGCCCTCCATGTGCTGAGGACACCCATACCAATATTTGTAACTTGGAATTAGTTCCAATTTTCTACACAGTTGCTCCTACCACATCTCCACTTGGATGCCTACAAGGATCTCAGACTCAACCAACTAAGACTAAACTTGTCTCCATGTCCCCACCTACTCTGGTCCTCCTGGTCGGTTCCCTAAGTCTGTGAAAGGTACCTCCACCTACCTGGTCACCCTAATAACCTGAACATTATCTTTTATTGCTCTGTACATGTTCCCCATCTGATCAGCCCGCAAGTCCCTGCACTCAGTCCCCTCTATAGCCTGACACCTCTTCCTCACCCCCAGTATCTCCCACTCCCAACATTCTGAGTCTGCCAGTTCAGTCTGCATTTGCTGATGCTCCCAATCTAACCCTGTCATTCCCGGGGATTTCTCCATCTCCTGACTCAAAAGATCTTTCATGATCTTATCCTTTCTGGCCCCTGTTGCCTCTCATCACCAGCAACACGCAAACTACTACCGGTAGCAGTTTCCTGAAGACATCATGTCTCTGTGCATGCTGTTCTCTCAGCCTGGAATGCCTTTCCTCCTCCTTTTGGCTTGGAGAACTACTTGTATCCTTAATGTAAGCCCCAGTGTAAAGCTCTCTTCCAGGACCTCGGAACTGTTCCTCCCTATCTTCTATATGTAGCAGACCTCTCCCTCCTGGATGTCACCCCTGAATCCAGTATTCACGCCTTACTCTGTAATTATCCATTTATCTGTCTGTCCTTCACCTCTGGTGTTGTAGCGCTTTGCCAAGGACCTCTCCCACAGCAGGCTATTACCAAAAGTTTGAAGACTGGTGGTCTTCTCCATGCCTCTTCTCCAGTACCGACATTAATGTCCGGTGGAGAAATTTGGCGAGCCAGAGGGCCTGGATCCCTTTCTCAGGCACACGGGTTGGGCATCTGGTTCCAAGCCAGGGCAACTTGGGCTGCTCCTCCAGTCCGCACGTGGAAATCTGAAAACTGTGCACGACCCGTCCCTGACTCCCCGGCAACCCCTCACCCAGAGGGGAGACCTCACAATGAGCTATCTGCCTGAGTTCTTACCCTCATCCCACTTGCAAGCGTCTACATGGGGCAGAGGGCTTCCTGGAGGTGGTGCTGTTTCCTGGGAGCTTACCATGCAGCGACAGCAACAGAGCCTCGCACGTTTCATAGGAATAATCCATGGTCGTGGCACTGGTGTGTGTGTGTGTGTGTGTGTGTGTGTGCGCGCGCGCGTCCTCTTGCTTGCTGGCAGGGGTGTGTGGAGATATCTGAAAAACAGTATTCTAAGCTTTGCGAGAGTTGACATTCGCAGAGTGTAGAAATAGCCTGTTACCAGGACTACGGACACCCCGTGCTGATTGGCTGAGCGCCGCCACGTGTGGGAGGCCAGCAGGGACCGGATTTGCCCCGGACTGAGCGCCTGCGGATCAGATTCCTTTCACCCGTCCTGGGAGGGGCGTTAGGAAACCGTAGCCGCTCCGAGTTCCTGGCTTGGCGTAATGGCAGCGTTTCTTGACCCAGTGGCCTCTGAATCTGGAGTAAGAAATCCCTGGTTTTCTAGTAAACTGTGGGATCTTCAGCACGTCTCTATTTTGCCATCTCAGTGTTCTCATCCAAAGAACAGGCCCTGCGTCTCCTAGAGGGGTTATAGGTACCCAAGTCAGTCCCGGCCATACAGAGGGAGCGTTTCCCTGGTGCTTTGCCTGTGTAAAACAGCATGCCACAGTTTGGAACTACAGAACGTTAGAAGTGGAGTGTTAATAAACATTTGAAACGTCCATCAACTAATGCATGGATAAACAACATGTGGTCTATCCATACAGTGGAATATTGTTTGGTCATAAAAAGGAATGTAGTATAGATTTATGCTGCAACATGGATGAACCTTGAACAAATTGTGCTAGGTGAAGGAAATCACACACAAAGGGCCACATGTTATATGATTCCATTTATAAGAAATGCCCAGAATAGGCAAATCTACATACACAGAAAGCAGATTAGTGGTTGCCAAAGCTGGAGGGGGTTTGGGGGTAGTGGTGGCGCCATGGAGTTTGACAACTAACAGGTACAGGGTTTCTTTTGGGGGGTCATGGAAATGTTTTGGAATGAGGATGGTTGCATAATATAATGAATGAAATTCATTCAATGGCTAAAAACCATTGAATTGCATACTTTAAAAATGGTTATGAATTTTATGTGAATTTTGTCTCAATGTTTTAAAAAACCCCAAACACTTGAGTGCTTACTCTGTGTAAGGTACCACCTTTAATGAAATGCATTATCTTTGTGATCCTCTCCACAACCTGAGGTAGACACTCAGACCATCCAAAAGGGCCACATTAATGTAGCACTTCTGTAAGTAAGGCTACATTTAAGCACTTACTTGTATTAACTTAATAATCATAATACCCTGTAAGGTAGGCACCGCTATCCCACTTAATGAGATGAGGAAGCAGGTACAGAGGTCAGGCAACCTCACCTGCAGCAAAGGGGAAAAGCCAGGCCTGGCTGTGGCACCCCTGATGGAGATGCTGTGGGAGGTGATTTGACAGCAGGCCCTGCCACCAGTGACACTCCAGGCCCTAAACTTGGTGAGTTTGCACTACCCTCTAACCCCAGCTGTGGCCCAGTGCTTCAGAGGCCTTTATTCGTTTAGACCCCATGTGGGTCTCTACAGAGCCTTTCATCTTTGTGCCACTTCCCCAGCACCGAGCTTTGCACTTAGTGAATGCTACTTTGATGTTTGCTAAATAAAAATGTGATGGGAAGTTATAAAGTAGACGTTTGCCTTGGTGGTATGTGTGGCTAGTTTCCCGTTCTCTGGTCAACATCCATCCCTCTCTAAAAACAAACTTGTTCACTAAAATGGAAACAACCAACTAACCTGCAGCACACTGCATTCTGATTCTGTTCACACACCACCATACAACAAAGGTAGTTTCCCTAACAAGTTCTTTATTTTTCATTTATTCAATCCATTTAATTTTCAACTTATATACCTTAAAATAGGGCTCGGTCATCGAGACTTAATTAGGATTTTTTTGGTTTGGTGAGTTTTTTCTAAAGCAAATGTTTCAGTATTTGAGCTGTAACATTATAAATCTGTATTAAAAATGATATAACACTTAAAAGGCCCTATCCTCCAGCTGGAAGATGAGAGATGGGTAAATGCTTGAATTTTCATAAAGGAATCAAAAAGTAACATGCATGAGCCAGATGCCGCTACTCTGAAACAGAGCTGCAGGCAGATAGTCACATTAAGTTATCAAATGGATACGAATCTCCAATTACTAAAAGCCAATACATGGTGACAAAAGATATTTTTCTTCGAGGGTTAGATCTTTTTAGTAAACATATTTTTTTAATTAACAGCCTAATACCTACTGTAATATCTTTTTACATGTTTGGCTGCAAACTCTTTGATTGCTTCTCTATATAACAATTGTATATCATTTTTCTAGAAAGAGAACAGAAAGTCTAATCTTTCCTCAAACAAGGTTGATAGAAATATTCTTTGTATTGTTGATAGTTTAGAAAAGTTTTTTTCACCTTCAAATCACATTTTAATACTGGAAAATTCATACGCAGTTTTAGGATTGTTGTCAAATACTATTTTGTTTTAAAAATTTCAGAACATGTTATAGCATGTTCAGCAGCAAAGGTCTACTAGTAGCACACACATTAAGAAAACATAATTAGGTTTCTAGTAGGGCTGATTAAAATCTATACAATTGGAAAAGTAGTTGGTTAGCTTAAATGGAGATCTGAAGAATCAAAGTGCAAAGCGATATATAAAAAACAAGCTTGGAAACTTCACAGACTTAATTTTTCATGATTTTCCCAAAGCCAGTCATGATATTTATTTAACTTATGATCTTCAGGGTGTACCTGGAAGAAATAAGGAGACAGAGGCCTTATGTAAGTTAGTCAGAAATACATTTTTTAAATTGGCTTTTAAAAAAGATGGTAAGAGAATAGTATATTATTATAATATACCTGGAAATTATAACCTTTAATATAATGGGATTCAGAAATGTTTAAAATTATACCATACATTAAGGTAATCCTTTATAGTTTATAAAGTACTTTCCAATTTATTACTGATCTTCACTAGAACCTGGACATTAACTGGTGATAACATGATTAAGTATTAATATATATGCCATTTTCCAGTAGAAGGTTATAGATCCTGAGAGTTCAATGTATTGTTCAGGTCACAATAAATTGTGGAACAGGGATGGGCTTGGCCAGATCTACTAGCTAAATGTTTTAGGGCAGTCACAGACCAGGCTACCTGGCAGTGCCCACCAGCTGCCAGGCTACCACCCAGATGTCTGTGTGCTGGGCAAATTCAGTAGAATAGGGAGCTGAAAGCTGAAGCAGGACCTAGTTACCACAAAAATAGTCTGAGACCACCAGGAGATACCCAACAAGTATGCATTCCAAGCTCAAACTTGCCTGCTTTCCTTCAGTGGTACACTTTTGAAGACTAGTGAGATTGTGACAGGAAGAAACCACATCAGGCTTAGAGGCAGTACATGAATGGGAATGACAAGGCCAAGTGACAACTGCTGAAGGTCAGAGGCCCCATCAAAGAATCTTTATGGACTTGGGAGTGTCCATGGATCCTCTCCCTGCTGCCAATAACCCTATGCCACCCGCTGTCCTGACAGCTTGGAACAAAATAGTTCTAGTCATAACAGTAAACTTATTCTGTCTCAGAGCCAAAATATGCTGGAGATGTTGTGGCTGCAAGTGGGCCTCACCTGCTTCCACTCATTGATGCAAAAAATTCGGTAGGAGTCATTGCCATATTTGCCAATCCCGTGAAGCTCAATTGGATATTTCCACTGCTTCGTCAGATATTCATCTGCAAATGCAACAGCCCACATGTTAGGCCAGCATCTAGGAAGACACTTTCCCCAAATGTGTGGTGATGGGGAGCTGGATGGAGAGAACAGCCAGAAGGGACAGGAAAGAATCTTTCCTAACAACCCCACTTGTGATTGCTCTTTCTTCTGAATTCCTGAGGCACCTCTGTCTGAACTTCTCATCTGCCACTTACTGACACTGTTTTGTGCTAACTAGATGGAAGTAATATGCTGAGGTTGACTGGGCTTTCTGCTTCACTGACTTCTTCCTCTAATTATGCCCACATGGCCTGACCCAGGGCTGGGCAGATTTACTGCCTGGGTCGATGGGAGACTATGGTTTGGGGCAAATGGACTGTTTATAAATGCCTTTGGTACTTGAGTTGAATGACCTCTATTAATATAGCATCCAAGGACATTAAAGTTTAAGGTGTGGCTATCTTCAATAGGTACCATTTATATTTTGTCCTTTGGGTATATGGGAAAGTACCTGAGAACCTGATAATGGTTTTTGCTCGAAGTTCGTAGAGACCAAGAGGTTTAAGAAGTTCTGACACATCTCTCCAGTCTGCAGTTCTTGCTACCTCAGCTGAAGGATACTTCTCCAGAAACTCCCAAAGCACAGGGATTGCCATTTTGCCTGGGAAGTAAAGATAACTATGTGATGATAAGCCTCTACACGGGCTGATTTAGGTTCAGGTACTTCCTCATCTAGAAATGTCTTATAGAACTTCTTTTTCTTTTTCTTTCTTTTAAAACCACTGATAAAAAGCCATTACCTGAACCAACAACCACTTTCTGAGCAAAAAACCAACACCATTAACCTATTTGGTTAACAGTCTAGATAATGCTGAAACCTGGTCCTGCATAGTATTAGTTTTTAAATAATCAGATCATCAAACAACTAGTGTAAAAGCATACAGAAGACAAGGTGGAATGACATTAAAGAAAGCATTTAATGAAAAAACGATTTTATATATGACTGAGGATAGAGGGATGTTATGTAACTGATTTTTATTAATGACCAAAACTAATTTGGAAGTAGAAAATAAATGAAAATCTGCTCTTTAGTGCTACAAAGGCTGTTAAATGTCATCTAGTCTAACTTTCTCATGGGTGAAGAGTTTGAAGGCTGAAAGGGGAAGGGGAAGCCTTTACCTGAGCCACTCACTGAAAAGCAAACTCGAACCAGGCTTCCTAATCAACTCAATGCTTTCTCCTCATCACACTGTCTCTGCTAAGGCAACGATTAAAATAATCCACAAACCTGAGGTCCGATTGAGAAATATAGTCGCGATGAGGAGCTTCCAAGGATCATGAAAAAGTGTTTCTTGGACAAGATTAAAAGGTGACCGAGGAGGTGTCCACTTCTTAAAGGCTTTGCGTCGTGGGGGGCTAAGAGCTAAACAAACATACTGCATCAGAGTTGGACTTCTGAAATAGATTTATAATCTGATTTCTGATTGGGAAAGGGATACCTTCTTTGTTGTATTTGCTGGAAAAATATAGGCTTGTTTTCCTTTTTTCTATTTGTGTTCGTGGAATGGTATCTTCTGAAAAGGAAGAGTGAACATTGTTTATAGAATCTATGGTGTAGACTAAATAAACATTCAAGGATCCTAATAATAATAATAATAATACTATTACAAAGCATTTAGTATGTACCAGGCACTATGCTAAGCACTTTATCAAAATTAACCAATTTAATCCCACAAATGACCTAAGTACTATTTTACCCCCACTTTACAGATATGGAAATTGAGGAATGGAAAGGCTATGTAACTTACCCAAGGCTAGGAAAGTATCAGAGCTGAAATTCAAATCCAGGTAGTCTGGCTCCTGACTGAGTCCAAGCATTTAACCACTCTGTTACTCTAGTTCTTTATGATTTATGTTCAGAGTTCATAGTATTGAAAAATTGGAAATACGGAATATTTTAAATTATGAGATTTGTACAGTGTTGTCATTAAAATATTTTTGAGACTATATCATGAAGATTTTCCCATATCACTAACGTCCAGGTGAAAAAGCAATATTCAGGTGGCCCAATGGCTCAGGAGGTTGGAGCTCAGTGCTCCTAACTCCGAAGGCTGCCGGCTGCCGGTTCGATTCCCACATGGGCCAGTGGGTGCTCAGCCACAAGGTTGCCAGTTCAACTCCTCAAGTCCCACAAGGGAGGGTGGGCTGCGCCCCCTGCAACTAGCAACGGCAACTGAACCTGCAGCTGAGCTGCGCCCTCCACAACTAAGATTGAAAGGACAACTTGAAGCTGAATGGTACCCTCCACAACTAAGATTGAAAAGATAATAACTTGACTTGGAAAAAAGTCCTGGAAGTACACACTGTTCCCCGATAAAGTCCTGTTCCCTTTCCCCAATAAAATTCTTTAAAAAAAAAAATAAACAAAAAAACAAATAAAAAAGAAAAAGAAAAAAGCAATCTTCTACATATGGTCCTAATTTAATAAAAAAAGGAAAAAAGAAATATATATAAAATACAGAGATTAGAATAAAATAAACCGAAATGGCATAATGGTTGTTGCTGAATGGTAATTTTTCTTTTCTTAATTTTCTATATTTACCAAAATTTATGCAATGAACATTTTTATACTTACCAAAAAAAAAAAAAAAAGGATATAGACAAAACAGAACCTGCAGAAAAACGTTAAGATTTGGAATTTGGAACACCTGAGACCACTATCGACTGGGAAGCTCAATTAATTTCACAGACTGACCAGCGTTATCAGGCTTCCCCAAATCATCATATTAAACACTCTAGCCATACCCTTTAAACTTGAATGTCAGTTAATACCTTATATTTGCATAGCGCGAAGCCAACTTTTTCACTTCTCATTTTATTTTACAATATACTTGATATGAAAAACAGCACTAGTGAGGGTTATTACCTCTATTTTACAAATGAACAAACTAAGGTTTAGAAATTAAGCAGCCATCCCAAAACAATAGTGGGTGAGTGAAGACTGGGACAAGTATCCCAGTCTCCAGATAATTAGTGTAGCATTTTTTGCCATTCTAGATTGAATAGGTACAGCTTAGTAGAAAGTAAAAAAAGTTAGAACAAAGGAAACTGCGCTGATAATTTTTTCTGTGGGTTCCTATAAATTACTAACTAACCACCTTTATTACTGGGACTGAAGCTCAATTTACTTGGTGATTTCTACTTAAGCCAATGAGAGTCTTTCCTACTCCATTGGATATCTATTAATCTAAGGATACTTCATTTTATGTTGATAACTTGACTTCTTTTAGGTATAGGATGAATAGATACGTCCATTGTAGTTGCAAAAGGATGTTTTTAATATTTAATTTGCCTATTATACTAGCAATAAATCTACATAAGCCTGAAAGCTTTAAGAAACTCAAAGTCTTTAAAAGACAGACTTGAATCTTTACACAGTTCCTAGGTGTATATGGCCACCTTCTGTTAAAAGTGGAGAAATTCTAGGTACAGAAAAGAAAAAATCATGAGTGGGATTAAGGGCAGGAATCAAGTCTAAGCCCTGCTCCACCAATTTGTCCAGGCTATCTCCCCACAGGACTTTAAATAAAATTAATATTGTTTTTTCAAGGAGTTATATTCATTATATCATAATGGCATGATGAATAACTAATACCAAGCTGCTCAGAAGGTCTCCTTTTTATCTCTTATTCACTGTGGTATTATACAGGCAAAACTGCTCAGCTCTGAATTCTGTATTAAGAGCATATCACAAATAATAGATGGACTATGTGAGTACAGTTTTGAATTATTTAGAGCTCGAAAGCAGTTTAGAGAAGCATCACATTATTATAACAGAATATAAAATTGACTGTGATATATACAAAATCAAATGGGAAGTCGCACATCAGTAATAAGTAACAGGAGGGGTGCAGAGAGAAGACACTGACAATTCTCCACCAGTGTATGTATAAAAGGAGTCTTCCCCACACCTTTTCACAAGGGAAGCCTTTTCATTTTCCCTAGTTATAAGATTATTGGCTGAAAAAAAGATGGGAAGAAGGGAAAGCACTGCTGAGGAGAGTCCTGGCTGCTGCACCAGGGAGAGATGGTAGCAGCTGTTAACGGCACAATTCTCCTTTCCTGGGGGCATTAAGGCAGTAGCCAGCTGATGTCCTCTCTGCCACAGGAAGGGACTTGAAGATCGGTTAGACAAGACACTACCCCAGCTGTGGCAGAATGTATCCGACATTTGGTCTTATTTCTTCGTTCTACTCCCACATCCTAACCGGGTACAGATATGTAATATAGTATCTGGGAGTATAAACTCCTAATCATGTGTTTAATAGCATTTTAATTGCACTGAATACCTTGACATATGTTCACAGAAGTAGAGTCTTTTTCAATTTGTGAGCAGTTGTTTTCCATTTCAGAGCCACATTTTAAACTGTCACTATGCAAATGTTCCTTCCTTTCCCGAACTTCTACTTTTGTTATTTCCTCAGATTCTAAAAAGTTATCCTCAGACTTGTTGTGTTCTGCTTCTTTGGTCGAATGTAATTCGTTTATGAGGCCAGAAGTTATTTGTTCAAAATTAAAATTTGATCCTGAACTCAATGATTTTTCTTTTGTAAGTCTCTTTTCTTCACTGGTCTTGTTGCTTGTTTTGGCATCAGAAACACAGAAAGTTCTATCAAGCTGACATTCTTGTGCAACAGGTTCACTTTCAGTATCTACCTTATTATACACAGATGCTCTTTTTCTAGTACTTCGAGCAGAATCTGGAAGACTTTTCTGGCACTCAGTTTTAGTTTTCTTAATTTGAATTCCTTTCAAAATAGTCCTCTTTCCTTTGGACTTTCTCGTCTTTCTGGAGTCAGCATTATTAACACTCTCACCTTCTTTCAAAAGCAAATGAATGGAAGTAAAGTTAGATAGTCCTCTACTACCTTGCAATTCCAAACCTCCTCTTGGCAGAGGAAACACATCTTTTTTACATTTGCTTCTTGTCCGGTTTGAAATGCTACTTTCATTTTGCAGTTGGGATGTCACAGCTGCGATGCTGCAGTCTTTATATCTTGACTTGATGCCCCTTTTAGAAAGTACAGTAAAATCAAAATCTTCTGGCTTAAGAGAAGTCTCTTCATTTTTGTGAAGATAATTAGCAAGTGAACTTTTGGATCTGAACTCCAGTCCTTGTGGGCTAGAAAATAATATTAAAGGAAAATTATTGCTAGTAAATAAAAGTGATTTTTAAAAAGAACTGGACCACATTTCAGAATTTAAATTAATAATTTCCAAATGTCGCCATGGGCATTTGTCATTTAAAATAAAAACAGCAATAAAATGTTACTTTTAAATAGTTTCCTTTATGAGGAAGAATATTCTAGTATAAAATAATTTTACCAATATAACTTAAGAGCAACCTTACATTAGCCATTCACAAGAGAAAATGTACGTAGTTGTCCCTAAATCACTGAATGAAACTAACCAGGGACACTGAAGGAATAAATCAATAATTGTTTTATGGTACAAATATAAAAACGTTAGATACCTGCTCTGCTTTTCCACTATCTGTCTAGACAAAATTATCTGGCTGCACTATCTTTACCACCTTGCATGCTCACCTGATAAAATATACTTCATATTTTCCAGCTGTTTTTCCAGATAATCTTTGCTTCACAACTCTTTCCCATCCACATGGGACAGACTTACGGCATTCTGTCATTTCACCAAACTGAGCAGAAGCAATGGGTCCTTGTAGCAGGGGATGACACTCGCTGCTGCTTTTTATCACCATTTGTTTCTCATCTTCTTCTGCTCTTTCTGATCCCAGGGTAGCAACTTCCTCACTGAAAAAACAAAGTTCAGTTGGTTAGCTCATTTAAATTTGGTTTTCTTCTGCTAATTCAATTTTAACCCATGACAGAGCAGGAACCACATGGACTATTTGGATTATGGGAGAGATTAAAATCACTATGGACCAGTCTTATGCTATGGAAATATCTTCCTGCCCTCCAACGTGGGTTAAAAAGACTTGGAAATCTCTGCACAATGAAAAGCTCAAGCTGTTTGCTAGAAAACTTTTTTTAAATTAATTATTGAATAGGGCTAGCATAAAGATTTCTCGAGACACTTGGCATAAGTTTAAAAATATGAACTCTTAACCTGGGAATCAACAGAATGGCTTAAAGGAGTCAGTGAGGTATCCTCCTCTTCCCCAAATAAGTGAGGTAAAAATTTTATATACGTGTGCATTTTTTCAGGGGGAGAATGTCCATCACTTTCATCAAATGTTGTAACCCTCCAAAAGGTAAATAATTTCTGACACAGAACTTTCAAATCTCTTTCCTTTGTGATCCTTATGGTTAAGATAAAGATAACTCTAATTTTATGGATAAAATTGAGTGACAGGAAGATTAAGTTACTTGCAGAGCCGATACCAGAACCCGCGCCTATTACATCTTGGTCTAATACTTCACCCCGTGCTATCATTTAAAAACTTCAGTCGTGTGCTAATCACTAAATCACACATTTGAAAACTTGGATGGGCCTTTAAAGATGTCCAACCCAACTTCTTTTCTACAAATAGGAAACTAAGCAAGAATTAGTGACTAACTAGAATTAGAATCAAGGTCTTCTGATGTAATTTGGGGTTAAAGAATTTTGCGGAGCTCAGTGGATCTTGAGAAATTATACAGTTCACAATTTTAGAGATAAGGAAACTGAAACCTGGGGAACACATCACCAGCTTTACAGTCCACAGACGCGGTTCAATCCCAGCTCTGTTATTTACTCGCTATGTGTCCCAAGAGCAAGTTACTTAACCTCTCCAAGTCTCCTTCCTTCATCCGTAAAAAGGAGGTAATACCTCTTTTAAGGTAGATCTGTGGATTACATTTTGGAAGAAAAGTAACTCATCTCGGCCCCAGATCGCACATATAGAAGTACTCAGTACACGACTGTAGCTTCCTGTTATACAGATGGGACCCATTTTGGGGGCGCCCCTGGCTGCGAAACATGACAGCTCCTCCGAGGTCTTCCTAAGAGTCTCCAACCCAAGCAGACCTCTCCTTGCACCACCTCCCAGCTCCTTCGTCATTTCGGGAACGGAAGTCGGGAGCACACCAGGTCTGACCTCACCGGAACAGCACCTGAGCTCGAGCCTGAACGCCTACGGTAGTAACTAACCCTGCAGCCTCGAGATCTCTGTCGACCCTAGGTTAGAAAGGCCCACCCTCCTTCTAGTCCCCCGCGCCCATTTTACAAGTGGTGCAAGTGAGGCCCGAAAAGGGATAACTTGCCGGCGGTCACATGGCTGGTCTGGGATTAGGCGTTCACTGAAGGTGACCAAGGGGGAGGCTCCACAGTTCCCCAGGCTGGGACTCTCCATCCCAGGCGTGCTCCTCAAGCGGGCTCCGCCTGCACCAAGGGGCCGACAGGGTGTGACGCCCTGGGTGGGGAACAGAGCAAAACGAGAAAACTTTTGTTCACAGGGCCAGGCCAAACCCCAAAGCTGAGGGCAATGAAAGTCGGCTAGACTCCACAGCTGCTTCCGGCCG
Organism: Rhinolophus hipposideros; assembly: GCF_964194185.1. Classification (NCBI taxonomy): domain Eukaryota; kingdom Metazoa; phylum Chordata; class Mammalia; order Chiroptera; family Rhinolophidae; genus Rhinolophus; species Rhinolophus hipposideros. Next base: position 26,901,752 of record NC_138060.1, read on the forward strand.
CCCACTCAGCCACAGCTCAGCCAATCAAGTCATTTGTTGAGGGATACGCACCGCCCCCTTCCCGTTCCGACCAATCGCGCAAGCTCCAGTTGCGTAGGCGCCGTCTAGGCTCCTGTTCCATCTTCGCTTTTTGCTCCTTTACTAGCTTTCTCTTTTAGACATGCGCACTCGAAACTCTGCCTGGCGCATAGCTCACTGCGCATGTGCGTTGCCAGGGGTAGCGGAGGTAGCCAAAGTGGCTCCCGGAGAGGGCTCTGCCGCTGAGAGGGAAGGAGGGGCCCGAAGCCGCGATGAGGGTCGTGTTGACGTGGAGAGATAAAGCCGAGCAGTGGTGAGGAGCGGGGCGGTTCGGGAGGAGCGGGAGGCTGAGCTCCGGCGGGGATGGCGGGAGCCATTGCTTGAACTCCTGTGGTTGCCAAGGGCAACGGGCCTGCGGCCTAGGCTGAGGGCACTGAACCCTGGGTCTGGGCTACTGCAAGGTCGCCCTCCCACCCCTTTGCGGCTGGAGAAACTGATGCTTGGAGAGGGAGCAAAGGGATGTACCACGCGTGAGGTAGTGGCCTGGCGAGGCGGTTTTACACATAATCACAGTCTGGTCTTGTCGCATTCCTTATAATCCATCCTGGGCTCATTTTACACTCACAGCAATGTTTCTCCAACTTCACAATTTTCACCACATCCACATGTTACCCATACTCTGATTTACTTGACGTTTTTCTCTAAACTGTCTTCCTTAGTTTTGCTTACATATGATTTTACAAGGAAACTATCGCTCCATATTTAAAAATCAATATCACTTGCTATAATAAGATAACTGTACAATTTAAAGCAAGGAGAAACGAAACAGTGTTAGTAAGTTGTAGCTAGATACTGTTGCTAGCTTGAGGTCTACTGTCGCTGGAACTGGAGATTTAGCAAGTAGGTGGGGGGTGCTTGGGACGAACAGATCAAACTGAGACGTTCTCCCATACTTAATTAGAAGGTTTTAAAGAATGACTTTCTCCCCTTATGATTCAATGTTATTTAATGCCCTATTCCATTTTTATCACCTAAATCCATCACACGACGATACATTTGGGGAAACACTGACTTAATGGATAGTTCTCCTCAGCCTGACTTTCAAAATCTTCCTAGGTGATCTTTTCAGCTTCATTGTGAAGCCTCTGTTTTGGAACAGGATATTTGCCATTCCCTCTCTGTTTTTTCTTAGACCTTTCTGTGTAAAGAAAGTATGCCTTCTTTCCTCATCTCTTCACATTGAAATCCTAAACATCCTGTAAGGCTCCCGTTGGAGATGGTTGCTCACTCCTTTGTGCTCTGCACTAGTAATAACTAGCACTATGTGCAAGGCATTGGCTAAGAACTTTGTATCTTTTATTGTCATCTCGTAACAGCCCTCTGAGGTAGGTACTATAATTACCTCTATTTTATATATGAAGAAACTAAGGCACAGAGAGGGTAAATAATTTGCCACCGTCATGCAGTGAGTCAGTGCTGGCTCAAAGCCAACTTTCAGACTCAGGTCTTTCTCACTCCAAAGCTAATGCTTTTAGCCACTACATTAATTTTTCTGTGTATTACAGAGGCTGCAAACTCAAATGCCTGCAGGAGTCAGGCAGGCAACATAAATGGGAAATGTTTATTTGCATCTTGAACACAGGAATTGTCTGTTTTCCCTAGGAGTATTCTTCTATTCTGCACCCCACTTTTCTTGAAACACATAGCTTATCACTTATACTGTAAATAGAGGTATAAGTTTTTAAAAATTCCGTTTTACTTTTCGTTTTTAATTTTTTTTCTTTTTTTTAAACTGAGTTAGTTTCTTTTTTTTTTCTTTTGGGGGGCACAGCCCACCATCCCTTGGGGGACTCGAGGAATTGAACTGGCAACCTTGTGGTTGAGAGCCCACTGGCCCATGTGGGAATCGAACCGGCAGCTTTTGGAGTTAGGAGCACAGAGCTCTAACCGCCTGAGCCACCGGGCCGGCCCCCCGTTTTACTTTTCTTTTAACGCTAGTATTAAAGTACCCCCACAGCACAAGCTGATGATAACTGGCATCTGAACATTTGGCTTTGTTATCAGGGAGTAATAAGGAGTGGCAAAGAGTGTGGCAAACTAGAGAGCTCATGCTTTGCCTAAAAGGGCAGTGGCGGCTCAGATGCTGCCAATTACCACGCTGCAGGAATTTGGTTGAGTGTGTTCAGAACTTCCTATTTCACCAGTCACTAGGAAACTGGGTTTTTATGTGAAATGTCCTAATTTTTAAATGTTGGAACCTAATCTTAAAATAAAATAAAACACCATGTGGGCCAAACAAAGCATTTGCTGGCCAAATACAGACTGATTTGCTCCCAGTTTTCAGCCCCTAGCATAGAATTTTGTTCATCCCTCGTGGTATTTAGAATCTGTCTAGTATAAGAGTTATTTTTGAATCTGTTTATCCCAGAAGTCTATAAACCCCTTAAAGGCAATGGCTGTGTTTTATTGATTTCCAGATTATACCAGTGCCTAGTCAAATCAGTGGTTGTCGTGATTTGATGAATAGATAGATGGACAGATATAATGAATTGATTGGTGAATGAACGATGAATGAAGATTGGTTATTTAGTTTGGGGCCCATTATAGGTTTGAAACAACCTATTCGAATAGGGGCTGTAGGGGTTCTGTAGACCAGCAATCCTGATGGCAACCACATGTGCCAGCTCATAGCTCAGAATGAGACAAAACAAAACAAAACAAAACAAAACTCTAAGAAATAGATAGTAGAACTAAAAAAAATTCCAAATATCAAAGATTTGTCCTCTACAACCAAAGCAGCCAGTCTTCTGTCTGGTCTTCTGCTTCTGGTCTAACCTTCACAAGCCAGCAGGAATTCTCTTTTTGGGTCCTGCTGCTATGATCCGTTACTCTACTTCTCATAAACCTAGAGTGACTCCCAGTAATCTTCTACATCAAATTATGAACTTAACTAGTCAGTCCTACTTACCTCCACCCGCTATTGCTAATGTTTAGATTTATGCTTTTCAGTTCAGCTGAAAACTCCATTTTCATATCCAAAGGCCCTCCCCAAATGCTCTTAATTCTCTGAATTCCCTCATTTTCCCCCTTAAAAGCACTGCTCCATGTTCTTCTCTACCATGATGCCTTCTTTGGCTAGCCCACCTTATTCCACTCAGACCCTGATCTGCTATAACCCTCTATTCACACCCGCTAGTATTGACTGAGTGTTTGCTGTAGGCCAGACTGTGTTTACATGTGTTACCTTGTTTAACCTTCACAGTAATCTATGAGGTTGGAATTGTTACCTCATTTACAGATGAAGAAACTGAGATTTAGCAAAATGGCATAATTTGCCTAAGATGCCAAAGCAAGTAAGTGGGGCTGGGTCAGATTGTGCAGGGTTTAGAGAGGCACCTTGGGACTTCAGTTTACAGTGGGGTGGGCATAGGGTTGGCAGAGCACAATTTGCAGGGCTCATCCTCTGCCTCTCTGCAATGGCGTTTGATGATATATCTTTTTCATAAAAGGGAGCAGGGTGGGAGAGAGAGCCATCCTACAGCACAATAGACTCCTGTAGGTGGGTGAGCTTTCCAGCCAGTGTTCAGGCAGAGGCTGGATGGCCATCTATAGGGAATTTCTGCCCTGGTGGGGGAATTAAGACTATATGACAAGGTCTAGGGTTTTTCCATTTCTGAGTTTCTGTGATCTCATGATGTAATTAAAGTCTGAGGGGTTCAAGATAAAATTTGTCCATTTGTTGACTATTCATTATGTTTCTAGGACAGTGCCATGCATGTGGGCCCACAGCTATCTAAAACCGAGTCATTGCCCTTAAATCACATATGACTGTAATTAAAGGCACAAGAAAGTATCTGAAACAGTGTAAAATATAGAAGATTATATAATTCAGAGTTAAATTGAATTGTACAGGTTTTAAGTACAATAGGAATTTAGATTGGGGTAAATCAGACATTATGTTATACTTCAGAAAGGCGAATTTCGGGCCGGCCCGGTGGCTCAGGCGGTTAGAGCTCCATGCTCCTAACTCCGAAGGCTGCCGGTTCGATTCCCACATGGGCCAGTGGGCTCTCAACACACACACACACACACACACACACAAAAAGGCAAAAAAAAAAAAAGTAAAAAAAATATAAAAAAAAATTGAAAGGCGAATTTCAAGAAATTCAGAGAAAATGAATTTTCACATCTGAGAGAAAGATAGTTTAAGGCTTGGCCCAAATGAAACACTCAGAAGTGGTTTTCTGATAATTCAACCCAAAATGATCATTATGAAGAAGAGGCCACACAGGAACCAGTTTGATGAGCTCAGATATATACAAGGCAGAAAGGGAGCCACATATTCCAAGGATGTCTATAGAAGACAAGTGCAGATCCCCTCCAAAATATAATATCGTACAACCCACGGGTGTCACAGTTCTCTATCCTTGTTTTGTAGTTGAGGACGAAAGCTCAGTCAGGGAGGTCAGCTATTCTGGCCCCATCTCCCCTCTACTTTTAATTCTACCGCCCCACTTCTCCTCAAAGTATGAAATAGACCACACACATTTCCCCCCCAGACTCAGAGAAAGAAAGCCTGAGAAACAGGAAGGCCAGGTCTGTTCCCACATAACAGTGAGGAAACTGAAGAACTCAAGGTCTGTGTTTACTTCTATCAAGTGGGATGCCCAACTGGAAAGGGTGTTAACAGTCAACCTTGTTCCAGCTTCTCCATCAAACAGCTGTGTGATAGCAGACACATGACTTTCCTCTGTACTTTAGTTTCTTCATTGATAAAAATGGGCCCGTAGTGCCTGGCTTGCCTACTGCTTTATGTTATCGTAAGATCAAATGAGATAATACAAGTTTATACAAATTCTCTCAGGTTGTCTAACCTTTGCAGTATTATTAGAAGAATCAGTGCCCTCCACTCTTGACCCTTTGAATAATATCTGGCATCTGGCTTCTAGACAAGTGGAAACTGGGACATGGAGCTAACTGCCCAGTGGATCGTGATTGAATGGGCTGCCAAGGTGTGGTGGTTGAATGGAGTTTGCAATCAAATGCAATTCTTAGCCATCATTTTTCCCTCTCATACACAAGCAGCGTTTTATAATGGAAGTAGAGTTTGTTTTTCTGGCTATTAGCAGACCTCATCATTTTGGTTCCTAATTGTCCTTTTGTCTTGTCTTGTCTCCTGTTTAGTATATATGACCTCGCTTTTAAGCCTGATGGAACCCAACTGATTTTGGCTGCAGGAAACAGATTACTGGTAGGATTTTGTCTGAGTTTCCTTTTTAAGTGCTTTTTTTCCCCTCTCCCTCGTGTAAGTACTCTGAAATTTGACCCTTTTTTGAGATAAAAAAGGCAAGGGCGGAAAAACCAGTCATTACTTTTTAATAGGGAAGGAAATGGGCTATTTAAAACAGGTAAGTAAACTGTCTATCAGATAGGAACCTGTGAACAATACCTCCTTTGGAGTCATTAATCTTTCCCTTTTTACTTTGAGACACCCATAAAAGGTTGAAAACAATTCATCAAAATGCCTTTGAAACTGGGCTGGTGTCAGTTCACATATTTTTCCTCCTGAAAAATTCAAGCAATAGGATCGAATGGGGCTCCCTCCATGAGAAGCCAGATAGCCTGACCCCGACTTTTAGGCACTGGCCTACCTAAACAGTTCCATATGGATACTGTTCTATTTTTCATATTTTCAAAGATTGTAAGCTCCCTTTGGAACCTCTCCCAGTGTATAAAAGTAATTTTTCAGAGAACTCTTTATGTGTGACCTAAAAACCTTTGTATGATCTCTCCTTCCTCCTGCTTAAGTCAACTTCCTCTTGCTCTGTTGTCTCTAGATATGCAGATTGACTGATCTCCATTCTCTGTATGGTAACTACATAATCTTAAAGCCATGGTTAAATAGTTCTGCAGACTTCTTCTCTCCAGGGTAAACAGTCCAAATCCTTTTAGTATTTTTTTCTCCCATAGGTTATTCTCTCCAACACTAACCATTATTGGAGGGGTTTACCTTGATTTCTCAGATGGTGTGTTTTTTAAATCTCCGCATAGTTATAGGTGTTACACAGCTGTAAAATATCCTAAATCCACATTACAGCTGGGTTTTAGGACACTCCTTTCGATTTGCAAACCCAGAGTTCAGGTTTGTGACTTTCTAACTCTTGGTAGCAAACATGAAACAGCCTCTGTGATGCTGGTATTAGGGGCAGGGCTAGTTCTAAAATGGAACCATGTTGTAGATGGCTCTTTCTATGTGCTGGCTTTACTTGGGAGGGCCTGGCTGATTTGGTAATAGATCCAAATTCACATAAGAATAAGGGAAATTTGTAGAGAAGTTCCACAGAGTGAATTTTTCGTTTCTCGAGGATTAATGGTATGTTCCTGGTCATAAAATGCATAGCATTGGGACCTCTACTTCTTGGGTTTCCCAACTTTTAAGTCACATTCTTTCTGGTTTCTTAGTGTAGTTTTTACTTGATACACATTTAGGGGAACAGTGTGTTTTTAAAGGACCCATCAGCTCCAAGTCAAGTCATTGTTTTCAATCTAGTTGTGGAGGGCACAGCACACTGGCCCATGTGGGAATCGAACCGGCGACCTTGGTGTTATGAGCACTGAGCTCTAACCAACTGAGCCAACCAGCCTCCCTTGATACACATTTAGAATATTGACAAATGTTTTGTTATAAAAACAAAAATAGCATCAACAACTTGTAGGAATTCTAACTAATGAATGCCATGTGGATAATCTGTACTTTTTCCCCTTTTTTGCCAGGTTTATGACACCTCTGATGGCACCTTACTTCAGCCCCTAAAGGGACACAAAGACACCGTGTACTGTGTGGCATATGCAAAGGACGGTAAGAGGCTGCTCTGGGTTTACAGTCTCCATCATGGCCGGCCTCAGAGATTTTCATTTTTCTCCTTAGGCACTCTTTAATTTTTTTTAGTAAGCTAAAGTACAATTTACGGGTTCAGAAGGTAATTAAGTCTCTTGGACTTCAATTCAATCATTCAATTCAACAAGTTTTTACTGAGGGCCATCTATGTGTCAAGCAGTGTTCTAGCTGCTTCAGATGCTTTACAGAACAAAACAGACACAGGTCCCTGCTCTTATGGGTTGGAGAGTATGAGGGATGATATACAATAAACATAGTAAATAAATAAATAAATAAATAAATAAATAAATAAATAAATAAATACAACAATATACTGGAAGATTATAAATGTTAAGGAGGAAGAAAAACTAGGGTAGAATAAGGGGTATTGAGTGTGTTAGGCGGGGCAGGGTATTGGGTTACAGTATTGAATAGGGTAGTGAGAGTGGGCTTATTGAGCTAGAGACGGTGAGCAAAGACTTGAAGTTGGGGAGGCAGTGAGATTCCGATGGTGGGCTTCTGGAGGAAGAGAGCTCCTTGCAGAGGGAAGAGACATGGCAAAGGCTCTCAGGAGGGAGTGTGCCTTCCAGGGGCTGGGGCAGAGAGAATCGGGGAGCAGTAGGGGATGAGGGTGGAGAGGTAACAGGCATAGGGTGGCCAGATCATGTTGGCCGTCAGATGGACTTTGACTTTGATTTTCAGTGAAATGGGGAACCACTGAAGAGTTCTGAGCAGAGGAGAGATCTGATTTGAGTTGTATTTTTAAAGGCTCCCTCTAGCTGTGTTGGAAACAGCTTGCAAGGAGAGAGGATTGGGGCAGGGAGAAGAGTGAGGAAGTACCATCCAGGCAAGTTTTATAACACTGGTGATGGGGGCTCAGACCTCTGGGAGCAGAGAAAGTGGTGAGAATTGCTCAGATTCTAGATACAGTTTGAAGGTGGAGCCAATAGGATTGCTTGACATATTGGATGTGGGGTTGTGAAGAAAGGAGTCAGGTGACTCCAAGGTTTTGGATTTGAGAGACTGCAAGGACGGAGTTGCCCTCCACTGAGATGGGGAAGGCTGAAGGTTGACAACCTTACAGCAGGATATCAGGAGTTCAAGTCTGGACATGTTGAATTTGAGATAAGTTGACGCTGTAAGAGGGGACAGAACTGCCAGAACAGTCAAGTGGACAAGAAGAGATGGGATCTAGGGCATAGGTGGTGCATAGTGGGAAGGTAGAGGATGTCACTGCAGGTGCTGGCAGGTAGGGGCATGTGGTAGGAATTTAATGGAAATTCTCTTCCGTTCTTTCAATGAAATAGGAAGCAACATCAACTGAGAGTGAGGATGGGAAGGAGATGTAAGAGAGTTGAGAAAGGAAAAAAATGTAAAATCACCGCTTATTTTGAGTGTAGGAGAGTGAATGGACCCGGGAGGGATGGTGAGATCTCCAGTGACACGAAGGGCCCACTTGAAGCTGGTGATCATGAATTAAAAGTGAGATCAGCTTGTGTGATTATGGCTTTTTCTCCACCACTTTGAGCTGCATGGATGCAAGGGTGGAGGAGATGGAGAGTTGGATTTAACCGGAGTGGTGTATTTGCAGGCACCTCTGAAGATGAAGAAAGAGGGCAAAGGCACAGAGGATGTATGCACAGGAGTGATGTATACACTGATCTTGAACTGTCAGCTGAGTACTGAGGGGGGAGTAGACAGGTGGTAGGTTCTGGTGGGGCTGAAGGATTATTGGAGTTGGGGCATCAGGTGGGGTGAGAAAGAGGGGAGGTGGTGGTCAGAGAATAGGTGATGAAGTTGATATTGAGAGTTGAATATAAACCCATGCCACCCACAGCGTGGGATCGGTGGGAAGAACACAGGCTTTGGAATGAGACGAATCCAAGTTCCGACCCCAAAAGCTCTGTGAGTTTGAGGTGGTTAATATTAAAGATAACATTCTGTGAGCACTGCTGAGATGTCACAGAATTTAGAGTGTTATAGTGCTTAAACGAACCTTGGAAATTATTCAGCCTCCAGGTTTTTAACTTCTTTTGGATGATGGACCTCTCTGTGGATCTGATGAAAGCTATGGACCACTTTCTAGAAAAATGCACATACTTCATGTGTACACACAATTTTGTGCATATAGTTTTAGTCTGATCTAGCCCAGTGTCTTCATTTTAGACCTACATAAAGACGCAGAAAAGACAAATGACTGGCTAAGGCCATGGAGCAAGTTAGTGGCAAACACAGCACTAATTTCTTGCCTCATAGTCAGGTGTGCTATGCCACGGTCTTGGGGTTGTTTGTTTGTTAATGTGTGTTTGAGTTCAAGTTCAGAGTAATGCTGTGGGGAGACCTGTGGACCTCTGGAATTTATAAGCATTGGGGCTCTTTGGCCTGGAACACCATTAAGGCCCTTGAGGATAGCAGAGTGGGACCTGCCATTAGTGGCATTTGTCAGCAATTTGCAGGATCCTATCGCACACATCATCTCATTTGATCTTCCCAATAGCACTGTGAAGCAGACAGGAAAAGGATTCTCAGCTCCTCTCACAGATGAGAAAACAGGCTTGGAGCAATTACAAGTGACGGAGGGCAGAGCTGGGCCCAACCTAGGTCTTCCGACCGCAGAGCCCTCGTTATCATGCTGCTTCTTCATGACACTTATATAGTGGTTAAGAAGTCTTTTAATTCCTCTCAACTGGCCTTTTCCCCTGGCGCTGGAAATGGAGATACACTGACTCCCAGTTTCTCTCTTTAAGTCTGCTTGTTTCTGATTTTCCTCTTAAGTTTTAATAAGTATTTAATGAGTAACCATGGTACAAAGGTATGTAAGAACTGTTTTTTGTTGTTGTTGTTCAAGAAAAACAATACAAGATAATATGAAGAAATAATAGTAATAATAATAGCTAATTATTTTTTAGAAGTGATTCTCATCCAGGCACTTCCCTAAACCCTTTAATATCATTTCATCTTCACAACAACTATGAGGTAAATACTATTGTTATATCCATTTTGTCAAATGAGGAAATGAAACAGAGACATTCAGTAGCTTGTGCAGGGTCCTGCAGCTGGTAAGTGACATCATTGGGAATTCCAGCTCAGACTCTGAGCCCATAGCCCACACTCTTCATCACCTGCTGCCTGCCAGGATGGGAGAGGAGTGACACATAATAACCCATGAAAGCAGGTTCTATTTTTTAGTATTTACAGCAATGTCATATGGCTATCACCCTAGTATCTACTGTTTCAGCCATTGTTCAAGGTGTGTTACAGATATTATCTGAGTTGACCCCCACAAAGAGTCTTTAAAGGAAGGTATTATTATCCGGTTATGTTTCAGGTGAAGACATTGAGGCTCAGAGAACAGTGACTTGCCCAAGGTCAACTTCCACTTGCCCTAAGAATCAAGTCTAAAAATCTTTAACATAAAGTGTACAGAATCTATCCTGTGCTTACCAATTAATCATCATCTCTTAGTGGAGTAGGTGAAGGCTCCCTGTTTGCTGCCATGATACCTTGCTCCACTTCTAAGCACTTGCAAAACTGTAATAATGTAATTAGTAATTTCTCCTTATACGTTGCCTCTTTCCAGTCCATTCTTTCCTAAGCTCAAGTAGCTGTGAAAATGAAATCTCATCTGTCACTCTTTTGCTTAAAGCCTTTTTTTGAGATAAAGAGCAAGATCTCAACTATGGCCCTGAAACCCCTAGAGATCCCTCCCCCACCCACCTCACCCCTTGTTCTTGGTGTCCCATGACTGCCTATCCGCCCCTTAGACATTCCAGGCTTTTCCTGCCTCAGGGCCTTTGCACATGTGTTCTATCCATGTGGATGACTCTCCTCTTTTCTCACCTAAGGTTTGATAAGCTTTGCTCAACCTTGAGGTCTTGACTAAAGGATCTCATCCTCAGAGAAGCCTTCCCTCATTTAAATTAGGACCCTCAGTTATTCTCTTTCATAGGTCCCACCTATTTTATTACCATATTGTATTAGTATTGGATTAATTTAATTTAACACTCAACTTTTCCCATTACACTAAACTCTATGAAGGTAGGGATTATGTGTGCTTCAATCACTATTTGATCCTTAGCACAGAACATGATTCCTAGCAGATAGTAAGCACTCAATACATCTTTGTTCACTCAATGCCAGACAGACCAGGATTTGAACCCAAACTTTCTGACTCCAAAGTACTGCTTCCCAGTACTGATAAGAACTCTGGAAAATGCTGGTTTAAAACAAATGTGAGAATTTTCTTTTTAAAAATACTTTTAGGCAAGCGCTTTGCTTCTGGATCAGCTGACAAAAGCGTTATTATTTGGACCTCAAAATTGGAAGGCATTCTGAAGTACACGTAAGTAACCATTTAGGTGTACAATATTATTGGTTTGATGCGTATCTTATTGAACAACTGTAGCAAAAGCCCCCTTAGTAAAGATACAAGGAAGAACTTTTTTCTCTGTGATTGAACTTGCCATTAAGTTCTGGGGGGATGTGGCGGGTATAGGAAGGTAGGGCAATGAATAAGGAAAGGAGCATTCCTTGAACACTATTAGCTTGGCCAGCACTGGGCAAGGCGTTTTCCTGTCGCTCAGTGTAGTGACTCTGACACTGCAGATTCTACCCACTGTCCTCATCTCAGAGAACGGCCTCACGTCTCTCTAGTGGCAACAGCCAGAAACGTGGGCGTGGTGTGCCCCAGGCTTCTCTCACTGCAGAGGTTCTGCTCACATTCTTCCCCGGCCCTCCTCCTAGTTCATCCTCTTCACCCTGCAGCTCTCGGGCTCACATGTTGCTGTGCCGCCTTTCCTGCCCCTCTGGACCTAAGCAGGTCTCCTCGATGGCATTTCTCATAGTCACAGTTTTACCTTTATTCTGGTGATTGATGTCTCCCATGATCCTGTAAGCTCCAGGAGGGCGGACACTGCCCCTGTTTTTGCTCACCCTGTGTCCCTGGTACAATGCCTGGCCCGTAGTCGGTACTCAGCGAATGATTTTTTTTTCTTTTTAATTGTGGTAAAATACATCACATAAAATATACCATCTTCACTATTTTTAAATGTACAGTTCATTAGTATTAAGTGTATTTATATTGTTGCGCGACAAATCTCCAGAACTCTTTTCATCTTGCAAAACTAAAACTCCATACCCGTTGAACAACAACTCCCATTCCCCCTCCCAGCCCCTGGCAACCACCATCCTACTTTCTGTCTCTATGGATTTCGCTGCTCTAGAGACCTCATACTTGTATAAGTGGAATCATACAGGTCTTGTCCTTTTGTGACTGGTTTGTTTTACTTACCATAATGTCCTCACAGTTCCTTCATGTTATAGCATGTGTCAGAATTTTCTCTTTTTTTTTAAGCTGAATAATATTCTAGTGTATGTATAGACCACATTTTCGTTATCCATTTATCTGTCATCAGTGGACACTTGGGTTGCCTTCTGGCTATTTAGAATAATGCTGTTATGAACATGAGTATACAAATGAAGGAACAACTTTTAAATGAATGAATGAATGGATAGATGGATGAAGTTGTAAGTAAGGTGTTACCCAGAAGTGAAAGAGTAAAACTGAGGCTGAGATGCCATGTGTGGTATATGACTCACTCAGCGTTCGTTGTTGTCTAGGGATTGCCCTGTTTTCAGATCTTGACTGTAGGTAGTATCTTCATTGCACCTACATCCTGTACTGCCAGGCCTCCACAAAACAATAAGAGTAACAGCCATTAAATAAAGCATTTTCTATGCAGCTGGCACTAGACTAAGCGCTTTACATCATTATTATCTCAAAAACCGGAGGCATTCAGCACACTCGTCCTGAAGGCGTGACTCTTAAACTAGGCCAGGCAGATGGGTGGGTCATGTTTAAGAGATGAAAGTAATGGGTGAGGGGCAATCCAGGGGAAAGATAATTAATCCCTGTGCTTTTTGCTGGTCACTTACATAAGAGCTTGTGGTGTGTAGTCAGAGAGGTGTGGGCTTATCATTAAAATCTCCAGTCGTAGCCACCGAAATGTTTGTGGTTTGCTGCACAATAATCTATAATTGTTTACTTCCCAGGCACAATGATTCGATCCAGTGTGTCTCCTACAACCCTGTTACCCACCAGCTTGCATCTTGTTCCTCCAACGACTTTGGTAGGTTCCGATTCCTGATGTCTTGTCCTGGAAGAACTGCAAATCTGATCAATGTATGCTGAAATCCATCCAGAATCTGGTGGTTTCATCCTGAGAGTTAATGCTACTTCTCTCTCTTCAATGGCTGAGGGAGGTGGGAAGCTGACAGTTATCCTTTAAACTGTGTAGAAACAAAGAGAGTGAATGATAACATTGAGTCTGGTAAGAAATCTGGGAGACAGCAAGAAAGGCCCCCAGGATGGGAAATGGCAAGAAGGATGGGAGAGCAGAGGCATAACTTGGTCTTGCCACTTCTGGGAAGCCTTTCCCGCCTCACCCTGGCAGGGACAGTTCAGTTGGGACACTTCATACCCCTCAACATCTGTATATGTGTGAAATTCTTCACCATTTCACCTGTGCTGCTTGTGCAGTGTGTCCCCATTACTACTGGTGTGGTGGCTGTGACTTCCTCCCTGAGGGGTTGAATGCCCTGAGGCATTCACCCTGGCCCCACACATGGCACTGGCATGGTCCTGGCACAGAGGAGGGGTCAGTGTAATGTCCATCAAGTCAGGGAGGGAGAGTGGGCAGAGGTTTGTAGGTTATCTCCGTTCAAGGTCAATTCTGGTTTTCAGCTCATCAATTCTGTTTTTCTTGCTAAGAGATAGTGGGTACAATAGAACAGCCATTATCGAGGAGTCAGAAACCTAATCCCTGTTAATATCAGTTTCCTTGTGTAGATGAACATGTTCCCACCCATCTGTCTTATTGATAGAGTTCTCAGGTTCAAAAGAGAGAGTGTATTTGAGAGTACATTGTTTAAATGAAAGGGGAAGGGACAGTCATTCATTGCATTTTTTCCATGTGAGGCATTGGTCTGTGTGCTTGCTTTTGGGCTTAAATGACTAAATAGAATCCCTGCCCTCAAAGAGCTTGTGGTCGAGGGCAGGAGAGGTAGAATTTGTAAAAATATAATATTAAGTGATAGTAATAGTTGTTCAATGTTTGCAGTGTGCTAGGTAGGCACTGGGCTAAGGGTTAAAAATGAATTCCTGTGTGAGCTCTATGACAACCCCTGAGGTCAGGATATTATTCTCAGTCTCACTCCACTGATGAAAAAGAACTGGGGCTTAGAGTGAGCGGTTCAGTGACTTGCTGGAGGTCAGCTAGCGAGTAAGTAGTGGAAGCAGGGCCACACGGCTGCATGTTGTACCTGCTCTGGTAAGCACTGCTGAGGGAGGCCCAGGAGGGAGGGTTTTCTTCCAGCTAGAGGCTCCATGGAGCATAGATAACATGTGCACAGGTGGAGAGGTTTGGGGGAGGCATTCTGGACCAGGGAGAAGGGGGAAAATAATTTGATGTTGTACCTTGCTGTATAAATATATTTTTGCACTGTGTTTACCTTCTTTATCATGCTTTATGGCTCAGGCAAAGAGTAGAATTTGCTTATATTGCCTGGACGTGTTGTGGGGCTCTGAGCCAGCACCTCTGGGGGCAGGAGGGAGAAGCCAAAAGTGACCAGTGTGCCATGGAGAAGGCACAGCCTGGATAAGGTCACGTGCTATTAGTGAGGCCTGGGAGAAGAGCCTGGGTTTCCAGAAAGTATCATACAGTACTCTGAATGCTAAGCTGTACTCTGGTTGCCATGTAATAGCTATTTACAGTGAAACTGCCATTTTTTTTAGTAAAACCCCTGAAAAATTGGCTTGAAATTCACCAATCTGTCTTCCTTTTTTTTTTCTTTTTTTTTTGAAAAAATTAGCGATGCACAGTAAGTTGCAAAGATACTAGAGGGGTTTTGTGCACCCCTCCTCCAGTTTTCCCCATAGATACATCATATATAACTATTGTATAATATCAAAACTGGGGGGAGCATTTGAGATCTGCTCCCCAGCATCTGTGGCAGTTTGGCTCAAATAAACTTTTATTAAAATCCTCAAAAACAAAAAACAAAAACCACACACAAAAAAAACCCAGAAGCTGGGTCTGGCACATTCTGTATGTATAGTTCTGTCCTTTCCTCACCTATGTTGATTACCATCACTACAGAGATACTCCTTATCTCCCCTCCCCCTCCTGTTATCCCTAATGCCTGGTACCTGGTAACCATTAATCTGTTCTCCATTTCTATCTAATTTTGTCATTTTAAGAATTTATAAAATGGAATCCTACAGTATGTGACCTTTCGAGACTGGCCTTTTTCACTCAGCCGTAAAGCCCTGGAGACCCTCTGCGTGTCAATAGTTTGTTCCCTTTTATTGCTGAGTAGTATTCCAACCAATCTGTCTTTTTAAAACATTATTTTGCATTGAAGGCTTGTGGTCTCCAGAACAGAAGTCTGTCTCCAAGCACAAAACCAGCACCAAGATCACCTGCTGCAGGTGAGTGAGGGGCAGCTCTGAAGGTAGGCTTTATGTTCCTCCTCTTCCAAACAAACTCTCAAAATGCAGTTAATTCACACAGTAGAGAAGGTCTTGTGTGAACTCGTTGGTTTGGGCCCCCATATTTCCTCTCTTCTTCTTTACTGGTCTCCTTAGTGAGAGGGATTTGTGCCTGCCTTCGATCATCAAGCAAAAGAGAACTATAAAGTGTTTTCATGTAGTTATCTAGCTACAAACCTCCTCAGCCTGCGGCTGTCCTCTCTGGAGATGTGAGGTTGTCCCTTCCAGGCAGCATGTGTACTGGAGAAAGCACAGGCTTTGATGCTACACCTGGATTCAAATCCAGATTGGATCCCTGACAGGCTCTGTGACCTTAGGAAATTTACAAAATCTCTCTGAGCCTCCTCGTCTGACAATACTGGATAAAAATACTGACTTGGTAAGGCTGTTGAGAAATGCACACAAACTAATGAGTGTAAAGCATGCAGCACAGCTATTCTTGCTGTTCAGCTTCTGAGTGTAACCTTTCTTTCATTCATCATATGCTGAGCACCTGTTCAAGATGCTGGGCACACACCATGATACAGATTTTGTTCTTAAGGTGCCGCTGAAGTGGGAGGAGGTGGAAATGGCAAGTGGGGAGTAGAGGCTGGCCCAGCAGCAATGCAGGTACAAGCTAAGGGTTGTTGTGGAGGTCTGTGCAGAGAGCTGTGGGAGCCCAGAAAAAGGAGCTACTGCCTTCTCATCTACCTGTTGATCCAAGAAATAAATGGGATTTTAAGTTTGGTCCTCTGATTTTCACATTAGGACCTACATGAGCCCAGCCATTGCTGCCTCATCAGACTCTATAATCAACCAAGGCATCATGTTCACGGTTTTACTTTCTGTGTGTTCCTTTCTCCCTCCCTGTGCCCTTTGCTGTGTTGTGTGAACAGCTGGACAAATGACGGTCAGTACCTGGCTCTGGGGATGTTCAATGGTGTCATCAGCATACGGAACAAAAATGGCGAGGAGAAAGTGAAGATTGAGCGGCCAGGGGGCTCCCTCTCCCCCATATGGTCCATCTGCTGGAACCCTTCAAGGTACTCTTACAGCTGTCCTCCTTCTAGGGCAAACGCTATTACAGAAAAGGCCTTCCTTACTCAGCCAGCTGAGTTCTTTCTCTCCCCCTGAGGTCCTCACGCATTCAGAGGTTGCTCACCCCACTTGACTGATTTGTTTTGGAACCTATTCCATTGGAATGGAATTTTTTAAGAGCCCATCTTGTATTTTGGAATGAATCCCAGAGATTTAGCTAAGCAGATGAGTTATCTAGGCCAGCTCAAAATGTGTGTGTGTGTGTGTGTGTGTGTGTGTGTGTGTACGTGTGACAGAAGGACAATTTCCTTATGAATTAATAGCTCACCTCTTTGCAGTGGCTTTATTTTGGTCTTTCCCTTTTTCAGTTCTTCCCTCCAAGTTGGACAGAACATGTGCCCAACCAATAATAAATAGCTTTTTCATTAGCCTTTTTTGCTGCCCTTGCCAAGAGTCTAAATTAAGTCTCAAATGTCCCCAAATCCTGTAGTTCCACAAACAATTGGCATCCACCTTCTCCAACCTTACACACACTTTCCTTTCTATGCCGATGTAACTTTGAGGGTGGACTAATAGCTTTATCTGCTCTTAGTATAATCCTGTAATATTAAACCATCAGTATCTCCAACAGAGTCCTGTGAAGGTAAATTAAAGGACTTAATTGTTTACCAGCCCAATGTCACTTTACAGGTGGTGCCTGCTTGATTTAGAAGGTTGTTTAATTCCACTGCCTTTCCTACACCAGATTATTGTGCTTCTTCCTGTACGATATTGTCCAGCGCAGGGCTGTACCACGCATGTCTAAAGCCTTCAAAGGCCATTAGCCTACCCCAGAGTTCCTGCTGTCTGATTTTTGTGGCCACAGATGACTTTGTGGCTTCAGGGTACCATTTTTAATTCATGAGAAGCAGGATGCCCAGTGTACCTGGTTGCTGTCCTCTTCCGGGCAGGGCTCTGGGGCTCCTTGACAGGTTTTGAAATTATAGCCTTAGTGTAGTTCTAGGCGTCATGATTGTGAACAACCACTTACTATCTACAGCCGGTGGGAGAGATTCTGGATGAACAGAGAGAACGAGGATGCTGAGGAAGTCATTGTCAACAGATATTTTCAGGAAATCCCCTCCACTCTGAAGTCAGCAGTGGACAGTAGTCAGGGTAGTGAGGCAGAGGAGCAAGAGCCTGAAGAAGACGACAATCTCAGGGACGACAATTCGTGAGTGTGTCCTGAGGAATGAGAACCCTCCTTGCAAGGGTCCAGAGCCCATTGCAGACCTGCTGGGGCAGGTGCTGCTCTGAGCTCCTTTCTAAGAGGGGCTGGTGAGTTGTTGGTGAGAGCTCCTCCCACAAGAGGGAAATGCGCCCTTTAAAACTGGTGAGGGGGTGATTTCCTGAGAAACTTCAGGAAATACTGAACAGTCTAACGAAGAAAAAAAGTTCAGCTCTTATGTAAAACCCCCATCCTCTGAGGAAACCATTATTAGCGTTTCATTGTATTTCCCCCTCCGTCTTTTAGTGTGTTCATATAATTAACTAAATCATATCCTGCTTTCTTTTTTCCACTTAACGTTAGAGCGTGAACTCTTTCCAGTAACATTAGAAGTCCTTTGAAAAACATGATTTCGAATGACTATACGGTATGCCTCTGTGTGGACGCTCTATAATTCATTTAACACATCCTGTATTACTGGACACCTCTCTTAGCCTGTTCCAACTCTGTACCTTACCTTGCATTTGCTAGGACACGTATCAGAGAAACCCTCACCTTACCCACAATCCTCACCCCCTAAATCCTGGCCATCCAGGCATTCATTCTTTCTGGAATAGGAAAGCTCAGGTAGCCAGGACATTCCGATTGGGCAAAAGTGATCTTGCTTGGGACTTGCCAAATTGTGTTCTGTGGTACCTTGAAAGAAGGAGGCGGGAGGTAGGGGGCAAGGAAAGGAGGAAGGGGTAGGCTTCAGGTCCCTATTATGTTTCAAATAGAGTAGCCCCTTTTATTGCTTGACATGAGTTTTGCTTTGGTAAAGAGTCCCACTGCCAGGGGGGAAAAAGGAGGTTGAAAACCACCAATCCAGCTCATGGGGACTGAAACTAGTCCACAGCCATCTATGGCATCCCCAAGAGGGCTCACTGCAGGCTAGGCTCCTAGCTTGTGTTTGGACTTCAGTGCTAGTCATACAGAGTTCACCTGCAGGCCCCTTCCTGTTAACATTGTTCTTGAGCTTTGTCTTTTTCCCCCTTAGTTGTGAATTAGTGCCTGTGGTATTTGCCACTTTGCCACTCTTGGCTGAGTTTTGCAGATAAGGCTGCACCATGTCTTGCCTGCATAGCTAATGGTGCTGCCAGATGACCACAGGGCCCTGGGTTCAGAAAAGCTGGACTTAATAAACAAAGTGGAGGCAAAGTGAGGTGGATTAAGACCAGGCTTCAAGGACGAAGAACATCTCTCCTCTCTTACTAGATTGCAAAGTACCCTGGTCCCCAGCTGAGGCTGAGGCGGTGTCTGCTGAGTGCTCGTCCGACAGCCCTGGTCCTGAGCACTGATTCTGACAGGGACTCAGTTTCAAAGACAGTTGTTGATCTGCAGAAAGTCTGTTACTCCTTTTTATTAGATCCAGTCAGAAACCATTTCACCCCAACTATGAGAGAACCTAGAGTAGGTGTTAATTTTCCCTCTTCAAGAAGAGCAAGGTTTCCTCTGTCCATTAAAAAAGTCAGACAATCCATGTCTTCCCACTGCAAAAGACATGTTTCTCTGCCATCTCCCTATGTTTTATAGTACATAAAAATAAAGCACTCTTGAATCTGCAACCTTGCTCTTTCTTAGCATTGCTTCCCAGGAAGCTTTGAAATGAGGGGTTTAGCCTCCTCACTGTGGCAGTGTCCCATCCCCACAAACACATGGTAGGGCATTCCATGAAATCAGAGATCCCAGGAGGGCCGAACCTCATCTTGCCTCATCCTATTGGGCTGATTGATGGGTTGGCCCACGTTACAACTTTTGGCCTCAGTACTGCTATACATTTGGCAATCTGACAGCCTGGCCAGGGCTTGCTTTTTCCTGTTGTTTGTTAAAGCCTTCGGGATAACTCATCAGCAGACCATGGCCCCACATAACCTCTTTTGTCTTCTGTTGATTAGAGAGGAACATAATGACATCCTGGCTGTAGCTGATTGGGGGCAGAAACTTTCCTTCTACCAACTGAGTGGAAAACAGGTATGCAGCTCTACACAGATCCAGTGGGAGATACAGTCATGGCTGTCACAGTCTAGTTTCACTTTCTGAGATTGTATTATTAGTAATTATAAATTATTGTTCATAGGTCCTGTTTATTGAGCATTTGCTGTGATACCACATAGTGTACTCTGGGCTATGCATACTTTATCTCATTTAATTCTAACAAAACCCTGTGAAGTAAGTACTTGGATTATCAACTTTTTAGAAATGAGTAGACAAGACTCAGAGCAGTGAAATAAATATTATGTCCAAGTTCCTGCACTGCTAGTAAACAGTGACAGCTGGGATTAAAACCCAGACTGGTCTGACTCTGAAGCGTTGGTCTTAGTTATGACCCTCCTTTCCTATATTTGCTTTATGCATCCTACACACATTTATAAGCACGCACGTAGGCCAGCTGTGTTAGTTGCTGCTAACATCAAGCTGTGCTTCCGCTCCACCAGAGCTCATAGGCTGGTGTGGACAGACTCAATAGCCAGCAGTCCCAGTGCTGTGTGATTCGTGGCATGATAGAGAGCTGTACAGATAGCTAGCTTTAGGGACACAAAAGAGGGTGACATCAACTGCTTGTGAAGATGAGATTTTGTAGAGGTGACTTTGAGTAAGATAAGCAGGGGTTTGCTAGGCAGGAGACACTGGGAATGGTGTGTCAGGCAGAGGAAATAGCATCTGCAAAAGCAGGGAGAAATGAAAATACATGACAACTCAAGGAACAGTCAGTGAATTGTTCAGGGTGACTAGAACCCAGAATTTGTGAAGAGAAGTTGGAGCTAGAGGGGAAGATGGGGACATGACTGTAGTGTGAATAAGGAGTTTGAACTTCATATATTATAAGTATTCAGGAACTATAGATTCAGGTAGGAAGTGACTTGGTCAGATTCCTATTTCAGAAGAAGTCCTTGATTCTGTGGAGGGTGGATTTAAATAGAGAAAGCCCAGTAGTAGGAAACCCGTTAATAGACAGCAGACAACAAGAATTAGAGTGAAGGTGGTAGGGATGGCTTACGTACCACAGCCAAGCAGATGAGAAACGCAGCATGTGCTGTGGAGCCTCTGGTTTCACAGATTCCTTGTTTGTCATAACGTATTATGCTAGAAGTGGGGGTTTCAGGTCCATGTAGCCTACCTCATCAGACCGTTGGTCATCTCTTTTGTAATTAAGTAAAGAAAAGATAAAGGTTGTGGATAATAAAGCATTTTCTCAGTTTGCTATGGCTGATTTCCCAAAACCCTTACTTTAATTATCTGGCATCTATTTTCCCCAGCCTGATCTATTCATTTACTACATAGCAGACACTGACTGAGTGTGGGTATTGGAAGCTTCCTGGAACAAATAACCACACTACACTGGGAGGGAATTGGGTCTTGTTGCTATAGTGACAATAAAAAAAGGGGGCTCAACATGGTAGTCAGGGCCATGGGAAATACCTTGCATGTATCCAGCCCGAGAGCTTATGTTCTGGCCCAGGGTTTTTGACTAATAAGCAACCTCATTTGGCTGAGAAGGTAACCCCCAGCTTATTTGGGACAGTAAAATTGTTGTTTTAGTGTGTAAATATCTTTTAACTCCAGGAAAATTTAAAATTAAATGTAGTATGATGAAGTAAATCAAACCTACGCTTTTGTGTTAGACGTAGGCATAATTTGTTATTTTTGGCGTTTTAAGTGTTTGTGATGTTTAAAGGGATCTGGCTTAATAATAATAGCTAACATTTATTGAGTTTCAGGCGTTATATAAATTCTTTACAAGGCTAATTCTTTTATTCCTCATAAGCATTCTGTGAGGTAGGTATTATTGTCACCACTTTACATGTAAGAAAATCGAGGCACAGAGAGGATCAGTAACTGCCTAAAGCCACACAGTTTGGTTCGTGGCCAAGCCTGGGTTGGAACCCAGGCAGACTGGTTGTAGAATACATATTAGAATATTAATCAGATTTGTCTTGTGATCCCCATTTAAAAGTTGTAATTGAGTAATCAATTTTATACTTCTGATTTCAAATAAAGATATAAGAAATTTTTATTAAGTACATAGGCAATATTGGAATGTTAAAGAGACTCATAATATTTTCTGGCTTGGGGCGGCAGGAAGAGGGGTGTCACTGAACTTCTTGAATCTACATTTATGTCTTTATGTCTTTTACTAAATTGGGAAAAATTTTGGTTATTAATTTCTTTATATAATTTTTCTTCCCCATTCTTTCCTTCTGAAATTCCAATTATATGTAAGACCTTTTGCATATCACAGAGGCCCTGTTCGTTGTTTTAATCTTTTTCTTTTCCCCTCTTGTCTTCAGATTGGAGGATTTCTATTGGCTCAGTCTTCAACTTCACTGAATCTTCTGTCATCTGTAATATTTCTGTTAAGCCCATCCAGTGAATTTTTGTTTCAGTTATTGCATTTTTCAGTTTTAGAATTTCCATTTGGTTCTTTTTTCCTATTCATTCAGTACAATTATATTTTCCTTTGTGTTATTGACCATAGCATCTGCTAATTCCAATATCTAGGATCATCTTGGGGCCAGTTTCTGTTGATTATCTTTTCTCTTGACTATGGTTCACATTTTCCTGCTTTTTGGAATTTTGGATTGTATCCTGGACGTTATGAATGATCTGTTACAGAGACTCATTTCTATCATGTTTTCCTGAAGATTATTGTGTGTGTGTGTGTGTGTGTGTTTTTTCTTTTTCTTTTCCTTTTTTAAGCAGGTAGTTAACTTGACCACTCAACAGTCACACTCCGTCTTTCCATTGATGGCAATAGCTGAAGTTTCTGTTTAGTTCTTTAGCCTTTGAGAGGCTTCTTGGCATCTGTCCCACATGTACATATTTCAAGTGGTTCTAGATATTCAGCAGGGTGTGTGCAGAATTTAGACTACCCTCTGCATCTCTTTCTTTGTATTTCCTACCTCACTTTCAAGCTGCTGTGTCATTCCAAGTTTTGTGCTTACCCAGCAGGGCGCTGATGGGGCCTGCCTTGAGCTAAAAAGCCATTTAAAAAAAGAGAGAGAGAGAGAAACTCACCTAAGGCCTCTACCTTCTTCCAAATGCACATACTTCAGTTTCTCTCTGCTTTTGGTTGTTCTCCATAACTTCGGGTGGTTGTAATTTATAGTTGGTCCAGAGTTTATACTTGTTACCTGCAGGAAAGTTGGTCCAGTAGGAACTAGTGAGCCATTACAAGAAGCTTCAAGATTTCCATGTCATGACTCATTTTTCAATTTTCTTATTAGATTTATTATCGTTATATAAATAAGCATTAGGGAAAGTTTTGGTTGATAGGTATTTGAAATTCTTTCAGGGAAAATTTAATATATTAAAATAATAATTGCAGTTTAAATTAGTTTAAGGGAATTTATTAAGTTGTAAATGAGGCTGAGTGAGGGATTTTATAGTCTGTTGAAAATTGAATTCAGTAAGCATTAATTTCAATTGGGTATTTAATTTTACTAGACATAAATAGGAAAACATTTGTAAATTGAACATAAAAACTTAAGGAGAAGTCAGGTTTTTAGAGTTATTTCTTTAACAAACTGACTAATAATTTAATAATGGTAATCATAAATAGTCTTTTTATTTATAAAACGTACCCTCAAGGGCAGCAAAAAATTTAAGTGACAGTAAGGAGCTTGGGCTTTAGAGAAGTACAGGGGCCATGGGGACACAAGGAAGGTGGGTCTAAATCAAGTGTTGTTGAGACAGGGAGATTGGGGGATGTTTCCTGGGGGAGATGACAACTGGCAGAGGAGGAGAGAGAAAGGGCACTGCTGGCCAGGACTGGGATGGTATGGAAAATAGCCCCTGTGAGGACATGGAGGCCTGAAAGAGTCTGATTCTCTTGGGAAACTAAGAAGTTCAGTTTGGTTGAGGGAAGAATCTTGGGATCTAAGCTCAGGAGCTTGACTTTTATCCTAAAAGCTGAGGGGACATCATCAAAAATGAAAAGGCAACTCACAGAATGGGAGAAACATTTTACAAATCATGTATCTGATACGGGACTTGTGTCTCAAATATGTAAAGAACCCCTACGACTCAATAATAAAAAGAGAACCCAATTTAAAAAATGGAAAAAGACTCTGTATAGACATATCTCCAAACAAGATATACATGTGGCTAATATGCAAATGAAAAGATGCTCACCATCATTAGCTACCAGGGAAATGCAAATCAAAATCACAATGAGACACCACTTCACACCCACTGGGATGGAGAAATTAGGACCGATAAACACTACTGGTAAGAATATAAAATGGTGCGTCACTTTGAAAAAGTCTGACAGTTCCTCAAAAGGTTAAACATACAGCAATTCCACTCCTTGGTATATACATCCAAGAGAGATGAAAACATGTCCACACAAAAACTTGGGCACAACATTCCTAGTAGCCTTATTCTTAATAACCAAAAAGTAGAAATGGCCCTTAACTGATGCAATGATAAATCACATGTAGTATAGCCATGGAATGGAATACTATTCAGCAGTGAAAAGGAATGAAGGACTGTTATATGCTACAACACAGATGAGACAATCATAAAAGGCCATATATTGTACTATTTCATGTATATGAAATGTCCAACGTAGGCATATCTATAGACACAGGAAGTATATTAGTGGTTGTAAGGGGATGGAAAGCGGGGGGAGGAAATTGGGATCAACTGCTAACAGGTATGGGGGTTCTTTTGGGGGTAATGGAAATGTTCTGGAATTAGTGATGATGGTTGAACAACTCTGAATATATTAAAAGCCAATGAACTGTACACTTTAAATGGGTGAATTGTATGGTATGCAAATTATATCTCAATATGGTCGTTATAAAGAGAAGTAGGATGGGTATTGTTTCAAAACAAAGGACAGCTTTTTAAATTGAGTAAATTAGGTTTGTGAAATACTGAAAAAAAGAAAGAACAAAGAAGCGGAGGGGAGCCATGAACCCTGGCAAGTCCTATGTACAGAGGAAAGCTTGTTGGAGAAAGACCATCCCAGGTCCAGGTTGGCTGAGGAGCTGAGACACACTCCTGGAGCAGTTAGGTGGGACTGGGGGAGACCCCGCTGCCGGTGGTGGTCAAGGACTGGGCGATGTGGAGGGGAGGAGTGGGTGCTCGCAGGGAGGCTGGCCTGTGTCCATGATGGAATCACACAGAGAGTGAGGCTGGCCAGTTCTCCTCTCTTCCCAGTTGTCCCCATTAAAGTCAATGAGAAAAGCCCTTAATTGTGTTGCAATCATTAAGGATTCAGACGGGGTTTTCCTCTTGGTGTGTGTGCTCTTTCCTCAGATCGGGAAGGATCGGCCACTGAACTTTGACCCTTGCTGCGTCAGCTACTTTACTAACGGGGAGTACATTTTGCTGGGGGGATCAGACAAGCAAGTGTCCCTTTTCACCAAGGATGGAGTGCGCCTTGGGACTGTTGGGGAGCAGAACTCCTGGGTGTGGACGTGCAAAGTGAAACCCGATTCCAACTATGTGGTAAGAAGCGGGAGTTTACTTTGTCGGGCCATTGCCTGAGTAGGCACTGAACACCAGGCATATTGAGCCAGTCAGATCTTTGACGTTTTCTTCTCACAAATGGGAGGATAGACGTGTTCTCCACAGAGAGCTGGGAATTGACAACTCCCTTTCCCTGCAGGTGGTGGGCTGCCAGGATGGCACCATTTCCTTCTACCAGCTGATTTTCAGCACTGTCCATGGGCTCTATAAGGACCGGTATGCGTACAGGGATAGCATGACTGATGTCATCGTGCAGCACCTGATCACTGACCAGAAAGGTAAACGGCAGGTATGGCCCCTCGGCCCTCCAGACTTGGGGAAGAGGGGTAGGTTGAGAGGGCTGCTGACAGGGCAAGTGAAATGATAGGAAGTGTTTATCCTTAGTCTTTTGGAAACACGTTGGACTACTGGTTCTTGCTTTTTTTTGTAGGGCAGGGGGTGAGGGAAGGATGTACATGTCTTTCTGAATCTAGTGAAAGCAAAAAACCCTCTCCCAAAAATAATGCACAGACTCAGAAAAATTTTGTAGATAATTCCAAGGGGTACATGGACTCCCTAATTAAGGGAAGGTAATGTATAACGAGCCAGAGCCAAGGTGGCTGCCCTGCTTGGGTCTCTGTGGACCTGAATCCCCTCTGGTCACAGGCACTCCTGGGGTACTTCTCCCCCTCAGCTCCATCTCTACTTGCTTCTTGGCATATCCTTCCCCCAGAGATAAGCCGGGACAGTGGGGTTCCCACAGGCTCGCTCAGAAGATCAGGGTTCCAGGCCTAGTGCAGTCAGTCCAAACTCAGTCTTCTCCTCTGTCCACCCAAATGCTGGGCTGGTTAAATGGGCTAAGCATCCATTCATTTCAAGTGTACGTCTGTGCAGATGTGCTGGCATGCGTGCGCGGAGCGATCCTGGTTGAGGGTTTTCTGCAGACTCAGATGCCATCCTTTGGTCCCCATCTGGGAGGGCCTCTGTTTAAAGATTCCACCTGTGATGGTGAGGGTGTAGCCACTTGGGCAGCTCCGCAGCATCCCTTCTGGAGACAGTTTCCCTACCTGGTCTGTAGTGAGAGTATGAGAGCCGAGTGTGTACCAGAAACTACACATGGTTCCCTGTTGTTAAGCGTGGTGTTTGGGGAATGGCCAGAGGTGTGGACAGTCACTTAGGTGGGCTCCCGATCATCAGGGGCCATTAGTGCTGTGCAGAGCAGTTTATATTTATGTTCAGCAAGTGATGGTAGCACGAAGAATTTCATTTTCCATACTCAGTTGTAAGCTTTGGACCACAAAGATTATATATGACTTTGGATACCAGTGTTGAGCAGAGTTGATTGTCCTTGTTAGACACTGTAAAGATTTTTTGATGAGAGTGTCACCTTTAATTGCCAGTAGCATTAAGTAAATGATAGCTTTTAATTTCTCTGACTTCTAGCTTACTTAACCTCTTGCTAGAGCTGATTTTTTTTTTCTTTGACAGTTCGTATTAAATGCAAAGACCTTGTGAAGAAAATTGCCATCTACAAAAATCGATTAGCTATCCAACTGCCAGAGAAAATCCTCATCTATGAATTGTATTCAGATGATTCGTCAGACATGCGTTACCGGGTGAAGGAGAAGCTTGTCAGGAAGTTTGAATGTAACCTCCTGGTGGTGTGCGCTGATCACATCATCCTCTGCCAGGTAAGCAGCCGTGGGTGGGGCTGACTCTGCTTGATGCTTCCTCCAAGGATAGGGTACCCGATCCTTGGGTTTTGGGGTCAGGGTTTTTGGACACTGGGAATTGGTCATTGCTTTCATTTTATTGACATCTAGAAAGTCATGGGCCATAAGCACTTTGTTCTACTGGGGTTAAATATACTTGAATGACTTAAAGCCTAAATTGATATCCTACAAAATGAAGATTGATTTTCTTTTTTTTTTTCTTTTTCCTTTTTGGTAAACATATACATATACAAATTTATGATATTCTTCAGTTAAACAACAAAAATTTGTATCAAGTCAAAAATAGTAAAGGAAGTTTTACTTTCTGATAGATTTTTTTTCACAGGAAAAATTTTTTTCTACTTAGAGCTTTCTAGAAAATGTCTAGGTCAATGCCAAGAGAAGTTTGGAAAGACTCTGAGAGAATGCCAACCCAGCATCTTTCTTTTTTTTCTTTTCATATATTTTTTTAAATTAAATTTATTGGGGTGACAATTGTTAGTAAATCTATATAGATTTCAGGTGTACAATTCTGTATTACATCATCTATAAATCCCATTGTGTGTTCACCACCCAGAGTCAATTCTCCTTCCATCACCATATATTTGACCAGCATCTTTCTTGGAAGTAGAGGTGGATTTGATTTCATGAAACTAGGCCTATTGGAAATGATAAAATGGAAGAAATCCTTTAGGAATCATTGGATGTAAAATACTATTAACATCTCTCTAAAAGTCTGGAACTTCAAGCAGTTTAGGGGTGCCACAGGTTATAGGATAGAAGTGGCAAATAGGTGTGCTGAGGGTAAGCTGGGCTCCATGGGAGGACCTGTGTGAAGGATTAATGATCTCAGTTATGTTGACCAGGTGGGGTTAGATAGATTCTGAACGTGTAGGTATTTTTCATCTCTTAGGGGCAGGAAGACCTCCTTGAGAGGGCTGGGTAATACTTATTGTGTTGAATATCCATGCGGAGCTGGGTTTGCTTTCTAGGAGAAACGGCTGCAATGCCTGTCCTTCAGCGGAGTGAAGGAGCGGGAGTGGCAGATGGAGTCTCTCATTCGCTACATCAAGGTGATTGGCGGTCCTCCAGGCAGGGAAGGTCTGTTAGTGGGCCTGAAGAACGGACAGGTGAGTACTCCTCCTGTCTCCCATCAACACATTATCTGCATGCAGACACAGGCAACCAGTCAAGTTATGACCCTGAGATGGGTTTCCAGGGCAGGAAAAGGCTTCTCCCCGCCATGGGCACGTTAGTTTCCTTTTATGAGAATAGCTTCAGGCCAAAGACTCAATGGCCCTCAAACTCATAGCATGCCCCATTCTGGCAGAGTTGGCACTGCCGCCTCTGGGCTGCACATTGAGTGGATTAATGGGCTAGAGTCACCTAGAAGGTGGGAGATTTGTTAGAGATGTGGTTTCAGTGGCTTAATAGAGAGGGAGGCAGAGATCGTTCCTTAGGTCAGATCCCTATTAGGGCAATGAATGCATGAAGGCAGTGTCTTCTAGCTCGTGTCCTAGCGGGTGCTGATCCACAGGCTATTACTAGATGTTATTAGAAAAATGGACCCTTTGTTCAAATAGATGTGGAAAATCTAGGTTACACCAAGTTAAACAGTTTTCTGTGTGTTCTTTGCTCAAAATAAGAAAAGTTCTAAGTGGGCTAAATGGAAATTTGAAAGTGAAAATATAACTGCATTAGCTTGAGAGCCAAGCTGTCTGGCAGATGGCTTGTGGCGGAGGCTTGTCAGGCCTTTCCTGGGGACAGCAGTCATGGAGTATGAGTTAGCAAGGACCATAGGATAGCAATACCAAAGGAGAGGAAAGCCTCCTTTTCTGTCACAGTCAGCTATCACTTGCAGTGTGAGGCCTGAGAACATAGACTTTGGGGGCAGGTCGACCTGGGGTCATGCTTGTTCTTAGCTCCTCACCAGCTGTGTGACCCTGTGCAGGTCACTTCACCTCTCTGAGACTCAGGTTTTACAAATGAGGATCACGTTTTGTAAGCTGTCAAAAGCAGTCGATAACTGATTGCTGTCACTGCTCATGATCATAATTATTTTGCTGTGATTAAACCAGAGGTCTTAGCAGTATTTATCGTGGCCTCTTCCTGTGTGAGTGACTCAGATCTCACTACATGATATCTGCTAACCCTTCGGTTTGGGTAATATCATTAACAAATTCCCAGTGAAGAAGACATTCAAGTAAGTGTGTCATGTCCTGGAGCCTGTCATCACTTGGGTGACCCCTGGTGAACTGTGCTCTGGTCTTCTAAGGATGAGCCCTGCTCCCTTTCTTTGGATGAATCCTTTTCTCTGCACACAGCCTCTGGTGAAGTTAGTGGGAGTTGCTCTTGTAGAACACATGGGATGCCAGCAGCCTGGCGGTGTTCCAGGGTCTTGTTGCCATAGTGACTCACACTTTTTCTCTGAAATTTTGCCAGATCCTAAAGATCTTCGTGGACAATCTCTTTGCCATTGTCCTGCTGAAACAGGCCACAGCCGTGCGCTGCCTGGACATGAGCGCCTCCCGCAACAAGCTGGCCGTGGTAGATGAAAACGACACGTGCCTGGTGTATGACATCTACACCAAGGAGCTGCTTTTTCAGGTGACATTCCAGGGAGTGCCCCGGATGTGGTCCTTTGATTAGAGACCCTCCTCTAGCTTCCCAGTCCTTACAGGAGGTGCTCACACTCTGGCTCCCAGGTGGGTCTCTGGGAGGAGCAGCAAGATGTAGGGGTGTAGGGGCTGTGCAGGGGAGCAGAGCCTGAGAGGCCCCAGGATACAGCCCACCCCTCCCACACACGGGCTTTAGGAGCTGGGCACGCCTCTTTGAATTTTGGTTTCCTTGCAAGTAAGATGAGCAAAACATCTTTCTTACAAGGTTACTGTGAGCAGTAAATGAATAATAATAAATATAATCAGGGCATGTTGTAGGCTGTCAGTGCACGGTTAATGTGATGATGATTCTATTAAAAAAGTCTGCTCACCTACTGGAGGTTGCCTGCATCCATGAGTGACCTAAGACACAGTGAAGAAACAGGACTAGTTTTGTCATCTGAAAGAAGGGGAGCGATGGAGGAAGCCCTCCCTTCTACTTATTTTACAAGGATGCTGTAAGAGCCAGCAAACTGAACTGTTTGGGGGATAGGCGTTCTTTACACATCATTCAGTTTTGTGGCTGGAGGAAGTATGTCACTGGAGAAAACAGCCTAAAAGTCCCATGCCCAGTGCCTGGCTGGCCTGCTGCTGGGCGTAGCGCTGCTCTTTGCCTCTTCAGGGATTTGTAAGTGATCAGGGCTCATTTGCCAGAAGCGAGTTCCCCCCAAAGCTAAAACCTCCCCTGATTGGCTTCATCAGCCACGATCGGTTTGCCAGTGTTATGGGCAGATCGAGGTCTTTTTGTCAGGGCTCTTCCTTGTCTTCAGCAGTAGAACCAGCAGGGAGGAGGGGTGCTGGATTAGGGAGCTGCCTCAGTCGGCTGGAAGGGGCCACCTGGCTACCGCCAGTAACCCCCAAGGGATAACAACTTGCTCACATCACTGGGGAGGCCGAGTGGTTGAGGGGAAAGAAGGCTTTGCCTTCAGATAGACCTGGGCTCCAGTCCTCCCTTCATCACTTACCGTGTGATCCCAAGTAAGTTAGTGAACCTCTTTGAGTCTCGATTTCTCCTCACCTCAAAAATGGAACTAGTAATTACCCCCTCACAGAATTGCTACAGGACTAAGCAAGATACCACAGTGCCGAGCTCAGGGCTTGGCACAAAATAGGGCCCTCAGTGGCACTTCTCCTCAGTCTCCACACTAGCCCCTGGAGGTTGGTTAGCAGGCCCCCATTGTGAATCTGTCTGAGCCGAGCACCATGTAGGAGTAGAAGGGTGTGTGTCTCTCCCCGTCCCCACTGAGGGTTTGGTAGTAGGTTGGGGAAGGTAATTCTCAGCCCTTGCCAGGAGACAAACATTCCCAGCTATCTTTTTTCCCCTCTTCACTGTCCCTGCCCCCTGCAGAAAACAGCTATGTTGGGTTTTTTTCCTCATTATAAAAGTAATCCATGCTCATTATAAAAGATTTAGACATTGTGAGAGATTCTAGGCAGAAAGGTATGAACATGTGCTGGTCCCTAGGGCTCTAGAGCTGAGCAAAAAGCTGAAAGGAGTTGAGGGGAGGGAGTGCCTCCCAGGGTGACCATATTTTTACAGTGTGCAAATTATAAATGTAGAGACAAGTATATTGCTTTTTGATTTTAAAAATAGCTCACTGTTCTTTTGTTTATTACTTAAAAAAAATAGATGTTCATGACTAAAAGAAAATTTCAGGCAAAGGGAAAACAGAAAATGAAAAGCACCCACAATTCTACCCACTGAAGAACAATCCCTGTTAATTCTTTGGGATATACCCCTTTAAACCTTCTATGCGTAGCTATGTGTACTCATTTTTTTTTAATATATTTTATTGGGGGATATTAGGGAACAGTGTGTTTCTCCAGGGCCCATCAGTTCCAAGTCATTGTCCTTCAATCTAGTTGTGGAGGGCGCAGCTCAGTTTCAAGTCCATTCGCCGTTTTCAATCTTTAGTTGCAGGGGGCGAAGCCCACCATCCCATGTGGGAATTGAATTGGCAACCTTGTTGAGAGCCCGCACTCCAACCAACTGAGCCATCCAGCCGCCCCTCCAGAAGTTCAGCGGCAGCTTGTTGTCTTCAATCTAGTTGTGGAGGGCTCAGTTCACTGGCCCATGTGGGAATCGAACCGGCAACCCTGTTGTTCAGAGCTCTAACCAACTGAGCCACCTGGCCGCCCCTGTATACTCATTCTTTAACAGAAGTAAAATCCTTCTGTTGCCGATATTTTTCACTTATTATGTAATGATTAATATTTGGGGATAACAATTTTTTTCAAAAGCAATGCTTGCTTATTTAAAAATTCCAACATACAAAAGTGCATACAGGATTTTGCCCCTCTCTTCTATCTGTTTCTTTGGATCACTTTTCCTCCCTTTCCTTCTATCCCACTGTTAGCAATTCAGTGTGATTCAGGCTATAAAAAGAGAACCTGACTGAATGTAGGAATGGTGCCAAAGCCCAGGGTGGTGGTCACAGGATCCCCACCATTTCTGCCCGTCAGGAACCAAATGCCAACAGCGTGGCCTGGAACACCCAGTGTGAGGACATGCTCTGCTTCTCGGGAGGAGGCTACCTCAACATCAAAGCCAGCACCTTCCCCGTGCACCAGCAGAAGCTGCAGGGCTTTGTGGTCGGCTACAACGGCTCCAAGATCTTCTGCCTCCATGTCTTCTCCATGTCAGCTGTGGAGGTGCCGCAGGTAACCCGGGGCGCGCCTGTCAGCTCTCAGCAGTGGCAGGAGAGACAAGACCAGGAAAGCCAGGCCCCTCACTGGTGATTTGGGGAGGGGATGGTGAGGAGAGAGGGAAGAGAGAGAAGAATGACAGCTGTGATGTCATGGAAGGCATTCTGGACTTGAACCTGAAATCCCGTTACCACCCTATGCAACCCATGTCTTTGGGCAGACAGCTCAACCTCACTGAGCCTCGTTCTTTTTGATTCCCTCTTTCTGGTAGGGACAGGGAGGGCTATGGAGGGTTGTCTGTCAGCAGACAGAGTGTGTTTCACTGAGACCCGCGCATGGGGCAGAGTAGAGCAAGCCAGCAAAGCTGAGAGTCCCGCAGGGTGTATACACAGGTGCATGAAGTGGGGTGGTATGTGTGAGGAGAATATGGATGGGATCGGGTGTGGGGGCTGAGCTCTGTGAGCCAGAAGGGGGGCATGGGACTATCGGCACAAGTCCCTCAAACTAGAAAGAGACCAGAACAGAAATGGGAGGCTGGAGTCTGGAGCCATAGAACGAGAGAGGGCAGAAACACAGATAAGAGGGCAGAGACTGGCAACCTGAGGCAGGGCTGGCCAATCACAGCCATCCCAGCTGCCTGTCTGCCTCCCAAATAAACCGTGCCCACTGTAGAACTGCTGTAAAATAGAGAGAAGCACCAAGGAGGGGGACATTAGCCCTCAGAATCCAATCCTTAAGAGAGAATCACTTTTAAACATTTGGAATATATCCCCATAGTGACTTCATGCTTGGAATGCAACAGCGAGATAAAATAGAGCTCAGAGGGCATTTGTTCAGTTAGGGTATTTTTAAACCCAGTCCTTTTCTATATGTTTATGTAACGTATACATGATATACAATTATGAGTATATCATGTAAACATTTTTAAACAAAACCAGAATAGTACTATAAATATTGCTTTGTGACTTTTGTCTGTAAGTATTGGTCATATAGATGAAACCTCAGACTTACTGTACTTAATTTACTGAATGTGGACCATAAATAAGAGACACTTCTAATCACCTTCTTTTATTTCCATCTTCTAATTTAACCTAACATTTACATATTGCAGACTTATCACTTTGTATGGATTATTGGCTATCAACCAGCAGTCTAGCTTTTTCACTCAGCCGCCTACTGGAAACATGGCTCCATATCAATAAATGTACTTTTCTAGCAGTTTTAAATCCTAAGATGATTCTAGAGTCACATACAATTGTAACATCTCATGCAGAGATTCCTGTACAACCTGCCCAGTGTCCCCCACTGGTACCAGTTTGCAAAGCTGCAGTTCAGATTTGTCACCTGTATAGGTTTGTATTGTAACCAGCGCCACCCCATGAGATCCTCGGTGTTGGGTCACTCTTATCATAACCACACCGCCCTCCCTGCTGCCTCCCCCACACCCTGAATGGTTTTTAATGACTGCTTTTTATCCTATCTTATGGATCTTCCACAACTTACTCTACCAGTACCTATTGTTAGACATTTATGCTGTTTGCAGCTTTTTTGCTATCATAGTTAGTGAACATCTTTTGAGCTAAGTCTTTGTTCTTATCTCAGCTCCTTGGTATAAATTCCTAGAAGTGAAATCACTGGGCCAAAGGCTCTTTAGGCTGCATATGAAATTTAGACATGTTTCCTGATTACCTTTCAGCTAGGCTACGTCAGATCTACGTTCCCTGCACGCATCTCACCTTTTCTCACTCTCCCTGGCATGGCTTCTTGTAAAGGGTGGGACTGGAGTCCATTTCTTCCTCTAAGCTGATGATGCCCTCGTTACTCATTGCTGCAGGAACTATTAGTGCCTGACACAGAGCAGTTATTCAATAAATGTCAGTGGAATTCAGACCTGAGTAAAAGGAAACAGGAAAATAGAAAGCCAGAGAAAGAAGGGAGAGAGGTGGGTGGAAGTGGCCGCAGGAGGAGGGGCAAGAACAGCCCCTGTGGTCTATGCGTATTTCCTTGCAGTCCACATCTGCTGCCCATCCCAAACCTATGCACCACATCCACCAGAAACCCAATCTTCCCCAATCATGCCAAACAGGCCATGCTGATTGAAAGTTTTTCTCCCAAGACTGCCATCCTAACCTCAAAGATAAATGCAGTGTGCTGCTCCCTGACTTTGGCCGTCCAAGAGGAGCCGAAGGGGCGGTCCAGGGCTTCCTCCGCCAAGCTCTTAAGATTCAGAAGCCAGAGTCCTCCCCACACCCCCATGGCTGCACCAAGGCCATCCTGCTGATGCAGCAGGTCAGAACTGCCAAGGGTTAGGAAAGGCAGCCTCAAGACAAAGGCTATTTATCTGTCGCCTCTGCCTCCAGCCATCCTGTGGTTTTGGCCTACAGAAGGGGGAGAAAGCATCAGACCCACTCTGGGGATTTCTGGTTTCCTTTCGAAATTTACATCATCTTGTGCAAGAACTGTTTGTCAAGGCTGCCAAGTAGGGCGGCAAACCCTGGTCAGGCTTCTCAGGGCGGGTGGTGACTTCATGCTTGGAATGCAACAGCGAGATAAAATAGAGCTCAGAGGGCATTTGTTCAGTTAGGGTACTTTTAATCCTCCCACTCTCATATTGTGCCTCCCAGGCAAGCCCAAATGTTAACCATTTGTCATACGCTCAATTCTGATGGGCCTGCTCGAGTTTTGTCCCACTCTCATGGGGCATTCAGCATGGCGGGTAGTTGCAGTTTAGAGGAAGAAACACTGGCTTTGAGTTCTGACTCTGCCACCTAAACCATCTATGACCTTGAGCAACTCCTTTCACTCTTTGGGGCCTCACTTCTTTTCTGTGCAGTGGGGTTAATTATATACATCTTTCAGATTTTTGTCTGACCCAATTCCTAGTATTATTATTATTAATTATTATTATTAACAATCTTAAAATAGTAAACACTATAAAACAACTAAATTGGAACAGAGGGTGCTCACTAAATGAGTTTAGAAAGGAAAGCTCATTGTGCATGGGGAGTTTGAGAAAGCTTCTAGGAGGTGGTGACACTTCACTGGAACCCTAAAAGGTCTGGAAAGGCAGAGGGGTGCAGCAAGGGCATTTCAAACAGAGGGAAAGGTGGGGTGGGAACAAGTCTGGAGAGTTCGGGCGATGGTGAGAGGCTGGTGCTGAGAAGATACCAC
This sequence comes from Rhinolophus hipposideros, assembly GCF_964194185.1. Taxonomy (NCBI): domain Eukaryota; kingdom Metazoa; phylum Chordata; class Mammalia; order Chiroptera; family Rhinolophidae; genus Rhinolophus; species Rhinolophus hipposideros. The sequence continues at coordinate 26,937,099 of NC_138060.1, forward strand.
GGACATAATGCACTCGCTCACTTTTTACCCAGCACTTCATTGTTTTGAAAGCACTTCTCTTGTTTGCCTGTGGCAGCCTATGAGCTGGACAGGGCATCTCAGCAGAAGTTAATTTTACTCAAAAAAAATCACACAGCTAGGGTGTGGCTGAGCAGGCCTAGCTCAGCTGCTCCCCCATCCACCCCCTGCTGCCCTTGAAGGGAGGGGAGGTGGGTGAGATGGCACGGGAGGAAAAACGAGCACTCAGAAGCAGGCACATCTTGCTGTTAGAGGGCAGAACGGCTTAAAAAGAAAACAATTTTTCTTCATTCTGAAGCTGAAAAATGAGAGAGGAAATTTCAAAGATAAAGGCCCCCAAATGGAGAAAACAGCACTTCCAGCTCCACATTTGGGAATCATTAGCACAGAGGTACTGGCTGATTGATCTCCACTGCCTGGGAATCCAGAAGGAGAGATGTAGTTCCCTTTAGCACACTGACAGGCCTGAAACAAGGGCAGGACCTTGCGTTATGAAAGACACCCAGGCCCAGCTCGGATGTGTTCTCATGCACGCGCGCGCACACACACACACACACACACACACACCTAGGGGCAGGAAGGAGCCAAGAACCTGGAGTCAGGCCTCCCCAGGCTACAGCCCCAGATCTTAGTCTTCTGTGTCCTCAGACAAGTCTCCTGGGCTGTAATCAGGAAGTGATAATACCTGTGGCACAGGGCTGTTGGGACCGATCGAAGAGCACTGTGTAAACCTAGAAGAGAAGGTGGTAGGAACTATTCACAGGTATCACAGCAAGGCAGCTCCATCTGGAAGGAGGGAGGTTCCCAACACCACGGAACTAGGAGACGTGTGTCTAGAGCAGCGGTGTCCAAACTGCGGTCCACGGGCCAACTGCGGCCCACAATCCATTGTTAATTGGCCCACAGCAAATTCCAAAAATATATTTCGTTTACTTAAATAAACCAGGTTATGCAATACGTACTTCACCTCGAGTAAGTGGCCCGGCTGTTTGTGTATTTTACCGAATATGGTCCTTGGTGAAAACCATTGAAAAAAGTTTGGACACCCCTGGTCTAGAGTCTTCCTGGGTAACCCGAAACAGATCCCTTTCTCAGGGTAAAAAGGTTCCTTGGCCTTCTTTGGGAGAGGCCATCCAGACCCCTCCTCACAGTAACATTGTTCATTCCTCCAGCACATGTAGACCACGGGCCTGCCAGGTAAGCACAGCCTTGCAGTTGCCCTCAGGTTGTGCCTGGCCTTGTGGGGAAGACAGGCTTATAATTACAACACAACCAGACATTGGGATAAAGGACAGAGGAAGCTCAGACTCCTATCTTTGAGGAGTCCATGAAGACTTTCCAGAAGAGGTGATATTTTCACAGGGCCTGGAAAGCCAAATAGGTACTTTCCAGACGGAGAGGAGGGACAAAAACTTTCCAGATGAGGGTGACATCTGTGGTGAGGCCAGCCTGGAGATGGGGAAAGCTGGTGGTGGAGGTGGGGAAAGCTGATGGTGGAGGGGAGGCTGGGCAGGAGGTTTGTGGGGTAGCCGAGTGGAAGGCACACGAGGTGGACTGCGGTATGGCTGAGGGTACTGCTTAACCATTGTAGCGTTGCTCTGCAGGCATTTGTTATTAAGTAAGTACACACCTCGGGGGTCAGGCTTTGTATGAATCTGACTCTTTCCATCGCTCTGAAACAATCTTTCCTTTTCATGAAATCTTGCAGTCTGCTCCGATGTACCAGTACCTGGATAGGAAACTGTTCAAAGAAGCCTACCAGATTGCTTGTTTGGGGGTGACAGACACTGATTGGCGTGAGCTGGCCATGGAAGCTTTAGAAGGATTAGAGTTTGAAACAGCAAAGAAGGTAAGCATCTAGTCAGCAGAAGCTGGAACCTGGTCCTCTGAGGGTCCCTTGAAGAAGCAGAAAGGGGTCCAGGTGGCATTTGGAGAGGCAGACGCATACTACAGTGGGCCCTGGAGTTAGACTGACCTGGGTTTGGATCTCAGCTCGGCCACCTCCTAAATATAAGCGTTTCTGAGCTCGCTCATTTGGAAAATGAGGGTGACAATAGGCCCCATCGTTACGAAGTTATAAGGATCTAATGCGATAATGCCTGTAAAGCTTGTCACAGGAGAAGCATCTCATAGATTCTAGCTGTCACTCTTATTAGCTATCATTTATGTAAAGCACCTAGCTAAAAGCCTGGCACATAATAGGCACTCCATAAATGGTAGCTTTTGTTATTGGTGTAAGCACTTATTGGTATCAGGCCATTTATTACACAATGCTCTTTCTCTTGGCAGTCTGCTAAGTATGGTGGAAGAGATGGCCGAGCGTCAGGCTGACAGTAATGCCGCGGTGTCATTTCCGGGCTCGGTCTATCAAAACTACAGAAGTGGCTGAAAACAGTTGACCCCTTTCCACACATTAGAAAAAGCCCAGCTATGTCTCTGAGTTGGGTTTCTATCTGGAACCTGAAGTGTAAGGAAAAGGAATGACCTCCAACGCCCTCTCCCCTACTCCTCCCTTCCATCTGTATCTTCCCACTGCCAATTAATGAGCTACTCATTCTGCCCATACTACTGGGCTGGTAGGGGAGGCTTTGCAGAGGCATGTGATGCCAGCCCCGTGCTAGGCGTGAAAAGAGGGGAGTGGACCGAGACCAGACTAGGATCCAGAAGCCTGGGTGAGACTCAGCTCTGCCATTACAGGCTGGATGACCCCTCAGTCCTCCCATTGCTATAGTGGGGATGGTGAAGACACAGTGCCATCAGGCTTAACCGTCACATTGTAAAAGGGATTCTAAAAGTAGCAATGGTTGTACAGTGCTAGCTGTTATTCAAACAAGTACAATTATAATTATATAATGATTACATTATATTTTTATGTCTACTGTGTCAGGAAAGGGCTTTAAGAATTCAGAAGAGGGAAGAAACATTTCCATGGAGGGAGCTTCCCCCTCCTGCCCCACTCTGAAATGCCAAGAGGTATGAAGAATAGCAGAGGATTCCTAGACTATGTTTTGTTTTTTTTAAGCCTGGAATGAAATCAGCCAGCAGTGCTTAGCCCAGTGTTAGATGCTTAGCAAATGTTTGAATGGATGAAAACTGACCTTCCATTTGGTTAACACCTGCCCCCAATTCTGTATCCCCCACCCCCAAACATTCCCTGAGAATAGAAGTTATTGTATTAAATCCGCAAGATTTTGACCATAGACTAGGACTTGATCATTTTATCCAAATCCCTAGTCCCCAGCCTTTCTTTTTCTGCTTTGCCACGTCACTCAGGCACACGTGGAGGTGGAGTAGTTCCTGGCGATAGACTGCTGTCCCCACTAGATGGCAGCGGAGAGCTGATTAGCGCTGGGACGGTGCTCTGAGCAGAACTGCAAATGCTTCTCTGTTCCCATATTTCCTTCCCTGAGGTTATTCATGGGCCTTGTGACTGACCACTCGACCAGGGCACCCCTGACTCTGCAGAATGTGTCAGGGCTGAAGGAACTCGGAAACAGATTTCTCACTGTGGCAGGGAAGAAGTTGGTCCAGCGCCCCCCAGCTGGAAGGAGACCTAGGACTAAGACCTAGAATGCTCCTTTCCTCTCTGCCAGACATTTGCCAGGTTTCCCTCTCAAGTTGCCTTAAGGAAGCCCAGACCTAGAAGATAGCTTATAAGACCTCCACCAAAGAACACAGGTGTTCTTGGCCCTCCATCCCTTTGCTCATGTGATACCTGCCTTACCCTTTCAAGGAATTCCTCTCTAGGAATACCCATTTTCCAGGTCCCCATTCTGATGCTTTACTTAATCCTGCCTCCCTTCACTCGCCGTGCCCAGTGAATCTGTTCTCCAGGGCATCTAGTTCATACTTGCATAGCTCTTATCTCAGGGAGATTTAATGATCTGTTTAATCTGTCTGCCTCCCCTTTTAGAATATGGGCCCCTGAATTGGGGAGGGGGACAGGAGCCAAGTCATACTCCTCTCTGGGTCCCCAGCCTGACAGGATGTCTGGTCCTATGGTATGAGAAGGTGAAGTCACATTGTGGTCATCTGTGAGGCAGCCAGAGGCTGGTGACTTGCTCATTTCCCCAAGTCTTTTTAGGACAGACGATGTCGTGCAGCTAAGGAGAGGCTGCAAGCGGCCAGGGTTGTTCTGCATTTCATATTCTAGGGACTTCAGGACCTGCTGTCTCCTCTAGGTGTGTGTCAGCCCATTTCACATGGGGCAGTGTAAAGAAGCACAGCTGGGTAGAAATGTTGGCAGCAAAGCCACATGAAGATCAGCCTGACGTGGTGGGTTATGCTCCTCTAAACCCCTTGCAGAATCTGAAAGCAACAGAAGAGGCTTAGCTAACATCCATCTTCCTGAAGAGGGGTGCCTAAAAACTTCTGGTAGCCCATGGGTTAAAGTTTCTGGCTTTACTGTGAGTCCAAGGCAAGAGCTGCCCTTTTAGGATTTACGCAACAGTTTGCCTTCCAGGGACTTGGAGTGATTCATTCCCTGCCTCCCCCTTCCTTCCAGAAACCATCTTTATTCTTTCTCAGCTTTCCCCCTCCTCCTCTCCCTCCGTGGCTGTTCTTTGGGCTCTGGGTGCCCTCTGTTTATGCACTGTTGGGAAGCACAGCTGTCTACTGCTTTCCGTCCAAGTCACCAAGATGTACGTAGTCCCTGGTCAGTGTGTACGTCTTCCCCACTCCCGCTCTGGTGCACCACCTCAGAGTGTCACGCTGCCTTGTTCTTCCCTTTCGCATAGAGACTCCTCTAAGCAGGCACACTGCAGACTGCAGTATCCTAGTCTTGTTTCACCTAATCCCAAAGTGATTGATGCGCCCAGGGCTTCTTTGCTCTTCTTTGGATGGGCTAATCCCAGGGATAAAGCCGTGCCTCACTGGGTGGTATAACCCTCCTGAACACACAGTGATTAATCAATGCTTGCTTCTTTTCCCTCTTCACTGGCTCACTTTCTAAAGCTTGACTTCCCACCCCCAGCCAATCACCCACTTTTGAAGCCCAGAAAGCAGCTGATTTTCTTCTTTTATTTCTTTCCCTGTAGGCCTTCACCAGAGTACAAGACCTCCGATATTTAGAGCTCATCAACAGCATTGAGGTAAAGATGAAGTATTCTTCCTTCTCAGGAAAGCACAGATTTGCTGTCAGTGGCGTACAGGCAGCTCTTCAAGCAGGGAAGAGCTTTGAGGACACCTGAACAGAACCCACTGGTGTCTGGGTATCAGGGCCACAGCCTTGCCTGGGGCAGGCGGCAGAATGCCATGTGGGGGAGATAGCACATGGGAGCAAGGAGTGCAGTCTGTCACTTGGTAGCTGGGGGAGGCAGGTGGGTTCCTAATCTCTCTGAGCTTTGGGTTTTTGTCCGTGAAATGGGATGAGACCTACCTCGCAGGTTGCTGGGAGGATTAAATAGGTCCTTAGCAACTGGTTATTAGCTGGTTACCATCCTTTAGGGCTTTAATAACGCACCGGTGTAGGAGACATTTCCCAAGTGCACATGATCTATGCCCCACCCATAGCAATGGGGCTTGGGGACAGAAGTCTGCACTGGGCACCTGGGAGCTCTGGAGCCCTCCCCCCAGCCCACCATTCCCGGCTGAGAATAGCAGCCTCATCAGCCAAACCCTGATGGTGAGGGTGGGGGGCAGCTAAAGAGGCGCTTCTACGAGCACTGTTTGCTGGATGGTGGTAGACATGTTCTTAATTCCTGTGTATCTCAGTGCTGTCTGACTGTCTGTAAAAAGGCATACATATTTTTTCTCCTGAACAGATTTATTGTGAGGCTTTGGGAATGTGAGATACATTTGAATTCCCATATGGAAGCAGTGAGGAAATCAGCGAATGTCTTGTCCCTTCGATTCAGTTCAGCATAATAAACACGTGTTGTGGGCCAGGCCTGGTGCTGAGCCCAGTGGGTGGAGAGCTGAGTGGGAGAGGCCTGCAGGAGCTCACAGCCTGCTCAGCCTAATCGTTGCCATTTGCTGCGTGCCTGCTCTGCCCCCATGCATGATCGATGTGTACACGACTTTAAATCCTCACAACGACTTAATGAGGCAGATACTGTTCCTATCCCTATTGGATAAATAAGGACACAAAGGCTCAGAAAGGCTAGGTCATGTCCCCAAGGCTCCACAGGCAAAAGCTTGGTTCCAGTTCAAAGCCAATTCTCTCTCTCAGGCTCATGCTGTCTACTGTAGGCCATGCTGCCATCTAAGAAGTTTCTTCTGATGCAACCTCCACATACACTCTCTCTCTCCCTCCCCCGGCACCATCATAAGGAGTGTCTGTGTCTTCTGTTGCTTACTTACCTGCACGATGGTTTGTTCAGAACCATCTACCCGTAATGCCCAGTTTTACTTATGATCAGGGGTGGCAGTTGTCAATCGTCTGGTCTCTATCTAAAGATCTTAATCTGAAGCCGTGGAACATAATTTTTCTCTATGCACAGGTAACCGACCTCTTTGAGGGACTCCTTTCATGATTTACCAGCTCTTACTGAGTTCCTGTCTTATTGCTGCCTCTTCTGTGCTATGAGCTGCCGGTCGGTTAAAGTAAACTTGTAAGAATTGTCTCTTGAAAAAGAGTAAAGGGCCTTCGAGTGAGGACACATTTGGGCTGCTCTGAGGCCTTAGTTGCTTGTTTCTAGGCACTCGGTATTATTCCGAAGAACTGAGTTTCCTTACGAGGCTCCTTTGACAGGTGAGCGGTAACTGTACTAGTAACTGGAGGAAGACTGTCCGCCCAGATGGCTTCACGCATGCTGAATATGCGTAAATCATTTTTCTTGATCGTGGTGATATTCTGTGGCCTAGAGAAGATTATGGCCTAAATTCCATGCCTAGTGAAACCTATTTCTTTATCTCACTGCAAGATTTTAACTCATTTCCTACAATTAGGAATTAGTTCATTTGGTTGATTAGCCTAAACTATGTGTAGTTTCTTTTTGTTTTTTTTAAAATTATTTCTGTCAGTGGGGAAGCATGTTGCCTCCAGCTGTTAAAACTTTCACCAGCTTGTCTGGGAGTTTGGTTCAACGTCTCATCTTCCTCCACTGTGATACACTTGCTAGAAAACAAGCAAAAGGAAACTGCTGGGGATGAGATTGGGTGCTGTTGAGTGTTTACAAATAGTTGAGCTGTAGACTCATGAATGTTCCCTAACACAGGAGGAAGGAGTATGCCAGTTATTCCCCTTCATCCTCAGCACTGCTAGGATGTGTCTGTGTTGGGGGACCATCACTTATTTCCGAAGGTGGTGGTATGTGGTGCAAAGAGCATCTGGACTCGGACTGAGCCCAAATGCCAGCTCTGTCTGACCGCCACCTGCTCCTCTTCTGAATCTCAGCTTCCCTCAGCAGGGTGCCTCGTGGTACAACCCCCCCTTGGGTCCCTGGGGGAAGTGTGTACCGGGGCCGAGTGGGTGCTCGCATGTGGCATCACTCCCCTTCACATTAGAGACAGGACACAGTAAGGCTCGTTGTCTTATTTTGTTGTTCTTCTTCTTGGGAAGAACCCTACACTTTCTCCTTGTCTGCCATCATTGTGAGTCACGACCCAGCCAAACCACGCCTGGGGCCTTGAGAGATCTTGGGAGCTCCAAGGAGTGGGCAGTACACACCATCCTAAGTATGCAGTTGTTTCCTTAGAAGAATATGGAAGAAAGCAGCCCTGAGGGATTTCCATTAAACAAACAAAAGTTTGTATCTCTTTTGATCGTCCCTCCTCTGGAAAAAACACCTGCTTTTGTTGTTAAGCATTCCCACCAGAAACCTAGGTGAGAGACACAACAGCCCAGGAGCCAAGTGTAGGTTCCAGTAGGAAGGCCCAGGGGCTTAACTTGAAATAGCAACATCTAACCTTTGTAAAGGCTGCTTCCTGCCATGGCTGCAGAGGCCATTTCCTGTGCTTCTAATTTTTCCAGGAGAGGAAGAAGCGGGGAGAGCCCAACAATGACCTGTTTCTGGCAGATGTGTTTTCCTACCAGGGGAAGTTCCATGAGGCCGCCAAACTGTACAAGAGGAGTGGGCACGAGAACCTCGCACTGGACATGTACACTGACCTCCGCATGTTTGAGTATGCCAAGGTAAGACCCCAATGTCCCAGCTGGAGCTGCCCCGTGGAAGCCACCAGCGTTCTGACACTGTGGTGTCCAAGTTGTTTACCCCAAGAGGTGGTACAGACAGAAAACGGCAATGGAGGACAAACTGGTAGGCAAAGGAACCATCGATGATCACTGGTTGAAGATAATCTAAAATTGACCCTCCAGGGTGACATCAAAGGGACAGAATATGACAGTTCAGCTCTTTGTCATGACAGAACTGGCTGGACTGTGAGTGTGAACCAGCAGAGTTCCTTCGTTAAGTGTTCAGAGTTAGGACATTAGGATTGTGTCTCACAAATTCTCTCAAATCTTGGTTAGAAGCCACCGAAAATCAGTGTCCTCAGGCCCGAGCTGTTCTGCCAGCCTCATACAGGACAGTGTGCTTCACCTTGGCCAAGGTTTCCTAAACATCTACTCTGAGTGGTTCTGGCCTTCACACTGGGCCTTGGAGACGCTATGATCCCCCTGCCCTCTGGCGCTCGCGCAGTGTGCTTCCCGGCACCCGGACGGGTGCAGTATGGCGCCCACCCATCAGCAGGGGTGATGGTGGAGATCTCCCCTTGCATTTGGAGGGCCCCAGCAGGTATGGGTGCATGAAGGAGAGCTTCCTGGAGCAGGCTGAGGGCTTGTATGAGCATGAGTCCCACTGAGGAACCCCATGCCAGGTCACTTGCAGTTCAGCCTAACACGAGGTGAAAAGAACCTTGGCCCCATCAAGCAACCAGGCTCTTCCTTCCACTGAGGTGCTTTTGTTAGCCTGCCTTTCCTCGTAGTGTCAGAAGAGGCTTCAGAATGTTACTAAATGAGTCATCAGCCACAACCAATTAGTGGCTATTAATGTCAGTTATCTAGCTCACAAGTTCAAGGTGGAAAATCCTCCCCATTTTTTTCCTGCTCTTCTATTCCTAAAGGTGGCTGTGCTCTTTTATCTTCCACCATCTATGAGAAGGGGGCGGAAGGTTGTGTCTGGTCACTGTGATGTGGCCCAGGGGTTTGTGGTCATCAGTACCTGGACGAGCACCTGGTCCCCAGCCTGTCTCTTCACCTTGGTGGTTCCTTCACACCATCCCCCAGATCTGGGTACTTCAGGTTCCTCCACTTTGCCCTCTTCAAATTTTTTACACCCCCTTACACTCCCAACACACGCATACACAGTTTAACACTGCAGTCATACTGAGAACACCTAAATCAGTGCATCTCTTTCTGGGGATAACCTTTAAACCGAGGCCAAAACTGAAGCTAAAGAACTGAATCCTCGGGGTAGAACTCAGGCATTAGGAGAGCTGGCTGTGGTGGTTCTTTGGAACCTCGGAAACCTCCAGTAGCATCTGTGGTGCAGTAGACCGCATCCCACCTTGGCGTCCAGAGAGCCCGTGTGAGTCCTGGTCCTTCCGATGCGTGGCTTGGGGAAAGCCTCTTGATTTTGCTAAGCCTCCATTTCCTTCTTGCAGAGTGACATGGCTGCAGCTCAGCTTAGTTCTGAGAATTGTACAAAATAATGTATGAGAAAGCCCAAGCTTTACAAAGGCCAAGCTGTAGAGAGGTTAGGAAAATGAGAGCTGCCAAGCATGACCACAGAGTGGCTGTTCTTCAGACCTCTCCCTGGTCAGCCTCACTCCTGCCCCCACACGGAGGCCCCTCCTCACGCTTTGGGTGGGCTTTGTGCTCCCACACTCTCCCGCCCAGAGATGCAGCCCATTTACACACTCCATCTGGTCTGCCTCTCTATGAAGGCAAATACCTGGGGGTTGTTTTCAGTGGTAGTTTTTTGCTTTTTTCTTTTTAAATCACAATTCCAAGTAGGTTGGGTCTGTTTCAATTCCCTTCCCCCAATAGTTTGAGAAAATGTGTACATGCACATTATGTTGGGGGTGGAGGGATATAGTACTTATTAACATGGCATGTTTTTGTTTATTTGAAACTTGCTTCCCAAGGTTCAATCTGGTTTTCAGAAAATTTTTAAATTACATTCCCACGTACAAATAAATTGTATGCTTTCTGGATAAGTGACATGTTTATATGGTGATAAAGGGAATTATAATGCTCTTAACTCTTATGTAGTATGTCCTTATCAAAATCACCAAGCATGAGAACACTGTTTAGTCTCATTCATCACTCCCCACAACCTCTTTCTGTCTACTTTAGGGCAAAGTCTTTGCCATGCCCCCAGATAATGTGTAAATTAGCTTCATGGAACCAAAGAACCTTTGAAAACCCAGTTTGTTGAGCCTTGAAGGAACCATTTAGACTCAGCTTCAATTAGGTCGGAGTTCCTGGAACGGGACTGTTGGGCTAACGGAGGCTCCCTCAAGCCTGTGAGCTGTGTGCCTGGCTGGTCTCCTCATTGACGACCCAAATTTATGGCTCGCTTTTGGTCTCTGACCCTTCTCCCTACGGTCGCAGCAAGTCCACTTGGAAGGGCATTTCTGATCTCGTACGATGCCTGTTTTCCCCAGCTGTTAACCTCATCTAACCAACTAGGTTAGCAGAGCTTCCAGCTTTGCGTTGGCATAGAATACATGTTCTAGTAGCTGCTGAGAAGAAAGACTGTATCTGGAATGGCCCAAACTAGCCATCTTCAGAGAGTTAGTGGCTTTTTTCCAAGCCCCTTTCCTTTCCCCTGGGTGAACTCCAGAGGGACCGAAGGCCAGCGAGGTGGGCCTGTCTTTTATTGGCTCCCAGCATCTGGGTAGATGATGTTCTTTCCTCCCCTTAAAATAGTTGGTTGCCTTAGGCCAATCTAATATATTATTTTAGGGGCTACACAATTACCCTGAAAGCAAATGGAAAAAAAAAGAGAGAGAGAGAGAGCTAATTGTTCAAATAGGTTTTTAGCATACCTTGACTGCACTTTCCTGACAGATGAGTGCTAATCATGGGGAAAGCAGTGCTTTTTTTGTACTTTGTGAGGTTGACACAGCGCACTCTCTGCAGGGTACATTATTCCTAAGACAAACCGCTTCTTACCGGTAATGCAGATCTGGGCTCTCAGCGCTCTCAATTTCCCTTTTTGAAAAGCCCCACCTTTAAAAATGTCAGCACCAAAGCTGCCTCAACTATGACAAACTCCCACGTATATATTTTGGGAAACTATCCTGAAAAGAGGTGATTTTCTGAGGCTGTTTCTCACGCATTCTAGGGCCAATCCCGGGAAGCTGGGCCTGGCCCTTCAGAGACCCCTTGTTGTGGTGGAAGGAACATGGGCCCTCACGCTTTGACCTCTTTGCCTCCAGATCCATAGGCCTCTCTTCCTTCAGAGCTTCTCTCCAGGCCCCATTCCCCGCCTCAGATCCCTGGTGTCCTCCTGCTGTCCCCACTCCTGCAGACCTGAGGTCCAGACAGGGTGATACTATCCAGTGGAGAAGTAATTAACCAAAAGCATTTGTGCTTTTTATCCACCCTAGGCAAATATCTGGGGGCAAAACCAATGGGATGATGCTCTAAGTTCAGGCAACAGACGTGAATCAGAAAACTGATAGAAATAGCACTTCCAGTGTGGTGGTGACAGAGGGGAGGGGACAAAGAGGCCCTCCTTGACTCAGTGGATCGTTTTGTCTAAGTTGAAGGGACCACATGCTCAGCTTCACTCTGAGGCATGTAGTATGATCCCTGTTTATCTGAATAAATATTATAGGTCTGAGTATTCAAAATTGTACAACCAGATTGTAGAGTCACTATATAGCAATAGTCACATATACATCAAACTATATGAGAGAGAGAGAGAGGAGAGAGAGAGAGGAGAGAAAGTAACCTGATCATAAAGCTTCCACACTGCGGTTTGTGTACAGTACTGTGAAGAGTCTGGAAAGTGCTATTTAGCTGAAGAACAAATGTCCCTTAGTTGGAAGGGCAGGAAGTGCTGAGGCCCCCAGTCCTTGACGCTGTCCCGGTACCCCCAGGGGCACCTATGGGGCGGACTGTGAGCACCCCTCCCTGACACCTGGGACGGCCCCCCCCAGTCAGCCACGCAGGGATGGGCCCACACTTGTATCCTGATCGCCTGCTTCAGCCAAATGGAGCCTTTGCTTGCTCCAGCTTTCGGCAGCCTGACGTAATGCTGGCAGCAGGAAGTTCTAATTCGGAGTGTTTTTGTTTGTTGTGCTTCCTCAGGATTTCCTTGGATCTGGAGACCCCAAAGAAACAAAGATGCTAATCACCAAACAGGCTGACTGGGCTAGAAATATCAACGAGCCCAAAGCCGCTGTGGAGATGTACATCTCGGCGGGAGAGCACGTCAAGGCCATTGAGATCAGCGGCGACCATGGCTGGGTCGACACGTAGGTTTTCAGTCCCTGCCCCAAGAAGCATTTGGCGGCATATCATGTCATGTCAGCTCTTTGTTTTGACTGACAAGGAAAAAAAATAGTGTTTCTCTAAATATCTAATCCGAATGTGGTAGTAACTAGGGTTTTGGGAGAGACAGAGATTGAATGAGGCATTTGGTGCCTTTGAGGAGCTTAGCAAATTCCTCGGGGGAAAGGGTGGGAGGGAGTGAGGAGGGGGAGACACCCAGGTGTTGTCATTGCCATTCCTTGAGCCCTCCCTATGAGCCAGGCACTGCGGTACCTTGCAAGTATCTGGTTCTCCCCTCCTCTGCCCTCTGCACCCTAAGCGTGGGTGTTTCCATGCCCATCTTCCACATGAGGAAACCAAGGCTCAAGGACCAAGTGATCACACAAAGCAAAATAGCTGGGATGTCGTGAAGCTGAGCTTCAAACTGACCTGGCCAACGCCAAGGCCCATAACACCTAAAATGGTAGGAACTGGAAAAGAACAAGAAAAATTGCTGGCACCTCAGGAAAGGAGATGTGAATTTTCACGGGAGGAACCATAGATGTATTCTAGAAGGTAGTCACATGAAAGGCCTTGAAGCATTTTAAGAGGCAGAGCTGGTAGGAAGGGGCAGAACATGCAGGCCAGAAGAGCAGCAGAAAACGAACAGGTTGGCTGTGGTTGGAATAAAAGGTGTAGGTGTGGGTGGGTGAAGGACAGCTGACTGTGAGCAGGGGGCCTAGGAGGGTCTCGGGTGCCAAACAGGCATTTAGATTTGTCAGTGAGTAGCAAGAATCCCTTGTCAGGGCTATGCTGTGGGAAGCCCACTTAGGCGGTGGGTGTAGAATGGAGGTGAAAACTACAGGAAGGGAGACCAGACGAGTGGCAGTGCAGTAGACCAGGGAGAAATATGGTGGCTGAGGGAATGAGCGAGGCAGGGAGGAGGCAGAATTGACAGAATGGGGTCATCGGGTGGGGCCAGGCGAGGGGGTTGCAAGCCGGTTCTGAGCTCTGGGCCTGGTAGTGGGAATGCCACTCGCCAAGGCAGAGAACAGAGGAGAGAGTAGGCTTGGGTGGGGCTGCCGGACAAAGGATGGATTCAGTGTTGGGTCCCTTAGAGCATCAGATCTCCAGGGGGAAGTCAGGGAAAGTGGGCTTCATGCGCATACATGTATGTGTATGTGTGTGTGTGCACATATTTGTGTGTGTGAGAGAAAGAGAGGGGTAACGTGTGCGTAGTATATGTGTGCACGCTGCCACAGCTGTTAGAGAGCAGGTGAGGGAGCGGCTCCTGAGGTGGGCTCAGTCTGAGCCCTAAAGGCTGTTGCCTGTCCTGTGGTCCACAGGGAGTGGTGGCCCAGACAGGACCTGGGGAGGGAAAAGGGCTGGTTAATATCTAAATCACCCCTGTGAACCCCACCATGTGGTCAGCGTGTGTGTCCAAGAATAAAGTTTCTTCAAGAAAGAGACACAGATTTTGCCCCCCGATTTATTCTTTCCACAAAAGTGATGGTACAGGAGAGAGCCAGGCAGATTTAAGTCCCGCTCTCTCCTCTAGTTTTTCACTTCTCTTTCTTTTGCAACTGATATGTATCAGGTTACGTTGAGGAGAGACTTAACTAGTTCAGGAAAGAGACATTCAGCATGTTTTGCCCTTTCCAGGCTGTAAAAGTGTCTCTTCTTCAGGGACATTTGATTTGATGGGTGGGGCTGAGGGGGTTCTAAGGGGTTGCCTGTGCCATCTTTCCCTAAAAATGTGTCGCTTCTCTGCTGAGAAGTGTTATTTTTAGATGTCATTATTATTCTAAGTACAGATTGACAGGCCTCCCTGAGCTTGCCTGTCTCTGAGACAGGGATCTGTTACAGCTGCTTCCCTTTCCTTTCTCACAAAACGCAAGCTGGGTAGGACCCCTTTCTCCTGGGAGAGCTGGGTTTACTCCAAACCCTGGCCTGACCAGGGGGAACAAACATGTTCCATTCAGCCCCCATGTCCCCACAAGCAGTGGGAGAGCCGGTCACCACTGGGGAGAAGTGGTGAGCCAGCAGTCCCTGTGGCCCCTCCCCCGTGGTTAGCACCTTGGCCTGGAGAGTTGGCACAGCCAGGATTTCCTGCAGGCCTTCCTTCCAGAGCCCAGAGCAGGCCCCACGCATGCCGCTTCCTGTAGAGGTCACCTCACTGAAGAATTGTCATGCCTCTGCCTCTACTTTCTCATGAGAATTCCCCAAACCATGGTGGGAAGAGCACTTTGCCACTTCCTGGCTGCAGTCTTGGGCAGGTTGCTTCCCCTTCCACCCTCTTTAGTGTTTTCATTTGCAAGATGGGAATAACAGTACCACCTCATAGGGTGGTGGAGATTCAATGAGATGACCCATGTGAAAACTCATGGTGCTCTGCTTGGCGCAGTAGGTGATCAGTAGATGTTCACTTCACTCCCCAGATCCTGCTGCATAGATTAGTAACTCCTATGGAAGGGACATGCAGGGGAGGCGGGGCATGGTGTCCTTCAGCAGGCAACCTCTCCCAGTCACTAGGACTGGTTTCGGAATGTGTCTTTTTTTTTTTAAGATTTTATTGGGGAAGGGAAACAGGACTTTATTGGGGAACAGTGTATACTTCCAGGACTTTTTTCCAAGTCAAGTTGTTGTCCTTTCAATTTTAGTTGTGGAGGGTGTCGTTCAGCTTCAAGTTGTCCTTATAGTCTTAGTTGTGGAGGGTGCAGCTCAGCTCCAGGTCCAGTTGCCGTTGCTAGTTGCAGGGGGCGCAGCCCATCATCGCTTGCGGGAGTCGAACCGGCGACCTTGTGGTTGAGAGCCCACTGGCCCATGTGGGAATCGAACCAGCAGCCTTCGGAGTTAGGAGCACGGAGGTCCAACTGCCTGAGCCCCCGGGCCTGCCCTGGAATGTGTCATTTAATAACTCATTATTAAATGAGTTAAATGAGTTATTAACTCATTTAATAACCCCCCTCGAGCACCAGGGACTGTGACACCATACTGAGCCCTGGGAACATCGGCATTAATCAATACAGAGCCCGCCCCGGAGAAGACCCAGGAGCCTACGCCGCTTCCTTCCACAGGAGGCCATCTCCTCCCTCTGTGCTCGCCTCTCCAGGTTAATTGACATTGCCCGTAAGCTGGACAAGGCCGAGCGGGAGCCCCTGCTGATGTGCGCTCACTATTTTAAGAAGCTGGATAGCCCTGGCTATGCTGCTGAGACCTACCTGAAGATTGGTGACCTGAAGTCCTTGATTCAGCTGCACGTGGAGACCCAGCGCTGGGATGAGGTGAGGGTAGAGCATGCCTCATGGGTTAGGGGGCCCCGCCTAAGCCCTTGGCCACAGGGGGCTTTTGGGGGTTTGGATGGAGAGCAGATGCCCTCATTGTGGGAACGGCAATCAGGAGACTTAACCTCATTGCAGTCAGAAGACTTAACCTTGAATTCTCTGAGCTAGATTATCTTAGAGGGCCTTTGGTACTAGCTTTCCATTTGTTCGTTCATTCATTCATTCATTCATTCATTCATTCATTCATTCATTCATTCATTCATAAAAGCTGTATGGATTGTGGCTCTGTTCCAGGCCTGTGATAGAGACCAGGGATGTGAGAGTTAATGTGACAGCACCCAGTACCTGCTATTGGTCTGAGTTGCCTCTGGCCAGCACCAAAGGCTAATGCCTCGCTGACATGGAGACACACCTGTGTGACATTTAAAACCTTCTGGGCGGCATTTTGGCAGAAAATGTCACCCACGCATTCCAGGTGCAGGCTGCCAGAGCAATTTCAGGGGTCAGGCTCCTCCTCCTTCTTGCCTACCTGCCACTCCCACTCCTGATCTAGGCTCCTCTGGCCGGAGGGACAGGTGAGAAGAATTAGCCAGGTCAGCAGGAAAGATGGCTGAGGCGAGGCTGTGGAAGCCGCTGTGTGCTGCCCTTGCTGTGGCTTGAACGCACCTTCCTACTCATGGGCTGCCTGTGTCCTGGATTGAAATTCATCCCCGAGAGGATTAGAGGCTGCGCCCTAAGTCCTTAGCCCGCCTCATCTGCCCAGCATGGTCTAGTTTATAGAGCCGGAGCGAGACCTTTTCTAGGTGTGATGGGTCTGACTCCTGTCTCCCCTCTGAGCCGCTCCATTTGGTGAGGTGACAAGGTCACGGATGAGAAAAGGTGGGGCTAGGGACAGAGGCAATAATGGCTTCTCAAGATGAATTTATCAGGAGATTTCTGAAGCAGCATAAATTAGAACATCTTGGAACCACTCAGTCCTGGCTGTATGTCAGGCAAACTTTCTCCCATTGCCACATACTGTCCCCTGTGACTCATTTCCGATTCTCCTGGCCTGACAGGTGGTTCTGGGGCTTAGATAAGCAGTCACTGGGTCCCATGCAGCACCAATCCACCGTCATCTTTGACAGCTAATACACAGGATGATGATAATGTCAGTTCTGTTTCCTTAGGTGTCGCCTGCAATTAAAAGAAATCTGTTTGCAGCGCCACAGGAGCCCACGCAAACCCTCAAAATAAAATGTTTCCGATTCTGTGCCGCTTCTATGGTCCAGAAACAGACTGTGTTGTGTAGTGAATCCAGTTGCTTGCATATTGCTGTTAATTGCCTTTTGTTTTCAAAGAGCTGATTTGTTTTTGCGTTTCTGGGGGTGGTGGAGGGGAGGCACTCTCCCCCTCTGAGTTGTCAGGGCTGGCAAAATATGACATCCCTAATGGATTCAGCCAAGTGCCATGTTTTCATGGGGACTGTGGGGGCTGCTTTATTACGAATGCATTTGCTCCTTCCTCCAGGCCTTTGCTCTGGGCGAGAAGCATCCCGAGTTTAAGGATGACATCTACGTGCCCTACGCTCAGTGGCTAGCCGAGAATGATCGTTTTGAGGAAGCCCAGAAAGGTAGGCCACGCAGACTAGCACCATGCCGAGGGCCCTGCCCAGATACACATTCCAGGAAGGCTGCCGAGCCCCTCCCATTGTAGGCCCTAAGAAGCATGACTTTATCTGGGGACGCGATGTGTTTAGTAGTGAAACCTGGGAAGGAATGTAGTGGAAAGAACGTAGGCTTTGGAGTCAGACACACCTGGGTCCATGACTCACCTGCCTCAGGACCTCAGGCAGGTCCTATCTCCTCTCTGAGCAAAGCACCGTGCACACGAATCTGTCTTTCCATTTAATCCTCACAACAGCCCTGTGATGGAGGTACCATTTTGTAGATGAGAAAACTGGAAGAGGAAAAGGAATTTGCCTGAAGTCCCACCGCAAGGAAGTGGCAGAGAGGGAATTTGAGCCAAGGCGGGGTGAGGACAAAATGAGAGGACTCCTACAGAGTCTAGCGCTGTCTCACCTGCCACTTTCCTCTACCACGAATAGAAACTTGGATTCTCTTTCTGGCTCAGATAAATGGGGTGTCCTCTGCTCCTTGGCATTTCCCCTGGTAAAGTGGGCCGCTCACCAGGTGTGGCAGTTTCTGAAAGAGGAGTGAAAGGGAGTATAGAGCTTTAACTGGTAATAATAATTTCAAAATGTGACTGCCTTCTCTGTGTCAGGCACTGGCTGGGCCCTTATCTGTGTGTAGTTAATCTTAAATCTCTGCAGCAGCCCTGCAGAGACACAAAGCCAGAGAGTGACACAGCCCGAATTGGGCCAGGATCCGTCTGGCTAGGGAACCTGATTCTTCTGCTAGGTTTTGCTACCTCTTTAGGAATTCTTCGAATTGAAGTTGGGTGTGTCATATTCCATAGCATCCCATTTACATGTGGTTTGGTAGCGGTTGCCACTCCAGACACATTTTGGAACAGACGTCTCCCTGTCGGAGTTCCTCAGCTAAAAGCCCCCTTTGAAGGACAGCGTGTTCTCCCCTGCTTCAGCATTTCCAGAGCACCCAGTTGTTGAAGTATCTGCATGTTTGGGCAAAACATATCAACCTATCCATCTGTCTGTGTCTGCCCTTCCAAGAATCTATCGCCATAGTAACTTGGTACTCAGACAAGAGACTGGAGATGAGAGTGGAACAAAGGCCAGACCTTTTCCTTCTCTAAAGCTGAAGATTTGGATCTAAGCTGAGTGCTCACATGTGGGCAAATGTCACAGCTGGAAGTGCTTCCCTGGCAGTTCCCAACGACCCAAGGGTCTGGCACATAGTAGGTATAGGAAGTTTCTCTTAAATGGATGTAGGAACGATTGAGAGATTATTTCTTTGCTTGTTTTCACAAATGTTTGGTTGCTAGAGCGAAGCCAAAATTTTTTCAAGATTGTCATCAAAACAACTCAGTTGACCGATTGAGGACTTGAGTTGGGCTCAGTTCTGTGACCTCGGGCATGCCACTTTACCTCCACCTCGCAGAGCACAACTTAAAAAGTCAGGTCCTGTTATGTGACCTCAGAAGTCACAAGGCTTGGCCCTGGAGTGGGGCAGGGGCAAAACCTCACTGATAAAGAGCAACAGTTTCATCCTCAGACTTGGCCCTGCAGTTTGGTCCCTCAGGTTTTCCTGGCTGCCATGCCTTTCCAAAGTCAGTTGCCTTTTCCCAGCCAAAAAGTAGCATATCCCACTGTAGTTTTTTCAGGATGTAGCCTCAGTTATTTATAGCCTTCGGCCTGAGAGGCGCATCCCAGCAACGAAGTGCCACAGATGGTCTCGAGTGTCCTACGTCTCCAGCAAGCAGCCCCTTGCGAGCCCCGCAGGATTCCCTCCAACTCCCCCAACCGCGTGTGCTTTTGTGCCCCCCCAGCGTTCCATAAGGCCGGGCGGCAGGGGGAAGCGGTCAGGGTGCTGGAGCAGCTCACACACAACGCCGTGGTCGAGAGCAGATTTAATGATGCTGCCTGTTATTACTGGGTGCTGTCCATGCGGTGCCTCGATATCGCTCAAGGTAAGTGAACACCAGCCAGGCCCTCTCTGGCACCAAGATAAACATCGAGAAAGCTGGGACGTTTTAATTAAAGCCCTGGGCTTGTTTATGGGGTGTATTGTCCGAAACCCTGCCTTGAAGAGGCATAATCTGGTGTGTCCTCTTTTTCCCGTTTGCCCGTAAGCTTCAGGATGGGATGAGGGCCCTCCTGGGGTTGCAGATGGGAAGTCCTGCCCTGTGTTGCTAATTCAGAACATACCGATCCCCTGCTACCTGGGAGCCCATAACTGGACTTGAGCGAGCTCTGGTTTTAAAAACATATATGTAATGAAGAGATGAAAAAGAGATCACTTTACAAATAACACACTCCAGATTCTGACTCATTCCAGGAGGAAAATAGTTTCAAAGTTGCTTTCTTTCACAAGACTTCCCATGATGCTCTGAGGGAGTTCTGGAAGAGGTGGAGGGGACAGGGAAATGTCTTTACTTGACCAAGGCCAACTGCAGGAATGGGAAAACACTGGAATCGGAGGCAGCTAGGTGACTTGGAACAAGTCACAGTCCCTGTCTGTAGCATGGGGGGTAATCTTACCCCGCTTCCTTCCTAAGTCTGCTGTGAGCCTCACAGAAGCCATGGTTATAGTTTGATAAATGTCAAGCCCAGGTGTAGGATGGCATTTTTCTGTTTTGGCCAATGGTCTGCGCTTTTGATAAGGAATGGCACAGCAGAAAGAGGCTTGAGGTGAGCATGAATAAAGTCAACGCCTGCCCACGCTCCCCACCAGGCTTCTCTGGTAGCCCTGGGTCCCAGTGGTCACCTTGCCCCAGCTGGTGTTCTCCCAGCTGGGTGTAGCGTGGGGTCGGGGAGAACCTGCAGGAAATATCCTCAGACTTTCCCGGACCATGTTTTCTGACAAGCTGAGACTTTGCTTGTCTTGGGACGGCCCCAGCTCCTAAACACAGCACCTTTGCCATTCACTGCACCCCTTTGCCACTCTCCCCAGCGTAGGTCTGGTGTAGAGGGAGAACTGGCACCAGCAACGGTGCCATTCCCTAGCCCTTCCTTCTAGACACAGTTTGACTTGTCTTCTCCCTCCTGCCCTCCTGCCTTCCCACTGCACACCACAGATCCTGCCCAGAAGGATGTGATGCTTAGCAAGTTCCATCACTTCCAGCACTTGGCCGAGCTGTACCACGGCTACCATGCCATCCAGCGGTACATGGTAAGGTGGCCAGGAGACGGGTGCCTGGCGGGGGAGCCGCTTACTGAACTAGGCGCACTGACATGTGTTAAAGAGCAACAGACCTCTGGATGTAAAGTAAACCCACTGGGCAGGGTGACCTGCCGAGAAATCCTGCTCTCCTCCTGGGAGACAAAATTTGATTTTCTTTGATTAGCTACTTGTTTGACATGTAGCAAGCTGTGAGCTTCTGAATTAGCAAGTCAGAGCTAGAATGGGTGGGTCTTTCTAGTTGCTTGCTTCAGGTTTGGGGGACTCAGGCCGACTCTGGGTTAGTCAGACAAAGGGCTGCCTCTGAAATGATCAGGACATTCTGTGGGGCTCTCTCTCCTAGATGGGTAAAGTCCCAGCTGTAAGCAAAGACCTGAGGTCCCTCCCTGGCCCTGCCACTGGCTTGCTGTGTGACGTTGAGCTATTTACTTCCTCTCTCTGGCCCTTAGTTTCCTTCTCTATAAAACAGGAGTGTTGGCTTGATCTTCAGAGACCCAAATAGTTCTTTTTAGTTACTCCTTGATTATTTTGATTAAGCCATTTTAAATCTACCTCCTTCCAATGGAGGACAGGTGACAGATTGTCATCAGCTTCCTCATTTTGTGTATCCTCAGTCACTTAACAAATATTGATTAAGCTTCTAAGTGTTGATTAAGCTTCTACAATGTGAGCTTATCCTGTGCTGATCAGCCTGGAAGATAATATCAATAACCAACCTTTAGTGAACACTTACTGCATACGAGGCAATGTGCTGAGGACTTCATTGTATTAACTAAATCAAAGCTTTTCAGCCACACTGAAGTAAGTACTATCATCCCCATTTTAGAGATGAGGAAACTGAGGTGCTGGATAGAGACATCCCACAGCTAGTAAGTAGGAGAGCCAGGATTTGAACCCAGACAGTCTGGCTCCATAGCCTGTGCTTTTAGTCTCTCCCTGCCCCTGCCCTCTAACTTTGAGAAGGTAGACCACTGGCTTAACACCCAGCTCCACTGTGTGACCTTTGGCAAGTTGTTTACTTTCCTCTGTGCTTGTGCTTCCTTCTCTATACAATTGGGGGTAATAACAGTACCTACTGTACGGGGTCGTTGTGAGGATTAAATGAGTTAATATTAGAAAAGCACTTGAAAGGGTGTCTGGCACAGAGTGACCCTAGGTGAATGTCAGCTTCTCCTACTGCCCGGTACAGAGGCTTCAAAAGAGGTTTCCATTGGTCTGCTCTCTCAGGTTGAGCAATTTACAGTTCTTGGACCATCTCAAAGGCCCGGCCTTCCACGTGGGCACCTCTTTGCCCCTCGTTTGTGCTGAACTCTCAGCACATTGTTTGTCTCTGGGGAAAGTCTGACAAGAAAGTCTCCTCTGATAGGCTCTGCCTGAGCCATCCATCAAGCCTGCTTCTCATCTCTCACCCACACTAGGGTCAGTGGTCTCAAGGGACCTCATCTTCCCTTACAGTCCTTTCAGGGCCCCTTAGCTCACCTGGAAAGAAGACACCCCCAAAAAAAGACCCCAGACTCAACTTAGTCTTGAAAGTCGGCCCCAGCTCAATCTCAACTTGCCTGAGCGACACTGGAGCCCAGCTCTTTCTCTTCTCACTCTTCCTCCTCTACACCTGGGGATGTGGGCTTTGGGGGTGGATCTCCTCTCTGTAACACCTGAGCTCTGCTCCAGGACCTACGTGCAACTGTTGAGCTTGTGACAGCTTCACACTACCTGGTAGCCCTGGCTGTTCATTCTAGTAAGGCTTCTTTGGGCCATTCCTTTATTCAACAAATGCCTGCTGTGTGACAGGACACAGTGGTAAACAAGACATCGTCCCTGCCCCTGAGGAGTTCCTAGTCTAATAACAAGCAGTTGCAGTACAGTTCCCCCAAAGAAAAGCTTAGAGGCCTAAGAAGACTTCCTGGAGGAGGTGACCCCTAAGCCAAGAGCATGGAGATAAGTAAGAATGGGGCAAGTGAAGAGGAGAAGGAAGGACATTCCTGACAGAGGTCACAGCATATGCAAAGGCCTGCAGGTGGGTGGTATTTTAGGGTTTGGCCTCAGGGCCCAGCAGAGCAGCTAGGATTCAGAGCAGATTGGAAAGGAAAGCAGCAGAGTTTTCCTGAGATCATGGCTTCTTTCCCAGAGGACAGGTGTTCATCCTGAGGTGTTCAACCTCCTCCCTTCACCCTGTACTTCCTGGGACATTTCTTAGCTTCCACAGATAGTACAGTGTAACCAGAGGTAGGCTTCTCCCTGGCTCTCACCCAGAAAAGGATACAGGCTCAGGTTTTCTTGGGTTCTTGGAACTAACAGAGGCTACAGACATTTAAGTGAGAACTAAAGAGAGAATTCTGGGCTCTGAACCTAAGTGTAGTGTAAAGCGAGTCCTAGTGAATTTAGACCAATTAAGGCTTAGGTCCTGGTGGCTCAGTGAGGAGGATTGGTCTAGTAAGACCTTTCAGGAAATGTCAGTTTATTATCATGTAAGTGCTTGAGAGGGAGGGGCAGCTGGCCTGATTTAAGCATTGTCATCTAAAGCAGTCTCAGTTTGCACACATTGTGCCAGATTACTTCAAAACAGTATTCTTAACCTTTAATGGACCCTTTCAGATAGAATATTCTCTGTGGTCTGCTGTGTGGATCTTCTGGCAGCCTCGAGGTACAGAAGACCTATTCATTCTGCTAACACATGTTGAGCGCCTGTGCAATTAGGGCCTGTGCCAGGTGCTGGGCACAGGGATGAGCGCTGAGGGGCTCCACCGCATGTGTTTGTTTGGTGGGCATCGAATGGGCAAGCTGCAGTTGGAGAGCAGAGAAGAGGTGTGCGATTTCATGCTCTGAAGGGTTAACTGCCTCTCATTAAAGACACGTTTATAGTGTGGTCATGTCCTAAATTGCACAGAGGTCTTCTCTTTTAGAGCTAATTGGGGACGACTTGAGCTCATGGAAATGGAATCATTACGAACCCCAGCAGCAGTGCCACTCAGAAGACAGACATGCTTGGGCTTTGGAACCGGACCTGGGTTTGAGTCCCAGCTGTGCCTTTCTCCAGCCGCATGATTTGGTCAGGTGATGTGTCTGGGCCTCGGTTTGCCCATCAGTACAGTGAGGATGAAAATCTATCCCTCACAGGACTGTGTTAAAGACCACGTGAGACAGTGGCTATCAAGCACCCTGTGTACAGTAGGTGCTCATTAAGCAGATCTGCTCCTTTACTGAAGTATCTTGGAATTATTGGTGTCTGCCTTTTGGCCTGGCCCGGCTGCGGCTCAGTTGAAGAATTCAGTTCCTGTTTGCTTTTCTCGCTGCAGGAGGAGCCGTTCAGTTTCCATCTTCCCGAAACCCTCTTCAACATCTCCAGGTTCCTGCTGCACAGCCTGACCAAGGACACCCCCTTGGGCATCTCTAAAGTGTATCCTCTCTCTTACCCCCGCTCTCTGTCCCACCCCTCTGTCTAATGGCCCCGAGAAGTTCTTCCCAGAGCACTTTGCTGGCAGAACCTTCCCTTTCTCCAGCAGCCCTCAGGGAAGAGAGAGAGCTTACCCGCTGCTGCCGTTTGCTGTGGAAGAGGCTCAGCCAGGAAGGCCAGGGGGCTAGTGCCAAGAGAAGATTGGTTTTCAGGGCTCTCTGGGCTAGACCCAGCACTGGGTCTCCGGCCAACACACTGTCCAAGCTCTCCCGGAACCCACAACTGAGGGTGTCACTGAAATGGAGGAAGCACCAGGCCTTTGGGCTTGGAATCGTCCCTGGAGAGGCGGGTCGGGGGCATTTGTTCTGCCCAAGCACTTGGCCAGGCAGTAGGTGACAAAGCTGCCATCTGGGGGTGGGGGGCGGTGACAAGTGTCAGGACTGGGTTCAGTGGGATGTGTGCTGTGTTCAAGGGCGGGATGTAGCTAAGGCTGGGGCCATGTCCGAGAAGGGTGCCTTGAAGTGCTGGCAGCCATTCTGCAGGCTGAGGTAACCAGGAAGACGGTAGAGTAGATATTCCAGCAGAGTACCCAGCTCATGGGAGGGCACGGAGGTGAAGTGAATGTGGTATGCAGGAGGACAGGAAGCCTGCCCTAGGCAGCTAGCCGGGATAGACAGTGGCCTCTTTCCTTCTCTGGCTGGTGAAGGCCACAGAGGGACTGTCAGCTGAGGAGGGGCTGAGGGCCTGTGCTGCCAGAAATTACCGGGAAATGACTCAAATCTTTAAGGTCCTCCAAATCATAATTATCCCATTCTCTTCTAAATCTCAGTATTCTCTCAGCCCCTTCCCAGCCCCAACCCGACCTTCTTTCAGTAAAGAAAAAGGCCTCCCAGGAGAGGACTCAGAGGTGCTAATTGGTGGCATCTCTAAAAGGTCCCAGGCCCTTTTCTTTTTCAGGCCCATCATTTATATTTCAGGGGAAACCCCCAAATCAAGCCATGCCTTCATTGACTACATTGACCTGTTGGGGTCTTAGCACCTGCACCCAACCTTTCCAGCAAGTTCCATTCAAGTCAGCAGAATTTGATTGAACCCCTGTCCTGAACTTCACCCTATGCTGTCTGCCGGGGACCTGGAAATGGCTCCTGACACAGTCCTTGACTTTGAGGAGTCAGAGTGGAGACACAGACAAGGAAACTCACCTCCCCACTGGGGGTGTGGGGAGCAGGAACCTCAGGCAGGAAAATGGGGTGGAGGCATGGGACTTGGGCCTCAGTGGTTAGCTGAGGCTTGCCAGGGGGAAGTGGGGAAGGGCATTCACAGGTGGGGTGGGGAGGAAGTGCAGGCCGGGCCTGGGCACAGCCAGCATTTGAGGTGACCTGAGATTGAACACAAAGGCTTGTGAGCCTCAGACGGAGGAGCTCCAAGGAAGGCCTCAGCAGAGGAGGCTGACACTTAGAATTCGCTGTGACTCTTGGGGAAGTACAGGCAGAGGGAAGTGCTCTGGGGGCCAGACCTAAGGGCGGCTCCCCAGGCAGTCTGGACCAGGCTCTATCTGACAGAGCTGGAGCAGGAGAGCAGTTGTGCCAGGCATTCTTGGGCCTAGCTGGCAGGCTGGGCTAGGTGGGGAGAGTCATTTTGTCCTGGTCAGGGTACAAGATGAGCTATCAGCGGGCCGAGACAACCTAGACAAGGTTAAAATATTAATGGAAACTGCATTGTCTTTATCTCTGAAAAAAATCCCCAAGCCTTAATATCCGAGAAACACACTCACATCCCACAAATGAACAAAGCAGTCCTCAGACTCCTGCCCATGCCCTCCTGGCCCCAGCCTGGGCTGTGTTCCAGCACAGGCTCACTCCGAGGGTGGGCATTGCCAGTTCTCGGGCCCCCTGTGGCCTTTGCTGTCCTTAACCCTGTCATCGGCAGGAACACACTCTTCACTCTAGCCAAGCAAAGCAAGGCCCTGGGTGCCTACAAGCTGGCCCGGCACGCCTATGACAAGCTGCAGGGCCTGCATATTCCCGCCAAGTTCCAGAAGTCCATTGAGCTGGGCAGCCTGACCATCCGCTCCAAGCCCTTCCATGACAGCGAGGTGAGGGCATGCCCCACTTGGGTTAGAGTCTTCTCCTTCTCTCCGACCTCCTCTTTGGACATCTCCTGAGGCTTTCTTGCCCGACCTGAGTTCCATTTGAGAGATGGCTGCTGTGCTTTCAGGGCTCTGTGCCCCCTCCCCTGCCTAAGCCCTGGCTTGCCAACTCCTTCCACTCTCCCCTCTCCGCCTCCTCTGGTCTTTACTCAGCACCCTTCAGAAACTCCCTTAGGGGTCCGGCTGCAACCCACAGCTCCCCTGAGTCCCACAGCCCTGCCCTCCCAAGGCTCCGTGCATGCTGTGGCCACCCCACACTGCTCTGCCCCTAGCCTCTCTCCACAGCTCCGTGTCCGGGTAGCTCTGCCTTCACCTCAACCTAGGAGCCTCTGCCCTAGCCCACCTTCTTTCTGGAACCAAGTTATTGCTGTCCAGTAAATCTAACCCATGTATCTGCAGCCCAGTCTATGCCTCAGCCTTCTTTCCTCTAACCCAACCAGCTACCATCTTTCACAGTCCCCTCCTTCCAGCTCAGAGCAGAGATTTAGCATCAGACACACACATGACTTCAGATCCCAGCTGCACCTTTCCTGGCTATGTCTCAATCCTGAGCCTCGGTTTCCTCCTCTATCAAACGGGGATGTGCATAATAATAGCTTTCCCACAGGTGGCTGTGAGGATGTATGAGCCAGCGCAGGTGACGTGCTTAGCACAGCACCTGGAGCATGGTAAGTGGCCAGTAAGTGTGGCCATGGTTATTGTCATTCCTGCCAGAACAGTGCTGCGGAGCCCTGCCTGTGACAGCGAGCCCCAAGTGACACTCCTCCAGTGTCTCTGTAGGACCTTACTCTGCTTCACAGCACAGAGCCCCAGGCCCAGTGCCCCCTCCCCACGCACCCAGGTGGCCTTTCCTCTGGGCAGCCAGGCCCAGTCTGGTGCTTGTGTTTTCCGCAGGAGCTGGTGCCTTTGTGCTACCGCTGTTCCACCAACAACCCGTTGCTAAACAACCTGGGCAATGTTTGCATCAACTGCCGCCAGCCCTTCGTCTTCTCTGCCTCTTCCTACGGTGAGTCCGGCACGTACGGATGGACACCATTGGACGGCTGGGCTCATTCCACTGCTTATTGGACACACGTGTTCTGATTTGTAAAATGAGGGCAGTGTGACACCCACCCTGCCTGACACACAGTCGTTCAGAGTTCCCAGAGACAGGACCCACAATGCTGCCCAAACCTGAAGCACCCACTCCTCAGAACCTGGTGTGGGGCTTTGCATAACGTAAATGCTCCAGGAAAGAGGCCCCTGACTGGGCACTTGGTCTGGGAGACTGAGGTGGGTTCTCAAGTCCCAGCTCCTTCTATGTTGATATAGGATCAGAAGCCCCTTCCCGTAGCTGGGCAGAGGCCTTGCCTCTTCCCTTGGAGAGGAGCCCATCCAGCTATTAGGGGGAAGAAGGAGGAGCTGAGGCTCCCAGTTCTCACCCCCGTCACACACGTGCACACCCCCACCCCATTCCCCGCTGCCCCCAGACATGGTGCCGGCACGAGGGGGCCCTGCTGCGTGTGCTTGCTTTCAGAAAAGCCTGCTTCTGAGTGGGGAGGGCTCTGTGATCCCCCACCTTCTCTCATGCTGCCTGGCAAGAGTGAGCAGCCCTTTGCTGCCACCGGGTTGCCATCCCCGTACCCTGTGCCCTCCAGAGGTGCTGCACCTGGTGGAGTTCTACCTGGAGGAGGGGATCACTGACGAAGAAGCCGTGTCCCTCATTGACCTGGAGACACCAAGACACAAGCACGAGAACAAATGGCAAGAGATCGCCAGCAGCAGTACCCTGGCACCGGGCTGGGCCTGTGTGTGCCAGCCGAGCACAGGGCCTGGGTGCGAGGAGGGGGCGGGACGCCTGGTAGGACGGTTGGGCCAGCTGGGGCAAGGGCACGGCAGGCAGTCGCAGAGCAATTGGAGAGGCCCATATGGTGGCAGGGACACAGGCCAGACATAGGCAGAGCTGGCCAGACTGAAATGTGCAGGATGGGACAGCGCGAGCCCACAGGCCCAGAAGTGGCATGTGGATGAGGAGACGGGACCTTGGCCTTTACCTGTGCTTCATTCCCCCGAGGGCCCCCCACCCATCCCTGGCTCCTAAAAGGCGCTATCCATGCTTCTGGCCACACAGAGCTGAGGGGTGACTAACATGGCATATGACCTCTGTATTCATGGCCCCAACTCTTCTAGTCAGGTCACTTTTATGTACAAGGGACAGCACAACTAGAGAGGCTGAGCAAGCAAAAGAGTGTGAAGCAGCCTAGCCGTAGGTGGACACTTAGCCAGACCCACGTGCTCACTCGGCACTGGCAGGAGGCTGCCTTGTCCTTTGGCTCTGCTGTCCTCTGGGTGGCATCATTCTTGGGCAGCACCCACCCATCCCCATCAGCTGTGCAGACGCTGCATCCCATCTGCCTTGCAACCCCTCGAAAAGGGTTGACACTCCTCCCAACATGTCAGCCCAAACCCCCAGGCACATCCTTGCTGGAACAACTTGGGCCAAAGGCCACAGCTCAGCTTCTCCCTGTGGCCAGGACCGTGTTCATTGTCCTGCTGGACACGGGAGGAGGGCTTCTGCACGCTCCCTCCTGTTAGCACATGCAGCTGGGTCAGCAGGTCTGGGTGGGCTGGGAATCTGCGTGTCTACCAGCTTCCAGGTAATGCCGATGCCACTGGCCCATAGAGCACGTTTTGAGGAGCAGAGGGAGAGGAAAACCCAGGGAGCTGAAGAAGGGAGACAGAAAACATGTCCACACACCAGTCCTCTGCACACACACACACACACACACACACACACATCAGATACTTAGGCTGGATTGTTGCTGCCGTGTGGAGCCACGTCCTGTACCTGACCCCGTCCCAGCAGCCTCCAGTGCCAGGGGTGGGGGAGCCTTCCTCATGGGAGTCCCACGGCCTTGCCCTCACGTCAGCTCTTCCAACACTGTCTGGCAGAGGTGGCAGCTCCCTAGGGACTTTCAGCCTAACCTGGCTGGCCTCAGGATCTGCAGGAGCTCTCACCCCCTTCTCCGTGAGCTATGACCTGTGAGGCCATCATCTCAAGTGCCTGCAAACCACCTGGCAAGTCCCAGGTGTTTCCCCAGGAATTGCCAATTTGCTGGCCCATCATTTCTATTCCCACACATGGCAGGCCCACGAGAGCCATAGAGTGGTCCGTGTGGGGCGGCGAAGAGCCCATCAGAGCTCTTTTCCCTCCTTCCCCACCTGTGCACTGGGGCCTGGCCTCACCCTCTGTGATCAGGGCTGTCTGCTCCCTGGCCTGTGTTCCCTCCATTCCTCCATCTGGAGACCTGTCCTGTGGACCCTGCCACCCTTCCCCAGAGCCATAGGGAGACACACAAGGCCCGGATGGAGCTCCTGTGAGTCAGCACATTGGGTGGAGGGCGAGGCCTGTTTCCTGCGTGGCCTCGGGTTCTATCCTTGACCAGACCCCTCCAGATTCCCAGACTCTGAGACTGGACGAGACCGTGGACGCCATGGGAGATGACCCATTCACAGCAAAGCTGAGCTTTGAGGTAAGGGTGCCCCCGTGAGTGAGGGGCTGCTGAGGCCAGCGGAGCCTGTTGGGAGGGTGGTGTCAGGTCCCTTCTATACACGCTCCTTGGTGTAAAGAGGAACTTGCTTCCTGTTGGGGGGCTTTTGTGACCAGAGATGGCCAACGGGCTACATGCCCTGCCAGGGGAAGCTCTGGGATCCGCCCTGGCCACTCGCCCAAATTCTGGGATCATGAGCCAAATGAACCTGTCGCTGTGGCTGAGGGAGGGCTCTGGTGCCCTGTGCTTCCCGCCCGCCCGCCCGCCCTGCAGCAGGGCGGATCGGAGTTCGTGCCTGTGGTGGTGAACCGGTCGGTGCTGCGCTCCATGAGCCGGCGGGACGTCCTCATCAAGCGCTGGCCCCCACCCCTGCAGTGGCAGTACTTCCGCTCACTCCTGCCCGACGCCTCCATCACCATGTGCCCCTCCTGCTTCCAGGTACCCTGCCCACTGCCTGCAGCTCATGCAAGGCTCCTGGTGTCTTCTTTCTGCTTTTCCATTTCCCGAATGTCCCCTTGGGGAGGCTGGGCATCTGGGAGGAGCACAAGTGATCCCTGGACAGCCTTGGCCTTGGCTGTTCAGGGAGAAGAGGCTTAGCTTTCTTTAGGCCCTCCCTCCTCTTGCTTGTATCCCATGTGCTGTCTGGCGCAGACTTGCCCCTGACCCTGGGCTCTCTGTACCTGACCTTAATCTTGGAGGGCTGGACAAGTGTGATTCGCCTGTGAACTTCATTTAGAAAACGGGGCTTCAGACCCTTCTCCCCCGCCACTCCCAGTCCCTGGACAAAGGAGCCCTGGATCTGGTGTGCTCGCCCTGACTCACTGTCAAGCAGCCACCTCTGCTTGGAAGGGCAACAGTCCGTGCCAGGCTCGGGGCTGATGCCCGCAGGGCTGCGGCCCCGGGTCACGGCCGTCTTTCCTCAGATGTTCCACTCGGAGGACTACGAGCTGCTGGTGCTTCAGCACACCTGCTGCCCCTACTGCCGGAGACGCGTGGACGACCCCAGCCCCTGACTGGCACCGCGGGGACCGCCGTCTCCCTCCAGGCCACCTTGTAGGCAGCGCAGAAGGAAGAGAGTTCAACTGTCAGAATGTGTCTTCTGCCCAGATGAAGCTTGTATTTTAGGGAGGGGACGCGTGTAACCACGGAATTCCTATTTATGGCATTTCATACCTTGTAAATAGCACCAGGAGATGGAGAAGAGAATGTACATGTATTTTCTAAGAAACAAAATCTGGTACTTTCAGAACGGCTCTGAGTTGTTCGTGGCAGGCTGCTGGAGTCCACAGATCGGTCAGACCATTAACGTGTACGCTTTGGGAACAGATTGCCTCAATAATTACAAATAAAAGGGCTACTTATTTTCATCAGTGTCCACATTTTAGCAAATCTTCATATTGTCTGCAACTTAATTTCCTTATGCAAACGTGCACCTGTTCCTAATTTGATCTGAGAGGAACATTACGTTTGCGTTCTCTTAAAATGTAATCTAATCGAAATGGCAATATGGGAGTGAGTAGGGGTATGGGGTCTATTTACTTATATATTTTGGTTTAACGGGGCTCCTTCTTGACAAGAAATAAGATACCTGGCTCCAAAGAAGATGGCAAGGAGGGCCCCTCCCCAGAGGTTCTGGAGTCCACCCTCCACTTCCCACCTGGGCCAGGACCCCTCCTCCACCACCTTTCCCAGCTCCAAAGAGGCCTAAACCCAACCTGAGGCTTTCTCCTTCCCTCCAGCTCCTGAAGCCAGAAGGTTCCAATTGAGGTTCCACTACGGTCCCTTCCCCTGAGCATGAACAGTGTCTGATTTGGAGCTCAAGGGCATGGGTGGGTAGCAAACAGGAGCTGGGGAGGGAGAGGGCATCTCATGTCTCAGTTCTCACACCAGCCCTATGAGGAAGGGTTATGATTTCCGTTCTACAGCCACGGGGGCAGGTGGAGGTGCTGGGGCCCAGGGAGCTCACCTGGCTCTGGGTGGGAAGCCCCTCATCTGTCCATCCCTGAGGCCCCTCTCCCTTTACCCTGCACTCGACCTGCCCAGGAGGGAGCAAGCAAGGGCTGTATTCAAAGTCTTGAAGCAGGAGGAAGGGAAATGGCCTGTCAGAGAATGTGTAGAAAACCACCCTCGTGATTAGTGGTAGCTTACAGGGCACCTGTGAAGTGGGCAGATCGCAACCAAGGTCCTCATTGGAGGGATGAAGAGGGGAACGGCTGCAGAGGCCAGCCAGTGGTGAGTGCCAGAGCTGAACCTCTGCCCCACCCCATCTCCCTGCCTCCATCTGCATCTCTCTTTGGAGATGATGGAGAAAGGGAGCCAGACAGTTGTGCCAACAGAACTCCTCCGTTGAGTGTCTAATTACTTACGATCATGCATGCTCTCTCTTGCTAAACATTTATTAATGTGTTAGGATTTCCATTAGCGCATTACTTGAACCGAAATCATTTGCATATGGCTGGGGAAAAAGGGGGAGAGAAAGAAAACAGCCCCAGCCACCCAACAGGCAGGCGTCAATCACAGTGACAGATCAGATGGTCTACGGCTAGAGGCGGGGGGGAGGCGGGAGGGGGCCCAGATGAGACTCCAGCAGGCATCCTTTCAGCCAAATAACACAAAAATGAGGGTATGCCGTGCCAGGTTCTGCTGCCGTGGGGAAGCTGAGCTCTGGAGGCCTGAGTCTTGAGAAACAATGACCATAGTTCCCATTAAGTCAAGTGCTTGCTGAGTGCCAGACCCTGTGCTAAGCACTTTCCATGTATCATTTCATCCTCAACAGCCTCCAAGGATGCCCATTATACAGATGATGAAACTGAGGCTCAGCGATGCACTCTTTTTATTCAACAAATATTTATTGAGCCAAGACAGAACTCACAGCCAGGTACAGCCTGGGTACAGCACCCAGGCGCACATAAGCCTATGTTCTGCTCTCCTATCCCGACCTGGAGGGGTCTTGACCATGTCCAGTCCTCTCTCCAAAGCTCAGTTTTCTGGTGCATACAAAAGAGCCCCCTCCAGTTCTGACACTGGTTCAGGCCTCTGACACTGAGGTTCAGTCTTTGTCTGATGACCTCACAACCCCTGCATACTATGAGGAAGGCCCCACAGGGATCTTGAGGTACCCATTGCACTAAGAGAAGACTGAGGTCCAGAGAGAGGAGTGGCTACCAGACGCCACACAACTTGGAAGTGGTTCAGGCTGCACTCGATCCTGACCTCTTGTCTCCAGATCCTCAACATTGTTCCCACATTCTTAGCCGGAGAAAACAAGGAAGCGGGGGATGGGGACTGGGTAGCCCTGAAAGAACCCCAAGCCAGACCTTAGGTGGGCCTGGCTCTCAGCCAGCTGAATGTTCCCACCTATCCCCAGCAAGGCTACCAAAGCCAGGAGCCTCTTGGGACTCTCAGTGGGCAGGTGACCCTTCTCCAAGGTTGCTGCCAACTGAAGAGACCACGTGACCTTCCATTTGTACCAGCCTTGCCCTCAAGGCAGGTAGGAGCCCCAGCAAAGAGACCAGCACTGCGCAGGGCTCTCACCCTGGGCCAGGCACTTACTCCATGATATTCCCTCACCCAGACTCCAGAACATTCCTAAAATGCAAACCTGATGATGCTCCATCCTTGCTTGTAACCATCAGAGCCCCCGACTGCCAGCCAGGCAGAGACCGACTCCGAGTCCTCCCTCTGTCCCTCCCAGACACGCCATCCCAGGTCCCCAGCCCCTCCAGTGCCTCCATACCAGCTGGCCCGCCCCTCCCCGGGCCTTGGCCCTGTTAGCGCCTGCTGAAGCTGAGGGTCTCCCACGTTCCCTCCTGCTCCACATCTTGTTCCGCTGGGTCCCCACAGCACTGGGGCTGGGAGCAAATTCCCACCTCTCGTGGTTATTCGTTTTTCCCTGCTGCCCCCTGAGCCCAGGAGCTCCTTGAGGGCAGGGACTGGGTAGGATTAATCTCAGTGTCCCCAGCACCCAGCCCAGGGCCTGGTGCATAGAGGTGTTTGGCAAACACTGGGTAGGACTGAAAGAGGGAGGGAGGGAGGAAAGAAAAGAGGAAGAAGGAAAGGGAGGCAGGAGGAGGAGAAGGAAGGGTAGGAAAGTCAGTCTGTCCCCGTTTCCATCTTCCCCATTGACATTTTTGGCTCAGTCTAAGGCCTCACAGCCTGGTGACACAGCCAGGTGGGGCGAAGCCAGTGAGGAGGTGGGAAGAGGAAGGAGGGGGAGAGGCAGCTGCTGACCAAGCAGCACCTCCGTGCAGAGGCTTACGAGCTATTTGTGCACTGCTGCTAAGGCCTAATCCTCCCTGGGCGAGGCAGAGCCCTACACCTGGGCTCCCAGAGGGCTGGGCTGGGGAAGCCCTGAGGTGGCCACGTCTGTCTTCAGAGGCAGCTAACATAACCCCCACCCCGCCCTGGGTCCCCAGCATTCACAGCTCCTCACAGCTTGTTCTCAGCGTAGCCAAAAGAGAGGCTGAGGTGGCACGGGCTCAGAAAGTCACCCACGCTCAGGCTTGGCCACTGGCCTGGCCACTGGCTCCTCTGGCTGAGGAGTTAGATGGCCTGGGGGCCATAATTCCAGCTCTCCTCAGGAAACTTAACCCTCTGAGCCTGTTTCCTCATTGTTCAGAGGAAAGGGAGACCTCTCCACAGGGGCCAGGAGCACTTGTTCATTTATTTGACATATATTTATTGGGCACTTACTCTGGTCTGTGAGCTCAGATGCAGCAAAGAACAGGCTAGGCCAGCCCTCCTTGCTAGAAAGAGACGGGCAGCCCCACTGAGGAGACAAATAAGACTGTTGCTGATAGTGATTAAATAGTAGAAAATGAACATGGTGGGGGTAGGAGCTCTGGTTTGTAGAGTTCTGGGGGCCCTCCAAGGACATGAGTTGTGAGCCGATACCTGAATGAGAATCAGAAGAGGACCACACTTTTAGCAACACTCACTGATCACTAACAGGCACCAGAGCAGGAAACTGAGGCACAGGAAAGAGAGGAGGCTGGGCTGTATCCAGGCTGTGGCTGCAGAGCCTCAGTCTGCACAGAAGGGTGGGTATAAATGCCCATGCCCACCAAGGGAGAACCACGAAACCGAAATTGTGAGGTCTGAAGGTCTATGGGTCCCTGAGGTTTCCTAGGCCCAGCAAACTGAGGCCCAGAGAGGAGAGAAGTGGGGCTTCTTGGGCTCTCATGGTGACGCAGAGCCACAGGCTCAGGCCCAGTGCCACCCCCTGCCCTCAGGGCCACCACTGCTGCGCCAGGCCTGTGTGACTCAGTCCAGGTCCTTTTTCACTACCCAGTACCCCCTTCTTTTTTGTCATTTATACCTCAGTGTGAAGGACTGGCAGATCTTCCCTGAGAGCTGTCTTTGATGCTGGAGGGGGGTGTGACCAGGCAGGTTATAGGTGGGGCTGTCTGATTTGTCACGTGACCTGGGCGGCTCACTGCTGACGGTGGGCCTCAGTCTCCCCACATGCAAAATGCAGCAGGAAGGGCGAGAGTAGGTGACTTCCAATGATCTTCCAGCTCACTCCCTGAGCCTGTTGCTCTGAACAAAGAGCATTTTTGTTTTTAAAAAAAATTGTTTGTCATGCCTTATGGAACACAGAGCACCGTCTCCCCAGTAATGGCCTTTAGCTCCCCATCACCTCACCCTGTGAGGGTGACATTATTAAACTCTCTTACAGAGGAGGAGACTTCGAGAGGTAACCTAGTACAATGGTACCTCGGTTTTCGAACGTCTCCATTGACAAACATTTCGGTTTACCAACGCCGTAAATTTTATGAATCTATGGTGTCATTTGATAGTAAAATTCATGCTAAATTT
Source organism: Rhinolophus hipposideros (assembly GCF_964194185.1). Classification (NCBI taxonomy): domain Eukaryota; kingdom Metazoa; phylum Chordata; class Mammalia; order Chiroptera; family Rhinolophidae; genus Rhinolophus; species Rhinolophus hipposideros. The sequence goes on from NC_138060.1 coordinate 26,972,454, forward strand.
GTAGTTTTAGGGGTTGATTTTAAAGGTCTGGAACGGATGAATCCATTTTGCATTACTTTCTATAGGGAAAAACATGCCTCGGTTTTCGAACGTTTCAGAACTCGAACGGTCTTCCAGAACAGATTATGTTCGATAACCGAGGTACCACTGTACTTCCTGAGGTAACCTAGATCCATTCACTCATTCCACAAATATTTATTGAACACTTGCTCTGTGCCAGGCCCTGGAGATACATCAGGAAACAAAACAGACAGAAACCCCATCTCTTTCTAGTTCAGGGGAAATGATTCACACTGCTCCAGCTACAGGCACCGAGCTGGCTCAAAGGGACCTCGCGGGCTTACATGACAGCCTGGGCTATGGACCAAAAACCCATGAACGGAACATGAGTTAAAAGCTTCCAGGCTGTAATAAGCAAAAGGAGGTTAACAGCATGACAATGAGGTCAAGGGTCGAGGACTCAGCCAAACCAGGGTGGGGCGATGTGGGGACCAGTTTTGACTCGGGGGATCCAGTGCTCCTCCCTCCATCTGGCTGCCAAGGGCTGGGCTGTGTCAAAATCAAACCCTCCGCCTTGACCTGATTAACATTGGGCCTAATTTCTGGGCCAAGTGCCTTAAACTGCAATAGGTCACACGCCACCCACCCTGCTACTCCACCCTCTGCGCTCATTCCACCAATACACGTTTCAGCAGCCCTCCATGGGCATACCCAGACACCACCTGGGACAAGCAGTGGTCTGGAGTCCCAGGCAGCCTGGAGGGAAGGGGGGCACTTTTCTGAGCAGACAGCCCTAGGTTGGAAGGAGACTGGTTGACAAAGAGCTTAAGGGATGGAAGTCTGGGAGACAGGGATACTTCCCCGCTGGCCTTGAATTCCCAGGCTCAGGGCCTTTGCACTTGCCATTCCCTCTGCCTGGATATCTCCATCCTCACCCCCACCAGATCTTAGCAGGGCTGGCTCCTTCCATCACTGAGTTAGTTCAAATTTCACCTTCCAGAAAGGCCTTCTTGGGCTGCTCTAGATAACTATATTGGGAGTGGGTCATGATCTGAACTTTTCCTATTGTTTCATTACTTATTTGTGGGGCCATCCTCACCCTCACACAATGATACTTCCTAAGGGCAGGGACTTGGTCCTTCTTGTCCACTGTGTCCCCAAGAGCGACTTGTGTTGATACACATTTGTGGCTGAATGGTGGTCATCAAGCACCCCACACACCAGCCACCCCAGCTACCCTACTTCATTCCTGGGAGGTGTCTTCGCTCTCCTGTTACAGATGAGGGAAGCTTGTCAGCGTCGGGCCTCTTATTTGCCCCCAAAGCTCTTCCCGCTGCCTGGGACCCACCTTCCTGGGGTCACCTGTCACACAGCATCCAAGCCCCACAGTCCCAGTCCAGCCTGACCAGACATCCCCAGGCGTGCCCTGTGTGCCACAGCGTCCAGCCAGGCCTTTTCCCAGGGTCTGCCTCCGCTTCGCACTGGAGTCCCCAGGAGGCTGGGACCACAACTGCCTTGCTCAGCGCAGCGATCTGCTGCCCAGGGCAGGGCTTGGCATACAGTCCGCCCCCTGGATACAAGGCCTTACTTCAGGATCCCTGAGAACCTCTGTCTTCTCCCTGCTTCGGTCACTCCCTTCTCTGGTCCCCTTCCTCCATCCTCACATTCTCCATTCTATCTTTGGGGGCATTTGAGCCACCTTTCTGTCCCTGAGATTTCAAACCACTACCCACTGCCCTTCAGATAAAGCCAAGTTGCTCAGCGTGGCATCAAGACCCCTAAGAGCTGTCCCCAGCCCATGTGCAGCCACACCCCAGACGGCCTCAGGCCTCTGCCCAGCCTTTGTTTTCAATGGGCATTGTCTTCCCCACTAGGCCACCTGGCAAAGTGCTCCCCTCCCTCAAAGACCCAAACGTCACCTCCCTGGCACTTCCCCTTCCTGGGCCAGGATCTCTTCTTCCCACCTCAGAATCCCTCTGAGGCTGTAGGCTCCTCCTTTTTCAATCTTTGTAGCCCCAGTGGTTTGCACATGAATGTTTGATGGACGAGCGCTAGTGAATGCCCATTCGATGCAACCAATACTTACTGAGCTCCTGAGCTATACTGGGCTATGTGTTTGGCATGGGTAATGCCAAAGCTCGCAGGATGTGGCCCCTGCCTCGTGAGGCTCATAATCTGGCGAGATGGGCTAGTGTGTGTCCAGCAAGTGGATGAGCCAGGAGGTGACTTAGATGGAGAAGAAACAGGTAAAGGGTTGAGTGAAGGGATGAGAGGCTGAGAATAACCAGACCCTCCGCCCTCAGGGAGTTCATGGTCCGGTCAGGAGGAAGGTGAAGTCAGCTCATATAATGCCAGAGGGAAACGGGCCTGGAGTTGGAGGTCCCAGTGCCAGCCAAGGTCACCAGGCTGAGACGGGCAGAGATTCCTGGGGGACAGAAGCGTGGAGGTGGGCAACCTAGCCCTTTCCCAGGGTCCCTAGCACCTTCCCTCCCCAACCCCAGGCTTCTACCTGGAGTCACCTTGGCCCCTCTTGGGAAGCCAATTAGGCCCCCAGTTGCAGCACTGGGAATTAATATGATTAATAACACCCCCAATCGCCCAGGTGCTGATTCAGCCAAGAGCTTAGGGAGAGAGGTCACTTTATAAGGGCTTGGGGGGGCGATCGGAGCCCAGAGCCGTCCAGCCGGAGCCCTGCGCGGCTGAGCTCAGGCCCCAGTGGCATTCTTGGGTCAGAGCCACCCGTGGGGCAGCCGCAAGGTCCTCAACCATGAATGGCACGGAGGGCCCCAACTTCTACGTCCCCTTCTCCAACAAGACTGGCGTGGTGCGAAGCCCCTTCGAATACCCGCAGTACTACCTGGCCGAGCCATGGCAGTTCTCCATGCTGGCCGCCTACATGTTTCTGCTGATCGTGCTCGGCTTCCCCATCAACTTCCTCACGCTCTACGTCACAGTCCAGCACAAGAAGCTCCGCACGCCTCTCAACTACATCCTTCTCAACCTGGCCGTGGCTGACCTCTTCATGGTCTTTGGAGGCTTCACCACCACCCTCTACACCTCTCTGCATGGATTCTTCATCTTTGGGCCCACAGGATGCAATCTGGAGGGCTTCTTTGCCACCCTGGGCGGTATGAGCTGGGGTGTGGGTGGGCAAGGGCACAGGAGCCAGGGGCCATGGAGGCATCTGGGGACAGCCCCAGGCTTGGGGGTGGGGGCTGAGAGGCGTTCTCTGCAGCCGTTGGCATCATCCAAAGCCCTCACTTAATCAGCAAACACTTTGGTGATGATGAGCTAGGCTGCCGTTTGGGGAGGGCAGGCACTGAGCCCTGTTTATGTCACTTGGAGTGGGGCCATCGCCTTGCTTTACAGCAAAGAACCTGAGGATGAGAGAAGTCAAGGGCTTTGCTGGGGTCACGTTGAGGCAAGGTCAGAGCTGAGCTCTGAGTCCCCATCTATGTGGCCCCTCAGGCCATTTTCAGTTTCCCTCAGAGCAGCTGTGCTGGGGCAGACTCAGGCTGGGCGCTGAGCAGAGAGCTGGACCACAGGGTTCCCTGTGCTCAGGGCTCCCAGCTCAGAGCAGGACACAGATTCTGTCGCCCAGCCACTGGACTTTGCCTGTGCTGGGCCACGGGCTCAGTCCCCCCCCACCCAGCATCTATCTGACTCCCTTCCAGCCCACCTTCATCCTCTCTACCATGCATGAATGCTGTTTGTGTTGAGGAGATCATCCCTTCAAAGAAACCCCTTCCATAGACAGGCATTAGACCTGTGTGACCTATTGCTTGGAAAGATGCTTTCAATTATTTCTTTGACTAGAAATCTGATGGGAGAGCTACCAAAATAATAGATCCCATTTAGCAGATGAGAAAACTGAAGCATGGAGTGGAGAAGACTCATTAGGAATATGGCAGGGCCTACGTCTCCTGGCTCAGATCTGGGAACTTTCTCCCAGGTCACACAGTCTTTCAAGTATGCAGGAGACAAAAGAGGGCGTTATTACAAAGCCAGGATGATGGCAAGAGCCTAGCACCAGCTCCAAGGACTGCTCTGCTGCCTTTCTTCTCTCTACCGCATGGGTCCAGGTTGCTACCTCTGCCCCATTCCCAGGGAATCTCTGGCTGTCACCTTCAGTGACCACAGACCGTTCAGCCTCAGGCCAGAAGGTAGGAGCGAGACAGGGATGCTGTATATAGGCAGACACTTCTCCACAGGGTCAGGCCCAGTTTACCACTACTGTCCTGGAATAATTACTAGTGTTCTCTTTCACACTCAGAAAGGTCACAGTTTGGTTGATAAATTCTATAACCACCCTCCCTCCTGAGTTTCAGGGGTGAAGTGTAGCACAGATGTCTGAATTCCATCATTATTTCCTCCTTCTTCCTCTGAGCCAAAGATCATCCATTTTCCTGGCTCCTAGGAGAGGGTCCCTCTCATATAGCCAGGTTATTTTATTTCCCTAGAGGGGAGAGGCCACTGCTCCAGAGAGAAGGAAAGACTTCCAACTCCATGTTTCTGCAATGCCTTTCAACAGGGACTCTGCCTGTTGCCCCTGAAAGGCAGATTCTCCTGTAAAAACTCCCCAGGGCTCCCAGTCCAATCATGACCACTGATCTGATTTCCATGTCCCTTATGAACCCAAAGTTCTAAGTGAACTAAACGTCCTGGAAGTTACTCACTCCCCCCGACATACTGGTCCCCCTGCCCTGCAGCCCCTTCCTTCCTGTTCTCAGTGTCTAAGCCCCATCTACCCCGAGGCCTCACCTGGGCTGCCCCAGGATGCCTTCCCAGTTGGCCTCTGCCATACAGGATGAGTGCTGCCTCCTTAGAAGGACAGTGGGGTCCAGGCAGGTGGCGTGCTGACCAACAGCTCACTGCCTTGCAGGTGAAGTTGCCCTGTGGTCCTTGGTGGTCCTGGCCATCGAGCGGTACGTGGTGGTATGCAAACCCATGAGCAACTTCCGCTTCGGGGAGAACCACGCCATCATGGGCCTCGCCTCCACCTGGGTCATGGCACTGGCCTGTGCCGCGCCCCCGCTAGCCGGCTGGTCCAGGTAATGGCCCTGAGTAGAAAGGAGGAGTCTCGGGGGGTCTTGTTAGGGGCCCCCAGCTAGGACTCAAACCTGGGGCTGTCTGGTTCTAGGCACCGAGTTGACAATTCTTCTGGGGTCGGGGTTTAGGGCAGGGGAAGAAAGGATCAGGCCCTAATGTTGCTATAAGGGTTGGTCCCACCTCCTGAGTCCCCATGTCAAGGAGAATCTAAGACACCCAACCATTCACCTTGGCTGTGCCCCTAATCCTCTCCTAAGCCAGGGCCAGATTTCAATCCTCTTTGGTCCAGTGCCCCATGGGCAGCTCCCTTTGACCTTGGGCCTTAGCACCTGGGGCTGCTGAGCTTCCCAGTGTAGGTGGTGACGTTGTAGACCCTGGGACCTGGGTCCTGTCCAGTGTGCAGGCCGTTGTCTTCAAGTAGGGTTGAGATGAGTGATGGGGAAAGAGAGGACTGGTTTGGGAAACTGGACTGGTGACTCTACGGGTTCCCAGAGACCTTATGTCCCTTTGCTTCCAGAACATTCCCTTTCTCTTTCCCTTGCCTCCTTGGTATTCCTGGGGTTATTTTTTTGCCCCTTGCTGAATTGAAGCCCACCCCCTCCAGCCTCTTTCCCTGTCTTCTCTAGTATGGTCCAGTTACATCCTTGTAGGCACAGCCAGCCCATGGACACGCCGTGTTTTCTGAGGTCGGTCCAAAATCACCATCCTCTAAACTCATTGAAACTTCCTAACCACATGCCCAGGGGCCTCTTATTTCCAGAAACTGTGCAAAGATTTCTTAGTTACCCTGTGTGCCCATCTTTGGGCTAGAAAATATTCTTACCTTGTTGTTAGTAAGACCTCGGTTTGTATAAACTGCCTCAAATACAGAATTTGGGAGCTTTCCCCTTCTTCCCACCAAGCCTCTGTCCTGCGTAGCTCGAGGCCTGGCCTCCAGCCACTGTTGGGCAGTGGATCTGGTGAAATCCTGGGCAGGTCAGTGGTGTGCAGGGGCTGCCAGGTGAGAGGCTGGGCAAGGGACTGGATGGAATCATTATAACACGGCTGCCAAACAAGCAATGAAACAATACTGTTTCCACAATGTGCATTTGAATCCCTTCTCTCAGTTGATTTGATTCTCACAGTCACAGAGCCAAGTGGACATTTTTTATGCCCATTTTACAGAGAGGGAAACTGAGGCCCAGAACAAGGCCAGCCACATAGCAGGTCACTCTCGTCAGCTGGGGCCGGTTCCCAAGTCCCTCACATGTAGGTCTCTTATGTCCCCTCCTGTCCCATCCTTCACTGGTCCTCAGGTACATTCCGGAGGGCTTGCAGTGCTCATGCGGGATCGACTACTACACGCTCAAGCCGGAGGTCAATAATGAGTCCTTTGTCATCTACATGTTTGTCGTCCACTTCACCATCCCCATGATTGTCATATTCTTCTGCTATGGGCAGCTAGTCTTCACAGTCAAGGAGGTAAGGTCCCACGCTGGGGGACATGCACATCGAAGGGGTCGAGCCCAGCCCCTGGCCCAGAGTTGCCACAGTCCGGACACCAGGCCTTGTGTCCCTGCAGGCGGCCGCCCAGCAGCAGGAGTCAGCCACCACCCAGAAAGCTGAGAAGGAAGTCACTCGCATGGTCATCATCATGGTCATTGCTTTCCTCATATGTTGGCTGCCCTACGCTAGTGTGGCCTTCTACATCTTCACCCACCAGGGCTCCAACTTTGGCCCCATCTTCATGACCCTGCCGGCATTCTTCGCCAAGTCCGCCTCCATCTACAACCCCGTCATCTATATCATGATGAACAAGCAGGTGCCAGGTGGCGGGGTGGGAGGGTCCAGGTCCCCCAAACCGCAGGCACTGCCCGCAGAGGACAAGCTACATCCTTGACTAGGCCTCAGTCTTCCCATCTGCAAAATTGGGCAGCAGAGTCGATCTCCCTCAGGGCATCAGAATCGTCTGGGAGAAATGAAGATTTCTGGGGCCCACCCTGACCTGCTGACTCAGGGTTGTTGAGCTGCTGATTCAGCAGTTCAGGGTGGGTCCCAGCAACCTGCATTTCTAACAAGCCTTCCAGGTGACTGAGGCTAACTCAAGTATGAGAAGTGCTGGTCCACATGGTTCTGGAAGCCTGCTTTAAAGGTCAAGGGGTCAGAGTCCCAAGCCTGGGAATGGGATAGTGCCAGTTTCCATTAAGGAGCTAAAAAGTCTTGTTTTGAGGGATAAAGCCATCCTTTAACATAGACCAGTGATTTCTCTGTAGAATCTATGATCCAGTGCAGAAAATGTGGTCTCTGGAGTCACGCCTATTGGATTCAAATCTCAGCTCTGTTATTTTCTAGCTGTGTGACCCTGGGCAAGTCACTTCCCTGTCAAGGCTTCAGTTTCTTCAAAAATGGTGACATCTTAAACTCTTGAATTAAATGACATAATTTACAGATAGCCCTTGTCACACAGAGGGAATTATGGGATGTCATTAGTGACAAAGCCCCCTTAGATTTGGTCCCTGTCATCTCTGGTATGTTTAGTAACTTCCTTCCAGAGAGCCAGATTTGAGATGGGAGTAGAGGCTGAGGATTAGAGTGGTAGGGGGTTGGAAGCAAATCTCGCCAATTGTGCCAGTTTGCTACCCACACTTTGGGTGGACCCTGATCCTGACTCATGCCCCTTTTCTTCCAGTTCCGGAACTGCATGCTCACCACCCTCTGCTGTGGCAAGAACCCACTAGGTGATGATGAGGCCTCCACCACTGCCTCCAAGACGGAGACCAGCCAGGTGGCGCCGGCCTAAGCCCTGCCAAGGACTCTGTGACCGACTGTAGGAGTCTCCCGTCCCCCACACCCACCCCCAGGGACAGCTGCCCCACCAGGAGCCATGCCTGTCAGAACCAGGTCTCACAGGCTCCACGAGTTAAAAAAAGGAATTAATGAGAGAAAAATGAGGCTTCCCATTCAATGAGAATGGCCTGAGCTGTAGTCCTGAGTTCCCAGGGGCTGGTGGAATCTGTACCCCTCCTCCCCCCAACTCATCTCTCAGGAACACAAGCACTCTTGCTGTCTGGAAAAGTGTCCCAGCTTAGGGATAAGTGTCTAGCACAGAGTGGGGCACACAGTAGGTGCTTAATAAATGCTAGACGGAGGGAGGAAGGAATGAAAGGAGAAATGAATGAAAGGATGAATGGGCAGGGAAAGCATATATATATATCACCTTAGCAGCAGCAGCTCCTTGGCTGATGACCTTAAGCAATTGTATTCTCCCTGAGCCTCAATTTTTTTCTCCATAAAATGGGGATCCCAAATCCCTGTCCCTGCCATACAGGGCTTCTGTGAAGATCAAATGAGATGTGTGTGTGTGCGTGTGTGTATGTGTGTGTAAGAGAGAGAGTAAGGAGCTGTACAGATTATAGTTAATGTTATGAATAATATCAATTAATGTAATTAATTAATTCTTATGATCATCTCTTCTTGATAATGACCATTTGTATATTGGACAAGGCCCCAGGTATCCAGCCTGGGGGCTGGATTAGTACGGCATCAAAGCCAGACCAGGCCTGGGTGTTGGGCCACATGGAGGGACAGTTGAGGAAATGCAGAAAATAGTCATCAGACATGAAAAAACATTGGGGGAGTGGAGTCTGGGGACACTGCTCGAGTTTTACCTCTGGCCACGCCCTGGGCCCAGTGGCTCCCCTTCTCAAAGGCCTGTGAAGAGACAGGCCTTTCTCTCAGCTTCCAGAAACCACATGATCTCCTGCCTAGCACTCAGGCCACAGCATTTCTGGGCCAGTATGGAGCTTCTTAAAGCCATGCTCATCTGCCCACATTTAATAAAGAACTGAGTCTCCAATGTCACCCTGGTCTCAAAGAGCTTAGAAACAAAAAGTGGAAAATTCATCCGGGCCCACCTTCCCATGGGATGTTCACAGGTCCCAGATTCTAGCTCCCTTGCTGGGTGAGCCCGTCTTCAGCAGCTCCGGTCCTTTCTCCATTCTGGAGAGTCCTTGCTGTGAAGCTGGCTGGAACTCTGGGGAGGGGAGCTGCCTCAGTAACTGCCCCCTCCTTCTTCACATAAGCAAAGCCGGAAGCTCTAGCTCTCCCCAGCTCTGCTTGGAGACTAAGGCAAATTGGGGCATTAAAAGCTCAGCTCCTATATTTGGTGTCAGTGGTGGTGATTTTTGTCATTCTCAAGCTCTTTATCTGCAGAATGGATTGAAACTGGTCTTGACCCTGGGATGCCTGGATTGGGCAATCAGCAGAGCCTTCTCGGGGTGCAGGGTAGGGGGACCCATCCTGGGAATGGGAGAAGCCCCAACTCTGGAATCACAGAGACCCAGGTGACCTATGAAATTGCAAGCAAATTTTATCACCTCTCTGAGCCTCTTTTCCGTATCTGCAAAAGGGAATCTTAAAAGGGACCTAGAGGGGATTAGATGAGATTGCAGACTATGTGGCCAGCCCACTTCCTGGCACACAGCAGACAGTGGGAAACTTTTGGCATTACTGGGGCCTCAGCTCAGAGCTGGTCTTTCTGGGCACCCCATCTGCAAGGAGAACAGGGTGGAGATACACCTCCCAAGAGTTACCCTCACCCTCCAAGTTGGGAAAGCCTGGCAGGAGCCTGAGATGAAAGGTTCTTAGTGCTATGGTGGGCCTGGCCAGGTAATAGCTGAGATCTCTAAAGTTGTCCCTCTTTACTCTGTCTCCCTGAGTGATATCAGTCAGGACTCCTTGGCTGCAAGTGACAGGAAATCCAACTCAATAGGGATGAAACAAAAGGGAAAAATTATTGGCTCCCATAAACAAAAAGCCCAGAGCTTCAGGCACAGCTGGATGCAGGTGCGCAAATGATGTTATTTCAGGCTTCTGTGTCTCCCCTTCTAGCAATATTTTCCTCTGTGTTGGCTTCATGCACAGGCCAACTGTTTCCATGAGGCGGCAGAAATATCCACCAGCTGCTCCAGGCTCAGCAAGCCCTGCAGAAAGTGGGCTTCTCTTTCCATTTCCAGCGAAGGTCCCAAGTAGGGCTCTCATTGGCTAGACTTGGGTCACCTGATTGCCCCTAAGCCTATCACCAGGCTTGGATGGGGATTCATCCTCTGATTGGCCAGGTATGGGTCACCTATTGCCCCTGCAGCCCAAGATTAACCAACATAAACCAAACGGTCTGATAGTGGAGATAGAAAGGAGCCCAAAGGAAACCCAAGGGTGTTGTTACCAGAAGGAGGAAGGGGGAAGGCAAGGTGGGCAGAACCACTAGCAGCCCAAAGAGGACAGACTCTATGTTCGCTAGATCAGGCCTTTCTCCCCCACCGGGGACGCAAGGAAGAAGGTTCCCATGGTTGTTCTTTCAGGTCTCACTCTTCATTTCAGATGCTGTTTGGGGTCAGGCATGGCAGTGGAGAGGACAGTGGCATTTCAGCTGCCCTGCCTTGCAGGCAGCTCTATCCCCAGTCCATTTATTCTGAGGAGTGGTGTGTTTGTCTCAGCCTCATAAACAGAGGGAAAAAGTTGACTCTAAAATCGGATCATTCTGTTTTTTCTGGTAGAGAGAAAAGCCTCTTCACCTCTTTGATTTACAATTGATTTGCCATCCACATATGGGGCACTTGCCATATATAAAGGCAAAAAGCTGCTGACTTAAGCTGGGGACAGGGTATTACTCACCTCATCTCCAGGCAGCCAACAGGTTTATGGAACCCCTATTGTATACAATCGTATCTCCACTCAACCCAATCTAAGGAAGCAGATCCCAGGCCAGGGCGTGCTGGGGGCTCCAGAGATGAATTGGAGGGAACAAGTCTCTAGGCTGTGACCTGGCCAGACTCGGGGCCACAGAGCTCTCTCACCCCTGATCCTGCCTCTTGGAGGAGAGACTGTGAACTCCACCCCACCCCGGAGGCACAGGGTCTGATGGCAGCCTGCCACCCCTGCTACCCTGCCCCTCAGTAGAGACATGCACTCCTGACACCCCAAGGTACCCCCAGAGAGACAATGGGTGCCTTTCCCAGCTGTGCAACCTTGGACCTACTTTCTGAACCTCACTAGTCCTCAGGCCCCTTAGTTTTAAAGGGGAGAATCATCCAAGTTGGTAGAATTGTCTGAAGGGACTAAAGAGTTTGATATAAAAGATGCAGTGCATAGTAGGTATTCAATAAATATGAGTTCCCTTCTCAGAGATGTAAACCAAGTTTAAAGGAGTAGCCCCTGCTGTGGGGGGAGATAGACATTAAAGAGATTAAAATAATGGAGGGGTCTCAAAAGAGGGGGAGGCAAGTGTTAACTGCCCCAATATGTAGTCCTTTTCTTTCCTTTAGTAATATCACCCCAAGTCATCACTGGCACCTCGCCACCGAGTACCAGTACTGCATCTACCACATCCCTTACACCTGCAGTGACATGATATTAGGTTCTAGCCAATGAATTCTTTCCTTCCTAATGGCTGGAATGTGGTCGTGATGATCAGAGCTGCAGCAGCTATTTTGGATCATGAGGTAGAATCTGTGGGCATCAAGAAATGAGGTGCTTGAATCTCCCGTGCTTCCTTACCAGCCATTTATTCTTAAAGAGTTTCATGAGTGAATGGTCTCTGGGTTTCTTGTTTAAGCCACTGCTATTTTGGAGTTATAGCTGGTTTCTTAACTCACAGATTGTAGCCTGGTGTCTGGACTCAGGAAGATCTAACACAGGACCTCTCTGAACTTGAGCGTCTTCATGTGTAAATAAAACAGTGAATGTAAAATATGTACATGGATGTCGAACATGGCAGCTATTACTATTTCTACCCTGTCCTCTGTGCCTGTGTTGTTGACCTAAAGTCACAAATATCCTGATGCTACAGGGGCTAGAGTTACACAAAACGGACACCCAATCACTGCTTCAGAAAGTTGAGAAGTGCAACCTTCAGAACTCTCAGAAAGTTCCCATGCAGGAGGCCCCTGTTCAATGTTCCAAGACGGTAAAAAAAGTTTTCGGCAGGACCTAAATTCCACTCAGGCTTCAGTAAAAGAGTCACATAAGTACACCAAGCCTCCTGTCCTCTCTCCAACAGGCTGATCCTCACAATTATCATTTCCCTGTAAAAAGGCAATTCTCTGGAAGAATTTTTAGATCACACAGCACATTTTAGAACGTCTTCCCTCCAAATGCAAACCTCTATCCTGGCACAGCCCAGGAGCAGGATTTCAGATGAAGCTCGTGGGAATGTTTGTATTGCTGAGTCTTTTTCTATTTCTCAATTCTTGGAAATGCCCCACCATGTGATCAAAACTGCTGCCCCCGTTTGCTCCAGCTTCCATGTGCCTTTTTGCTTCATCTCGTCTTCTGCTCTCACATGGTTCCCACAGATGGTTTTCAGGCCTCCCCGCACTCAGCCAAGCTGGGCTTTAACACTGGGGCTTCCACAGAAATGAGTGCTACTGGGTGCAAGGTGCTGTGCTGGACACCAAGGATTCCACCAGGAACAAGACAGATACAGCCCTGCTCACCCTCACCCTTCCCCCCACACCCTCCCCACACCAGAGCTCAAGGGCTAGTGCAAGAGACAGTAAGACAGAGTTGTACCTTGGGGTGCTGGAAGCTCTCAGATAGCAACTCTGGCAGCTGCCAGCAAACAGAGGGGCCCATAACCTCCTAGGGAGTCAGGGAGGGCTTTTCTGAGGAAGTGATGTCTACACTGTGACCAAAAGGATGAGTGAGAAACAGTCCAGAGAAGGTAAGTGGGGGTAAAGAAGGGCCTTCTGGGCAAAGTGTATCGGTTAGTGTATGCTGCATGACAAACAGCTCCAATAACCTTATGGCTTAAAACAACACAGCATGGGCGTGGCCGGTTAGCTCAGTTGGTTAGAGCGGTGGTGCTCTTAACAACAAGGTTACCGGTTCAATCCCTGCATGGGCCATTGTGAGCTGCGCGCTCCACAACTAGATTGAAACAACTACTTGACTTGGAGCTGATGGGTCCTGGAAAAACACACTTAAAATAAATAAAAGTTGAAAAAAAACCACACACAAAACCACAGCATGTATTATTGCTCACAACTTTGTGGGTCAGCCAGGCAGTTCTGCTGATCCAGACCAAGCTTGGTTGATCTCCACTGGTCTGATTCAAGTATGTGTGGCTCACTGGAGGGCTGCTGGTTAGTCAGCCGTTGGCTAAGTAATAGGTGACTGGGCCATGGGCCTCTCAGCATCCAGCAGGCTAGCCAGGCCTTGTGGCAATGGGATTAGCATAACATCATTTCCACCATGTTCCATTGGTCAAAGCAAGTCATAAGGCCAGCACAGCTTTAAGGAGTGTGGGAGGAGCTACAAAGTTACATTGCAAATGGGCATGGGTAAAAAAAATTGGGACCATTTTTTATATCACTCTAACACACACTCAGAGGAAACACAATGGGTAAAGCCTCAGCACCTAGCCCATTCCAAGAGCAACTATGTGGGTCTGGGGGTTTTCAGGGTCAAGGAGCCTCCAAAAGCCAGACTGAAGAGGTCAAACTTTCACCCCTGGGCAGTGGGGAACTATACAGGGTGTCAGGCAAGGGTATGATATGTGATTGCACTTTAAAACAGTTTGATGGCCACTGCCTCCCTCAATCCAGACCTCTGGAGATGGAGAGTCCCCTGGGAAAATTCTGAAAACAAAGAGACTACAGAGAGAAAAATGCAAATCTGTTTTAAACCTATCCTCTCCAAATCCTATGCCTTGCTCAGAGGTAACCCCTGCTACTACCTTGGTATGAATCCTTTCAGATCTTCTGTGCCTTCACCACACACACACACACACACACACACACACACACACGAGTTCTGTCTTCTCAGAAGAGGGGGGCACATTCCTCAAGTATATTCTGGCTCCTTCATTTTCACTGCTATATACTGTTCCACCATGTGAATAGACCACAAATCATTTATCCACTCTCCTCCTGCTGGGCATTTAGGTGGTTTTGAAATTTTGCTAAGATTACAGTGGGCATCCTAGTATGTCAGCATTAGAATTTCTGTGAGAATCTTCCTAGACTAACATGGGTGGGATGTGGCCTGAGTCTATCTTTAGCTGTATTAGATGTTACTGAATTGTTACTAAAGTGGCTACCAACTCACCCTCCTAGCAGTTATGCATTTCTTCACGTCCGGGGCACTCAGCACTGATAGACATTTAAATATTTGTCATTCTACTGTGTGTGAAATACAACCTCATCCTTGCTGCAATCCACTGCGTCATTTGAAATGGCTGCAGAGTATTCTACAATAAAGCAGCAATTTAGCCAGACCCAAGTAATTCACTCTGAAGTTAGTTCTATTTTCTTTTCCAACTATTGCACTTGTAGGACAGAGAAGTTGCTGGGCTCAAGGAAAAACCTTTCCAAAGTAGGTTGCACCCCGATTTGCACACTGGCAGAGGCAGCGAGGACCCCTGCTCCCTGCATCCTTGCCAACACCTTATCTTCAATTTTTGTCATTTTGATGGAAAAATAGTATCTCATCATTGTTTCAATTTGACTTTTCCTGAATGCCAAGAAGGTAGAGAATATTTTTCTGTGTTTATCAATCTTTTAGGTGAATTGCCCATTTATACTTTTTGTCTATTTCCCCAATGAACATTGTGGAGATTTTTGCTAATCAATTTTATTTTAAAATTCCGCTTTTGTCCCTTAAAGATTTTTTTCTTTAAAAACGAAAGGACAGCTACAATTTGACCTAGAGATCTCTGCTCCAATCAATCCCCGCTGGCCAGCTTCCAGGTGCTACTTTTTGAGAAACTGAGGCCAACAGTGGCCAGGGAAAAGGAGAAGGCGCTGGGGCTGCTGGAGGGCCTCAGTGGCTGCGCACAACCCAGCTGTGCCCAATTCCCCATCAGCGTCTCTAGTCCCCGGTGAGCAGAGGGTACAGAAGGGACCACGCCCCAGCCCCCATCATTTCACCACAGGGGCTGAGACCCAGAGAAGTCAAGCAATTCATCCAAGGTCACACAGGAGTGGTGGCTGAGCTGAGGCGCCAGCACATAAGGCAGGGCTTCAGGCCCCATCCCAGGCGTCCTGCCCCAATCAGTAGCTCAGAGTCTCCCAGCCCAATCAGCGGCTAATTGGAATTGTGGGGCCAGGCTACTGGTATATAAGACCAGCAGGCAGGCCTGGCAGCCTCACGTCTGCGTCTGCGTCTGCCTGTGCAATGGCTCCTGGGAGTGTGGCCTCCAATGATAGCTCAACCTCCTCGAGCTCCTTGGTTTCCTCAATCTCCACAGTCTCCACATCAGGGGTGGAGTCTGGGACTGAAAAGCCAGGTGAGCAGGGGGGCACAGTTCTCCTCTCATCCCTGTAAGTCCATTCCCTGGGTGTCTGGGACCCTTCCTTCTCCCACCCTACTTCTCCTCTCCCAGCACTCATCCTAGAGGCTGTTGGGTTCAATTGCCTATTTGACCTAAGAGCTGATGCCAGAGTTCAGGGCCAGGTAAGGCCTGAGGCTGAGGCTGGCCCAGCTCAGGGTAAGAGGCAGAGCTGGCCTCCCCAGCTGGAACCCATTTCCTGTTGGGGGGAGGGCTGGTCGCCCAGCTGCTGCTGCAGGGCAGCTATTGGAGGTTCCAGAGTGAGGAGTGTTTCCTAAGGGCTGGACTTTGCATTCAGGACTGCATCCCAATTTTCAATCAACAAACAATGTCTTGTAGTTTCTCTGGATATGGGATCCACTGAGGTAAACAGACCCCGTTCATTCCCTACAGGAACTCCCAGTCTGGTGGGCAAGCCTGCCTCATTAATGGATGCCATTTGATGATGTGGCCTGTGCTTTAATGGTGGGAACCCAGAGGGCTGTAGGAGCCCATAGAATTCCCCTGACCCACTCTGGGAGGTCAAGGAAGACTTCCTAGAGCAGGTGACCCCTGAAGGAGGGATTAGCCTCACCCTGGGGAAAGAGGGCGGTGGAGCAGGGGAAGGGTCTGAGTATTTGTAAAGGCTCCTTCAGAGGTGGAGGGCGTGGGTTCCAGGGGTCTCAAAAGCACAGGGAAGAGCTGCTAACTCTGGTTTGGGAAGTCAGGGCAGGTGTTTAAATCACGGTGCTGTTTGAGCCTTGAACATTGAGTGAAAGCTGCCTGGGTGAGCATGGAGGAGAAAGAGTGCTCCGAAGGAAGAGCATGGGCAAAGAGCCAGAGGTGGGAATGCTGATGAAGCTTGTGGGGAGTTGCAAGTCTTTCTGGCGAGGGGCAGAGTTGGAGAGAACAGTGGTGAGAGGGGGGCAAGGGCCAATCAGACTGGGCCTCCCAGGCCTTGGTCAGGTGTGTCCAATCTTATACTGAAGGCAGCCAGGAGGTGAGATGTGACATGCAGTGATGAGAATGGATTGGAAGGGAAAAGAGGCAGCAGCTAGGAATCTGGGACCCTGGGGATGGAGAGGAGAGGCCAGAATGAAGGGAGAGATGCCTAGAGGAAAGGAAAGAGTGGGTGTGGTGGTGAAGAGGAGGGGAGGTGTCCCCTGGGTGCTGGCATGGGTGTCTGGGCAGAGATGGGGGGAGGTGCCATTCCTGGGAGGGAGAAGATGGAGGGCAGGTGTGGGGGAGGTGTGAATTTTGGTCCAGACATCTGGAAATGCTGCAGGCATTGAATAACTGCCAAATAAGGTGCTGAATCCAGCTGGAGTGTCTCAGGAGGGAGGAGACTTGGGGGGGCTCCCTGGGACAGAGGATGGTTTTGGGGAGGCACGACAGTGGTTAGAGCTGTCACTTCAGGCCAGGCCCAAAGACCCTTCTGGAAACCCTCTAACACTGCAGCTGGGAGAGCTTAGACCTCCTTGGAATCCTCCATCCCCACTGTATAGATGAGAAGACTGAGCCCAGAGAGGAGGGCAAACTCCTGAGGTCCTGGGGGTGACTAACTCAGGGCTGCACCGAATCACCGGCTTTGGCCCCAAAATGAATATTCCCAGACACTGGGCTTCTCCTGGCCTGGAGGCAGCAGAGGTCGAATTGGATTAAGTCTCCTTACAATTTTGCTCAAGATCTAGAGTTTTGGGGTGTGTTTGTCTTCTTTAAAATGCTTTTTTAAAAATATATTTTAGCCAATTGATTTCTCTTTTTGAGTCTTTAATTTTTGCAAGTTGATCAGAAATCAACATTCCTAATCACCACCTTTCAATCAGGTTTCATATTTAAACCATTTTTGCACCTTATGGTGACTGATATCTCCCTGCTCACCCCTTGATCCTATTCTCTTTCGTAAATTTTTTTTACAACAGTTTATTGAGCTATCTCAATAATTCACATGATACAATTCACCCATTTAAAGTGTACAATGACTTTTAGTATATTCACAGTTGTGTATCCGTTTCCACAGTTAATTTTAGAATATTTTCATCACCTCAAAAAGAGAATGTGTACCGACTAGCAGTCACTCCCCATCCCCAGCCCCCCCCCACCCCCAGTTCCTGGCAAACACTAATCTACTTTCTGTCTTTATGATTTGCCCAGTTTGGACCGTTCATATAAGTGAAATCATACAATATATGACTTTTTATGACCGACTTCTTTCACTTAGTGTAGTGTTTTCAAGGAAGCACTTTATTCCTTCTTTTGACTGGATGATATTCGCTTTTATGGCTATACTACATTTTTTTTTATCCATTCATTAGTTTATGGACATTTGGGTTCTTTCTACTTTTTGACTGTAATGCGGCTCTATGAACATTTGTGTACAGATGTTTATGTGGACATATATTTCTTTTGGGCATATACTTAGAAGTGGATTTATTTTGTAATTTTATCATGAAAACTTTCAAATGGACACAAAAGTACACAGAGTGGTCCAATGATGCCATTCCACCCCTGCCCTGGGCACCCCTCATCTAACTTCAACAGTTATCAGCTTATGGCTCCTCTTATTTCATGTATTGGGCTATTCCAAAGCAAGTGCCAGAGCTATCATTTCATCTATAAATAGTCCAGGATTTATCTCTAAAAAATAAGAACATCTTACAAAATAATTGCAATACTATTAGTATATCTGAAACAATATAATCAATAATATGATCGAATATTTACTGTGTTCCCAATTATCTAGTTGCCTTTTTTTCCAGTTGGCTCATTCAAATCATGTTCCAAGTCTGAGCAAGGACCCCACTTTGCATTTGGTTGAGAGGTGTCTCCAGAAACTTTTATCTCTGGGAACCCCTCCCACTTTTTCTTTTCCTCCTTATTTATTTATAGAAGAACAAGGATTGTGTGTCCTGGAGAGGTCCTTCCAGTCTGGATTTTGCTGATTACATCCCCGTGGCCCTTTCACAGAGCTCCTGGATTCCCTGTAAACTGGTAGTTAGATCGGACAACTGACCTGATTTAGGGTTGTTTTTAAAAAAAAGAGTACTTAAGTCTTTCAGTGAACCTTCGTGGAGTGCCTGGTGTGTGCCCAGTCCCACACCAGGCTCGGGGAGACAGTGGCCAGCCAAGCTGCATGCCCTGCCCTTGGGCTGCTTGCAGGCCAGTGGTCAGAGGCACCAATGGGGTGTATTTGATTCCCCAGGCGCCTTGCCGTGGGGCCTGGCCGGTGCCTGGTGCATGCTTCGCCTGCCATGTTTGTTGTCAGTTGGGCCTGAGGGTAACTGGACTCTGGGTGATGTCCTGCTGTCCATCCACAGGCCTGGGCCATAGCGGCGTCCGAGTGCCACGCCGCCACCCACCTGTGCTCCGCATGGTGTTGGAGGCACTGCAGGCGGGAGAGCAGCGCCAGGGCACCTCGGTGGTGGCCATCAAGGTTTACATCCTACGAAAGTACCCTACGGTGGATGCCATCCGGCTCAAGTATCTGCTGAAGCGGGCCCTGGACACTGGCATGCAACGCGGCCTCCTCATCAGGCCCTCCAACTCCAAGGCCAAGGGGGCCACGGGCAGCTTCAAAGTGAGCCTGCTGGGAAGTGGGGGGCGCGAGGGGAAGGGAGAGAGCAATTCTGCCCCAGGGTTTGAACTTCAGTTCCAGCTCTCTCTTCCTGGCCTCTGTGTGCTATTCTGCTGGAAGGCCTTTCTCCCCATCTTCTCTTCTGGTTCTTCCTGAGTCTTCTCGGAGACCGTCTCCTCCCGGAAGGCCTGGTATGTGTGTGCCCTGCCCGAGGCCCCACACAGCTCTGGTCACCCTGCTGTGTCCACCTTCATCCTTGTTGGGTGTGTTCAGTGACCAGGGACCATCTTAGCTGTGTTCCCTTCTGCAGACACCCCTTCCTAAAATTCCTAACCACAGACGAGGCAGCCCCAACTTGGGCTCTAGCAGTTCACACAGTTGGAGTTTTCTCCCCATGCTCTCTGGCTCTAAACCAGAGCTGCCATTTCCCTGAGCCACCACATCCTCCTCTTTCAAAGGGGAGGGTCCCAGTCCAGGATCACCCAGAGCTGAGGGCAGATTTGGCACAGAATTGAACCCCAGCATTGTGACTGTCAGCTGCCACCAGGGAAATCTCAGGGATCCAGACATGGGGTTTGTCTTGTCACTGCTGTACCCCAGCAAGTAGCAGTTGCTTTGACAGTCGTCATGGAACACTGGAACATTCTCAACCTACCATATGGTAACCGGTGACTGAGCACGGGAAGTCCCACTCTCATAGAACTCCTGGGCATGGATCAAATCTTGGACACAAGCCATGGCAAGGCCCTGGGTGGAGTGCAGGAGACCAAGAGAGGGGCCCTGGAGAGTGTGTGGCTGAACTAGGCTACAGGGCCTGGGAGCCAGTCAGGAGAAAGTGGACTGAGGGGATAGGAGGCACGGAAAGGGCCCCAAGGTACCATGGAGTTAGGGCACTGTGGAGTTAGGCATGCATGTGTGCTGGGAGTGAGGGTAATTTCTGGTCTGGGTGGAAATTGGGGAGTCCTGACAACTCGGGAGCAGGGGAGCAACATCATCAGGAGTGGGCTCTAGAAGGGCAGGGGCCACCTGTTTCCCAGGGGCCCTCACATCCCCCTGATACTCACATCTTCCCTGATGGCCCCATTGTAAAGATGGGAAGACTGAGGCCAGTGGGGACAGAGAAGACTTGGCCAAGTTGCACAGATGGGGAGGGCTGTTAAGCTGTGAACTCTGAGCTATCTGGCCTTGAAGTCCATGTTCCTCCGGTGGGCATAAAAGGTGAGGCCAGGAGGCTGGAGAGCTGCAGATGTGAGGGGGGTGGGCTTTACTGGAGAGAGGGAGGAGGAGTCAGAGCCACAGTCCATGAGAAAGTATGGGTGGGGAGGATGCCAAAGGAGGTTCATAGCTTAGCCTCTCAGAAGACGAGCTCAGGGCTCACAGTGTGTACCCTTTGCTCCCAGAAGCCTGGCTCTGAGGCTTCCAGATACAGGGGTGGGGGGATGTGCCTGTGCCCTCATGAAGCAGGAAGAGCATCTTGGGGGGTTCTGTGGGACTCAGGTTTCCCAGCTCCTAAATGGCAACAGCTCTCCCTTGGAATGCAATGAAAGGATTGACTGCGTCACTGGAGGCAGGCATTTGGGAGGTGGTCGTGTGTTCTCTCCCCACCCTTCACCATCTCCTTCATCCTCCTCCTTTTTGAATGGGGCCGTCTTCTCTGAGCCTTACGCAGGGTGTAGGGGCTTGAAATACCCAGAACTTTGGCTCTCAATCCCACCCTATTTTCTCCTCTGCCAGTTAGTTCCCAAGCACAAAAAAAAAATCCAGCCCAGGAAGACATCCACTGTGACTGTCTCCAGGAGACCTGGTGAGGCCAAGGAGGAGGCCCCCAAGAAAGGTGGCCAGACCAAGGACAGAGAGGCAAGAGTGAGCAAAGCCAGGAAGGCCCTCCAACAGCAAGACAAGGCCACAAACGCCCCTCCTGGTGCCAGTGGGCCCCGTGAGAAGTCAAAGGTCAAAGGCAGAAGTAGCAGCCCAGGTAGGGGTGTGTGGGAGGTGAGAGGAGGGCATGTCAGTCACTGGATGTGAGGTGGGGTGGAGGGGATGGCTCTGGGAGAGGGAGATTTCCTCATCTGGTAAATGTGCCCTGAGCATTAGACTTATCCTGGAAAGACAGAACTCATGGTAGCTTGGGGGTGGGGAGGAGGAGACTAGTTCATCTCTTAGAGGGGTCAGGGAAGGCTTCCTGGAGGAGGTGTCCAAGTAAGGTGAGCAGCCTGTACAAAGGTCTGGAGGCATGAAGAAAGTGGAACTTTTGAGGAAGTACAAATAGTTCTGCGTGTGCTGGGAAGGGGAAGCAGCAGCTGTGAAGGGCAGCATGGAGTCTGGACTTTATCTGGAGGACAATGGGGAATCACAGATGGACTCTGAACAGGGAGCAGCTAGGGTCTGAGATATTTTTTTAAATGTATCCGGCCACTATGTAGAAGATGTGGTAAAGACGAGAGGCTGATAAACCTGTTAGGAGCCTTTGTTGTGGGTGGGCGCAGAGCAGGGAGTCTATCCCGGTGCTTGGCTTGGAGTGAGGGATGGTCATTCAGGATCCGGTTGGTTCTCCAACCATCCTGTGATGGAGATACTGTTATCCCCAGTTTGCAGACTAGGGCACCCGGATTCATAAGCTAAACAATTTGCCCCGGATCACATAGCCTATGTGTCAGAGTGAGGCTTGGGGCCCGAGCAGGATGGGGATCCCGGAGCCCCTGACCTTCCTGCTCACCAGCAGCTCCTCCTGAAAGGGGTCCTTCCCACATGCTCTCTCCCACCTTCCAACAGATGCCAAGACCCACAGGAAAACCAAAGCTGGGAGTCAGAGTTCAAAACCCCCAGCCACCAAGGTGGGTACCTGCTTGACTTCCCTGGTCTGGGTCTCTACCCTGCACGGGCCACAGTGTAGGGGTCCCCCACCCAGCCACTGGAAGGGTCAGCCAGGGAAGGGGGTCATTTATTTTCCTAGAAAGTACAATTCAGTTTCTCCTCCTTTCCGGCCCACCAGCACCCTGAGGGTCATCGTCCCCATCTTGCAGGTAACAGACTGAGGCTTAGAGAGGTGAGGTCACTTCTCCAAAGACACCCACAGCTAAGATTTCAACCATTTGCTCAGTGGGCTCCAAACTGTGTGCTCCAGCCTGCACAGCTCATTGCCTTGCTCCTTGGTTTGCTTTCTTATAGAGCAAGAGTGGTGCTGCTTCCCCAGCCAAAAAGAAGATGGAGAACAAGGTCCCTAAAGAGACTGCTGCCCAGGGGGTCGGGAAAGGGCCGAAAGCCAAGGCTGCTGCTCCTCCTAAGGGCAGTGGGTCCAAGACGGTGCCTGTACCACTGACCAGGAAGACAGAGGTCCCCAAGGGCCCGAAAAGGCCTGGTGTGCCCACCAAGGCCTCGTCATCCAAAGGGGCCAATAAGAAGGCAGAACCCAAGAGCTAGAGCGGGGTTGGGGTGTGGAGAGAGACTAAGATCCCACTGGAGTTTTTATTCCCCCAAAAATCATCACGCTATTTATTTCACTGTAAACTATTTATCAATAAAGATTTTTTTCTTCTCACAAATTGGTGTGGGTGCAGGCTGAGGTCCAAGGATTTGGCCGACGGGGCCAGGGCCCAGATAGGAACTCCCACACTGGGGGGAGGTAGACTGTACAGTGCAAAGGGCACCGGAGAGGAGTTTAACGCAGCCTGAGCTCAGGGACTGACTCCTGGAGGAGGCGGCTTTTGGTCGTAAAGGATGAACAAGAATTGCCAGACAGATGAGGGGAAGGGCATTGCAGGCCCAGCATGAGGTGTGGTGGAAAAAGGAGGATTTGTGGTTTTGACAGAAGCATGGGGGGAGGGGTGGCATGAGCCACGGGGCAATGGGGCAAGGTGCAGGAAGGTGTGGAGAGACAGACTGAGGAAGGTAGACTTTCTCTTAGGGGCAGTGGGGGGCCAGGGAGGGTTATAGGCAGGAGAGACTGATGTGTGTTTAGGAAGAGCCCTTTGTGGAGAAGAGAGATCAGAGGAGCTGAGAGGAGTCAGAGACCTTTCAACAATTAGTTCCTGAGCATGATTGTGGGCCCTGCTCTCGTCAACAGAAGGAAGAGACAGTTCGAAGGCCCTGAGGTGAGAACATGCTTGGCAGGCTCCAGGAGCTGCAGGGAGGCCCGTGTGGTTACAGCCCAATGAGGGAGGATGAATGGGATGTGAAGCCTGGGGTGCTTTAAAAACGTCTGTGACACTCTTCCCGTGGAGGAGTAGAGTCTGCGTCCCTGCACTTTGAATCTGGGCTCTGTGATTGCTTGAGCAATAAAATACAGTGGAAATACATGAGTATCTAGGCTCAGACCTTATGAGACTGGCAGCCTCGACTTCGTGTGTGTATGTATATGTTTTTAATTCCTATCTCCTTGGGCAAGGGTAACAATAGAAAAAATAAATGGGACTACATCAAACTAAAAAGATTTTGTGCAGAAAAGGAAATCATCGACAAAGTGAAAAGACAACCTTTTGGGAGAAGATATTTGTACATGATACATCCAATAAAGCATTAATATCCAAAATATATAAAGAGCTCATACAATATATAAAGAGCCCCCTTTAGCAACCATCAGCTTATTCTCTACATCTATGGGTCTGTTTCTGTTTTGCTTTTTCATTTATTTTGTTTTGTTTTAGATTCACATATAAGTGGAATCATATAGTATTTGTCTTTCTCGGACTTATTTCACTTGTCATATCCTCTAGGTCCATCCATGTTGTCACAATGACAAAATTTCATCCTTTATTATTGCTGAGTAATATTCCCTTGTATATGTGTATGACATCTTTTTTTATCCATTCGTCTCTGGATGAACAACTAGGTTGCTTCCAATATCTTGGCTATTGTAAATAATGCTGCTATGAACATGGAGGTGCGTATAGCTTTTTGAATTAATGTTTTTGTTTTCTTCAGATAAACACCCAGAAGAGGAATTACTGGATTATATGGCAGGTCTAGTTTTAATTTTTTGAGGGACCTCCATACTGTTTTCCATAATGACTGTACCAATTTACAGTCCCACCAACAGTGCATGAGGATTCCTTTATTTCCACATCCTCACCAACACTTGTTGTTTGTTGACTTATGGATGATAACCACTTTGACAGGTGTGACGTGATATCTCATGGTTTTAATTTGCATTTTCCTGATGGCTAGTGATGGTGAACTTCTTTTCATATGTCTGTTGGCCTCTTTAGAGATGTGGCTATTCAGGTCCTCTGCCCATTTTTTAATTGGGTTGTTTTTTGGTGTTAAGTTGTATGAGCTCTTTATATATTTTGGATATTAACACCTTATTGGATGTATCATTTACAAATATCTTCTCCCAAAGGTTGTCTTTTCACTTTGTCGATGGTTTCCTTTTCTGCTCAAAATCTTTTTAGTTTGATGTAGTCCCATTTATTTATTTTTTCTATTGTTACCCTTGACCAAGGAGACATTTCCAAAAAGATATTGCTAAGAGTGATGTCAAAGAGTTTACTGCCTATGTTTTCTTCTAAGAGTTTTATAGTTCCTGGGCTTATATTTAAATCTTTAATCTATTTTGAGTTTATGTCTGTATATAGCATAAGAAAATGGTTAAATTTCAGTATTTTGCATGTATCTGTCCAGTTTTCCCAATACCAAATATTGAAGAGACTCTACTCCATTGTATGCCTTACCTCCTTTGTCATCAATTCACTGACCATATAAGTGAGGATTTATTTCTGGGCTCTCTGTTCCATTGATCTATCTGTTTTTATACCAGTATCATGCTGTTTTGATTATTGTAGCTTTGTACTATAGTTTGATATCAGGGAGTGTGATACCTCCCATTTTGTTCTTTCTCAAGATTTCTTTATCTATTTGGGGTCTTTTGTGGTTCCATATAAATTTTAGGATTAGTTGTTCTAATTCTGAGAAGAATGCCAGTGATAGTTTAATAGGGATTACATTGAACCTATATATTTTGTTTTAGGTAGTATGGATATTTTAACAATATTAATCCTTCCAATCTATGAGCAAGGTATATCCTTCCATTTATTTGTATCTTCTTCACTTTCTTTCTCAATGTCTTATAGTTTTCACAGTACAGGTCTTTCACCTCTTTGCTTAAGTTTATTCCTAGGTATTTTACGCTTTTTGATGCAACTGTAAATCGGATTGTTTTATTAACTTCTCTTTCTGATCATTCATTATTGGTGTATAGAAACACAACAGATTCTGTATGTTGATTCCGATCCTGAAACTTTACTGAATTCATTTATTAGTTCTAACAGTTTTTTGGTGGAGTCTTTAGGGTTTTCTATATATAGTATCATGTCATCTGCAAATAATGACAGTTTTACTTCTTCCTTTCTGATTTGAATGCCTTTTATTTCTTTTTATTGTCTGATTGCTATGAGTAGGACTTCCAACACTGTGTTAATAGGAAAAGGTAATAGTGGGCCCCCTCCTGTCTTTTTCCTTTTCTTAGAGGAAAAGCTTTCAGGTTTTTCACCGTTGAGTATGATATTAGCTATGGGTTTGTCATATATAGCTTTTATTATGTTGAGATATGTTCATTTTATTGCAACTTTGCTGAGAGTTTTTATCATAAAAGGATGTTGAATTTTGTCCAATACTTTTTCTGCATCTGAGATGATTATATAGTTTTTAATCCTTTATTTTCTTAATGTGTATCACATTGATTGATTTACTGATGTTGAACTATCCTTGCACGCTTGAGATGAATCCTACTTGGTCATGGTATATAACCTTTTAATATGTTGTTGAATCCGGTTTGCTAATATATATATATATATATTTTTTTTTATTGGGGAACAGTGTGTTTTTCTGGGACCCATCAGCTCCAAGTCAAGTTGTTGTTTTCAATACAGTTGTGGAGGGCGCAGCTTGAACTGGCAACCTTGGTGTTATGAGCACTGCACTCTAACCAACTGAACCAACCGGCCACCCCCAGTTTGGTAATATTTGGTTGAGAATTTTGGCATCTATGTTTTTCAAGGATATTGGCCTATAATTTTCTTTTTTTGTAATGTCTTTGTCTGGTTTTGGTATCAGGGTAATGCTGGCTTTATTAGAATGAGTTTGGAAGTATTCCTTTCTCTTCAATTTTTTGAATAGTTTAAGAAGGATAGGTATTATCTTCTTTGAATGTTTGTTAGAATTCTCCTGTGAAACCACCTACTCCTAGACTTTTATTTGTTGGGAGTTTTGTTTTGTTTTGTTTTACTGCTTCAATTTTGTTGCTAATAATCAGTCTGTTTAGATTTTTATTTCTTCCGAGTTCGATCTTGGAAGGTTGTATACTTCTAGAAATTTATCCATTTCTTCTAGATTGTTGAATTTGTTGGCATATAATTGTTTGCAGTGTTCTTTAATGATTCTTTGTATTTCTGTGGTGCTGGTTGTAACTTCTCTTCATTTATGACTTTATTTATCTGTCTTTTTTTCTTGATGAGTTTGACTAAAGGTATGTCAATTTTATTTATCTTCTCAAAGAAACAGCTCTTAATTTTATTGATCTTTTCTATTTTCTTAATTTCTATTTTGTTTATTTCTACTCTGATCTTAACTATTTCTTTCCTCCTGTGTACTTTGGGGTTTTTGTTCTTTTTCTTCTTTTTCTAGTTCTTTTAGGTGTAAAGTTAGATTGTTAATTTAGGATTTTTCTTGGTTCTTGAGATAGGCCTATATACCTTCTTCTAAGAACTTCCTTCTTAGAATTGCTTTTGCTGCATCCCTTAAATTTTGAAAAGTTGTGTTTTCATTTTTATTTGTTTCAAGACAGCTTTTGATTTCTTGTTTGGTTTCTTCTTTGATCTATTGGTTATATAGTAACATGTTATTTAGTCTCCACATGTCTTTCCCAGTTTTTTTTTTTTTTCCTGTAGTTGATTTCTAATTTCATGCCATTGTGGTCAGAAAAGATGCTTGATATGATTTCAATCTTCTTGAATTTATTGAAGCTTGTTTTGTGACCTAATGTGTTATCTATCCTGGAGAATGTTCCATGTGCACTTGAAAAAATATGTATCCTGCAGTTTTTGGATGAAATGGTCTATAAATGTCTATTAAGTGGGTCTGGTCTGATGTGACATTTAAGACCATTATTTCCTTGTTAATTTTCTGTCTGCATGATCTATCCATTGATGTGAGTGGGTATTAAAATCCTCTGTTATTATTATTTTACTGTGGATTTCTCTCTTTATGTTCATTAAAATATTGTTTTATATATTTAGGAGTGCCTATACTGGGTGTGTAGATATTTATGATTGTTATATCCTCTTGGATTGATGCCTTTAGGACTGTGCAAAGTCCTTTGTCTTTTTTTTTTTTTACATTTTTTGTTTTAAAGTCTATTTTGTCTGATATGAGTATTGTTACCCCAGCTTTCTTTTCATTTCTATAGCATGCAATATCGTTTTCCATCCCTTTACTTTCAGTTTCTCTGTGTTTCTCGATTTAAAGTGAGTCTCTTGTAAGCAGCATATAGATGGATCATGTTTTTAATCCATTCAGCCACCCTGTGTCTTTTTATTGGAGAGTTTAATCCATTTATACTTAAAGTAATTATTGATAAGTATGTACTTATTGCCATTTTAATTGGTTTTTGGTTGTTTTTATAGTTCTCCTTTGTTCCTTTCTTCTGTCTTCCCTTGTGGTTTGCTTGTTTTCTTTAGTTTTTTGTTTGGGTTCCTTTCTCTTTATTCTTTGTACATCTTTTGTAGATTTTTGGTTTGTGGTTACCATGAGGCTTATGTATATCATTCTATATCTATAGCAGTCTATTTTAAGCTGATAGGCGTTTAAATTCAAATATATTCTATAAGGACTACATTTTTACTCCCCCTCTCCACGCTTTATGTTATTGATGTCATGTTTTAGATTTTTGGTGTTGTGTGTCTCCTACTTATTGAATTTTGAGCTTGAAATTTTTTTCCTTTGACCTTTGCAGTAGCTTTTTAAACATCTGATTTGCTGTATTTATTACATATTTGGCTTTTCCTATAGGATATTTTTCGTTTCTCATATTATTTCTGGTTATGGCTTTCCATTTCTGCTTAAAGAAGACCTTTTCACATTTCTTGTACAGTTGGTTTAATGGTGATAATTACTTTAGTTTTTGCTTGTCTGGGAAACTATCTTCAATTCTGAATGATAACCTTGATAGGTAAATTATTCTAGGTTGTAAGTTCCTTTCTTTTCGTACTTCAAAGATGTCCCTTCAAGACTGTAAAGTTGCTGCTGAAAAATCAGCTGATAGCTGTATGGGGTTTTCTTTGTAAGTAATTTGTTATTTTCTCCTTGTTTCCTTCAAGATCGTCCCTTTTGCCATTTTAATTACAGTATGTCTTGGTGGTCTCTTTGGGTTCATCTTGTTTGGAACTCTCTGTGCTTCCTTGACTGGAATGTCTGTTTCTTTTCCCGGGTTAGGGAAGTTTTCAGCCATTATTTTCTTTTTTTCTTTTTTTTTTTTTTTTTATCTGTGAGCTATCTATCCACCGTTTATTCTTTATTACGACATGGTCAATCCAAAAGGAATGATGTGGTTGTGTTCAAACCAGGTTGCTTCTACTTCTTCATTGTAGTTAATCTTTCCATCATCCTCTTATTCTTCTTAACACAATCAGGGCATAACATATTTTCTTCTAGGTCTGGGTATGGGAAAGTGCAGGCCGGTAACAGGAAGAGAGAGATCATCTTCTTAGGAGGGTCAGGGACCCACGCCTGACCTGCACAGAACGGCAGGCGAACCCAACCCTCTCTGTCTGCCAAGAGAGGTCTGCCATGGACCACACTCCACCTGATACCAGAGGTTTGCAGCAGAAAGTTCTCAGCAGAAGTAGGGATGGGACATGAATTCATAGCCTTAGGTTGTACTGCTCTTGCAGCAAGTCTTGCCCACGCTGCCAACATGGCTTCCTGAGCTGAAGTTATCACTTCAATGCTATTGGTCATTTGCTCTCTCTCACTCATCTTACAACTTTTCTTACTCCTTGCTTTCTTGATCACCATCTTGCATTTCTTTGAACTTGACTCCTGTAGTATTTCAGGAATGTTTTGTTTTGCTTCAGAGTACTCATGTTCCTTGAGCCTCAGGTAAACGTCTATTTTCTTGCCATCAGTACTCAAATTAAATTGTTGGCACCAGTTCCGCAAAGTGTCCCAACGCACTTTATTAATTGAAGGCAAAATGGTCGGCAAGGGGAGCATTCGTTTTGGACAAGCTTTGAACTGTTCACTCGTTTGAGGAAGATAAACTTCATCATCTGTCCTAGGAATCTTCTGGTTGTCTTCTGAGATTGAAGAAATGCTTGGTTCCATTTGATGTTCTTCATTAGGTTCCTCACTAACTGGAACCAATGTGAGAATCACACTTTCTTCCTCTAATTTAACCTTAAAGTAATCCTTTTCACTGCTATCAAAATTTGAATTTGCCATTCCCAGGAACACTCAGAGAACAGCAAAGCCAGCACAGTTCCATTATTTTCAGTTCCATTAGTTTCTGTTCCTTTCTCTCTTCTCCTTTTGGGATCCCTATCATGTAAATGTTTGAGCATTTGAAGTTATCCCAGAGGTAACTTAAACAATGCTCATTTAAAAAAAATTTTCTCTTTCTGCTTTTTTGATTGGTTGATTTCCATTAGCCTGTCTTCCAGGTCACTGATCTCTTCTTCTGTATCAGCTAATCTAATATTGATTCCTTCTAATGCATTTTTCATTTTAATGATTGTAGTCTTCAGTCTGCTTGATTTTCTTTTTTTTTTTAATATTTTATTGGGGAAGGGGAACAGGACTTTATTGGGGAACAGTGTGTACTTCCAGGACTTTTTTTTCCCAAGTCAGGTTGTTGTCCTTTCAATCTTAGTTGTGGAGGACGCAGCTCAGCTCCAGGTCCAGTCGCCATTGCTAGTTGCAGGGGGCGCAGCCCACCATCCCTTGCGGGAGTCGAACCGGCAACCTTGTGGTTGAGAGGACGTGCTCCAACCAACTGAGCCATCCGGGAGCTCAGCAGCAGCTCAGCTCAAAGTGCTGGGTTCAATCTTAGTTGCAGGGGGCGCAGCCCACCATCCCTTGCGGGACTCGAGGAGTTGAACTGGCAACCTTGTGGTTGAGAGCCCACTGGCCCATGTGGGAATCGAACCAGCAGCCTTTGGAGATAGGAGTATAGAGCTGTAACCGCCTGAGCCACCGGGCCGGCCCCTGCTTGTTTTCTTATCATACTTTCTAATTCTTTGTTGAAGTTTTCCCTTACCTCCACTAGTCCACTTTCAAGTTAGGTGAACATCTTTATGACTGTTTCTTTGAGTTCTTTATCAGGCAAATTACTTACCTCCATTTCCTTAGGGTTCCCCCCCCCAAAAAAAAAACAAACGAGGTTTTTTCTTGTTCCTTCATTTAAGAGATATTCTTCTGTCTTTTCATTTTGTTTGACTTTCTGTGTTTGTTTATATGAATTAGACAAAATAGCCATCTCTCATACTCTTGAAAAAGTGGCCCTATGTAGAAGCAACCTCTGTGTAAGCTGTGTGTGCTCAGTGTGCCGGGTGATTTGGCAAGCCGGTAGGAGTCGAGCAGGTGCCAAAGTCATCCAGGGCACTGGTCTACCCAGCTGGAGCAGCTGTAGTTGGGGAGGCTAGGTGTGTATAGTAAAGCCTTGTTGATACCGTGTTCCCCGAAAATAAGACCTAGCCGGACAATCAGCTCTAACGCATCTTTTGGAGCAAAAATTAATATAAGACACAGTATTATATTATTATATTATATTATACTGGGTCTTATTTTAATATAAGACTGGGTCTTATATTAATATTTGTTCCAAAAGATGCATTAGAGTTGATTGTCCGGCTAGGTCTTATTTTCGGGGAAACACAATACTGCTTGCTCCTTTTGTTCGAGGCTGAAATGGACTTGGATTATTGTGTCCAGGAATGTCCTGCAACAGCCTTGCAGGTAGGCCAGAGCACCTTGAGCTCCCACAGGCCCTATGGAGGTAGAAAGGGATGTAAACAGTGGCACTCACCAGCATCTCAAACCCCAGAAATCCTGCAGTCCCCAGAAAGCTCCTGTGGCTCCCCAGACACCTCTATACAGTCTCTCTCTTTGTTTGTTGTACAGAAAATGGTCTTGTGTAGAAGCAACCTCTGTGTGGGATTAATGGGTCAGGAAGTTTGGGGAAGCCAGGTATGCTTATAGTTCCTATGACGCGGGCTCACTGGGCTGGAGTGGCTCCTGGCAGGGAGGCTAGGGCTGTATGGTACTGCCTTGTTGTTCCTGCTTGCTCTCTTTGTTCAGAAGCAAAAGGCTCCAGGCAATGTAGCCGGGAACTCACTGTGGTGAACCAGCAGGAGGGCAAAGCACCCAAACAGCTCCCACGGCCCTAGCTGTGGAAGTGGAGAAGGATGTAAAGGATGGCGCTCACCAGCGCATCCCACCTGGAGCGTTCCCGCAGCTCCTGGATGGCTCCCCCAGCTTCCCAGGCTTCTCTTGTTGTTGTTTAGATGCTGTTCATTCAGTTGTCTCCCAGGTGTAACTGTTCTCTATATATCAATACATGTGTATTAGAGTTTGCTCAGGGGAAGCGATGGGTTCAGCATCCTCTTACGGGGCTGACATCTTGGACCTCCTTGAATGAGTGGGGTTTTTTTATACTTGCTCTTAGAATTCAGCTACCATGCTGTGGCGAGGCCTAAACAGCTGGTGGAGAGAAACCAAGGCACCCCAGTTTTCAGCCCCTGCTCTGCTCCCTGACCAGCCAGCACCAAATTGCCAACCATGGGAGCATACCATCTTAGACTTGGATCTTCTAGCTCTAGATGAGCTGCCCCAGCTGACACCCTGTGGAACAGGGACAAGCCTTCCCTGCCAAGCCCTATCTCACTCACAGGTGCATGAGCCACATAAATATTTGCTGTTGTTTTAAGCCGCTGAGTATTGGGGTGGTTTGGTATGCAGCACTAGACAACCATACAAGGGCTGCAGGGCAGACAAGGGCTACATCCTGAAGGGCCCGAGGAGCCAGGGTAAGAACTTTGGGTTTTGTTTGAATTGTGATAAGAAGCCACCAGATGACAGTGCTTGGCAGAGTGGGAGCAGGGCCGCAGCAGGCCAGCGAAGAGGCCCCTGCAATGGTGGTCCTCAGTGCGGGAGGGTGACAGTGGGGCAAGGGGTTAGACGTAGTGGGATCTGGGTAGCTGTTGAAGCAGGGTAGATGAAATTGCTGAAGGGCTGGATGTAGAATGGAGTCAATGATGAATCCACAGTTTGAGGTCTTCACAGATAGGTGACTGCACGGCAACCATTTCCCAGGGTGAAGACTCGGCTTGCTCAGGAAGCTGCTAAGAGATGGTCCAGATGAGGGTGATGGCTAAGCTAGATGGGGCAGAGGACAGGGTGAATTTGAAGGAAGTCAGATAAACTGGACGGGACTTAAGAAGGAAGCCGACAGGGCACAAAAGGCAACTGACACAGCCCAGCATGGGGCATCAGACTGTTCCATTCCTTCCCCTGTTCCCTCTACCCCACCCTCTTCTCCCCGAATCCCACCTGAGGCTTTGTCTAGCTGTGCCAACAGCTTCCTTGGCGTGTCTGTAATGTGGCTGCCAGCAGGGTGCCAAGGGGCACTGTGAGCAGACAGCAGGGGATGGGCTGCTGGTTCTTCCCCGGGTCGGGGGCGGTGTCTGGTTCAGTGTCTGCTCCTTTCAGGACTTGGCCAGGGACTGTGGGAGGCACCCAGGCTGGGTCTGGGATGGCATCATTGAGCATCTCACCTCCAGGAAATGGGGGCAGTCCAGGGTCCCTGGTCTGGCAGAGACTGGTCAGCATCTGGCACCCATGAGACTCGGGCAAGTCTCCTCTGCTGTGTGAGGACACTTCGCCAAAGGCCCCCACTTCCCGTGACCCTCACAGAGTGAAGAAACACCCATAACTGCAAGGCAAGTCTTCAGGGCCTCAGACAAAGACTGGGGCTGGTTCACAGAGGTTGGCCACATCTGTGCTGAGAAATGACCCCAGAAACTAGAGTTTTCCTCCATTGGCAAAAGCATTTTTAAACTTCAGGAAGGAACTGCATGTTAATCAGGCATTAAAACAGGCTGTGGAATATTTAACGACATAGAAAGATGTTCCTCACAGATTGTTACATGAGGGAAAAGGCAGGTTACAAAATGGTGTGTAGACCCTGGTCCTGACTTGATTCCTTAGCCCCCAGACCAGGCAAGCACATGATTTGGAATAGCATTCTCTGAGATACTAACCATAGGTGCATTAGGGTAGCTTTTATTT
Organism: Rhinolophus hipposideros; assembly: GCF_964194185.1. Taxonomy (NCBI): domain Eukaryota; kingdom Metazoa; phylum Chordata; class Mammalia; order Chiroptera; family Rhinolophidae; genus Rhinolophus; species Rhinolophus hipposideros. Next base: position 27,005,639 of record NC_138060.1, read on the forward strand.
TCTTTATGCTTCTTGTACTTCCTGACATTTCTGCAGGAAACGTATTCAATCTAGAATCACACCAAAAAAAACCACAACTCCCTATCAAACGTGTCAATAACTTAAATTAGAAAATCTGCTGCTTAATAAGCAGGAACCAGTGCTCAGAATAGAAAATTTGAAGATAAAGAATTTTTCCACCCAGAAGCCACTACAGCAAAAGGCTATTTTTAAAGTTAAATATTGTTTACTTTTCTCACTTTTCTGTTCTCATCAATTCTAAAACTGGCATTTGTGGGATTTTGTTTAAATTGTATGAATTTTTCTGTCCTAGTTCTTACCCTTGATAAATGTGTGTGCTTATTTTTCCTTCATAAAGGGACAAAACTAACCTGAGTGGCTACTAATTTGGAGGTGGCTTTGCTTACTAATGACCTTTTCTGGAGGGTCGGGGATGCACTTTACCCCCAGCACAAGCCCAGCGTCTGCTGGGTGGGCTGGGGTCTCTGGGCATTTGCAGACCTCAGATTAGGTTAACCACCCTCATGGCCTGTAGTGGGGAACAGCCTGCTTTACTAGAAACAGTCCAGGGTTACACTGACCTTGGGGAAAATGCCTCTGTTTCCTCATCTGAAAAATGGGGTTAATGATACATATTTTTTGAGGTAAAAAATTCAGGATGTGTAAATGTAATCTCTTTCCAGGGTGGTTACCTTTGACTTCCCCACACACTTTGGGGGCTGCTGTGGAGGCTGTGGCCTGAAGGAAGCAGGAAACAGCAATGAAGGCCCAGACAACCTGGTTTATGCCCCCACTCTGCCGTTTCCTGGCTGTGACCCGGGGAAATTCCTCATGGTGCTATTTCTACATCTGTAAAATGGGGACAGTATTATGTTCCTCACAGGCTTGTTAAATAAAGTGGGTTAGGAGCTATGATTTCTTCCTGGAGGTCACATGGGTGCCCTCAGAGCCCTGAGCATGTCAGGTGTAAGCCAGGCTCATGGCAAGCAGGCAGCTGCATTGTCCAATTCAACCCTCCCATCACTGATGGCCTCAGAAGGCTGAGGTAGGTTCTGAGCTATGCTCCCCTTCCTCCTGCTACAAGCACTTCTTTTCCTCCATGCCCATCTCAGAATAAAGGCTGGAGCCCCAGCAGGTTTTCCCATCAGGCTTTTATTATAAAGAAGGTTCCAGAGCATCCCGGCCACCCCCTTCCAGCCCCTGAGACTCTGAGCCAGGCCCTGCGCTGGCTAGGTCTGCTGCAGGGGGCCAGGTCAGCCAGAGGGGCACTTGTGACGGGAACAGAATGGGTGATTTTCTCAGGGTGTTGGGGGGGGGGGGGTCTCTGCCAGGTCTGGCTGTCCTCTGGAACAGTCATTTCCAGTGTGTGTTGGGAGCCCCTCGGTTCCCCTCCCCAGGTCCTCTGCACAAGCGGCAGCTATTCACAGTTGGCGTGTGATAAGTTTAATATATAAAAGCTTTCTTAAAAAAACAAAAAGTGGTGCTATCGTTAGGAACACTTCCAGCAAGATCAAGTAGCCCAGCTACAGCCTTGGTGCAATTTAGCCCCTCTCCCCGCCTCAAGACCAGGACTGCCCACACATGTCCCCGTGTCCCTGTCTGTACCCTCCCTGGCTCTGGCCAAAGCCCACGGAGACTCCCCATGGGCAGTGGGCGCTGCCCACTCCACCACTAGCTGCTTAAGCAACAAAACTCTGACACTGCTTGAAACTGTTGTGTGCCCAGGGTCCTCTCTGGGTGAGGGGAAATGGAGACAATGTTTTGGTGGTTGAAGCAGAACCCAATCGAAGGCTGGTTCAAGGAGGCCTCCCCTCTGTCAGAATGGATGAGGTAGTGTTTCCGGCTGCAGCCAGGCGGCCTCTTTCTTCGTTTGGTGGGCCGCGTCAGGCCGGGGCTCTCAGCAGCGGGCTGTGACAGAGCGAGTGGGGGCACCATCCAGGCCGCGCTGGTGGACACTGAGAGCCTTACCAGAGACTGGCTGTGCCATTCAAGGCTCTGTCCCAGAGGCTGGGTCTAGGGGCCGGCGGGAGGGGACAGAGTGCCAAGGGGCCAGGGTTCCTCTGCCTGGCTCAGAGAGGCCCCTCGTTCCCCTTTCCAAAGCTGACTTTGCTTAGTCATTCCCCAGCCGGGGTGACAGGCACTGGGGACCAAATGAAGCTGAGGGCCGGGTGCCCTGTTGCACCCCAGCACCGGGTCTGCAGGCTCAGGCCTCGCTGTAGCACTCATAGATATTGTCCTCCATCAGAGCCACCACCTGCTCGAACTTGTGCTGCAGCTGGGTCCTCCGGGCCGTGGGGTTTGCCTCCAGGGCAGCCATAATCTGAGGGTGAAGCAGACGAGCAGTTGGATCACAGCCCTGGGCCCCAGTGGGTTCCCCCCACCGATCTTGGGGAGAATAGCCTGCCTGGGTTTCCACCACTGGCAACCTGCCGCTAAAGTACAAACGTCCTGGGATGTGAATACTGAAGCGGAAACCTCTTCCTGGGTTTTCCTGCGCAGAGTGGAGGTGAGCAGGGCTGAAATGGGGGGTGCCTCACACCAGGGGTACCCACCTGCGGGCGATACCTCTTGGCATACTTATAAATCTCTGCCATGGCCACATTGGTATTGAACTCGTTCTGGTATTTCTACAAGAACAGAGAAGGAAGGAGTTGGGAGGGGTGGTTAATCCAACCATCAGACTTGGGCCCAGCCCGTCACAGGCCAGTCCTGGGCTCCCCAGAGCCCGGCCGTACCCGCGACTCCTCAGCGAGGTGCGCGTTCATCTCCTGCTCGCTCAGTGGCGTCATGTCGTGGATCTGCTTGTAGTAGCGCTGCACGATTTTCCGGTACTCGGGGATCTCCTTGGCATAGAGGAGCTTGTTGGTTGGCGAATCCTGGGTAGAGAGGAGTGAGGGAATAAGAGACTACACAGATTTGTCTTTTTCTGGATGAGCCCTGGTCCCTACTGCCACACTAGTGGTCCCATCCGTGACCAGCGGCTCCTCACCCACTCCGCCCTGTCCTGTTTGCCACGGCACCGTCAGGGTGAGGGCCTGAAAGGGGACCTACTGCTTTTAGGGGAAAAGTGCATGGGCTTTGTGCCAGCTCTTTGTCACACGCAGGCTGTTTTATTTACATCCTCGCTTAGGGTTGTGGGGCTGGGTGGCGAAGACTTCTGGAGGCCTGATTGCTGGCTCAGTGGAATATTTCCCACCACATGTTTCCAACGCCCAAAAGTGAAACATGCCAAGTACACTCCCAGTTCTTTGTCTGTCACAGGCATCCTGCCTTCTGAGATAGTGAGAAGGGAGGGCATTTTCTACCTCTCGTGGCCTGTCGCTGAAAGTCACGGGCTAAATGCAGGGCCCTGTACCCACCGTCCTGCCCTGCCATCTCAATGCTCACAGCAACCAGCGCTCTCTCTCCTCTCCACCCTCTGAAGCCCGCTGGCTCCTCTCCCTGCAGAAAGATGCTTCGGAGAGCTCCCTCCTGGGTCTATCTCAGAGGTCTTGGTCCTCTTCACTCACTCGAAGGCCCACCCCTTCACTCAGAGCCCACTCAGATGGCTCTTGACCATCAGGAATGTTGCTTAGAGCCTGGCTGACTCTCGGATGACACGAGATGCCTCACCAAGCAGGTTGTCCACACTCACACTGGCTTCTCAGGCCTGGCGCTATGACCTAAATGTCCTGAGCTGGTGCTGGGCACTCCTGAGGCAGGTGCAGCTTATCCGCAGTGAGGCACAGTTTCTGACTGTAGGGGCCAGCGTGTGAGTCTCTCTCCTTCTCAGAATGTCCCCATTCATCCCACGTCCCCCAGCCCTGAGCTCCTGCAGTTCTCCTCCCAGGAAGATCTCAGTGCCACCACTGGCAGCCTGGCCCCGAGAGCAGCTGACCTTGCCTAGCTGAAGGTCAGAGATGGAGCAGGCGTCAATGAAGGCCTGTGCGATGACCGAGAGGCAGGCGTCGATATGGTCTGTCTTGTCGATGTCAAAGACAAACTGGGGGTTTTTCAGGATGTTCACCCAAAACCGAAGAGGAAGGCTGTGGGATGGAGGCAACAGAGAAACTGAGCCCAGCTCAAAGGTGGGGCGGCCAGGGCCAGAAGACAGGCTGGCTTTACCCTTCGAGGCCAGTTGAATATTGTCATGAGATGAAACCTCTGGAAACCTATTTGCTCCTCCACAAACGGGGCTGATAAACATCCCTGCTGACCAGGGTGGCAGAGAGGCTAGGAGCAAGGTTTCTCGTGTGGAGAAGGGCAGAAGGCGGAGGCAGAGTTGCAGGCCTAGCTGGGGCATGGGGACCTCAGTGCATCCTCGCTGTCCACCTCCACCCTCACCCCTCACAGAGCCTCCTGCAGGAGCCTCAAGCCACGTCCTGGTTCTCATTAGAAGCACCCCCACCCCGCCTGGCAGTCCACAGATCCTCCCTCAGCTTTGCACGGCAGCAGGAAGTCTACCATTAGCTGGACAACTAAGTAGGCAAGGAGGGTGGGGTCTGGATCCTAAGCTTTGGCTTCAGGAGGCCAGAGGGGTGGTAACAACCCCACTCTGCGGCCTTCCAGGGACTCCGCAGCCCAGAGCTTATGGACCCCCCCAGAGCCCTGAGAAGCCCTTGTAACTGCACAGAAACTTCTGGAGCCATGGTATTGTTTCTGAGGGTCAGGCTGAGGTTTTCAACAACTTCTTGTTGGGATCTGTGACCCCAAAAAGTTAAGACATGCCTCAAAGGAAGGCTACAAACTGGGTATGAGAATCAGACCACACGGCTTTGAGCCTGGCTCTGCCATTGCGAGAGCTGTGTGACCTTGAGTAGGCGCTTCTCTGTGAGCCTCAGTTTTCTCATTTTTTCCATGAAGCTGACAGTAGCTTCCTGAGGAGGGTGGAGGGAGAATGATGGTAGGGCAACATGCCTGCCCCATTCCACGCAGAAAACCTGGCTTCTAGCCGCTCTGCCACCCCAGACGGCATGGATGTTTTATAGTTAATTCTTATACTTTGGATTACTTTTATTGCCCTGATTGTACAGCTGGGGGTAACTTAAAGCACAGAGAGGTTAAGTTGTTTACCTAAGATCACACAGCAGAGTGGGGACTGAATCCAGGCAGGTGGACTGAGAGACTGGGCTCTAAACCCCCACACTACTGCTGCCCCTAATGATACATGGAAGCTTCACAGCCCTCCCCACATGTGCACCACCCACCTATTTGTCTTCCAGATGTGAAGGGTGTCGGGATCCGAGATCCCCCTCTTCTCAGCCTGCTCCTCCAGGAAGTCGAAGAAGTACTTGACAGCCAGCGGGGGCTTATCTTCACGGATACTCAGAATGGCCTTGAACAGGTCATCCAGAAATTTCTGCAGCGTGCCCTACAGGGGAGCAGGGTGGCTGCTGTCAGTCCAGACCCCGTATAGAGGGTAAGTGGGCACCTCTGGTGGCTCCAAGGAGCCCACAGTGCTGGGGCTGGTGAATGTGGAAGCCATGTGGCAGCAGGCTGGTCTCCTAACCTCTCTGAGCCTGTTTTGCCGTCTGTGAAATGGGTTAGTGAAACCTATCTTATAGGGGTGTTGAAAGGAATAGGGCATGGAGGGGGAAATTGGTGGGGCCAGGGTGTGGTCTTTAAGGTGCCAATTGCCACCTGAGCCGTGTGACCTTGGGGACATCACTGACTCCTCTGGGGCTTCTGCTGCCCTCTCGGTTACACTGGCTAACACAGAAGACGTCTGTCCAGCACCTTTCATGGTTGTGAGCAAAACCCCCCTTAGGCAGGACCCTAAGCCCTCAGCCGCTTGCCCTGGAAAGCCATCTGGCCCCACAGAGGAAGAGCTCTCAGCCCCACCCAGGTGAGTGCACAGCTGACCCTCCCAAGAGGTGGAGAGGAAGCCCAGCCGACCTTGGTGGACAGCAGGCGAGTCAAGTAGATCTCCGGTAGCACCTTCTTGCGGTGGCTCTGCCGGTGGGACTTCTTGGGCTCTGCCAGCTCGTCTGTGGGCAGCACCTGGGAGACCGGAGTGGTGGTCAGTGCCAGCACCAGGCACCATCCCTGGCCGTCCTGGGGGCGGTCCTGTCCTTTTCCGATAGGCACTTGGTCTGCACACACTTTGTGTGTACAGATGCCCAGGCTCCCTCTCATTCTGGGTCCCATCCCCGCTCCCCCAGCCCTAGTCTTTCCCAGGGACTGGGAGTGCTCCCCAGAGGCCCAGTGTGGTAGGAAGCCAAGTCCACACCCCGTGATGGGCGGGAGCCCCCAGGGCTGGAGGCCGGGCACTCACCAAATGGAAATACTTCTCGGTGTCCAAGTCTTTTACTGAGAGAGGAAAAACACACACAATAAATAAACAAGAGAGAGGAGGAGGTGGGAAGACAGAAAGAAACCAATAGAAACAGAGTTCCAAAGAGACACATGGAGAAAAGGAGATAGAGGAAGAGGCAAAGAAAAATACAGAGATAAAAGAGAGAGACCCAGAGAGACACAGAAAATGAGACAAAGATAAAGGTAGACGCATTGAGAAACATAAAAATACACAAGGTTTTAAGAGAAGTGGGGAGAGCGATGGAGAAACAGAGATGGTCACACATGGAGAGGGGAGAGGCCCCGGGGTGGCTGCCCTCACTCACTCCACCCTCCAGCCAGAGCCTCTGCCAACCCCGACCTCACAAGCTGCTGGGAGAGACCCAAGCTCCTGCTCCTGACCTCAGGAGGGGACCCTGAAACCCACAGGAGCCGAGGACCCCAGGCCTGGCAGTTAGTCCGCCGGGCCTGGGGCATCTGAGGGTGTGGATTGTGGGACTTGAGGCAGTGGCACAGCCCCAAATCCTAGATGGGCATGCCAGCCTTCCGCTCTGCCCTGGCAGCTGCCCAAACCTACTGGAACCACCTCCCGCCCTCCTGGGGCCGCTGTGACTGCCCAGAGGAAATCAGCCTGAAGCCTGGCCACAGCGCCGGCCCAAAGGCTCTGCCCAGGCAGTACTGGGCAGAGGGGCCTGGCCCGGCCCCTGCCCCCAGCAAGGAGGCCACAGCCCAGCCCAGCCTGGCCTCTCGAAGCCTCAGTTTCCCCACTAGGACTGCTCAGAAGGGGCCCTACACACCCTCCCCATGTCCACCGGCGCTACCTCGGCCCAATGTGTTGTCCTTCTTGTCTGTGAGGCTCATGGCCAGGGAGGCGCCTTCAGGGATCTGACAGGAGAGAAGCTGAGGTCAGAGGTCAGGTTAGGGAGGCTGGGCGTGGGGTTTGGTGGCACTGGGGATCCCACCTTGTAGTGGGCCAGAGTGTTGAGTTTCTTGCGGCCATCCTCCATCACGGAGGTGTCATCCAGGTCCCGGAGAATGTAACTCTGTGTGCTCGAAGCGAACCACTCTGGGGACAGGGAGCAGGGTGTCAGGGCCAGGGGAAGGGGGCCGCCGGGGGCAGCACCAGCCTGGCCACACAGGGAGGCCGCTTGCTCCCTCTGTGGACCCTGGGGCATGCATGCCTCTCCCCGAGCCTCTACAGAAGGGGATGGGGAGACAACTGGGGAATGGTGTCCCAGTCGTAAGCACAGAGCAGGAGTTCTGGAAATGTCCTCGTCCTCAGGGCTCTGTTACTATTGCTGATTAAAGAAAAGGTGCCACCTGTGAAAGGCTCACAGCCCTTACGGGGCTCCCCGCTGTCCTCCAGGTGAAGCACAAGTGCCGACTGCCCTTCCAGGACCTGGGAGACTGAGTGCCTGCCCAGCCTCACCTCATAGCCCAGAGGAGATGCCAGCCTGCATGCCAGCCCTGGAGAGCCCCCTGAAGTTCTCTGCTCTGAATGGACAGTCACGGTGCCAGCCTGGTGCTTACAATGGGGCCTGGCACAGACCAAGCGCTCGGGAAAGGCTGGTGATCATAAGGGGAACGGCCCTCGTTCTTGACCAAACCAGAATCCTGTGCAACCTTCAAAACTCACTCCAACATCCCCTTCTGGGAAAAGCCTTTCCTGAACTCTGCCTGCCGTTGCCCGCAGCTGCTTACGCTGCAGGGCCTGTCTCCCTACTGGAAGAGGAGCTCCTTGCCGATGGGCACCTTGTCTGACCAGCTGTGTCCCCGGCGCCAAAATGAACGCACCTTTGCTGAATGAAAGAGTGTATGACCAAGCTAGGGGCTGGTTCCATCAAAGCAGCCCCATGCCAAGTTGTGCCACCCCACCCCTGCCCACCGAGGTCGACGTCCTCGGCGCGAGGCCACTGGGAGTAGGGCACATTCTTGCAGAAGGCCTCCAGGATCTTCTCCTTCACCTGCGTAAGTGTGTCAGTGTCCATGGCCCGCACGCTCAGCGAGTCCATGCCACAACCCTGGAAGGACACGTTCAGGTTCTGCACGAGAGGGGGCAAAGGGTCAGCAAGTCCCCACGTCACTGCCCTGGGCCCAGGTGGGGTGGCGACCTGCTTGGGGAGGCCAGGGCAAGGCTGGAGTCTGCAGGCATGCGAGGATCCCCTCCCAGCCAGCCCGGGAGACGGTGCCACCTTGCTGCCCCGCTGCCCTCGCCCCAGCCAGCTCACCCGGGGCTTGGCCTCGATGTTCTCCCGCAGCAGCCACTCCTCGTTGAGTGTGTAGCGGGCCTTGCCCGTGATGGCGTCTATAGAGCCCTTGTTGATCTGCTGCTTGATGGCGCACAGGAGCAGGAAGAACGGCTCCCCCACGGTCTCCTGGGGGGACACGGGCTGTCAGGGGCTGAGGCCCTGCCTGGCCATCCCAGCCCCACCACCTCCCTGCTCACCATCCATATTTCAGCGCCCAAGCCTGTGGCCATGCTGCAGCCCCCACCTGGAACACTTTCACTACCCCTTTCCACCAATGCCTCCATGGCTATCTGTTTAATATCCTCCTTTTGGATCTGGTGCCATCCCTGTCGTCCCAACTCCCTGGGTGTCTCCATGGACTCTAAGGTTGAACACTGCCAACTGTGGCTGGGCACATTCATTTCGTATTCCCAACGACCCTTCCACATACTGCTGAGGCTCAGAGAGGGCAAGCCACCAGCCGAGGGTCACCCAGCTGGGAAGTGGCAGCGCCGGACTCAAATCCTGGATCAGCTGACTCCCAAGCCTAGGACTCTTTCTGCTAAGCCTCACAAGGTGAGTTCAGGTGGAACCAGAACACAGACGTGGCCTCCAATAATCCAAATCACAGCCTGGTGAGCGTGGAGAGTCTTGGACTTGACTGGGGCCTCAGATAGCCCGGCCCTCGACAATTTCCCTTTCATAAAGTGCACACAGCCAAAAAGGGACTCTGCTGCCATCCATAGCTATGAGCTGACTTTCATGGTCATTTTATAGCAAGTGACCCACGTGTTCCATTCATAGTGGATATTTAGGTAAACACAGAAGGCTGATTTAAGGGAAAAAATAAGCATATAATAGTATTAGGCAAATTTGGCAAAGACTATGAAGGCAACATGCCAGCTCTTATTCCTGATCTAGTTCTCCAATTCTGGGGGCGGGGGGGGGAGCCAGTGATGCCCCATTTTCTGGAGGAAACAGGCTCAGAGGGAAAGCCTGGCTGAGGCCACACAAAGAGGCCAAGGGAGCTGGGTCCAGTGTCCACTGTAGCCCCTCTGGTTCCTGTTGCAGCTGGGTCTTTCCTGATGACTCAGAAGGCAGACAGTAGAGACCAATACTGGGGCGTCCTGGTGATCCCTCCCTGGGACCAGTCTCCCCTATTCCACCCCACTCCCCCACTTACCCCGAGAGGATCCATAGGGCTCCTCTAGACTACCTGGCCCTAATAAGCCCCAAGTCCAGGGACAGAGGCCCCACCTGATAGATAGGAACCAAGGTCCAGAGAGAGCAATGCCTTTTCAGGGTCACACAGCTGGTTTATGCCAAAGACAGGACTCAAGCCCAGGACATGAGGCCCTGGTTCTGGGCTCCACCCTGGCCTGTGCCTTTCTTTCACGATCCCAGATGACTCCCTGGCCTCTACCACTGCAGGGCAGCTGGACACTGGGGCAGGAACAGGGGCTGAGCGACTTCCGTTCTGCAGCAAAGCCCTAATCGGGTCCCTTTGGCAGAGTGCAGAAGGCCTTGACTATGTAGCCCCACCGGCCTTTCTAGCCTCATCTCTCATCAGAAAGTCACCAGACTTCCTTCAGTTCCTTTTATAAACATCCCCTTCTCCTGGCCTTTATCCATGCTGTCATTAGAACACCCTCCCCACCCAACTTCTTACCTGGCTCGTTCCACTAAGCCCTCAGGCCTCCGTTTGGAGTCACCCCCTCCAGGAAGCCACCTTGAACCCTCCCGCCGCGTCTGAGGCCTCGATGGCTGAGCTTCACAGTATTGTAATTTGTTTCCATGTCTGTCTCCCCTAACACTGGAAGAGTCTCAAGGGCCAGGCCCAGGTCTAATACTCCCAAACCCGGAGCGGCGGCCCAAAGCCACACCAGGGAAGGTTTGATGACTGAGAAAACAATCTTCCATAACAAGGCCCTGCCATGGCCTCTGTTCCTCCCTGAGCTGGCTCTGGGCCCTCGCAGGAAGCAGCCTCCTCTGAGCCTCAGTTCCTCGTCTGTATAATGGATCCTCTGGGCCTGTACCCACCCTCCTCTGAGTCCCTCTGTCCACATCTGCACAAAGGACGTGACAACCCCCCTGGAAATGCTGCTGGGAGATAAAACAAAGTCCGACCTACAGGAAGGCTCAGAGGGGGCGGCCCCTGCAGTGTGGGTGGCACCGCTGCACCCGCCTCACCCGCAGGCAGCTGTACATGCAGATGGACATCCAGTTGGTGAGCATCTTCTCGACCACGGACTCCGTGCGCCGCAGCATGAGCTTAGGGTTCTTGGCGGCCGAGGCGTCGATGAGGTCCACCAGCAGCTCCTTCATGATGCTTGTGTAATACTCGAGCTTGCTATGGAGCGCGATGGTCAGCAGGGAGGCCAGGCTGCACCTGTGGGTGGTCACGGGGCGTCAGCTCCAGCCGTTTCTCATGGCTCTGGGATCTGGGGACCACAAAGTGGGGGCTCTGGGGCCACTTCATCACGGGTGTGCCTGTGCAGGAGGAATCCGGCCCAGGAAGGGGAGGACCCCCAGGACCTGATGCTGGGGGCCAGACAACTGCCCAGAGAACGTGGTGATTTGTAAACTGCCCCAGCCAGGACCAGCACTGTGGCCTCAGATGGGCCCCTGTCCCGCGCCCAGAGCCTGGCAGCCTGACCTGTCACGTACGGCGAAGTCTTTCTGCTGCTCCAGTGCGTGGACGAAGACAATGAGGAAGTGTTTGTTGTTCAGAAGCGAGGAAAACAGGCCAATCCCCTCTTCCATGTTGGGCCGGCAGCTCTCAGGGATCTGTGGAAGCGATTGGTGATGCAGTTTTCACAGGGGCTCAGGGGTCCAGTGCCTCTACCTGGTCTAGGAGTTAGCACTTATAATGCCATGAATGGCTCCTTGAATGACTCCAGGGATGGGGAGCTCACTACCTTTTAATAGTGGAAGCTTCTTATTCCCTGTGATTGGAACAATGGCTCAGTTGAATTGAAAAGTGGGGCACAGAGAAGAGCAAGGGTGCCTGGAGTTAACCCAGTGTCCCCATGTGTGGGACGGTCTCACCTTCTAGGCTCTAAGCAGCAGGTGGAGTGGGATGTCCAGGGAGGCCCAACCTTCTCCCCTCTCTACCTGGCCTGGGGGTCAGCATTTATAACAACACTCTGAAGGGCTGCTTCAATGCCTCCTGGGATGGAGGGCTCACTACTATTCCATGGCAGGCGCCTCCCAGCCCCCGGTGATTGGGATCAATGGAGCAGTGGGGCCAGAAAGGGGCAGGGTTGCCCTGAGGCAGCCCAGTGTGCGTGTGCACGGGGAGTTGCAGGTACTCACCTTCCACTCTCCCAGCAGCGGGTGGGTCTCCTGCACTGGGGAGCTGCCCTGTGAGTTGAGGGTCTGGGAGGGCAGTATGTAACGCTCTTCGTAAAGAGAGGAACACTGTGGAGGCAGACCCCCCAGCATCTCAGTGGGGCTGCAGTCTCTTGACTGGCATGCAAGGGCCGCTCAACAAAGGCAAAGGGACATCTTATAAAGGAAGAAGAGACAGTGGGCTGTGCCCAAGGAGCCACAGGATTCCAGAGGAGTGGGGAGGGGTGTCCCAGGGGGCTTCCTGGAGGAAAAGGAGGAGTGGAACCAGCAGAGCCAAGGTGTACTAATACAAGAGGGCATAAGGCTTAAAAGGAAGCAACAGTAGCGCAGTGTAGAATAAGGGAAACTGAGGCAAAGAGGCTGACAGAGAGGAACCACGACATGGGCTTGTTTGGCTGCTGTATGGAGAACAGTGTGGACAGTGCAAGAGGGCATGGCCACTGGCACAAATGCTCTGGACAGGTCAGGGAAGGGGGGACAGGGCCGCAGCCCCTGGAACAGAAAGAGGCATGGAAAGGATGGAGCAGAGTCCAGCGGGAAGGAGGAGGGGACATGTAGACCAAGGAAGCCTGGCTAGGAAAGGACCCAGAGATGAGATGCTGGCAGGACACATGGGGCCTGGGAGCACCTGGGCTGCCTCTACCGCCCCCTCAGTGAAGGGAGAGGCAGGCTTGGCACCCGAGGAGTGAGGCTGGCAGCTGGCTTCCATACGGACAGTTACACATCAAGTGAGTAGAGAAGGAAAGTGGGGGGAGAAAGGGCCTCCCCTGACAGGCCCTGTGAGTGGGCGTGGAGGGTTTGCATTCCTTAAGGAGCCCACATTGCACTAGCCAGGTTTTCCCAGATGCAAAGTGCCCTCCGGAGCTGCACAGCCTAGACAGGCCCAGGAGCCCCTGCGGTGGCTGGTGAGGGGAAGGCTGACCTTAGGGAAGAAGGTGCGGGTCACAAAGTGCTTATATTCCAGGAAAGGGATGCCCTGGCTGCGGTTCAGCTCCTTGGTCAGATCCGTCATATCCGTCTGCAGCTCAGCAAAGCCTGGTGACAGGCAGGTGGCAGTGAGCGGATCTCAAATTCATTCCCCAGTTGGGAAAGCCGAGGCCCACACTCCTGCATGGTCCCCACCGGCTACCTTTACGGATTTCCTCTCGGATCTGAGATTCCATCTCCTCCATCTGCAGCAGCGTCTTCTGCCAGTAGCGCTCGGCACGGCGGCTCTTAGTGCAGAAGACGAACAGGGCTGTGGGCAGCAGAGGGGAGTCAGGCCTTGAAAGCCCTTTGGACAGCATTTTTTGGCACCTGCTATGTACAGAGCCTGGGCCTGGAGGGAGAGGTCCTCCCTGTGGTCTCAGCTCCACCTCCTCTGGGGAGGGTGTGGGAAGGTGGCGCTCAGTCCTCCACTCCTGAGTGGGCTGACAAACTCCTATGGGGCATAGGGCTTGGGGAACAGCCAGTAAAATAAAGCTCAATGTCCCATTCTTATAAAAAGCAGAGAGTGAGAGTGAGAGCGAGAGAGAGAGAGAAAGAGTGTGTAAGATAGTGATAAACTATTTTTAGTGGCTTCCCCTAGGTGAGAGAATTATGGGTGATTGCTGTTCCGTTTTTTTAGCATTTTTCAATTCTTTCTACAATAACCAGATGCTATTTGTGAATTAAGAAATATTTAAAAGCAGATTACAAAGCAGTATATTATAATCACTTTCTGGGGTGGGGAAGGGACTATATATAATATTGAAATATTTCAAGTTGTGGTACATATACACAATGGAATACTATTCGGCGTTAAGGAAAGATGATATAGGAGCATTTGTGACAACATGGATGGATCTCGAGAGAATAATGCTAAGTGAAATAAGTCAGACAGAAAAAGCAGAGAACCCTATGATTTCACTGATATGTGGTATATAAACCAAAAAGAACAAGACAAACAAATGAGAAACAAAAACTCATAGACACAGACAATAATTTAGTGGTTACCAGAGGGTAAGGGGGTGGGGGGTGGGTGATGAGGGTAAAGGGGATCAAATATATGGTGATGGAAGGAGAACTGACTCTGGGTGGTGAACACACAATGGGATTTATAGACGATGTAATACAGAATTGTACACCTGAAATCTATGTAAATTTACTAACAACTGTCACCCCAATAAAATTAATAAAAAAAAAATAAAATAAAATAAAGTCCTCCAAGGCAAAAAAAAAAAAAAAAGAAATATTTCATATTTTTATATATAATATACATTCATATATACTATACATATGTATAAATTTTTAAGAAAAGAGACTGGTAGGAAATATACTAACATATATAGGGTGTTAATGATGGGTATTTTTTTTCCTTTTAGCTTCATCCAGTTTTCTCTAAAAATTTCTATATTGAATATTTACTTTTTAAGAACAGCTTCGTTAAGATAACAATGCACATGCCATATAACCATCCATTTAAAGTATACAAGTCAATGGCTTTTAGTATATTCACAGGGTTACGCATCCACGACTACCAACTTTTAGAACATTTGTTATTGCCTCAAGACTCATAACCACTAGTACTCGCTCCCTACCCCTCCTTTCCCAGACTCTGGCAACCAATAATCCGCTTTCTATCTCTATGGATTTACATATTCTGGATATTTCATATAAATGGAATCCTAGAATATGTAGTCTTTTGTGACGGGCTTCTTTCATTTCACACGTTGTTAAGGTTCATCCATGCTGTAGCAAGAGCCAGTACTTCATTCCTTTTTATGGCTGAATAATATTCCGTTGTATGGATGTACCGCATTCTGTTCATTCATCAGTGGATGGACACTGGATTCTTCTGCTTTGTGATTGTTATGACCAGAGCTGCTGTGCATTTTCATGCACAAGTTTTTGTGTAAACGTGTTTTCACATCTCTTGGGTAGAGAGTAGAATTGCTGGGTCACAAGACAGCTCTTTAACATTTTGAGGAGCTGCCCAAGTATTTTCCAAAGGGGCTGCACCATTTTCCAACCCACCAACAGTGTATGAGGGTTTCAATTTCTCTGCTACATTGAATGTATTACATTTATAATCGTTATTTTAATAGTGGTATAGCCTAGGCTAACTGCCCTGAACAACCTTCTGTTAAATACCTTCAGTAGCTCCCTACTGACTGGAAAGCAAGGTTCGGAATTCTTCTGCCTGGCACTCGAGCCCACGGCCCAGCACATCCTCCCAACATCCATCATCTTCCACCCATGTGGGCTACAGCCACGCACACCTCTCACCCCACCTCTGGGCGCGGGACTTATTTCCACCCCAGGCCTTGCTCAAGCTGGACCCCCAGCCCATTATGCCTTTTTCTGCCCGTCTTCAGAGGCAGGTCCTCCCTCCCAGGTGTCACAAGGGTGGGGCTCCTTACCAACTACAGAAAGCAGCAGCAGGACGCTGCAGATGACGATAGACACGATGATGGCGGTCTCGCTGCCACCCAGCTGTAGTGTAGCAATGGTCTGGTTGAAGTTCCCTACCTGGATCTGCACAAAGGTGGGGGGAAGGTGTTATAGCTTCCCTGGACTGATGCCTTGGCTCTTCTCACTAGCTGTGTGGCCTGGGGCAAGTCACCTAACTTCTCTGAGCTTCAGATGCCACATCTATAATACAGAGATAACCACACCCACTGCCTGGGGATACTGTGAGGGCTAAATGAGATGATGCTTGTCATCACTCAGTCCTGGGCCTGGCACAGAGGGGAAACTGAGTACAGGGGGCTGTGACTATTATTATATCCTGGGAGGAGCAGCAGAGCCAGAGGCAGGGCAGTTCACAGGCCCTGGCTGCTGTCCCCAAGTATCTGTTGGTTTGTCCTGGGACCAGGGGAGCAGGTGGTGTCTGAGGACTCAAAGGGCAGAATTGGAGCTGGGGTGTGGGTGAAAGGGAACTTTCCCAATTAAGCTGTCCTGGGGTGACGAGTACTGCCTGTGAGGAAATGACCTCCCCGTCTCAGGTGGCATGCAAGCAGGTACAGTGCAGAAAAGATCCCACTTTCTGTGTTCTCTCTCCACTCCTGCTTCCCTCCCCTCTGTGACTCTGTGTGGTGGCCAGCAGCCCAGACCTGGGGTGGAGCACCTAGTGGAACAGGGGTCCACTTATGGCCTCTCAGGGTCCAGCCCCATCATGCCTCGCTGGGGCCAGTCACTGACCTTGAGCAGGTCACTAAATTCTTGCCCCTCAGTTTCCTCATCTGTCAAGTGAGGTTGTAAAGCTGCTTTGTTCTGTTTGCCTAAGCTACTGAGTAGGAAAATGTTCTGCTCCCATGTGCCGGGGCGAGGGCCATCTGCTCGGGTAGATGGGGCTGGGGTTCAGGTCCACTTCTGCCTCCAGTGCCCCGTCCACTCACCGTGATGGGCAGCTGCCCCTCGGCTGTGCCTAGGGACTCGTTGACCGAGCAGTGGATGACTCTCTCTGAGATGACCTGGATGTCGCAGGCCACTTGGCCTATCTTGACACGGTACTCGTGGCTCTCGAGCCCTAGGCTGTCCTGCTCCTTCTGCGGGAAAGGAGATGGGTGCTCACTGAGGCCCGTGGCTGAGCCCGTCCCACTCACTCCTCCTACCTGGCACCCGCTGGCACTCACATGGATGACCAGGGTGAGGGGCTCCCCAGGGTGGTGCTTGATCCACTTCTCCCTCTTGGCCGTAGAGAACTGTGGGTCGGGGAGGTAGTCCAGGCGGAACCTGCTGCCCCGCTGGGTCTCGTCGGGGCCCAGCAGCTCCTCAGCCACTGCCACGTCATCGGCGTAGGCCCGCCCATTGATGAAAAAGTCCACTGGTGCCGAGGCATTGCTCAGGGCCCCAGGGGATGGACAGGTGATGAGGGTGGAGTTGAGAACCTTGCAGAGCTGGTGGGAGAGGGCCACAGGCCAGGGGATGGACAGACAGACATGGAGAAATGGGGAGATTGATGTTTAAGGCGACACAGAGAGACAGAGAGACAGAGATGGAGACAGGGAGAGACGGAAAAATAAGAAGGGATGGGGAGACAGGAGACAGAGACAGACAGAGGGGCAAAGAGATAAGGAGAGACAGAGACGGGGAGACGCAGCAGCGCGAGGCCTGGTCAGCCCGGGCTGCGGGCCACCCCCACCCCCCGCCTGCCTCAGTGCCCTGCCCCCCTCACCGTGGGCTGCCGGCCAATGTGGTGCACAGCCATGGATACATTCTGCACCATGTGGAAACGCTCACCAGCCACCGTGATGGTCCTGCCACCGCTGTGGGGACAGCAAGCCCCATCAGCCCAGCTGTAGCCCCAGAGAGCGAGACCCGCCCGGGGGCTGGGGGCTGGGTCTCACCTGACAGGGCTGCGGCGGGGGCTGATGGCCGTGATGACTGGGTTCTGCATGTACCAGAAGGTCAGGTTGCCACGCACGCAGCCCCGGCGCTCCAAACGCACACACACGGGCACTGGGGCCGGCAGCGCCCCCCCGGGCACCGTGCAGGCAACGCTGCTGTCCGTGCGCCTGCAGGAGGGCGGCAGACACGATCAGCAGGCGCCCCACCTCCCACTACCTGCCCTGCCCTGTCACCCAGGGGCACAGGCCTGTGCACTCGGCCTGGGTGTAAGGCCTTCTCAATCGGCCTCAACCTGGTCTTCTGCCCCCTTGTACATACGTCTGTTGTTTCTGTATTCCCACTGCCACGCTTTGCAGGGGCTGTCCTCCCCACCGCGAACACCCCTTCTCTCTGACCCTGCCTGTTCTTCCCAATTTCCCAGTCCCACCTCCTCCAAGAAGCCTTCCCAGAGCTCCTGTCCCGACTGGTGCCCCAGGTAAGGACCCTGTCCCGAGGCCTTGAAAGCCCAGACTTTTCTCCCAATCCCAACCTCAGTGGAATTCCTATTTCCGGTGGGAGTATCTGCTATCCTGAGGGCTGAGATATGTTGGGTTCATCTCGGTGTCCCCAGAAATGCCCACCAGTGGGGCCTGGTATACAGTAAGTGCAAGATATAGACAGAGCTACTTCACCACGAGCTGAGGATCTCAGAGTATGCACAATCACCACCATTTCACTGCAGTGGTCGCTGACGGGGCACCGACTGCTACTTGCTGGGCACAGAGGACTTCCCACAACTCACTGGCACTGGTCTTACCAAATGAGAAAACTTGAGGCTCGGAGAACGGAAAGGGCTTGGCCAAGGGGTAATGCTTGGACATCACCCCCACCCCTCCAGCCCCCTGGTTTCTATAGGCTGGTGGAGGGTGGCCGGGCTCAAGGGGCTTACACAAGCTCTATGCAGGGCTCTGTGTCATTCAGCAGGACCTGGAGCTCGGAGCCCACGTGGAGGTCGCTCCCGTGGATGGTGACCCTGGTGCCCCCGGCCTTGGGGCCCATGGCAGGCTCCAGGGAGTAAACCAGGGGCAGCTGTGGAGTGGAAGGTAGGTGGTCAGGCCTCAGGCCAACCCCCTAGGCGTGCGTCTGGTGGGGTGGGCAGGACGGTGGGCAGACGCCTCCCTTACCACATAGGAGAAGCGCTCCCGTGACTTGCCCTCCTTGGAGGCGTTCACTGTCACCAGGTCGGAGAATGCCCCTGGGGCTGGCCCTGTGGTGCACACAATCCTGGGGGAGGTATCTTTGGTCAGGGGAGCAGCCAGCAGATCCCGGGGGCCAGGCAGGCACTGCCCCATTTTTCCTTTGAACAATGCCCCGTACTGTACCCCAGGGTGTGTGAGCTCCCCATTCCTGCACTCAGCCACCCACTCCTCCCACGCACAGCTAAGGTTGGCATTCAGCTGGTACACACCCAAGGGCATTACCCCCTCGGTTCCCTATTAGTTGGAAAACAGCCACTGAGTCTCCTAAGTTTCACCCTGGCTCTTCCTGGGGACCACCCGCAACCTTACAACTTTCCCACAATTCTGCAACTATAAAACAAGGGGTTAGACAAGATGGTCTCTTAGGATACTTGAAAATTCTCTGACCATGAGGACATTTTCTGGATGGACGCCTGACTTATGGGCTCCCGAAAGGAAATCCAATTTATTCACTCTCCGCTCCTGTTTCCTAGAGCCCCCCTGGGCCAGGCCCCACAGCTGCAGGCCCAGATCTTTGCACCCCACCAGCAGCCCCCATACTTTCTCAACTGCATTTTTTCCACCAGAGCAAGGCTTCTGTGGAAGTTGGGCTGGTCAAAGCGAACACGGGAGGGCTTCCCAAAGGAGCAGGCACTTGAAGGATTAGGAGTAGTGTCCTGAGCAAAATCCAGGAGACCTAGGAGGGAGCTACTTCTGGGGAGCAGAAGGATACCTGCCGAGGAAGGTGGGACAGCCAAGGGGAGAAGGGAGGACAGAGAGATGGTTGGCACTGCCAGGTTGGGTAGGGCCTGGAGGTCACGTGAACGGCCCCAGGGATTGCCCACTCCTTACTCCTCTGACACCGTGTATCTGTCGGCCAGTGGCTCACAGGCCACGCTGCCAATCCACACTCCATGGGCCACGTCGCTGAGCCGCCGACCCAGGTTCCTGCCACGGATGGTCAGCAAGGTCCCGCCGTCCAAGGGGCCACTCAGGGGCTCAATCTGTCAGGTGACCAGAGAGAGGGGCAAGTGGGGACCTGCGGCTGGGATGCGGGAGGCTTCTTCGCCACTGTTGCAGGCACCCTGGGGAAGGCCGGGCCCTACAAACCCACCACTTAGGGGAGAGCACTGGGGCTACTGTCACTTGGGAGGTCACTGGGGCTGCCAACGAGTATGTGTGTGTGTTACTGAGCCCACTAGGGTCTGGGCACACAGAGCGTGTAGACAAAGTCAATGCTACTTGGGGGTGCGGGGTATCCTGAGGACACCGAGGTCCACTCCCAGTGGTCACATCTGACCACACAATCCTGCATTCCAGCCAGTGCTGACTGGGCCTGGGAGGGCACCTGACCAGACTAAGCCAATCAGAATCCTTCCCTGAGACTTTTCATAATTAAAACAGAGGCTTGGGAGTAATTGGCCATCTCAATTATCACCGTATTAGCAAGGTTTTCCTGCCCTCGCTATAAAACTAGACACACTCAGCCCAGTATCTCCTCCACCCAACTCCCAATGCCCTGTCCTGCTAGTTTTCTCCCTAACATTTACCAACTTGTATACATAAATGATTTCCTTACGCATTATTGCCTGTGCCCCTGCCTGCCCACAACAAAAACATTAGCTCCATGAGGGAAGGCACTTTCTTTGGTTCACTGCTATGTCTCCAGCACTGAGCAGGGGCCTGGCACCCAGCAGCGTGCCTGGGCATGGATAAGCACATGTGTTGCGGGTCCATGAGCCCAGGTGGGGTGCCGCAGGTGCACGTACAGGCATGTATGTACAATAGGCTTCCATGGTTGGGGGAGTGTGCTTACCGTTCGGATCTCAGGGGCGGGACAGGTGCCAGGCAGGGGCTGCAGGGGCCCCCGAAGGCGGCAGCCATCATTCCACACACACAGGTGGCCTAGGTCCTCCCGGCCCAGGCACTGGGAACAGTCGGGGCTGCCCATGGCGCAGTTATAGACCTCCACTGGGAAAGACACAGAGGCAACATGGGTCAGCACCCCCATTACTGCTCTCCCCTCCACCTCGCACTGTGGTGTCCCACCCAGAGGCAGGTCCTGCTTCTGAGGGTCAGGACCCTGTGAGGTTCTTAGTACTTTCTCCAACACCCACCCCCCGACCCCCAGGGCCTGTGCTAAGCACAGTGCAGCTACAGCCTCATTAATATCATTCATGCTCGCTGTGATTCTATCAGATGGGAGCTGTTTATTAGCCCTACTTGACAGATAAGAGATGAGGCTCAGAGAGGTAAAGTGACGTGCCCAAGGTCACACAGCCTGTGCGTGGCAGAGCTGGGATTCATACCCAGGCCTGGGTATGTGTCAGTGGGTGTCTTTACCCCACAGCAACGCTCCGGGATGCTGAGGAACACTGAGCAATGTGGGCTCTACAGGCCGCAGACACTTGAGTGATCCAAGGAGGCACGTAGGGAGCACTCTCCAGAAACCCAGTGTGCAGGCTGGTTCTAAGGCCTTCATGTGGGCACGCAGGGCGATGTCTGAGTCTCCCCATGAACAGACAGCCCTTGGAGAGTTGATTCAAACATACGATTACAGTAAGGACAACAACCACCATTTCGGGGTGCTGACCGCCCCACACACACTTATAAGGCTTTGTGTGCATATTAGCAAATCCTCACCAAGCCCTCTGCCAAAGGGCCTGTACCCTCATTTCACATGGGGACAATGAGGCTCAGAAAGGGAAGGGTAAGTATATGCCCAAGGTTGCGTAGCCACTGGCATAGAGATGCCCCGAGGGCGTGATGCCTGGCCCAGAGTAGCTGCTCAATAAGTAAGTACTGAGTGACAAGAGACTGAACGGCAGGGCTGGGATCTGAGTGTCCATGCATGTTGGGGCATGGCAATGTGGGGTATCTATGCACTGAGCACTCCCAGGCTCAGCCCCACCCATTGTGGTTCAGTTCCTGGTGGCCATATGGGGTGGATGGGAGCTCCAACCTGTCATGGGGTCAGGGCTGTCCAGGAATCTGGCTGACTGCCCCTTTAGTTGTAGGCTGAGTGGAAACACCTGGCTCTTCTGGGTCGTGTGTAGCTGCAAAAAGGACGGGAAAAAGTATGAGGGGTGTGGGTGGCGTCCAAGTCTCTGCTGGGGAGGGGATGTCATGGAGACAGATGACAACACTACTGGGAATGCGGGAACCAAAAGGAGGAAAGAGGAAAGGTGGGAAGAAGGCAGTGCAGTATCTGGACTTGTGCAGGTCTTCTGCCCCCTCTGGGGCCACACCACTCACCACCACTTGGTTGCAGCGTACAGCCGATTCATTCACCCACACAGCTTCAAAGATCGCCTCCTGCCCAAAACTACATTCAAGAGCTGCACTCTGTGGGAAGCAAGGAGGTGGCGTCAGGGGAGTGGGGTCAGTGCCAACTGCCCTCCAACTCCATCACGACATCGTGAACTGCTGCCCTGAAAACTGGCCTTCATCCTACTCTCAGGCCTTTTCTGGAGCTGTTCCCTCCTCCAGAATGTCCTTCCTGGTCTCCATGTCCAATGTTTCAGGGACGCAAGGAGAACTTTGGCTTTGTACTCTCCACACCACTAAAAGCCTCTCCCACATCCCTTAATGGCCTAACCTAGGGCCTTTTACTCAGCTCGTAAAGTGCTAACTCCTTAGCAAGACCAACATTCAAGGTTCATCCCAGTGAGATCCCACCACTCTTTGACCCTAACACCCCCCCACCTCTGCTCCTCAAGGTCCATACTCCGGCCACACCAGGACACTCCTGGACATGGCAGACTATTCTGCCCTCAGGCCTTGGACCAAGTCTGTTCTCCACCTGAAAGGCTTGCCTCTCCTTTTGTCACCCAGCAAAACTCCACACAACCTTCAAAACCCTGCTCAAATATCCCACAAAGTTTTCCCAGGTGCCCGTCAGATCAGGCACTCCTCATTTGATCGTTCACCCAATCACTCATTTAGCAATAAATATTTGAGTGTGTGCTGGCGGCGCTATTAAGCTCCTAAACCCTGTCCCTTTCCCCCTATATGTCAAGAACTATCCTTATCCCGCTGCCCAGGCTCTGTTTCCACCTGTCCCCTCATCCACTGGTGAGGTTTGGGGCTGGGTCTTAGCCCCTCTGACACCTCCAAGGACAGCAGATGGCAGTTTAAAAAGCCCAGGTTCTACTTCATACAGGCCCGCGTTCGAATTCCATCTCTGCTGCTTCCTAGCTATGCAACCCTGTGCATGTGGTCCTCCTCTCTGAGCCTTGGTTTCCTAAACTGCAATGAAATAGGCTTCCCTACTCCACAGGGTTGCTGAGAAAACTGGAGACTGCATATCTTTAGTGGGTGGCATACTGTGGGTGCCTAATATATGTTGTTATTAGTATGCAGGAGGTGCTCAATAAATGTTTCTTGAGCGAATAAACAGGGTCCAATTCCCCAGTCTCATCTTGCCCTTGGCCCAGCACAGAGCTTCCAGGGAGTAATATCAGTAAATTTTTGCTGAGTGAACAAACTCAGGTTTCATGAGTGTTAGGCCAGCCACGTGGCAGGACTTCCTGTTTATGTCCCTGTCATTGGCAGATGTGACACTCTGAGGAGAAAGCAGATCAGTAACCTCCCCCCTACTCTGCTCCCCTCCCCCTTTGCTCTGAAGCTTAACACAGGAAAGTGGCTGTTGACAGGGCTCAAAGCTCTTTTGTCCTGGCAGGCTGGTCTGTCCTCTGAGTCCCTAAGCTCAGGCCTCGGCCATCGTAGGGACTGCAGGTCCAGCCTGTCCTGGAGACCCCCAGGGTGTAGGCTCAACAAACAGGGCTGTTGCAGAGCGCATACAGGGGGCTCTGCCCCCGCCGGCTGCCCTCAGTGTTCTAGAAGCAGACCCAGGGACAGGAGGGCTGGGTCTGCTTCTAGACCCAGCTGGGTCTGTTGAGGCTCAGTGAGGATAGACATGTGACCCCCAAAAGAAGTAGCCAGGACCCAAACCCAGGGGTTGGGCCTCCCCATGCCAGGTTCCTGTAGTCCAGGGGAGCAGCACTACCCCCGACACCATCCCAGACCCCTGGAGGCTCGGCCCTAACCACTGCAGGGCAGAGCTTGAGGGCCAAGGGCAGTCCCTGCCTGCCCCTCACAGAGCTCCAACCCAACCACAAGGCTGCCCGACACATCCCAGATGCCCGGCACGTGGCCTCCACGTGTGACAACAGGCCCCAGCTTCCCTGTGGAAGTGACAGATGGCGAGTCCCCAGGAGCTGGGGAGGGGGGTGGCTGGCATGCTTCCAGGACTCATCAACGCTTCCCACCCAGGATACTCCTCCAGGAGGGACCCAGAAAGGGGCGGCATCCCCTCCCCCGGCCCAGATGGGCAGTGGGGGAAGGGAAGGCTGGCTGCAGGGAAGAGCACTCAATTGTGAGTCCAGGGCTAGGCTGCAAGTCTAGTCCAATGTCGTGTGGCCCAAGGGCATCAACTTCCCCTTTCTGGGCTTCATTTTCCCTATCTGGACAATGGGGCATGGGTTGGCAAAGGGGTTCTCTGGCTATTATCCAGGGAAAACCTGGCAGCCATAAGTGGGGACACGTGTCCAGGGGTCACAGTTCAGTCTGGAGGCAGGATGGGGGATAGCATGGGCAGTGACTACCATGGGCTGGGGCCCGGCTCTGCCAAGGGAATTTCAGCGGGTAGAGGAGTCTGGGGATCCTGGACAAAGTGTTTTGAAACCCAGCCAGGGTTTCCCTCAGGCTGCTGGTGGCCTGCTGTCTGTCCCCTTGGCCTGGCCCTCACCACCCACTTCCCTTTCCCTTAACCCCATGCAACTAGAGCGGGGCTTTCTCCAACAGAATCTGGAAATTCAGAGTAAGGAAACCAAGCATGGGTGGTGGGCCCAGAGCAGGGGGCCCCACCCGGGACTGCACTCAACCAGCCCCTTCCCCACCTGGGCCTGGCCTCCACTTACCTGGAAGAAGGCAGCGTTGGCCAGACGCACTGGGATGGTCTGGGAGCCACCTGTGGGCATAGGTGCCAGGGGTGAAGGCAGGATCTGGGGGCAGTCCTGAGGGCTCTGCAGTCAAAACACACGGGACCAGGCATTTCAGAAAAGATAAGCTTCATGGCCACCTCAGCCTGCCCATGCAGTCTTGCCTCCCTGGGGAGGCGCCAGTTGGCCGGTGTTATGAGAAAACACTAGTAACAAAATCATAAAAGCCACTAGCACCAAGGGCAACATGTCAGCGTCTCCCATACACCATCTTATTTGATCCTCGTGGTGACCCATGGGCAGGAGGGTCTACTGGCTCCATTTTACAGATGAAGAAACTGAGGCACAGAGAGATGAAATAACCTGCCCAGATGGAACCAGATCCCTCTGTGGCTGTTCAACTGCATGCCTCTCAGAGGAAGCCAGGAAGTTGAGGTGGAGGACTGGCCCCACTCCCCATCTCTGGGCCCCACCTTTCTTAACTGTAAAATGGGGGGCTGCACTCTCCGAGACTCCATCCGGCTCTGGAATGCTAGTTTTCAGATGGTGCACGTAAAATGATTTAGAAAAAAAAAATCCCGACTTCTGAATGGCCCATGAAAAATGGGCTGTGAGGGCCTTGGTGCCACCAGGCTTCAGTGGACAGCCCTTTCCACCGCCTGGACACAAGTTACAGCCTCTGGACAGAGGGGCCAGCTCCCAGAGTCCCATGGCAAAGGTGGAGCCACTGAGGCTGGTGGCGCATGGACTACTTCAGAAAAGGAAGGGAGAGAGGGAGGGCGAAAACCTGAGGTTCAGAGAGGTGGAGGCTGCCTGAGGTCAAAGGACAGAGCTGGTCTTTGAACTCCCATCAGTCTGACTCCCCGGCCAGGTTGAGGGGCAGAGACCAGGGGCAGGGACCAGGTGGCCTGAGCTAGGAAGTTTGGAGTCCCCATCTTGCCCTGAGCTCCCAGTGGGCTATGTCCTGCTTCCTCACACCACAAGAGCCAGACCTACTGGGACCGAGAGAAGGGCACACAGGGGACCCTGGAGCAGCCACATCCATACCAAGGGGCCAGCGCCCTCCAGCCTAGGAGCTTCCTGTTCTGCTCTCTTGCTGCCCAAATTGGGTCGGGGATGATCCATGTGTCTGTCACTTTGAGGTCACCAGCCAGGGCTAAAGGCCTGTAGGCATGGAATTTAGAGGCCTTCCTGGGGTCTCCTCCTTACTGTCAATCAGGCAGGGAGCTCCTTAAGGAGAAGCTCAAGGGCCCAGCATCAAAACAGACCTTAAAGGGATGTCAATGCCAATAACTAATGGTCATGCTAACGACAGTGGCAGCTGCTTGTCACACAGCCCTCACTATACCTGACAGTTCTTAGCACTTGGCCCTGTATTAATTCACCAAATCTTCTTCCAAGCAACCCTATGAAGTAGGTACTATCATTACACCCACTTTACAGAGTAGGAAATTGAAGCAAAGAGAAGCCAAGTAGTTTGCCTAAGATGGAATAGACAACACAAGAGGGCTCTAGTTGTCCAGACCATTTGCTGACCACCAGGCCAGGCATACTGCCCAGACAGGTGTTTCCCTGGGAGCAGTGCCTGCAGAACACGGGGGCCTTGGCTGAAGAAGCGACATGCCAGGCCTGGGGAGCTGACTACATTGTGGGGCTGGGAGATGGGAGCTGGTTCCAGCCCCCCCACCCCCCGTGCTGCTGTGCCTCTCTGAGCTGCTGTCCTGTGCTGCCTCATGTGTACACCCCATGGAATTTCAGAAAATGGAACCCACATGTTTTCAATCAGGTTTCACGGTTGCTGCCAGTTCTGCTTTGCAGCTGGCTGGAGAGCCAGTGGCTCTGTCCCCCCAGCTCCTCTCCATCCGTGGGTATATAGCCAACAGGAGGGGCTGGGGGTGAAGGTCAAGGGAGGGGGAACTCCCACAAGAGGCTCCCAGAAGGAATGATGGGAGACCATCTCTGAAGGCCCTGTGACACCCCTCTGATCCTTATAACCCATGGTCACTTGAATACTTGTACCCATTTTACAGAGTGGAACCAAGGCTAGAGTGCTGGCACAGCTTTGCCCTCTGATGCCTCTCCATAGGGACAGCTGGTGTATCTGCTGCCAGCCTCCATCCCCTACTACCTGCCTCCAAGCCTGGTCTGGCCTTTGGGGAACCTCTCCCATCCCCAGGACTGTGGTTTAGGAAGACCTTACTCCTTAACCCCAGGAATGGGTGGGTGCCCCAGACATTCTGTCCTCAGCAATTGGTTCTGGGAGTATATGTGCCGCAGTTCAGCCAGTGAGACTTAACTATGGGACTTCTGCAGAACCAATGAGAAGACGCTCTTCCTGTTTCCCAGGGTTGCCAGGGGATCAGGAATGGCCTGGATTGGCTGGGCCCATCTTGCTACCAGGAGGGAGGGCCTAACTGAGCATCAAACCCACCCAAAGGGGTAGGAAGGTCCCTAACCACATTGTTGGAACCCCTGGATATAGCTGTGCCTGAAATGATGCCAACCCCCAAAATTTTTTTACTCATCTGAGCCAATGAATTCTGTTAGGACTGAGCCAGTCTGAACTAGGGCTTCCCTAGTTGCCACCAAAGGATGAAGGCCTCCCTGTCCTATCCCAAGCCAAGCCATCAATGCCTCAAAAAGAGGCTGAGTGGCTTCTCCCTTTGCTGGAGCAAAGCCTTCAGGCTCAGGGAACCAGAAGTGGCGACAGACGTCAGGGCAGCAATGCCAGGAGCCACAACAAACCCAAATGTGAGCCCAGCACGTGCCAGTTCCGAGAGCCTCACCTGTCCTTCATCGGAACTCACAGACTCTCCCACATTTTCTACTAAGTTCAAGGGTCAAGAACTGGTGTTCTCATCCAGAGGGAACCTGATCCCACCTGATCTGTTCCCTCCCTACTTCCCACACTCTCCAGTCCCCCTAAACTGCCCCCATGTTCCTACAAAACCACTCTCCCCACTGGCTCCTAATGAAGCTGAGCTTCATGGAGGTGTCCATGCCAGGCTCCGCACGAAGGGAGCCCGCCTTCCCACCTGCCAAACCCTCCCACTTCTAAGGCCTAAAGTCATACCTCCTTAGGGCAGCCACCGTTGGGGAGGCCATACCACCCTTGCACAACCAAAAGTGGAGGATGTGGCCACCTTCCTCACTCCCCTCGCCTCCTCAGGAAAGTGGGAACCCTGCTCCCAATATCCTCTATGCCCTCACTTCCTTCCTCTGGGGCCCACAAGGAAATAGGGAAGTGACACAAGACTCAGGCCCTAGGTCCTGCCTTCCCAGGGACAACCCCTGGGCTGAGCCCAAGACCATCACCTCCTCCATCTTTTGAGGGGGCCAGGAGGAGGTACAGACCCGCTGCCTGCTGTCTGACCAGAGGCAAATTAAATGGCAAATTAAGCATCAATTCTGAGCCTTGAAAAGGCCTATGGAGGGGGCTGCCTCTTCTTCTAGAGCACCATAATCTTCTAAGACAGGCCCTTTCTGTGCCCCCACCCCAACTCTTGACCCACAGAACCACAGACCTAGGGGGGAGCAGGTTATGGGAGCACAGCCAAAGAAATACCTCCAGGCTGGTAAGCTATGCATGTCAGGACCAGGCACAAAGGTCCCCTCCTCCAGAGAAGTTCTCTCTGTCCTACATAAACTTTAATAAGCACCTACTATGTGCCAAGTATGAAGTCAGTGCCTTACAGGTCTAATTCCAGATCCCCACCACAGTCTTTGAAATAGGCCCCATTTCACAGATGGGGAAACAGGCAGGGAAGTTTAGTAGCTTACCCAGGATCATACAGCCACAAGTCCCACCTCAGGTCTTGGCTCATGATGGGAAGGGCAGAACTAGGTCTAACTGGGTTCTTTCCCAGTGCCCAGGACAGATTCAGGCATACAACAGGTACTCAATAAATGGTGAACACACTGTGTTGAGGCTGGGTCCCCCTTGCTCTGCCACCCTTCCAGCTTAGAGTGCAGGAGGCAGACTGCCAGTGCAAATGCTTCCCGCTGCCATTCATTGAGTCCCTATCAGCTCACAACCTTGGGCTGGGGGCTAGAAGATGTGGACCCAGGACAGGACTCAGGACAAGAGCATGAGTCCTAGTTGGCCCAGACTGAAAATCCCAGCGTCCAGCACAGAGGCTCGGAGCCTCCTCTGTGGTTTGGCCACAGAGCCTCCACCAGGCCTCTTTCCCAGTGAAGAAACCCACATTTGTTGCCTCCCTGCTTTGAGTTAAACATTGATCCTGCTGAATTCCCCATTCTCAAAGCACTTCTGAGGCTCAAACAGGAGGGCCTGAGACCGGAGGACTTCAGGTGCAGGCCATGACATGGTACGTGCCGTGGAGAGACAAGGATTCAAGGATTCCTGAGTAGGTTCTCTTAAGCCCAGTGCCAAGAGGCTGGGGCTGCCTCCTGGGCTGCATGTGCAGAGTGGGGCCCCAGTGACCTCCTTCTGCTGGGAGCCAGGGCATCTGGGTCATATTGACTACCTCAGTTGTGCTATCTGGAAAATGGGTGGGTACATCCCTTTCCTAGAGAGATGAGCTGAAGACAGGAACTCAGTACCTCACCTGGCCCCTCACAGCCCTGCTACAAGCTAGAAAGCCCAGCAGCCAACTGACAAGGGAGGAGCTCAGCAGGATCCTAGCACCCGCCCCGGTCTAGCCATCCCACCTGGTTGGGCATTACCACCGCAGGCAAAGTCTTATGAATCCTGTTTGGTCATCCCTGACACAAGGCTAGGCTGGTTTTAGAGGCTCTTTGGGCAAAGGTGAGAGGCCACCCTGCAAGAAAACACATACTAGAAATAACCAGCAGTAAGGTATGTGGTATTTCCATTTGTATTTTTCTTCCTATTTCCTACTCTCTCACCTCACTGCACCCTGCTGTAATTGATTAAACCCAGTCATCCCGTAGCACTAGGGAGGGCCTGCCCCCATCCAGTGCAGAATCAACGTGTGGAGCCTAAGGGACTAGAATGAGCAAAAGGACCTGGGAACGTGTGGTTCCTGAGACTACCTTGCCATCTCCACACAGGGAGAGCCCGGCGTTCCCTGCCCCAGGGTCCCCAGTGCCAAGGGGGGCCTTTCAGCCCAGCTCCTGATTTTGGGAAAAGGGGAGAACATGTGGTCCAAACAGAGAGGCTTGAATTCAAGGTCCAAGTCTGATACTTCCTGACCCCCCAGGGTTGCTGAAGATGTTGAAGGTAAAATTGAAACCTAGCCAGCATTGGCCTGATGAGTGGAAAGGTGGAAGTACAAACTGACTCGGGCTGTCTGGAGCACAGCTGAGCTAAAGGTGCAAAAAAAAAAAAAAAATTGGCCACACTATCGCCCCAAAATGCCATTTCTAAGAATTGGTGTCCGGTGAATAAGCAAGGACGTGCATAGTGCCCTGGCTGTATTAGAACACAAAACAGGAATAGGAAGTGAGCACTATGCCCAATGACAGGGAATTAGTGAAATGCACTATTACGTGACGAGCCCAGCCCAGCTTTGAAATCTGGTGCCGAAAAAGAAAGTTAAATGACATGGAAAGGTCCTCATCATATTAAATGGGAAAAAAAAGGTAATGGAACAGTGGAAGCAGAGGGCATGCCCCAGGCCCGGCTCACCGTGGGACTGGGTGAGGCCTCACAGCGAGACTGGTTGGAGACGCAGGCGTGCTGCTGGATACACCAAAAACAGGACCACTGTGCCGACAGGCAGCTGGTGCACCTGGAAGACAGGAGGCCCCTCAGACACTCAGCTCCCTGCCTCTCACTTCATCCCTGCCCGCAGTAACTGCGACCCAGGGGGCAGACCCTAGCACAAGGAAAGAAAGTCTTTCTCATCACCAGAGCTGACAGGAGGGGTTGGGTACTTTGTAGGGTAGTGAGCTCCACACTGCAAGAGGTATGCAAGGAGGAAACAGGCAAGCGGGGCCTTTAGGATACTAAATTATGTATAATGAAAGCACTTCTCTCTGCCCCTACCAGCCTAGGTGCTCACAGAGGCCAGGCACTTAAGTGATGAAGAGTTTGCTGCCTAAATAAATGAGTTGGCCAGTGAACAACTGAGGGTCTTGTCGGCTTCTAGGACACGATCACCTTTCTCCCAAAGGCCTCCCCAGGAGCGAAGACGTCCTCCCACCACCAGGAAGCAAGGCCCCCGACCCACTCACGCTGTGTGGGGGTACACTTGGCCGACACGGCTGCAGTCATAGATGGTGAAATTGGCCTTGACAATGTTCCGCCTGTTGACCCTCACGGACATCTCCACGGTTACATGGTCTGCAATGGAGGAGAGGAGCCAGGGAAAGAAAGACAAGAGGGCAGGAGATCTCCACTGACACAGGAGGCCTGAGATCCACCATTACACCCCGTCAGGGCCAGGTGTCTGAGGGCCCCCCCATGACTGTCCCACAGCCCATTGCGTGGAGAGCCTACCTTGGTGGGGTGGGAAGGGTGGGAACTGGTCCTTCGGCAGGAGGTTGCAGTAGGCGATCTGGTGGCCAAAGGCAGGGCCTGGCACCCGGGCCACAGTGCGGATGCTGTTGCCATAATCACAGGCCATCTCCATGCCACTGAGGCTGGGCAGGCTGCCGGAAATCTGCAGGATCATGCCCTACAGGCAAGGGACCCTTAGCTGGGGCGGCCCGTCCCTCACAGCCCTGCCCCCAGCCTAGCAACCACGGGAGAACAGGTGGCTAGGACTCCGGACTGCAGCCTACATGTGACCCCCGGGCCTCAGTTTCCCCATCTGCAAAATGAAACTGATCTTACAGGAGCCAAGGAGGCGCTGCGTGATCTGGCCTGTGACCTCTGACCCCAACCCCTAAAACGCTCTCAAATCTACCAATTTTGTTCTCACCTCAGGGCCTTTGCACTGGCAGTACCCTCTGCCCAGATACTCAATTTGGCTCACGCACTTCATGTCTTTGCTCAAATGCCACCTTTGCAGTGAGCCTCCCATGCTGACCTGGTCTAAAATGTCAAAACGCCCCCACTCGATTCCCTCCCCTCTCTCTGTTCCGCTTTGTTTTTCTCCATTGTATTTATCACCATCTTGACATTTTATCTTGCTTATTCTCTCTCGCTTGGGAGCATGTTAGCCCCTCAAGGGCCAAGGGTTTGTTTGTCTTGTTCACTGATGTACCCCAAGTCTAGAACTGCTCTTGGCACAAAGTAAGTGGCACAATATACTAGATGAATGGATGGATGGATAAACCTACGCCCTGCCTGTTGACATCAGGAGTGTGAAGGACTCTGATACATAATAATGGGGAGAGGGCACAGAGGAGGCGCAGGCCCCACCTGGCCTATCAGAACCATCATCGCCCCACAGGTGATAGATGAGGACACCCAGCCTCAGAGCAGTCACTGAGGGCAGGGCTAGTGGGCCCCAGGCCGCCTGTCCCTCAGTCTAGCCACTTGGCAGAATCATCCCCGCCCTGATGCCACCTGCTATGGGTGAGGAGGGGGCAGTGGCAGCTCTAGGCCCTCCTGGGCACAAGCAAGGGGGGAACCACTTGCCCCCACGCTGCAGATTCGTCTTTTTGTGAGAAAGAGAAACAGCAGCCTGGTACTTGGTGGCCCCTCCATCCCCTCCCTCCCTTGTTCTGGGTTCAGGAAAAGGCAGGAAGGTCAGGTGGGGGTGGGGGGTTCTTCCTTCCTGGGACTCTGGAGCCTGCTCCCTTGAGTTCAAATCCCATCTCTGCTACACCCTAGCTCAATGACCCGGAGCAAGTCTGTTTACCTCTCTGTGCCTCAGTTTCCTCGTCTATAAAATGGGGACGTTAAAGAGCATCCACTTTCAAGTTATTTGAGGCCTGATGGAGGTGAACATCATGCACACAGCATGTTCTGGCACTTGGTAAATGCTCAGGAAAGCCCAGTCATTCCCACTGTATTACTGGTTGTGTCTTCAGCTCCCTGGGACACTTTGGGCAGGAGCCCCCACCTGGAAGAGCCCCACCCCGTATCCCCCTTGCTGGATCCTGGCCCCCCAACTCACTGGATACTCCTGGCGCACATCAATCTCAGCAGGCAGGACAGTCATGGTGGGACAGCGGCCGGGGCCCTCACTGGCGCTGGTCCAGAAGTGCTGCTGGCTAGAGTTGGTGCAGTCCTGCTGCAGGGTGCACCTGGAGTGGCGAGACACAGGTCAGGACCCAGGGGGGCTCTCCCTGCCGCAGCCTCCCAGCCCTGCCCCTGCCTGGGGCCTCACCGTGTCTCCAGGGCGCACCAGCCACAGTAGGCGTCGGCCGCCCCCACGCAGTCCTCGCAAGTAGTGTGTGCGGAGCACGCAGCGACTTTCACCCTGGCCATCTGAAGGCAGAGGCAGGGGCGCAGCTCAGTGAGGCTGCCGGCCCCTCCCCCAGGGAGCCAGCCTGGCTGGCAAGAGCCATGAGAGGCTGGGGAAACAGGCTTGGTACTATAAAGGGGGAAACAGGGAAACAAGACTTTTCTGCACAGGTGACATCTGTACTGAGAGGTGAAGGGTGAGCAGGCAAAGCAGGTGGGGAAAGAGCGTGCTCCGGGCGGAAGGAACAGCATGTGCAAAGGCCAGGCAAGCAAGAGAGCTCGGGTCACCCTGGGACCTTGTCAGGCCCAGGCTCTGGCCTTACCTGGTGGGACGTCATCAGATAAAGGTAACCAGGGTCTGCTGGGTCAAACTGCATGACGTGGTGCACAGGCTCCCCGTAGGCCACTGTCACCACCCGCCTGCTGACCACCTGCATGCTCTCATTCAGGTTGATCTGTGGGGGTGGTGGCTGTCAGGGTGATGGGGCACTGGGAGGGTGCCCATGGCAGGGGGAGGCCAAACACGGGGAAGCTGCCCCCGGCAGGAGTGGGAAGCTGACTCAGGCTTGGGAACCCAGCCTCCCCATCCTTTCTTGGGCCCTTCTAGGGCTGGTGGGAAATCAGAGACATAGTGGGTCCAGCCTCTACGCTTAGCCTCTGCTGTGCCCCCACCAGCACACCCCACCCTGTGAATACACACAGGCTTTACAGCTTACAAACATTCTCTGGGAGGCTGTTTGGCATCATGCCTAAGAGCAGGGGCTTGGGTTTGAATTCTGGCTTTGACATTTGCAAGCTGTACAAAAGGACAAGTAAGTTGTCCAAGGCACTTCCCCTCGCTGAGCCTCAGTTTCCTGAGTTTAAGAGGACTCCTGATGGTACCTGCCCTGCAGGACTGTGGGGAGCGAGCACTAATGAGAAGACGCACGCAAAGTGCTGATGGAGGGGCCGGCCCGGTGGCTCAGGCGGTTAGAGCTCCGTGCTCCTAAACTCCGAAGGCTGCCGGTTCAATTCCCACATGGGCCAGTGGGCTCTCAACCACAAGGTTGCCAGTTAAATTCCTCAAGTCCCGCAAGGGATGGTGGGCTGCGCCCCCCAAAAAGAAAAAAAGAAAAAAAAAACGAAACTAACTCAGTTTAAAAAAAAAAAAAAAGTGCTGATGGAGCCACATTCCTCATGCCTCCCCTCTCACATCCATTTCACAGATGCAGAAACTGAGGCTGAGAGACTGGCAAGAGTCATAAAATGAATACACTCAGGGTCACAATATAAGCCTTGGCCTGTGTGATCCCAGAGTCCAAGGCAGGGCTGGGATTTGGGGTCCAACGTCCAGGAAGGAGGAGAGCCAGGACTAGCTGGTGCCTGGAAGCTTCTCTGGCTCTGAGGCCCCTCTGCATGTCCTCCTGAGAACCAACAGTGCCCTTCAGAGTCCCATCAAACTGCTTTTTCGACTGGCCTCACACATTCTCAACATGCTGCTTTGTCAAGGCCCCACCAGGCCCTGAGCTGGGACCAGTGGTCAATGCTTCCCTGGAGCCACCTACTTCCCAGCCCTTCTCTATGGGCTCCAAAACCTTTAGTGGCTTCCTCCTGCTTATGTAATAAACTTGTGCTGGCGTTCAAGGCCCCGATGATCTGACTCCAACTTACTCAGCCAGCCTCATCTCCACCCACTCAACTCAACTCACCGATTCCACCTCCAGGCCTTCCTTGTGGAATATCTCTCCTTCTCCCCTTTCGCCCCATATGCAAACAAGGCCAAGCTCTGTCCTCCCAAAGTCTCCTTCAAAAAAGCTTCCCATGTGTCCTCCACACACTAAATTGAAATTTCTCTCCGGGCTCCCACGAGACACTCCTGATCCCAGGAGGCCTCTCGGCAGATCCTGTCCCAGGCGGTCCAGGTTCCGTCTGCTGCCCTCAGCCCCAGCCCCATGCATCCAGAAGACACTCAGTTCATTTCTACCCCCCTTCAAATGTGTATTGAGCACCTACTGCGCTCCAGGGCCAGGGCTGGGTGTTGTGATCTCAGCCCTGAGCAGGTGAAGAGTTGGCAGGAGATAAAAGTCTGCAGAGGGCAGGATGGCAGGTGAAAAGGTTGGGTTTAGGGACAGTGTGGACTTTGGGCCAGCTGGGGCCAGCTGCACCTGAATTCAACCATAGCTCTCGCTGAGTGACTGTGTTGTTTTCCCTCCCGGAGGCTCAGTGTCCTGATCTCTGAAACAGGAATCACAGCTCTGCCTCCCTTGCAGGGGTGTAAGACGTACGTGAGATGACACTCCTGATGTGCCTTTGAGGCTGGGGAGACACTGGGTGTCCCGTAACGACAGGTCCATGTGTGAGCGGCGGGGAGACCCCTTGCTCTCCACATGCACGGGCATCGTCACAGCCGACTCTGACCACAGTCCTGGGTAGTCCAGCTCATTTTCCCCACGACAGACAAGGAAACTGAGGCTCATTCAGGGTGAGACACAACCACCCACAGGTCACTCAGCTGTGAGCAGTGAAGCCAGGATTCAAGTCCCACTGTCTAAGGACCTTCAATGGGGACGTGGAAAGTTGAGGAGGAGCGCCCCCGCCCTTCTCCCTGACCGCAGGCCTGGTATTTCTGCCACAGCCATTCATGGTCCAGCAAGGGTCCTGGGGCCAGGCAGGCTAGGCTTGGACCCCCAGCACAGCCTGGTCCATGGCGTCTGCCTGGGCAGCTGAGAGAATTGGATTATCAGATCTGAGTCAATTAGGCAGGGTCTGGTGCACGCTGGAGCCGCGCCAAGCAGCTGACTTTCCCAGCAGGCAAGGAGTGGGAGGTGGCTGGGGGGGCAGGCCCTCACCTGGGGGCCCAATACAGGCCCCGCCAAGTCCACTCTGCTCCATAGTAGCAACTGGATTCCTCTCATCCTTCCCAGCTCCAAGAATCCCGGGCCAGGTATTATTATCTCCAGAAACCAGTCACCTTGATTGGGGGAGGTGGGCTTCTTCAGAGGATGGCAGGTGGGGTGGAGGAGGAGATGGGATGAGAGCCCCCATTTTCAGGCTGTGGCCTTCCCCCGTCAAAGCCCCACAATAGTCTCGAAAGGCAGGGCATAGAGCCCTTCACAGATGGGAAAACTGAGGCCCGGAAAGAGAAAGTGTGTTGCCCAAGATCAAATAGCCTGCAAGTGGCAGAGCCCAGACACTTGAACTCAGACCCATCTGCCTCAAAGCCCTAATCCCAGAGACCCTGAGAGAAGGGCCAGCCCTCAGCTACTGGTTCCCTTCTCAGCATGATGAGGCACTTATTGTTATGAGCAAGAGGGGAAGAAACAGATGTGAGAATGCTTTGTAAACTGTAAAGTGCTAGGCAAATAGGATAAAATAAAGGGTAATACTGGACCTGTAGAGGCTCTGGCCTGGGGTGGGCCTGCTGCTTCATCCCCCAACCCCTTCAGCCTCCCGCCCAAGCCCTACCTTGAGCAGCCGCCCGCTGACTGTGCCCAGGAAGACCACTGTGTAGTTGCTGACACTGGCCACAGCTACAGAGGAGAGGCCTGGGGCTCGGAACACGGGCGTGGCCTTCAGGGGCTGCAGGATGGACAGCGGGTGCTGTAGGTGGGCAGCCCCGCAGTCCAACTGCTCCGGCTGCAGCTGGAAGAGAAACAGGACATTAGACCTCAGCTCCAGAACCTTCTTCAGCTCCCTGGCCGCACTGTATGGATCTCAGTTCTCAGCATCAGAGCTTCAAAATCTTGCTCCTGCTTTATACGCCCAGCTCTGGGCTGAGACCCAAACACAAGCAGGGTCCCATCCCCAACTCCAGACTGACCTTTGACCTTGGCTTTAGTCACTGAGCTGCCCCGAGATGACATTTCAGGTACTTGGGAACCATAGAGGAGGACTTGGGGGGGGGGGGGATGGTCAGAAGGGTTGGCGAGGGAATAAAGTTAAATGCGCAGGGGGCCAGGGAGGTCAGGACAGGGTGAGGCCTACACAC
This sequence comes from Rhinolophus hipposideros, assembly GCF_964194185.1. Taxonomy (NCBI): domain Eukaryota; kingdom Metazoa; phylum Chordata; class Mammalia; order Chiroptera; family Rhinolophidae; genus Rhinolophus; species Rhinolophus hipposideros. Next base: position 27,042,208 of record NC_138060.1, read on the forward strand.
CCTCACACCCTTAGAGCTGCCCCTCCTGGCTGCTCACAGTCAGGCAAAGCAGAAGAGCCCACACCAGACCACCAGAGGCCATCCTCTGCTTCAACTTACCTGCTGACACCCGAGGGGTGTCCTTCTTGCCACAGCTATGTCTCCACAGCAGCCATAGGGCTCCCTCCTCCCAGACCCCCTGCTTTGACCCCAGCACTACCACCCCCAAATTTCCAGCAGCTCCCCCAACTTCAGGTTGAGGCCTTCCTAAACTGTGGCCTTCCCCAAGCACACATCTCCTCATCTACCCACGTTACAGGTGGACAAAGCAAGGCGAGGTGTGTCCAAATGCATAGTCCCACCATCCACATCAGCCCCACCTCACAGGGGCAGGACAACTGTGTCTGGTGACCCTAGTCCCCAGGCACTTCCTGGACTTGCTCCCACCTTTCCCACCTTTCTCGGGGCCTTCCTGATCAAAATTTCCTTCTGCAACTTGCACAAAAATAAAAAACAGACCTCCAGGGTGTGCCTTTGAGAAGATAATTGGGCAAATCCACAAGGATGCAGAGACAAGCATAGTTTAGAAGAGTAGACAGGGACACAACCTCATGTCTCAGGCCCAAGTCCCGCCTTTCCTGGGGCGGGGGGCACGCTTTTCCTAAGGAGTTATATAATTCTTCTTCACTGAATATGGATTACTTGTGTCAGTAAACAATAAGTTGTTTTAAAATTAAAATTGTAAACCTTGCCCACGGGACATGACTTTCCTCCCTGAGCTCTGGGAGGCGTGGGAAGGAAGGAAGGGAGACCTGGGAAGCCCTATGACACCTTTGGGGGTTTTCTGCCATGGGCCCTGCGATGTGGGGTGCCAGCCAGCCAGGGTGGCGGGTCCTGGGAAAAGCCAGACAGGCGCCCAGCTCCGGGTGATCTGTTGGCCAGGGCAGCAGAGAGGATGAAGGGGAAGCACGCGGAGAATCCATCTCTCGCCTGCAAGCCCTGACGTTCACAAGTCATTAATTCTACACCAAAGGAATTTTCTAAAAAGACTTTCCTCCAACTTTTTTTCTTATCCTAAAAATAAAATAATAAAAAAAATTTCTAAAGGAGAAGTAACCCGTCGTCTGCTCCGAATGATCTGTGCTCTGAGGGGGAAGCTGACTCCCCAACCACCAGGGGAAATCACAAGGCTTCGAACTGGCTCAAAAAATGGAAGCTGGCAGGCTCGGGAAATGCCTCCCCTGTTGGGGGAGGGGCTTGGAGGCCCCAGTAAGGGGGACTGTGGGCTTGGGGACCAGGCAGCTGTCAAGTCCTGGAGAGTGGCCTCAGCCGAACTTAGTCTCCTGGGGCAGTCACAGCTCCACAGGCCCAAAATACTACCCTGACCGAATGACACCGCTTGAAATTCCTCCATTAGCACTGGCCTGTCTTCAGGTCTCAGTCAGCGTAGGTCTTTCAAAAACACAAATTCCCCTGAGAGCAGGAGGAGGGCTGGACTTCCACGCAGTCCCCTCTAGTCCACGAGAGCCGCCTTTCTAAGCACAAAACCAGTGAGCGCCCCCAACTAAAGTTTTTCTCTGGCTCCCCGTGCCAACTATCCTCAGGATCAAGCCTGGTATTCAGGGCCTTTGCGAGCTGGCTCCTGCCAACTGGGCAGGCCTCAACCTCACTTCTTTCCTCTGCCCCCCTCTTTGCTCCGACCCCACCAATCTCTGCAGTTCCTCATGTGTGGCCACTTTCCCACCAGGGCTCCTGGACCTTCATAATGTTGCTTCCTCAGCAGCTGGTGCCCTTCCCACACCTCCAAGCCTTTCGCCCCTTGCCTTACCCCATGCTGTTCCCTTTGCCAGGGTGGCACGTTTTTAGCCAGCCTTCAAGGTGTGGCTCAAAATAAAAGTCTCCCCTGCTCTGTGAGGACACCGTGCAGTCACCACCTTCATGTATCCTGGCAGCACATGCATGAGCTTCTCCAGGGCAGACCCTGTGCTAGGGGTGAGTGTTTACTAAAGAAAGAAAACTAATTTTGACTAAAGTGTGAATGACTCTATTCGGCAGCTTCCTTTTCAAGCCGAGGGACTGAAAGCAACACTGCCATGCTGGGTGCTGGAGAACTAAGGGAAAAGTATGGGTCAGGTGGATGGCTACTCTATGTGTGGCAACACAGGGGAGGCCCAGACAACACCTGGCTGCTAGTTTTGGTTCCTCTAAGAACTTCAGTTTATCCCTCTTCTAGTGGGATGAGCAATAGCCTCTGGCCTCAACTCTTTGAGAGGACACCCCTTGCCCACTCCAGCTGGCTGCCTCCTAGGGCCAATGCTCAGCTCTGCCCACTCTCCCATTAAAACTCTGACATATTGATTTCACTACCAGCCGTAATTGTGTTGACTTTCTCTCCCCAGGAAGTCAGATGGAGCAAGAGCTTCAAAAGACCTTCTCAGGCCTTCCACATCCTGCCCACAGAGCCCACCAAACCTTAGTCCCACCACAGGTGGCTCTCCGAGGAGGATGAGGCGTCGATGGTGGGCCCGTGGCAGGTTGCAAAACTCTGTGGTTCGGTCCCAGGTAGAGACTACACCGGCTATTGGGGCCTTGTGCACTTTCCTGCCTCAAATTTTTTATTGTTTTATTGTTATTGAACCATGAACTGAGTGAGGTTTCACTGCCAGGAGTGGTCAGCACACTTTTGGTTAATTAAGTGGCCAACTACAAGAAACCCGACCCTTATTACTCCCGGACCGGGGGCTGGATGGGCCCCTTCCCACTCACCCTCCACAGTAGCCAAAGCGAGCTTTTCAAACTTCGAAACACTAAAATGCAAAGGGAGATTCTGTCTAAGTAAAAGGACGTCCATGGAGTAAAGTCTGGAGTTGAAAGCAAAGTATCAATGTTGGCTTCTTAGTTTAGACAAATGTCCCATGGGTATGCAGGCACTATCTTTGTAACTTTCCTGTAAATCTAAAATTATTCCAAAACAAAAGTTTATTTAAAAAAAAAAGCATACAAAGCAGATGGTATCAGCTCAACGGCCTTCAATAATCCCCAGTGCCTTCAATAGAAACCCAGACTTTGCTCTTGGGCCCTCAAGGCCCTGCCCGATCGAGCCTGCCCCTCTGTGGCTTCCTTCAATCCCTGTCTGGCCCAACTGTTGCTCCCTTAGCTTGTATAGCTGAAGTGGGGCAAGGAGATGCCCCAAAGATCGGACTAAAGAAGAGGGAGCAAGCTGGGACTAGGCAGGGTACAATGTAATTGGCGTCTGACAGGCAGGAGGCCTAGACAAAAAGGCCACCAAACTCTTCTGAACTGCTGCTTTCTGAAAACCCCAATTGAGAACTCTGCCCCTCACACACACTTCTTCAGAAGCTCTGGGTTAAAGGGGGAATGTTCTCAAGGTCACCCAAGGGCAAACCTGTGACTCCTAAACCCAAATTCCACCCTCCCAGTTCAACCTGTGTGGCCTCTTGGAACACCACAGCTATTGGGCTCTGGGTCCACTGAGCTGGCACCTCCACTGAGGGTAAACTGAGGCATGCAAAGAACCATGGGCCTGCTGTGTGCCGGCCCCGGGAGGGGTCAGGTTGGACTTGATTCTGGGTGGGGGACCTCTGGCCAATGGCCTGACAGCAAGGAGGAAGCCGCCTGCTACTGAGAGAGAAAATATCAGTACCTCCTTGTGGATAATCAAGAAGCTTACTTCCTGGAGGGGCCAGGCGAGAGAATGGCCAACGGCCCAGAAAACAACAGTCAGGAGGTCTCGTCCTGAGCTGGAGGAGAAAAGCAGATGCACCAATGCGCAGAGAGGGGCAGATGCTTTCCCAGGACACACAGAGCAATAATTCCCCACCTGGCTCCAGGCTGCCTGAATCTGGCAGAATGAACTGGCAAATGGCAATGGCTGCAGCAGTTCAGGTGGACACTTCCAGAGCTTCAGAGAGGCCTGCCTTGGTTTCCCTGACCCTCTCCTGGAGGAGGTGGGTCACTCAGCCCTAGGACACTGATGCCATCCAGGCCAGTTGGGCACCATCTGAAAGGGCTGTGTGAAACAGCCAGCCAGGCTGCCCTGAGCACAAGATGTCTGCTCACCCACAGCGAACACTCCTGGCCCTGCCGCCAAGCTGGACACAGTCTAGAGGGACAGCCCCCAGGCTGAGGTCAGAGGCCTGGCTCGACGGAAGACCTGCTGTGTAGGCACCAAGCAGAGTTACCTCACAGCCATACACAGGCACACACACTCTTGTGTCCCCATTTTACAGACAGAAGCTGAGGCTTCTGATGTGCCAAGCCTCCTGGCTCTGCACTCAAGGTAGGTTGCCCCATTCTCTCTGAGCCTCAGTCTCCTCATCCGTAAAGTGGGGACGGTAACAGCAACCCCTATAACAAATGTTCCCAATTAACTCTGCAGGCCAATGGGTAGAAGCTCAGGGGTGCCTCAGGCCGGGGGAGCCCCCTGGATGAACAAGCCACTCTATTGCTTCCCAGAGTCGAGCCTCTGAGGTTAGATCCGCAGCACTGCCCTCCCCCAGAACAGGATGTTGGGAGCTAGGCCGAGGCCTGTTCCACTCAGGGCCTGCCTGGGAACTACAGCCACAGTCGCTGACTCAAGCAGCCATTGTTTTGTTAGCTGGACGCGGCCCCCCAGATACCCAGCTCCCCCTTCTTGAAGCTGTTTCTCATTCCAGCCCAGCCTGGCCCCGTTTCCAGCCCTCCCCCTGGGTCCCAGAGGAGCACAGTGTGGGATGGGCAGCCAGCGACTCTTCCCTGGCCCGAGTGAAAAGTCACTCCCTCCTACCAGCTCCACTGGGGGCGGGGGGACAGAGTGCTGCAGCTCCAGTCCCTCCTTCCCCAGAGCAGTTTCTGTCCCAGCTTCTTCCCTGGAGGAGATGCAGGCCAGGAGAAGCTGAGAGCTGCAGCTGTCTCTCCCGGGCACAGGCGGCCTTTCTCCTCCTGGGGCTGAGGGGCCCTGAAGACTGGAACTCACACCCTCCTCCCCATCCTCAGAGGGTGCTGGCTTAAGTCCCAGAGATGTCATACAACTGCTTGTGGGTGCAATGGAGGGAACAGGGCTGGCTTGGGGCCCCCAGCAAACATTTCTGGGCCAGGCCCCATGTGCTGAGGACATGAAGATGACACTTGGGCCCCTCACTCTAGCTGTCCACATCCCAGTTCAGAGACCACCGCCAAGTTGGGAAGTGACAGCTTTACAATAATAACAGTACAGTATAATCAACAACACAACAATAATAAGCAGCTACTGTTTACTTTGTGCAGAGATCTCTGCCTGTATAACCTCATTTACCCTCACCACACCCTAACGAGTTGATGCTCCTTTATAGCAAATACAAGTGGGGCACAGAGAGGTGAAGTGACTTGCCCAGGGTCACACAGCCACTACATTCAGATGGTAGCCTCAAACCTAGGCAGGCTGGCTCCAGAGTCCTCGCCCTTCACCACAGCCCCTCACCTGCTGCTCTGTCGGGCATTGCCAACAGCTGCTGGGAGAGTGGACCCCTGGAGCTAGAAAGGCCCTGGGTTGCAAGCTGGGGAAACTGAGGCCCATCAAGGCAATGGCCACTGTTAGAGAGCTCAATCACCTCAAACTCAGATGGTAGACATGCCCTGAGAGGAGCACAGGGGCAGGGGTGGACACAGATCTCCATTTAGCTCCTTTCCTGGGCCTGGCCTCCACTTCAAGGCCTCTGCCACTGCCCCCCCATTATTTACCGATCAGAGCAGAAAGCGCTCCATGATTAATGCCCCACTGGGGCCTCGCTGGAACTCGTAATGGAGCTTAGAGCTTCCTCCCTCCTCCAGCACGTGATTTATCGTGTTTCAGGGTAAAGGACAGTGGACGGGGTGGGGTGAGCCAAGCTGGCCGGGAGACGGGCAGATCCTAGTGGCGTCGGGTATCAGCGGCAGAGTGGGCAGCGCAGGGCCCGTCCTGGCGGCCTGTGGAGTTCGGTCCTGGCCCAAACACAGGCTTTGGAAGGAAGAAAACGGCTATACTCTGGGGGTAGCCAGGATTCAAATCCATGTGGCTGGTGCCAAGAGACTTTCCAGGCCTGTCCCCATGTAGGGACCTGCTGGTTTCCATGGCAATACCCACACTGTTGTCAGAGCTAGAGGGACCTTGGGGAGTCACCTGGTCCAGCCACTGTGGGAGCTCTGGGAGAGAGCCTCCTGTTTCCACCAGCACCTGGCAGGACTAATGTGGGGCCAGCAGCCACGTGTCCCTTCTAGAATCAGTTTAACTAGATCTCACTCTTCCCCCAAAGCCTTGCTGGCTCTCCACAACCCTCAGGACAGCATCCAAATCCTTGGCCTGTACCCCAGACCCCACACACTCTCAGCTTCATCTCTGCCTTCTACCCAAGCCATGTTCTACCACATCTCTGGAACTCTGTCCTGCTGTGTCTTCTCCCTGGAATGCCTTCCCCTGCCACATCTGTCAAAGTCCTACTCCAATGTCCCCCTCTTCCAGGAAGTCTTCCCTGACTCTCTCAGATGAGGCTGGGTCAGTGTGAGGCTCGCTACAGCACGTCTTCTGTCATGATCTCCATCCTGACTGGGGGGTAGGGATAGGGTCTGATTCATCCCTATGGGGGTCTGCCATGTAACAAAGCTGAGCCCCCTCCTGTACTGCCACACTTCAGAGCACTGTCCACCAGGAGCCCAGATAGGCAGGAGATGTTGCCCAGGAGGTGCTGGGCTCTGGTGGGCAAAGGAGGAGACAGCTGCAGTCCTGGAGCCATGCTGGGCTCTGGGGCTCAGCAGCTCTCAGGCCTCACTGGGGATCTCTCACTACTTCCCACAGCAGCCCAGCAGGGGCAGAACTTCCCGGGGCCTCCATGTCTTCACCTTTAAAGATGGGCCCATTCACCCCTTCCCACTGTGACCTCAGGGCCCCTTTGGCTTGTACCCCTTTGGTGTTTTCAGAGGAGGGAATAAAGGTGATGAACACATACAGGTTCTGCAGCCAGACACCTGCCACCCCTTTTACCCACTGTGTGACCTCAGGCAAAGTCACTTAGCCTCTCTGGGACTCTGTAGATTGGGGATAACACTCATCTATTCTGCTCCTGGGGGTATTAAAAGATATATCATGTGTAAGCACTTCATAAAGTGCCCAACACAGAATAAGTCCCCAAGAAACAACAATAGCAACAATAATGACGCTGAGCTGATAGGAGCAATTCTGGTGACAAAGTGAGGATTTCCTTGCTATCATGGCCCAACTCAGATCAGGAAGCTGAGGCCCAGAAAGGGGAAGGGACTCCCTCATCCCAGGGGGCTCAGGCCCTCATGCTCCTTCCATGGCCACGGCATCCGGTCTCCCTGCAGCAACCACAACACAGAACCATCCTGTTTCCTTCACCTCCATGAAAACCAGCAGCTGTGGGCGGGCAAAATGAACTCCTAGAGAGGGTGTTTCTGCAGGGCCTGAAGCCAACTCACACATGGCCTCTGTGTTCTTCCCTACGCCACTCCCTCTTTACAGATGGAGAAATGGAGGCCCAGAGAAAGTTAGTGACTTGCCCAAGACCACAGCAAGGAAGGTGCAGAGCCAGGATTGGAAACCAGGATGTTGCAGTCACGGTCCGACACTCACTCACCACTCTGGGCAAGTTTCACCTGTGGACCTGGCCAGGGCTGTGACAGATCCTCCATTCACCCTCCTAGCAAATGCCAGACAGTGCGGTGCTGCCCAGGAGGGGCGGGGGAGGCCTGCCAAGCCCCCATCCCCAGAACAGTCTGTACCCCAGAGGGCTGAGGTCAGTGTTAAAGGGATATGTCAAGTCCTCATTCAAACTGACCACATCACTTATTCACACCCCCAAAGGGCCAGGGAATTCACTCCTTCCAGAGTCCAAACAATCCCGTTTTCTGAGATGAATGCAACCAGGTGCTGCCCTGCCTCTCTAACTACCACAGGAGGCCGCAGCAGCCCCAGCCCCCAACTTATGGCCCGGCCTCTGCAGATGCCCCAGCCAGCTGCACCCCACTCTGGCTCTGACTCACTAGCATCAGCTCCATCTCCGGCCTGCTTGAAGCTGCTATCACAGAAGGGGATCTTGTACAAAGGGCTCCACCCAAATCTTGGGGAGCGGGGGAGGGGGGAGGAAGTAACTGCAGAACCCCCAGCAGAGAGCTCACAGTTAACACAGCCATCAGCCAGAGTGGACTCTGGAACGAGACAACCAGTTTGCAGATCCCTGCTAATCAGCTGTGTGACCCTGGGTCTCAGTTTCCCTATGTGTAAACTGGGGATAACAGCACTTCCTGACTCAAGGGGAGGACAGGTACGAGATTAAAGGCACTGGTGTTTGTGAAGGGCCGGCACAGTGTCCCTGAAGGCACTGGTGTTTGTGAAGGGCCGGCACAGTGTCCCTGCTCAGAACTGGGAGCTCAGCATCGGTTATTATTTGGCCCCACGGAGCCGAGCTGGCACCTATCCTCTGCACATCCCTCACGACCACCAGAAACTCTGCATCTGCCCCATCAACAGCAGTGACAACAGGCCCACTCTCCCCTTCGCATCCTATGCTCCTGCCTCTGAGTCCGCTGGGGTCCCAAAAGCACCAGACATGCTCTCGCCTCACCCCCGTCTCGCCCACCCCTGCTCACCTTCAGGGCCTGGTTTGATCCTCTAAAGCAGGGGTGTCCAAACTTTTTTCAATGTTTCTTACCAAGGGTCATATGCGGTAAAATACACAAACAGCTGGGCCACTCACTGGAGGTGAAGTATGTATTGCCTCACCTGGTTTATTTAAGTAAACTAAATATATTGTTGGAATTCGCTCCGGGGCCAATTAACAATGGACCCCTGCTCTAAAGCAACCTCCCCTCCTCTGAGCGCTCCGTGCCCCATGGCTATTCCACACACTGAACACACTTTTCTCAGATGTATTTTTCCCCTCCTGGTACTAATACCTCTAATCTGCCATTTCCTGGGCACTGCATGTGAGACGTTAACCTGCCCACATCCTCAGAAGACACTGACCTGTTTTACAATGAGAAAGTATGAGGTCCAGAGAGGGTAAATAACTCACCCTGGGTCACACAACATACAGGCAGGAGAACGGGACTCAACGTCAGCGTTACCCTTAGGTACCTGGGAGTCCCCACAGATGACGTTCCCTGAGTGGGGAGGGATATTAACAGTCTTCTGGTCCAAGCCCTGTCTTTCTCTAGGTTAGAAGGTCATCCTGGCCAACCCTATGGGAACCCCTTCTCCTAAGTCCTGCCAAGTATTTCTACTTGTACCCTTGGCCATGGGGAGCTTACTCCCAGCCCCCAGCCCCATTCCAAATATAAAGCCCATCTTGGAAGCTCTGTCTCCCTCCACCTCCACCCAGTATTTCAGCCCCTAAATTGGTTCAGAAAACGCCTTCTTGACGACGCATGCCAGTCGCATGCCACCCACCGCATGCCAGTTTAAAACCGCCTGAGGGTTTTTTTTCCACCTTTACTATAAAAAGACACCTTGAAAATGTGGCACTGACATATCCCTGTCGGTTTTCTTTTTGATTTAAAAACACAAATATTATGGTCATTTGAAGGCTGGGGTGAAGTTGAGTAAGACTCAGCCTGCCCTTGCCTTGCTGGGTGACCCTGTATCTCAGTTTCCCTCCTCAATAGCTGGCAACTTCCCAACTTGCTTTCACCTCAGACACGAGGTGAGGAAAGGGATCCATGCTACACACAATGGAGACTAATTTCACTAACTTTTTCTCTCAAAATAGTCCAAGAGCCCCACCTGTGCCGAAAGTCATCAAGGACAAAATTGAGGCCCTCAAAGGCTAGGGAAAACCAAGCTTCCCTACCTCTGACCTCACACTTTAGCAGCTCATCCCTTCTCTACAGATTCCCAAATGGAAGGTGGCAGCAGAGGCTGCATTGCCTTAAAGGTGGAGAGCAGAGGACAACGCCTGCCAAGTGAGAAGCTGGGATGACTAGACCACTCAACCGAGGCGCTGGAGCTATGGGCTGGAGAGACCCTGAAAGCCACCCTCGGAGTTTCCAGAGGTCTGGCCAAGCCACCTTACCTTGGATATCACATGTCCCTGGAGAACACAGAGAAGGATGGGGTGCTGTCCCCTAGCCCAACGGCACTAACATGCCAGGCCAGACTGGGCAGCGTCCTTCCCCTCCGTCCTGTCTGAATCTGGAGCTACGTTCAGGCAGCCGCATCTGTCCCAAGCCCCCTGCTTCCCTTCATGCCCCCGCCTATGGGCCATCACGTCCCAAGAACAAGACGTGGCCTGCTGCCTCTACCGCTGCACTCAGCACCCTGTGGGCCTGGCACACAGTAAGTGCTCAAGAAATATTTTTGAATGAATGAGTGAATCTCCTGCCTTGGAGATGGCACCAGCCTCCCAACTACTCTCTCTGCCTCTCATCTTTCCTTCTTACTAGCCACCTAGGGACTTTCTAAAATAATTATATTAAAAATAATCATAGTAATTGCAAACAAGTGCGCCGGGCACACTACCAAGAGCTTCAAATGTATTATCTCACTGAACCCCCACAACAGTCCTGGGAGGTAGGCATTTTATTACCATTCCCATTCCACAGAGGAGGACACGAAGGTGCTTGTTCAGATCGTATCACTCCTTTGGCTAAAACCTTTCATGGCTCCCCATGTCCCCAGGATACAGTCCCAATTCCCAATACAGCCAGCCTACACCCCACAGGCCCCACCCACCTCCCCTAGCCTTTCTTTCCTGCATTCCCCACTCCCCCAGCCACGCTGAATCTGACCATCATTCAGTTGCTCTAGCCTGTCTTGCTGTATCCTACCTCCAGGCCTTTGCACAGGCTGTTTCCTCTGCCTGGACCCTTTCATCTTCTCCTGCTGAACTAAGGTGGCCAACTCCTGCCCATCAATCCACCTCCACTTTGATAGCACTCCCCAGGAAGCCTCGGTGGCTCTCTCCCGGCTCCCTCTGCCCAGGTTCTCCCATTACAGTACTCAATGCCCTGGGCTGTAAGAGCCCGACCACTGGTCAGGACTATCTGTCCTCTGCTTGCCTGCAGGGTCCACGAGAGCAGAGACTGAGTCACCATTGGCCCGCAGTGCACAGCACAGGGGTTGGCACACAGTAGGGGCTTAGGAAATGTTTATTGAGGCTTCTATCTGGGGCTAGAAGTGGGAGATGGTGGAGTCCTCACTGCTGCAGATCAAGCCAAAACAGGTCACTGTTTGCTATTCAGGACCAAACCCAGACCTGTGCTAATAATGTCTCCTGTAATAATAACAAGAACAGCAGACCTTTACCAGGTGCTTACTATGTGCCAGATACAAAGTGCTTTATATCAATTAGCCCCTTTAGTCCTTAAAACAATCCTTAGAGATTTGTTTTTACTATTCCCACTTTACAGATGAGGAAACTGAGGCTCAAAGAGTTTAAGTCCCTTGCCAGGGTCACACAGCTGGGAAGTGACAGAGTAGGGCGTGCAAAGTCCAAGTTCTTAGCCTGTAACTGGGAGCTGGCAATAGCCTGGAGCAAGAATAACGACCACCCTCCCCACCCCACCCTCAGCTGTACTGGAGGCCCAGATCCTGGGGCCTTGGACACATCTGGGAGATCCTGCCCAGGGGTACTGACCTGGGCCCACAGCTGGGTATAGGAAAAGGGGGGTAATACAGGAAAGTGGCTGAGGAGGGCTGAGAATTTGCCCAGCCTTGGCTTTAGGAGGAGGCCCTTGGCCACTCCGTCCCTGAGGCTGTGTCCCTGGAGAGGCCCTGTCCCAGTAAGGAGAAGGAAGCCCCAGCCCCCTTCAACAGAGTGAGTCACTACATCAGGCCAGGCTGAGAATAAGGGACCGTGGGAACCAGGACGGCTCCTGCCAGAGGGGGAGGAGGAGACTACAGCCGCCCAAGAGGACAGACTCACGCTGACAGTATGGATGGACACACGGGGCCTGGAAAGGCCAAGGAAGTTTCTAGTTCCAATAGGGTCTTCCCTCCGTAGATGGGGGCTGACTCCCCACTCACCTCCTTTAGTCCTGAAACAAAACTCACCCTCTCAAACACAGCCCATTGGGGGATATGGCTCTGGGGAGGGGAATGGTAGATGTCCCGACCACAGCACTGGGCAGCCTGCCCTGACCTGGCTGGCCCCTGCGGGTGGCAGAGCTGCTCCCTGGGACAGTCTGCTCTGCTCACCCACCATGACCTTTATTTTCAGAGCAGCCAGCCATCCGGGTGGTGGGTAGCTGTGGGAGCCCGACTATAGGAGAAGGAATCTGGATTTTCTCAAAGCCCCAGTGTTGGGCACACCCACAGGAGAATAATTAAGCTTATGAGATTCTTGCCACAGCCTGAGGACCACCGAGAAGGGATAAGGCAGGGCTCCCTAATCACCAGGAGAGGTCTGAGTTTGGCATTTGCGGGAGGAGAGGCTGGGGCTTCCTAAGGCGAAGCCTGGGGTTCAAATAGAGTCCCCAGACTCAGACCAGGAAAGTAGAGTATGGAAAAGGTGCAGGGTTCCACCTCCCAGGACCCCTGGAGAAGTGACCGCTTGCAGATGGGCTTCCTTAAAGGGAACCACACAAAGTTTCCTCCTGCACCCTTGTGTCATGTCCCCACAATGTCAAAACACAGTTACTCCAACTTGACCCCTTGACACGCCCCAACCCAGGCGGGCACCTGGGCCCCCTTGCCACCCAGCTGGTGTGCCCTCACACCTGGCCCCTCCTCGTTCCCTCCTGAGCCCCACTGCCCTCTCCTGCCCCCTGGATATCCCTGCTCATAGCTGTTAGAGCACATAGAGCTGTTCACTTCCCTCCACCCTCCTGGCCCTGGCACCCACCGACCCTAGCGCTTGGTCAGACACGCACGCACTTGCTGTGCATTCTGTGCTGCTGCCCATGAGCCCCCAGATACATATACCTGAGCTGTACATGTATCTTTGGCTGTCTTCAGCGCTCTGACCTGGGTACCTGTCGGCAACCTGGGCCCCTCCCACACACCTAGGTATGCCCACCTGTAACCTAGCACTCACTTGAGTACGCGCACACTTGGACCATATTCGCCCCAGCGCCCACATCAGCTGACACACGTATCCTCGGAAGTACACCTAGGTCCCCGCAAATGCACCCGTGGCCCAGAGTACACACCTGTGTCCCCACACACGCACATCTGGGTCCCAGCACGCTCGCACCAGTGACCCGCTCAGCGCACATCCCGCCGAGGGACCCGCACGCTCTCCCTCGGGAGCCCCGGGTTGGTCCCCCGCACCCCCACTGCTTGGCGTACCTGGATGTTGCGCTTGCGCTCGCAGGCCGGCCCGGTGCCCTGAACCACGCTGTCGAGCACAGCCACCACGTCGGGCGCGGGCTCCACGAAGCAGGCGGTGCGCGCGGCGCGGATGGCGGCCTGCACGTCCGCAAAGCGGAAGGCGCAGAGCGCGGCTGGAGCCGCGCGAGTCGCGGGGGACCCCTGGGGCCGCTCGAAGACAGCAAAGAGCAGCTCACGCGCGGGGAAGACCGACACCAGGCGGCTATAGAGGTCGCCGCGGCCCGCGCCGCCCGAGCACTGCAGGCCCAGCTGGATGTAGGACTCGGTGAGCTTCTTGGCGTCGCCGCCGGCGCCGCGGGGCAGGCAGATGCGCGCCAGCAGGCTCCGCGCCTGGCTGTCCTTGTCGCCCGCGCGCGCCTCGCTGTTGAGGGCCAGGTACGCGTAGGACCGGGCGCCCGGCGGCGGGTCGGGCGGGTGCAGGAAGGCGCGCACGAAGCCCAGCTTGTGCTGCTCCTTGGCGCCCTGCTTGATTTTGAGAATGTTGTCGTCGGAAGGGTTGAGGTCGAAGGTGAAGAGCTTGGCCAAGTCGCCGCGCGCGTCCAGGGAGCGGATGGCGATCTCGGGCGTGTTCTCGAAGCGGTGGTCCTCCAGGCTGCGGTTGCGCGGGAAGAAGGCGCTGCCGTAGCCGGTGTACGTGGCGCCCACCAGCAGGCGGCTGCCCCCCGCGTCAGCGGCCGGAGGCAGCACCAGCCCCACGGTGGACGCGTTCGGGTGGTTGGCCGCCACGTTCAGCATGCTGGGGAACACGGTGACGGGCTCGGCGGGCGGCGCGGCGGGCGGGAAGCGCACGGCCACGGCCGAGATGTTGCCCCGGCGCCGCAGCTGGCAGAAGCCCTGGTAGATGGAGCCGCACACGACCACCAGGCCCTGGCCGGGGTCCAGTTGCAGGATCTTGTTGTAGTTGTCGGTGAGGCGCCGCGGGTGTTCGCACGAGGTCTGCGGTAGCTGCGGGGCGTGACACAGCGGGCTGTCGGCCACCGGCCCCACGGCCGCCTCGGCCTCCAGGCTCAAGTTGGCGCCCGACAGCTGGTAGAGGCGGTTGACGGCCGCCAGGTACACGGTTCCCGCCGCGCCGTCCAGGGCGAAGTTGTTGGTGGGCGTGGGCGAAGGGAAGCGGCGCTGGATCTCCAGGGCGCTCGCCCGCGCCGCCCCCAGGAGCAGCAGCAGCAGCAGCAGCGGGCAGGGCGGCGGGGCCCGGAATGGCGGGCGCGGCGGCGGGGGGCTGGCCGCGGCGGCCGGGGCGCTAAGGGGTGCGCCGCCCGCGGCGCGACGAGCCATCCGGGCGTGCGCGGGCTGCGCTGCGCGGCGAGTGCATGGGGCGCGGCGAGGCCGGGAGCCGGGAGCCGGGAGCCCGGAGGCGGCGGGAGGCGGGGGGCGGGCCCGGGCCGCGAGGCGCTTCCTGCCCGCGCCAGCCGCCCCCGGCCCCGGCGCCCCGGCCCCGCTCAGCCGCGCCGCGCAAGCCGGGGGCGGGGCGGGGGCGGCTCCGCTGCGGACACGCCCTCGCGCCGCGCCCCGCCCGGCCGCGCCCCGCCCCCGGGCCCCCGCCCGCCCCCCGCCCACCCCCCCTAGAGCCCCGTCCCGCGCCCCCGGGGGCCCGCCCGCCCCGCCCGGCCCGGCCCCGCCTCCGGCCGACGGCCTCGGCTCCGCGGACGGCGGGTCTGCCGCCCCGCGCCCTCCAGGACCCTCCCGCGCGGCGTGGCTCTTCCCCGGCGCGGCCTCCGCCTCCGTCGCTGTTCCTCTCTCTTCCTCCCTCCTGGCCGCTCGGCCCGTCTCTCGGGCTGGTTTTCTGTTTTTCTTCCTCTTTCTATCCCACCCGCCCCTGTGTCTGTCTCTCCGTGTCTCGGGTCTCTGTCTCTGTCTCTGTCTCCCCCCTCCTCCCCGCCCCGTACGTGTTGTCTCTTTTTCTCAGTCTCTGGGTCTCCTCCTCGTTTCTCCCCTCGCATTCGCTCTCCCTCCTCCGTTTTTCTGTCTCTGGCTTACTCTCCGTGGCTTCTCGGCCCCCTCCCCGTAGAACCCCCTGCCTGTCTCCCCTCCCCCGGACCCCTCTCTCCCCCGTCCCTGCCTGTCCCCCCTTCGCTGCCTCTCAGCCTTCCTGCTCCACAGCCCTCTCCGTCTCACACTCAGTCTCTCCCCTTTAACTCCCTGTTGCGGGGCGCTGTCCGGGCCTTAGGCCCCAGGCCTGGGCACCCCCAGGGCCAGCAAAGCTGGTGGCACCACCTCCTCATTCCACATGATCTGTCCCCCCAAACCCCAGCCCCATAAAAGGAGTTTTATAAGTGGTGGGACACAAGGACAGAGCTCAAGGGTCAGGCATATAAATCAGGAAAATGGAGAGAGAACCTTGTTGGAGCATGTGCGGGCTGCGGGCAGCCTGGGCTGGCCACACCTAGAGTGAGGCCTCGGCCCTGAGGGCTGATGCTCTCCTGTCACCGCTGTTCACCAGGAGGCACTTCCCCTTTGTGGGGGACTCCGGAAGGACCTAAAATCCTCTCAGATTTAGTGGAAAATCAGCCACATGAGCTGGCACTGGGATGAGTCTTTCACTTGGAAGGAGCAGGTAGGCAGTGGGATGGGAGAGGCAAGCAGTGAGAGCCCATGTAAGGAGGCCACACCACATCTGGCCACGGTGGGTGCTCAAACAGGGCTTGCGTGCCAGGCTCTGTGCCAAGCATTCTACCTGAGTTGGCTCCCGCCCTCTTCACAACCAACCTTTGAGGCTGGTACTATTATGATCCCACCTTACAGATGTAGCACCTGAGGCTTAAGAGGACAAGGGACTGGCCAGAGAGGCACAGCTCACAAGGAGCAGAACTACTATGTGTGAAAGACAGACTCTGTTGGCTTTGAAACCACCCCAACCCATCCCCGGCCCCAAGCCAACTCTGGCCTCTCAGAACTGGAGGGGGAACTCCCATCAGACTCCTGGCTGTCACATGTTTCCCCCGGGCCCTTGCTCTGAGGGTAGCCTGGCCTCACCTCACTTGTTCCCACTTGGCCAGGAAGGAAGGACAGGGGGCTTCTCTGTGCCCCATAGGGTAGGCAGGAAAAGCCAGGCCTACAGCCTTCCCCCACTTCCCTTGCCCAACACCCTGCCTTCCTGCCATCAGCATTTGCCCAGCACGCCTGCCTCTCCCACCCCTCACCCCACCCGCCATCCCCCAGGTCTGGTCACTTTTGATAACCAGGAGTGTTCAGCTGCAGGAAATCGGAGGCTCTGCTTCTGGCACTCCGTCCTCCTGGGCTCGAGGCCACTTGGGACAGCCCTGTAGGAATGATAACCCCACCTCCATCTCCGGTAAGGAGTGCTTGTGTTGTGCCACCCTTGAGAGCAGACTGGGGAGCCTAGCTGTTGTGCAGGAGGCTGCCTGCCCTAGTGCACCCCGCCCCACCCCACCCCACCCCTCCGCGGAGCCCTCCCCCATCAGTCCAGCTGTCTGTCTACCTTCAGTCTTATTTTTCTCTAGCCTTCCCCACGCCATCTCTGTTTCTGTCTTCTTGCTCCTCCCAGTTTTTCTCTCTTTGTCTCTCTCTCTCTCCCAGTCTCTTCCCATCTCCCTCTCCTTCCACAGTCTGTCTCTTTGTGTGGTATCTCTCTGTCTCTCTCTGTGTCTGTCTCTCTCTGTCTCCCTCCCTATCCCCACCCCTCTCCCTCTCTCTTACCCCTCCTAGTTTCCTTCCTGTCTCCAGCTCATCTTGCTGCATCCTGCAGCTCCCCCCACCGAGCCCTGAGGATAATGCTCTGTTCTTGCTTCTCAATCTGGTGCATAGTGCAAGATGGTTCTGGGCGCTTTGGACACAAAACTACCTGCCAAGCTGGGTGCTAGGCAGGAGCTGCCCTGGGCTGGGGGAATGCAGGGCCAGTTTAGACTGCAGAGGGCTTGGCCAGAGTCTGTGTCCTGATAAGCTGGAAATCAAAATGCTGTGTGGCCCAGGGCAAGGCACTTGCCTTCTCTGAGCCTCAGTTTCCTCATTGTAAAACAAGGACAATCATAATAGCACACTGGCTCCTGGGAGGTTGTGAGATGTGAAGAACATAACATACTAGAAAACACAATGCTGGCAAATCACATGTACTGGGCAAACACCAGTTCTCTCTCCTTGCATTGAGCAATGGCCCATCAGCACCTCACTTCCTGTCATGAGCCCCACAGCAGCTAGTGGAGTACGGCACTGCCCTGCACGATCTCATGCCATCCTCACAGCCAGCTGACAAAAGCTGGGATCACTGAACTCATTTCACAGAGGGAGAAACTGAGGGGCATTAGCAAGGTTAGGATTTAAACTCAGACCTGTCTCCAGATCCTGTGCTTTCTCCTCTCTGCCCATTAGCTGAGAACTTCTTCAGGCCAAAATGGGTCATGGTGGCAGCCACCCTGTACTCCTGACTGGGCAGAGGAGGTGCTGATAACTCTTGGATGAATGAATGAAGGAAGGAAGGACCGAATGAACCCACATTTTCCCTGGCCTTGCTGAGATGCAGTGGGGTGTCCTCTCAGAAGAGATTTAAGAGGGAACCAAGGGGAGATGGGCACTACCTGGGAAGTGGGTTAGGTGGCACCCAACATTAGCTAACTCTGAATTAACGAACTCAGATTAACCAACCGTGGATTAACTACTAGCTAACCCCGTATCACATTGTGATTCAGACCCTTTACAGTTTTTGTTCAAGCCTTCTGATTATATCAAGGAGAGTTCTCCGTTTGGAGCTAATGTGTCTTTAATGCCTCTCTAACATTTGTCATTGTCCATTTTTAATACAGAGAAGGTCTCAAGCTCAGCACTGTTGACATCAGCATTCTAGAATTTACTTACAGCTCCTTGTTTTCTTTGTAATATTTTCAGTTATTTTCTGGTTTTGGCAAATGATACTGGTTTTCCAAGTACAATAATGATGTAAAGCTTGCTTGATATATGCATTTATTGAAGTTTTTAAAATGTAAATTAACTTCAAGACAAACATGAAGTAGGTCATAATCCAGGTGGTACAAAACACCTGACAATTGGGAAACGTTGATGTAACCTAGCGCCTTTGTAGATGAGGACATGGTGGCTCTGGTGGGGCAGGTCCTTGCCTGGTCCTTACCCTAGGGGTCAGTGGCCAGGCTGGCCCAGAGACAGCAGGCCGGGCCTGGGTGGGGACTCCCCAGGCCGCCCTGTCCATCCTCAGCTCTCTGGCTACGCAGAGCAGGACTGTGAGAAGGAGGAAATGTTTGTCTTCTACAATTGGAAAAAATAACAGTGGGGCCAGGGCTGCACTGGGAGGAGGGGGGCTCCTGCCCTCCTGTCACTTGGGCCTGGCCTCAGAGAACACTTTCCCTGCAGGAAACGCTCCTGACACACTGACTGCTCAGAGCACTGCCTTGGTGATAGGAAGGTGCTGGAAACAAAATCCTCTGGTACAGCTCAGCACCCCCAGCCTGAGTCTTGATAGTGCCAGAAACCATCACTGAGGCTTCTTTCGGGCTTTATCCATCTCATTTCCTCCTGGAGCAGCCTGAGAGGTGGGTTTTATCAGCCCCATTTTACAGATGGGACATTGAAGGTCAGGGAGGTGTCACCACTTGCCTACAGGGCACAGCTTGCCAGCCTCCAAACCGTGCTCTTGACTACTGCGTTCCTCTAACTCTTGCCTTGAAGTTGAGACCTGATTTCCAGGCCCAGCTCTGCCCCTAGCCACCTATGTGGCCTCGGTGGCACCACCTCTCTTTGAACCTCAGTTTCCTTATCTGTAAAAGGGGAATATAATCCACCTCACAAGGCTGCTATGAGGATGGAAAAACATACAAGTGTCACAGCACCCAGCATGTCAGGAAGTGTGGTATCCACTGACTTTCCAGCTCTGAAACACAGGGCTCCTTCCCTCAGAATCCTCAAGCCAATCAACTGTACCCCACTCAGGAGAGTTCCCCAGACCCCAGTAATGATATCATCCTCATGGCAACTGCCACTGAGGTGCATTGTTGGTGCCGGCGCCAGTAGGGCTCAGATGCATAAGCTCACCTCATTTAATTAACCCTCCACTGGGTCTCCCTCCCCTCTTCTCATAAACCAAGACTCAGAGAGGCCTAGAGGCCTGCCTGAGGTCACACAGCAAATAAGTAGCCTGAAATGACCCCTACTCCCTCCACACCAGATCTCCTGTCATGGCTACTGTGTCCCACTGAGTGGCCCAGGAGGAGCCAGGGTGACCCTCAAATGGCAGCACTGAGGAGACAGCACCCACCATGCTAATGTGTTTCAAATGTAGACAGTTGGTGCTGCTGGCATGGCTGTTGGTGTTTCCCCACTGCAGATGCTGCGGGAGTCTAGGGGTTTTGCCCCCCTCCAGAGTTCTAGAATGTTCCCCCCACCTCTGTTGGATCCCCTCCACTGCTGGCAGCGGGGAGGGTGTCATGGCCTTCTAGGTCTGGTTTCAGGGCTCAGGAGGGGTGGCCTGCCCTTGCCTGAGGGGATGAGCCCCTGGTCGTTTTTCCCTGTCTTTGTCTCCTGTGGGGCTGGAGGAAATGGTTCTCATTCCTGCGTGTGAGAGCAGCCCTTTCGACTCCAGTGTGTCCTTGCCCTCTGTGGTGAGGACCCAGAGCCCCCGTGCACCCATCCCAGGCGTCTGGCCTGCTGAGCCCCAGCGTGGCCCCTTTGTGCTCTGTGAGTCGGATAATGGGCGGCATTCTCAGACATCCAGTCATGGGTCTGGGCCCGGGAAAGGACCGCAGCAGCTCCACACTGAGGCTTCTGTCCAGCAGCCACCGCCACAGGGGCCCCCACCCACATTCCCAGGCTGCCACCATCTCCAGGGGACAGCGCCTGGGGCAGGCTGGGGGCAGGCAACCCCTAAGCAGACCGTAGGTGCTCCATGAATGCGTCCCCAATGATGGGAGCCACAGGGAGGCCAGAAAGCCCAAAGCTGAGGAATATGGGGCGTCATATAGGCTGAGTACCCACTGTGCCCTAGACCCTCCCCAGCCAATCCTTGCAAAATCCTGACCCCCTTTATGCCCCAATAAACTTCTAAGAACTTGGTTCCCACCTTTGATGATCCCTGGGAGACCATGGTGGGGATGAAACCGTTCCTGGAAGCATCAGAGCTGCTGATGGACAGGCAGCTAAGGGCTGAAATCCAGGTGAGCCTGTTACCCCACCAGACCCCTCTCCCTTCCAGCTGACCCCAAACCTCACCACTTGGTTGACCTGAATGCTTGTCTTCTGAAAACATTGCTGAGTCAGAAAAGGGAAAGGGTTGCCCTGCAAGGGAGTGAGTGCCCATCGCCGGAGGTATGCAAACAGGAGGCCCCAAAGAGGGAAATCCTTCTCCAGGCACAGCCTGAAACTGAAGCGATGCTGAGACTGCCCCGACTCTGGCTGACCACTTGCTATGTATTGAGCACACTCATGAATTGGGTCAATCCTCAGGGCAACTGAGATGTTCCTGCCATTCAGCTGCACCCAGGGCGTATGGGAGAGGCTGGCATGGATGAGAAGGGCCCAGGCCTAACTTGCCCATGGCCTACACAAGTCCCTAAAGAGAACCCAGTGTCCAGAGAAGATGTTTCCTCCCTTGTTTTCTTGGTAAACTTGTATGCAGCCTTCAGGACCCAGCCCAAATGTCACCTCCTTCCTAATAAACTCGTAGGCAAACTTCAAAGCCCAGTCTAAATGGCCCTTCTTCTAAGAAGTTTTCCTTGAGCCCTGAAGCAATATTAGAAGCTCCTCCCATCAAATAGTTTATTACACAGTATGAGGACATGTCTTTCCCAATGGAAAGACATTTATTCACTCAAAAACCATTTATTCACTCAACAACCATTGACTAAGCACCTACTATGTGCCAGACACTGGGGATATTATGGGGACCCCACAGGCATGGTCCCTGTCCTTAGCCCAGCCTCATGGGGGAGACAGTCTTTAATCATATAAATAATTCCATAACTGCAAAGGGCCAGCAGTCCTATGAAGGAGCGATGCCAGGTGGTTCAACGAGTTTCTTGTAGGGGAACTTGAACCCATCTTGGGGTCCGCACAGGCTTCCCTGAGGCGGTGACCCTTGAGCTGAGATCTGCAGTGTAGCGAGGAATTAGAGGGCAGGGCAGGGCCAGGGAGAGCCCTCAGGATATTGTAAATGGCTTTCAGAGGGAAGGGGCAGGATCAAAATAGATTGAAGGAGGCCAGGCAATGACAGGGGCCTGGTCAGGTGGTGGCAGAGACAGAGGAGAAAGGAGATGAGACGAGGGCTAATTAGGCGGTGGGCTCACCAGAACTGGGGTGTTGGGATGTTGGGGTGAGGATGAGGAGAGGGAGTCTCCAGGTGGGAAATTGCCAGGTCTTGGGCTTCACCAACATGGGGGGTCCTCTTTCTGAGTCACAGAGGCCTGGAGGACAAGCAGGTTGGTGGGGGAACCAGAACTCATTTTGTAGGTGTTGTTTGAGGGGCCCCCACGGTCACTGTGCGCAGACTCTGCCCCATAGACTCTACCCTGCCTGCACATCCCAGACCGAGGGCCCTAAAGGAGGGCCTTCTCACAGGCAGCTGCCAGCGAGGGTGGGGCTAAGCCTGCTGGCCCAGCTGCCAGCTGCCAGGAAGGAGTCATGGCGGCCCCAGGGGGCTGCCCTGGTAATGAGCTTCCCCCAAAGCACCAACCTGTAGGAGCCCCATCTGGGAGCTGTTCCTGGTGTGTGCATGTGGGCCGGGTGGGGTAGGGGGAGATGGGCACACATGTGAGGAGATGTGTGTGTGGGCAGGGGCGTGACTGTTCCTGTGTGTGCAGTGACGTCAGGGTACTTGTGTACACGGATGGGGATCTGGTTACATGTGGAGGAAGAGTGTGCAAGCAAAGGTCTCCACGTGTAACAGGCCGATGTGAGGGGATGTACGCAAGGGCTGCTGTGGGCCCCCAGTCTGTGGTTCACGCTGGGCATTCGGCCGCTTAGAGGCCAGCAAGACCTTCTCTGTTAAGGCCACTGGACCTGACCCTGCTGCCCCAGCATTGGTCGTGGGTTTCCTCATGAAATTCCATGATTTTTATGATCAACCTTCAATATCCCTCTCTCTGCTTTGTAGGTTTCAGCCTGGTCTCGTGTGGCTAACCTCTGACCTTGGATGGTCCCACCTCTGACCTTGGATGGTCCAGCTTTAACCTTGGGCAGCCCAGCCCAGTGATTACTTAGCCGGGCCAAAGTCCCCTCCATTGAGGAACTAGGAACCGGTTCTTTAGGGACTTTTGGGTGACGCCACCCCTTATGATACTCAAAAGCAGTCTTCACTGACCACAGGACGAGCCGCCTTCCTTTGCCTGTACTTCTCCCGGGACTTCCCCATGCCTCCTTAGAATCTGAGTCCCAAAGGCCCAGCAGCCCGAGTCCCTGGCGTGCAGACTAAATCCCGCTACAACCCCGAACTTCCCTCCCTGCCCTGTCCCCCTAGCGATGTCTCCAGGACTCAGCTCTGGCCTCTCTTCTCACAGGCAGCCTTCCCAGACTTCCCAGGCTGGGTTAGACCTCTTCCCCTGGACTCCCGGGGCACCCATAATGCCATCGGAGCACCCACACCAGGTGACAATGTGTCTGTTGCTCTGGCTCCCTCACCAGCCGGGAGGCATCTCAGAAGCTGGCTTTTGTTGAGGGCATACCTGTATCCTCTGCACCACCAGGTAGAAGGTTAGACTCAAACTAGGCGTACAAGGATGGGTGAATGAATGAATGAATGAATGAATGAATGGATGAATGAATGAAAGCGGAGATGAGCGAATGTTCTCCATCATTTTCTTGGCTGCTATCCTCTCTATACAGTTCCAGGGAAGCCTTGACCTTCTTCCCTTCCATCTCACCCCGGCCTCCTGCAGATGTCCCCACCTGCCAGAGAAGGTCGACACCCCCTGCCCTAGCCTGGGGAGGGTTTATACACCTAAAATGTAGGTTTTCTTATGAGGACATGGTTTAGCTGGGTTGAAATTTACAGGGCCACCATATCAGCCTCCCCTCCATTCCCCCAAATCAGGACCAGGGCACAGGAAGGGTATGTTGGGGGGCCCTGCAGCATGAGAGACTATGGGGCCAAAGGGATCCCGGTTCACATCCTGCTTCACCACTTCCCAACTGTGGAACCTTGAACAGAGAGAGCCCTTCTCTCTCCCAGCCTCTGTTTCCCCATGTGGAAATTGGGGGTGAGGCTGCACCTCTCCGACTCATTGGCTCCTCGTCACCTTTTACACAGCCCCTGGCACATGGCAGAGGGTCAAGACATACAAGGCCTGAGGTAGAAAAATACTTTTGGAATAAAAGTAGCTAATGTTTATTGAGGCGTCCCAGGAGCAGGCACCCTTCTGAGAGCTTCACATGGATTTTTATATTTATCCCTTACAGCAACCACCTGAGAAGGGGGGTGCTTTTATTATACCCTTTTCACAGACAGGGGAAGTGAGGCATGGTAAAGTCAAGTGACCTGCCACAAATGAATGAGTGACACAGCCTGGACTCAACCCCAGGCCCCCACTGCAGTGTGTTCAAGGCAGAACCTGGGAGGCACCCGAGTGCCCTGTGCCTTCCTCCCACCTATCCAGAAGTCACCCCTTAATCATCGCCCATCAGTCTGAGACTACTGCTTAGGTCTGATCCTCACCCCCTCCTGCCTGGACACCTCCTCCTGCTCCCTTTCCTGCTGCCTTCCTCCTGCCTCTCCCGAATCATTTATCCATGAAGCCGACTGAGGAATATTTTCAAATTGCAAATCTGTTTATGCTGTTTTTCTCCGACTTGAAACCCTGCAAAAGCTCTTGGGATAAAGCCGCATTCCTTTTTCCTTACCCATGGTCTCTGGGTGGCAGGAGGCCCCACTCCAGGTACACAGGCACTCCTGCTGGACCCAACACCCTGTTGGCTGTCCCTCTTGCTTCCCGGCTCAGCTCTGTGGTCAGACATCCTTGCACCAGGCACACTAGTGATGTGATTATTTGGTTAATGTGATGATTTGCAGGTGCCTTGAGGACAGGTCCTCCTCTCTCTAGTTCACTGCTGCGGCCCCAAGGCCAGACCCCCAATAGGTGCTCCTACATCCTTACATGAGAAACAGGTGGATTCTGGGGCTGGGTTAGTGTCCAGCAGAACACAGACTTGGGTAATCAGTGGTACATGCGCAGGCCTGGGTGGGGGCACACTGGTGGAGACTTGCAGCAGCTGTCTGGGGAGGGAGCCCCCAGCATCCAGGGGAAGCTATTTCCAGCTCCAGGAAACAGGAAGTGAATCATGGCCTGAGAAGGCAGGCCGGATGCTTGGCACCTCGGGTGCGATTGATGAGCGCCTGGACGGAAGGGCCCAGCCTCAGCCCCGGGAAGCAGGAAGGAGGCCTGGAGGAAAAGGATAGGAGGGGAGACCCTCTCCCTAGCAAGACAGACAGCCTGTGGGACCCCAGCGGAAGACGATGAGGTCAGCAGATTCGGCCACCCAGCCCATTATCGGCCACACCTGGGCCTGGCCAGTGGGAAGGAGTCCCCGGCCACATGCCCAAACCTCCCAACCCATCCTGGGCCCCTCCAGGCTGGTCCTACACTTATTTTATGTACTCCCCACACAAACACAGAGTCTCACTGGCCCCATTTTACAGAAGGCCCAAAAGAAGCAGGAGCTCGCCATGTCCGCAGAAGATAGCACAGTACTTGAATCCAGCTCTGTGTTACAGTGGAGACTGCTCAGGGAATTCAGGGGACTCAGGGGACTCCACAACTGGCCCAGAGGCAGCCACCGAGAAAGTTGGGGGGAGGTGTCTGAGGCCCTGGATGGAGCAGGCCTGCCTGACCTCGTCCTAGGTCAGTCTCTACGTGAAACCAGAGCCAATCTAGTGCCTTCCCGCTGGCCCAAATATCCCCGAACTCACTCAAGAGGTGCGGCTGGCCAGGCTGGGGGCAAAGCCAGGGGTCTGAAGGTGCTCCAGAGGCTCAGAAGGTGCTCCTAAGGTGGGGCCCGGACAGGGAGCTGGAGAACCCCTTTCCTTACTGTATCGCGGCCTGGGGCTCCGGGGACCCCAAGGATGGTATTGGCTGGGTAGTAAGTGTACCACCCTGGGACCCTCTATCCCAAACAAGGGGCCGTGCTGGCCCACTGCAGGCAGGCCTGTCAGAGCTGGGAGGACTCGGGTACTTTCACTTCTTCTACTGGACCTGAGACACCCCATCCCTGCCCCTCCATTCTCACTTCCCCTTTGGTGTCCATGGGCAGCGTTGGGCACCCTCTGCTCCAAAAGGAACCAAGGGCTTCGGAGGCCCGAGCCCCACCCCAGGTCCTGGCCTTGGATGGGCCATGCAGCTACAGATGGGGGAGACCCAGCCACTGAGGGTGTGTACCCTGGGTCACGAGGTCCAGGAGAGGCAGAATGAGGCAGGAAAGCACCCCAGATGCCTTGCCTTGCCAGGTTATGACTTCTGGGTGGGGAGGGGTGTTTGAAGTTTTTCTTTGTGTCTGAATTTTCTAAGTTTCCTCAAATAATGCATATTATTTGTGTTAAAAATAAACATGGGACAGAAGCCATGGGTTAGGGGATGTGAGTTCTGGTGGATTTTTATAGGGAATCAAGAGGCCAAAGGGAATTAGCTCACAGCTGCACCTGCCAGGGGAAGTGGTGGGGCCCAGGGGCTTTCATGAGGACACTCAGACTGCTGGCTGCCCAGCCCAGAACCTTTGGCTTCCCTGCAGCTCCATTCTGCTAATGGGAGCCAGCGGCGCAGAGCAGCTGGCTACCTGTCTGGGGTTGCCCACTCAGGAAGAGTTGCCCACCCCAGACCCTCCCACCCACCACAACTTCCATGGCTGGACTCACCTGAGTGAACTGCAGGTCCTGCTCCTTTGAAAAGCAGCATCGGTGGAACTCCAGCTCTGCAATTTCCCAGCAGGTCACTGCCCTGCTCAGTGCCTCAGTTTCTCCTGGTTGTCGTGGAGCATTAACTCGGGGCAGAGCCGGGCACACGAGGAGCACTGTGTAAACGTGGGCTGCTATTTGAGGGACATGGGCTGCCTGCCATGTGCGTAAGGTGGGATACCCGGTTAGCGTTACTCTCTGCAGGCAAGCCCTCCTACGTATCACCCCGCCAGAACGGTGCAGGTGTCTGTCCAGGAGGTACCTCCCTCTGCCTCCTCTTCCCTGGTTCCAGTCCCCCTCTCCTCACAGCCCTCAAGGCCACCAATGGGACTTGGGCATGGGGAGCCTAAGCTGGAGCCTTGTTTCGTGTGCCCACCCAATGCTGGTCCCCGCGTGATTGGCGAGGGGCCAAGAGGTTAAGTGAGGATCCTCAGAAAAGGCTCTTAAACGCTGCAGCACAGCGTGATTTACAGCAGGTTCGAGTCCCCCCTGCCCATAATTCACTTCCATTTGCAGGACCCTCGGCCTCCTTGCAGAGGATGCTGGAAGAAGGCAGGAGGGAGGTGGTCGCACTAATTTTAGCATTAGTAGCTGAGTGGCTCGGGTAATTTATGGGTCTAGGGCTCTATTTTTACCTCCATGCCCTGGGCTTATCCAGCTAAGAGACCCCACCACCTTGGCACCAACCCCAGGTCCTGCCCTTGCTAAACTGGTTAAAGCGCCTGCAAGGTACCCCCTAGGCCTTGTGCTGGTGCCTTTCAAGTTAGTTTCGCCAGGGGGTGCTGTTATCCCCATTTTACTGAGAAGGAAACTGAAAGCCCAGGGAGAACTCACTGCCCAAAGTCACACAGCCAGGGTGGTTGAGTCCAACCGTTGTGTGGTGTCCCATCCACACCCTCTTTGTGCCTACACCCCCAATCGAGATGCCCTGGCCCTCCCATGTGAGTCTGACTCTCCCCTCCTGGCTTTCCTCTCCCAGATCAAGACCTTTGAACTGATAGGACAACCGGGCAGAGACTGGGTCTCTGTTTCCATGCTCTACTCTGCTGGTGTCCACTGAGGGCCATCTTTAGGCCCTGTGCTGAGCTCAGAGTCTCATGCAGAGGAGAGAGCCCTACAGCAACACAACCAGCCCACAGTGGAAGATGGATTGTAGCTTAATAAGAGCGTGAAGGTGCTGATACCTTGGTGGAGGTGGTCAAGGAGGGCTTCTTGGAGGAGGTGATGCCTGATCTCAGAGAGGCACATGCACTAACAACTGGGGAAGATGTGGGGTGGGGGTGGGAGGAAGAGTATAAGCAACGATCCAGAGGCAGGAAGGAGCACAGCAGGTCTTTCCCTGCTGCTAGCCCTTTCTTCACCCTTCGTGCCCAGATCGTCCCACCCTGACCTCTCCCACCCACGCCCATCCTGTCCTGGCTACTCCTTGGAACACCAAGCCCGGAAGGCGAGGTGGGAATCCAGCCCTACAGCTTTCAGATGAGGAGAAACTGCTCTGAAGGAAAAAATATTCCATTTTTTCCGCTCCCAGATCCTGCCTGAAAAACAAAAACAAAATCCAACCCCAGCTGAGGAGTCTTTATCTGGCAACATTTTCAGTTAGAGGGCTTGCATGGTGGATTAGCCAGAACCCCCAGCAAAGTGGAGAAAGGAGACCCAGTCTCTCTTGGCCATGGAGGGGGCAAATACCTCTGTGCACCCCCACATAGCTCCACAGTGACCGAGAGCTGCGGGTGCTGGTGCTGTTCCACCATCATTTCACTTAGTCTCCAACCAGCAGAGGAAGGAGCCGCTTCCGCTCCATATTCATAGAACTGAGCACCTAGTCACACAGAGGAACTGGGATTTGAACCTGGGTCTTTCTGACCCCAGAACCCACTAGCTTGCCCACTTCACAGGGCTGTCCGAGTAGTCAATGAGGAAATGTTGGCGAGGTCACCTCCCACACATCCAGCTGCCTCTGTTCACACTTCCAGGGACAGGGAACTCACTGCTCACAGTCAACGATTTTCACTTATTTTACATCGTCAGGAATGTCCACTCCTGCCGCCACCCCCAGCCTCTGACAGGGACACCAGAGGCTCTGAACTGACAGGAACAGGACGGAAGGTGCAACCTCATAGGACACTTCAGAAAATGGGAACAAGAATGGGGAGGCCACAAGAGGGAAAGTGAAATCTGGCCCCTTCTAGCACTAGGGTCCCTTAAGGGGGTCCCTTAGGACCTCACTTCCCCAAGCCTCTCAGCCCTGTAGGGCAGCATTACCCCTCATGGTGCCAGGCCAGGGCAGTGCTTTCCATTTCCCTAGTCCTCTGAGGTGGGTATAATTAGGCCCATTTTATGGATGGAGAAGCTGAAGGCCGAGCACTGGGCTGATGGCTCCAGAAGCAGCAGGAGGCCCCCAGGGCAGGCTGGGCAGACCCCTGTGCAGGGGCCTGCGTACCCCCTCCTTCTCACTCCCCTCCACGGTTGACCTGAACAGCCCCTGGTTGGGCTTTTCCCAGAGCTGAGGCCGGAAGCACAGGTCCCGAGTGTTTGTTCAGGTCAGGCTGGGGCTCCGGGCAGGCGAGGCGGAAACGGCCTCAAGATGTTTGTCCAAGAGGGGGTCAGGCTCCTACGCCAGGAGGAAGGAGGGAGGCCTGGAGGAGCAGAAGGCCCGAGTCAGCATGCTTTGTGGCCTGGATTCTTGCTCCAGGCCTCACCTTCCTCACCCACACGGTAGCTGCACACAGTAGGCACTTAGTGGATAAGGAATCAGGCCGGAAGGAAGGAGAAGCGGGCACCTCCCTCAGCCCCAACCTTAATTCCCCTCATTTCCTGTTCCTTTTCCCACTCCTCCATCAATCTTCCTTTGGGGAAACCTGATGACTCCATGTCCCAAACATGGTAAGAGTCTGAGCCCTACTCTCCACCTACTCCACAACCCAGGTCCAGCCTGGATATTGCAGTAGCTTCCTCACTGGTCTCCCTCTTGCCCCCTGCAGTCTGTCCTTCTCCCTGCCTTGGTACCAGAGGGATCCTATTAACATGCAAATCAGATCTTGTCTCGTCTTGCTCAATACTCCCCCAGGCCCCACCTCCCTGAGAGCAAAAGCCATCCGTTCTGGGTCGAACTGTGTTCCCCCTAAATTCATATATTGAAGTCCTAACCCCCCAGTCTGTCAGAATTGACTGTATTTGGAGATAGGGTCTCCAAAGAGGTGATTTAAGTTAAATGAAGTCATATGGATGGGCCCTAGACCAATAGGACTAGTGTTGGTATAAGAACAGATTACGACAGACATGTATACACACAGAGGGAAAGAACATGTGAGGACAGAGCCAGAAGACAGCCATCTGCAGGCCAAGGAGAGAGACCTCAGAAGAAACCAAACCTGCTGACACCTTGATTTTGGATTTCTGGCATCCAGACCTGTGAGGAAAGAAATGTCTGTGGTTAAGCTGCGGTACTTTGTTATGGGAGCCGAAGCTGACTAAGACACCATCTGACCCCATGACCTCACCAACCTTGGCTCCTTTGCTCTCTGCTGCAGCAACTCAAGCTTCCTCACTGCTGCCTGTGTGCACTAGGCATGCTCCCACCTCCAGGCCTTTGCTGTGCCCTTTGCCTATTATGCCCTTTCCCCACATCTTTCCAGGGCTGCCCCTTCTCATCACCCGAGTTCCTGCTCAAATGTACCGCTTCAAAGAGGCCCTCCACAACAGAGCAGATAGGACACAAACTGAACCCCAGCCCCATCACTTTTGACGCGGGGACCCAGTAAGCATTTACTTACTCGTTTAGTTAATAAACACTCTCTTGAGACAACTTCACACCCACTCGATTGGCTGAAATTTAAAAGACTGACAACACCAAGTGTTATTAGGTTGATGCACACGTAATTGTGGTTTCAGACCGTGAATTTTAAATCATTATAACTAGGTTCAAACACATCTTTATTAATCAAAATAGGAACCATTACAATCAACACATTTTTGCCAACGAGAAATAAGTTCGTTTATTCCTGTAGCGTAAAAATCTGTGCTTCAGGATTCGACGAACTCTTGGAAAGCATTTTCTGCATCCTGCTGATTGTGGAAGCGTTTTCCCTGCAAAAAGTTGTCAAGATGCTTGAGGAAGTAGTAGTTGGTTGGCAAGACTTCAGGTGAATATGGCGGATGAGGCAAAACTTCGTAGCCCAATTCGTTCAACTTTTGAAGCATTGGTTGTGCGATGAGTGGTTGGGCGTTGTCGTGGAGAAGAACTGGGCCTTTCTGTCGTGCGCCATTCCAATGCCGGCTGCAGACGTTGCAGTTCTTGGTGCATCTCATCGATTGCTGAGCATACTTCTCAGATGTAACGGGTTCGCCAGGATTCAGAAAGCTGTAGTGGATCAGACCGGCAGCAGACCACCACACAGTAGCCATGACCTTTTTTTTGGTGCAAGTTTGGCTTTGGGAAGTGCTTTGGAGCTTCTTCTAGGGCCAACTGCTCACGTGGTTGCCACCAGTTGTCATATAAAATCCACTTTTCGTCACAAGTCACAATCCTATCGAGAAATGGTTCATTGTTGCATAGAATAAGAGAAGATGACACTTCACAACAACGACTTTTTTTATTTTTAGTCAGCTTATGCGGCACCCACGAGTTTTTTCACCATTCCAATTTGCTTCAAATGTTGCATGGTCCACGTGGAGTTCTTCGGCAACTTCTCGTGTAGTTGTAAGAGGATCAGCTTCGATGGTTGCTCTCATTCGGTTGTTGTCAACTTCCGAAGGCCGGCCACTATGCTCCTTATCTTCAAGGCTCTTCTGTCCTTTGCAAAACGTCTTGAACCACCATTGCACTGTTGCGTTCGTTAGCAGTTCCTGAGCCAAATGCGTTGTTGATGTTGCGAGTTGTCTCCGCTGCTTTACGACCCCTTTTGAACTCGAATAAGAAAATCACTCGAATTTGCTTTTTGGCTAACATCATGTGCATTGTCTAAAATAAATATAAAATGAACAGCAAATAATAAGTAATTAGCAAAAAAACATAAAGTGAGAAATGCACATTAAAATGATGTATAACATAACCACATTTATTTAAGAATGTATTCCAATATCAAAGGCAAATTTCAAGAATGCAAAAACCGCAATTACTTTTGCACCAACTTAATAGCGAGGTTGTGAAGCCATGGGAACTCTCAGACACTGTTGGGGGGTGTTTGTGTGTGTGAAATAGTGCAGCCACTCTGGGAAACCACTTAGCAGTTTCTTAAAAAGTCAAATGTAGACTTATGCAACCCAGCAATCCCACTCCTAAATATTGAAATGAAATGAAAACATGTCCACACAAGTATCTATACACATATGTTTACAGTAGCTCTATTAATAGTTGCCCTAAACTGGAAACAACGCAACGCCCCACAGCTGGTGAATAGATAAACAAACGGAGGTACAGCCATACAATGGAATAAAAAAAGAATGAACTATTGATACATACAACGTGGATGGCTCTGAAAGCCAGATTCAGAAGTCTCCATACTTTATGATTCTAGTTACCTGACGTTCTGGAGAAGGCAAAACTGTAGGGACAAAAAAGAAAAAGAGTTCAATGGTTGTCTGGAGCTGGGGACGGTTTGCCTTATTCGGGGAGTTGGTTGCAGGGTGTAAACATGTGTAAAACCTCATCAAACTTCACATTTGAGATCTATCCATTTCCCTCCATGTAAAGTACACCTCAATTTTAAAAAGTTTTTAAAAACAACCACCACCCTTGCCACGCCACCTGTGCCAGACCCCAAGGTGGGCAGCGCAGGGGCCAGAGTGGGACAGGAGTGGACCCCTAGACTCTAAGCCGCAGGAGAGGGCAGGCACCGGGCTTGGGCTCCTCTAGGTGGCTCTGGCTCCGGTCCCCTCCACGTCCTAGCCGCTCCAGCGCCCCACCACCCCAGCAGAGAAAGGCCGGAAGCGGGTTGGCCAGGGTAGGTGGGAGGCCATTGTTCCAACGTCCGCTCCAGCTCCTCCCCTTCTATTGTCCCCAGGGTGGGACTCGCTGCCCGAGCCGGGGTCCACCTGTTAGGGGCGGGGCAGGAAGGGAGCTGGGGGAAGGGGTCCCTAGGTTGCGCAGCGGAGAGCGTCCAGACCCCATCCCCTCTCGCTTGGCAGGGCGAGGGCAGCGCAGTGGACAGGGCCCTCCTGCCTGGGGTCGTCGCGCGCCTCGGCGCCCGGGTTGGAAGGACGCCCTCCCTCCCCGCCCCCCAGCCCCGCCGCGCCTCCGGATCGCACTCATTCAGCACGCTGTCCCCAGAGAGCAGGGCCACCATGAGCACCCCCAACACATACCCATTTCCCCCCTTGGGTCCTTGAGCCCCTCAGAAACCACTGATGCCCGGGGACGGGGACACTCCGTCGTGGGTAACTGCCTGGATGCAAACCTGGGGAATGAAGGAACCAGGGACAAACATTCCCGCCCTTACCAAAGGCCCCCGCTCTGCCAGGCCCTGTGGACACCCGGGAAACCAGACAGACAGACAGGTCCTGTCTACAGGAGCCCCATTCCCACAGGGGAAGAGGGAGCAGAGCAAGAAGTAAGAGACTGATATGTGCCTGGTGGGTGCAGGTATAAGGAGAGTGGAAGGTGAGGTCAGAGAGCGGCCTGGGGTGGAAGCCCAGACTCGGGGGCGTTGGGAGGGCGCAAAGGGAGTCAGGAAGATTGGTTCCAGTCGCTAGAGCACTGGCCCTCTCTGGGCCTCACTTCCTCTCGTTGTAGAAAGCATCCGGGTTGGAAGCCCTGAAATTCTTACATCTCTCAAACCAAGATTAATTTGGGACTCCCTGGGCGGGAGTCTGTCCTCTAGCCCCGGCAGGACAGAGGGAAAGGGGAGCCACTCCCCGAGGCAGGGAGTTTAAAGGTCTCGGACAGTGAGGATGCGCTCCACGCACTAGCCACTAGGCGGCGACAAAGACCAGGTTTGCTGCGTCAGTTCTGAAATATTTTCAGTTGCAGAAAAGTTGTGGGAATAGTACAGAAAACTCTTGTGCCCTCTTCTTACCTGCGATTCACCAAGTTTTAGCATTTTGACCCCCTCTCTGCATGTTTAAGTTCCCCTCTAAGTATAGGTGAGTAAGTTGCTGACGTGATGTCCCTCGAACCCTAAACCCTTCAGTGTATATTTCCCAAGAACAAGGGCATTCTACTAGGCAACCACAGCAGAATTTTCAAGATCAGGTGATTTCATCATGATGCAATAATGTTACGTAATCTGCAAAACCTTATGCAAATATTGCCAATTGTCCCAAGAAGGTCTTTTATAGTGTTCTCCCACTCCCACCCCACCCACCCCAAATCCCAGGATCACTCCAGATCATATTTAGTTGTTCATTTTAATTTTAATTGAAATCTACACACTAAGCTTTCCTGGACTGAAGTAACTTGGAAAAGATGGATGTAAAGAGTTCCAGCTTCACTCTTAACTGCATGATTCTGGGCAGGTCCCAGGTCCTCTCCACCAAGAGGTGCCAGGTTCTGGGCAGGGCTAGTGAGAGAGGCTAGAGGGGGCAGAGAGTGCCCTCGCATTCTGAGATGGAGTCTTTTGTTCCTTCTTGGCCTGTCCCATTGCCCCAGGCCCTTGGCCAAGGGATCCATCACAGTCACCCACCATACTCTTCAAATAGGGCACGACTCCTTGAGGAAGCAGCTTCTTGCTTTGGGAAAGAAAGGCAAACCCCCAACCAAAGGAGGGCAGAAGAAAGGCCAGTTGGAAGTCCTGCTCTGGGTCTGGAGAGAAAGAAAGGCTCCAAGGGCTCCAAAGCCTGGGAGATAAATCCATTTGCCAGCCAAGTAGTTTCCATTTTTTGCTTGCAACAAAATTGTAGGAGGGCCCAATCCTCTTGCCAACTAATAGAAATTAATCTTAATTTCTTTAACCTTTACTATGCAAAATGGAAACAAACACAAAAGCAGAGGAACTGGTTTAATAACCCTCATTTATCTATCACCCAGTTGCAACAAAAACAAAATTCTTGATGACGGATTACTATTGATTTTTGGCATAAAACTCAAAAGGAAGTTAAAATACTTGGGTGACACGGCCCCATACTCCCTCCTTTCTTTTCCACAGCTTATTTATGTGACATATGACTGTAAAAAATGAGAACGAGGAAGAGATGAAGTTGCACACTCATCATAGAAATAAATATTTATCCACTGGCACACAAAAATGGGCAGATCAAATCAAGAAAAATGTATTCTAAACATATTTGGTTAAGTATCTAATGTCAACATTTGTAATATATTTGTGTTGTTTTGATCAATTGCATACTAATATTTGTAGTTAAAACTCTCCAGAACAACCTTTTTAAAACACTTAGTGACTTAGTCACAGAAAACTGAAAACATTTTAAATTTCAGTTTACATCCTGAGTTTTTGCTACAGACGAGTAGGGCAGTATGATGAATAAGAATCTATCAGGCATAAGAACAACTACATTAGGCTAAAACTTTGTGCGGACAGAATTGAACATAAGCTTCAAAGAGAAAACAATGAGGTAAAACCTCATTAAAGAC
Source organism: Rhinolophus hipposideros (assembly GCF_964194185.1). Classification (NCBI taxonomy): domain Eukaryota; kingdom Metazoa; phylum Chordata; class Mammalia; order Chiroptera; family Rhinolophidae; genus Rhinolophus; species Rhinolophus hipposideros. The sequence continues at coordinate 27,076,852 of NC_138060.1, forward strand.
CTTGTTCGTGTACTTTTCATATGGGTGATGGTAGGCATCCAATTACTACCTGTACTACAGAGTGGTGAAACAATTTAACTTTATGATGTCCATATTTAAAATATCCTGGAAAGTACATCCTTTACATATATTTAAACTTTTACATTGTGGATGTCAATTTTAAAATGTGTGAGAGGGTGCACGGTGCTTCCAAATTCTTTTGGGGGGACTACCAGTAAGATAGTTTGCAGCTCTCCAGTGGGTGGCACCAGAGAGCTGGGTCTGAAGTGTGAGAACCCATTGCACGCTGGCCGCCTCCCTCCAGACTCAGCTTCTTCTGGGTACTTGGCCCATAAACCAGGAGATGTCTACCTTAATCACTGATTATTTCATATTTGGTATCTCTCTTTCCAAAGCTGAAAGCATCCTGAAGTGCCCTTGTGGGACAACTGTCAGAGGGTGCCAGGGCCCCAGCCACTGCCTATCCATTGAGACTGTGGGGTCCCTGAGAGAAACCCCGCTCTCCCTGAGCTCTGCTCACGGTCCAGCAGGGCTACACCACAACTCACTGTGCAGTTGTTACAAAGGCCCAGCAGAGCTGGTCCTGGAATGCGTACTCAGAGAAGGGAGTGAAGCTGCTTTGCTGGTCTGAGGGGAGAAGGGTTGGTCGGGGAAGACTTCTGAGAAGACAGGGTCTCTGAAGGAAGAACAGAAATTTACGAAGTAGACAGAGGAACAGAGGGGCCGTGGGAACAGCATGTGCAAAGGTACGGAGGTGACAGTAAGCATGGAAACGGCGACATTTGTCACAGTTGTAGAAAAGGACGTACATGGGAGCAGGGCTTCCAAATAATAGTGACACTAGTTTATGCTAATTGAGCATTTACTATGTGTCAGGTACTATCCTAGGTACTTTCCATGGATTCACTCATGAAACCCTCATAAGAACCCCATGAGGCTGGTGCTATTGTTATTTTCATTTTTCAGCCGAATGAAAGAGGCAGTGAGAGGTGAAGTGATTTGCCCGAGATCACAAAGCATCAAACTTGGGCAGAAGGCAGGACACCTGCTCTGACCACTCTGAGGGATTCACAGACACATTTCCTCTGAGACCCCATTATCCTTCTCTACCCTGACTGCTAGGGCTTTGTAGGGCAAACCAGCCCCTAGCAAGCTCTGTTCTCCATGTGGACTGGGTTCCCAGGGGTGGCCAGGTACAAAAGGTCACATATTAGATGTTTCCATTTATATAAAACACCACGAATAGGTAAATCCACAGAGACAGAATCCAGAATGGTGGTCAGTGGTGGTAGAAGGAGGGAAGGGGTAGCTACTGCTTAACAGGTATGGGTTTCCTTTTGGGTGATGAAACTGTTTTCAAACTAGATAGAAGTAGTGGTTACACAATATTGTGAATGTGACTGATTTTGTTATATGAATTTCATAAAAAATAATATTTGACCAGAAAAATAAAAGAATCAAAGACGACAAATAATGTATGCTCTCTAGTATTTGCTTCAAAAGGATCCCGTATGGAGGGCAGTGAGGAGTGAGGGCAGGTATGGATGAAGCAAGACTGACCACCAGCTGGTAAATGTTGACTGGGGTTCATTATATCCATTTTTTTGCCTATGTCTGAAAAATTCCTTTAAAAAGTTAAATAAAAGAATGAATAAAACTTGCCAGGCAGACAAAATGGTGTGTGTGTGTGTGGGGGGGGGGTCATTGCAAGAAGAGGGAACAGCACATGTAAAGGTGCAGAGAGTAAAGTGGTACCAGGCATGAAGCAAGGAGAGATGGGACATCTACCTGCATGAAGACTGGGGCCAACCAAGTCCAAGGTCACACTACTAGTGAAAAGCCAAGCTTGCTTGCTTCTTTCCTTCCTTCCATCCTTCTTTTCTTCTCTCTTTTTTCCCTTTCTCTTTCTCACTGTCTCTCTTCCTTCCTTCCTTTCTTCTTTCCTTCCTCTTTCGTTCTTTCTTTTCTTTTCTTTTTTAATAAAATCTTGGTTTTAAGCAGAAATAAGTCTCAAAGCTGCTAGGTCAGCAGTCACAAAGTCCAAGCACATATCTTACTTATTGGTGGCGCCTCATTCAGAGCCTATTTAACCTGACTTTGGACATAATTCTGACAAGTTGGGTTATATGGAATCCCAGCCCATAGAAAATGAAAAGCAGTTTTTAGAGGGGAAATGAAAGGCTTTTCGGTAAGGCAATCACATTGGCAATAATGAAATGTGACAGACACAGACAGGGTTGGGAGGGCATAGACAGGAAAGCTGATAGACAGGAAAGCTGATTAAAAGAGACATTAGAGTAAAAATACATAATTATCAAGGAAATGCAAATCAAAATTAAAATGAGATAGTACTTCATAAACATAGGATGGGCATAATTAAGAAATTAGATAATGATGAATACTGGTGGGAATTAACATGGTTCAGCCACATTGGAAACAGTCTGATAGTTTCTCAAAACGTTCAACATAGTTACTATGTGACCCAGCAATTCCACTCCTGTGTATATACCCAAGAAAAATGAAACATATTCATTCAAAAATTTGTACATGAATGTTCACAGCAACACTATTAATAATAGCCAAAAAAGTGAAAACCCAAATCTCCACCATCGGATGAATGCATAAAGATGTGGTCTGTCCATGCAATGCAGTATTACTCAGCAAAAAAAAGAGTGAAATACTGCAATGTGCTACCACATGAACGAACCTTGAAAACATCCTAAGTAAAAGCAGCCAGTCACAAAGGACCACGTGTTATATGATTCCATTTATATCGAATGTCCAGAACAGGCAAATCTATAGTTAGAAAGATTAGTGGTTTCTTGGGGCTGGGAGGGATGGAAGAGCAGGGTGAAAGATAAGGGGTGCAGCGTTCTTTTTTGAGGTGGGAAAATATTCTGGAATTAGTGATGCTGGATGAACAACTCTTAAGTATATGAAAAGCCACTGAATAGAACACTTCAAATGGGTGAATTGTATGGTGTGTGAATTATACCAGTTAAGCTATGTTTAAAAAAGAATAAAAGCACCGCTGTCTGGGTTGTTTTAGTGCAGGGGCAAAGGGCATTACCTTCCAGCCGTCCAGGTTAGTGTCTTGGGGCTGACAACCTGGTCATGATGATTAAATGAATTTCAGCAGGAAGTGAATCATATGTTTTGGAAGATACCTACTGAAAATGAGTAAGAGAAAAAAAATGCTTACATCAGTGCTTCAGGCAGTGTGATTCAGGGTCTCTATTAAGAGGAAGTCCTGAAGGACCACCTGCGCAGGCAGAATGATGCTTCAGGGATCCAGCCAGCTGTCCCCTTATAACGCTTGTGATGTAAAGTTTTCACATTCAGGAATTACACACACTCCTCAGTTTTATCGTTTAAGGAAAACATTCGTTGAGAAATTCAAAATGTATATACATGTTTCCCTCAAAAATAAGACCTAGCCGGACCATCAGCTCTAATGAGTCTTTTGAAGCAAAAATTAATATAAGACCTGGTATTATATCATATCGTATTATATTAGAGACTCACTCTTATATTAAAATAAGACCAGGTCTTATATTAATTTTTGCTCCAAAGGATGCATTAGAGCTGATAGTCCGGCTAGGTCTTATTTTCGGGGAAACAGTACATTTTGGCAACCAAATAGAGTTCTTGAAATGAAGAAAAATATGATAGGGCATTTAAAATGGACAAAAACTCTGTGGCTTGATGTTTGAAATTCTTACTTTTTTGTGCTTGAAAAATCAAGTATTACAAATAACACTTATTTTTTTAAAGGACATGAGAAAATTTTAAGATGCTTGCAACTACTTTTCAGATAACGCATGAACCTTTAATAATTATAGCAAATAAAGAATTAAATGGGATAAAACTGATACTATGTGTTTTTGGAACACTGGTTTTTGAAATACCACAGGTGTGCTGACATGCTCTGTACGAATTGTGACAAGATGAACATAACTCATAGATTTCATGAAGAACACATTGAGGGGGATTTGCCCAATTATCGTCATTTCAATGCTCCCATTAATGTGCTGTCATTGCCTTGATACCTTATGTTTTCTTTAATAATAGAACACCCATGTACCCACCATCATGCAGACATTTTGTTATATTTACTTCCAACTCTCTCCCTTGGCTTCCAGCTCGTCCTCCTTTTCCCCCCTCCACAAATCCCATTTTGGTCATACCTAGACCTCAGCTACAAATTCCCATTTTGTCCTGTTCTGACGTTTAACCCTCTCAGTGGTATAGCTTATGCTTCTAAGGAGATCATGAGATGGGAACCGAGTACTAAGAATGTCATTTTAGTGCTGCAAGAGAACTAAGGTGAACTTGACAGTAGGACAGGGAGGCCCAGAAAAAGGGATCTGTCTTCTCAAGGTCACACAAAGTCCGAAATCCACAAACCTGATTCTTTGTCCAGTAAAATGGAATAGTAGAAGTAGCATGGGCCTTAAGGCAAAGTCAGTTGAGTTCAAAAGCTGACTTTGCTAATTACTAGTGTAACGACTTCTTAAGACAAAATCTAAGCACCTATCTGAGCTTCCGTTTTCATCTGCAATGTGAAAAGCCTCTCTTCAGAGCAGTTGTAAGAATTGGAAGTGAAACAAGTGGCACTGTGTCTGGCACAGGATAGAGATTCAATAAACAGCAATTTTTAAATTCCCCCTTTTAAACAGCACCTGTTAGGTAGCAGGCACCACTCCAGGTACTGAGGACACAGCCATGAACATAACGACGTCCTTGCCTGTGGTTAAAAAATCACCAGTAAAATCTATCATTAGCCAACTGTGTGTGCATCCATTCGCAAATTTTTCTCTATGGCTGTGATGCTCTTTTTTGTTGTTTCTATGGACAGGGTATTCTTGACACAAACTGATTTTCTGGTTTCCCAAACCAACTCAGGGACAGGCTAAATTCTGGCTACTGGCCCTTTGTCAGGTAAGAATGGCAGACATCCTATATTCTAAAGAGATCCAGATGAATATGACAGGTCTCTGTCTTCAAGGAATTCTCAGTCCTACTACTAATTCTCTACTACTAATTGAGAATATTTATGAAGCACTTACTCTAGGTCAGTGAGACACTGTACAATTATTTCATTTAACTCTGGTTGGAATTTATTTTCATCGTGGTTTGCTGTCCATTTACTAGGAGTCTCAACAACTGTTGAAATGAAGTCTTCTGAAAGAATATTTGTTTGGACAGCTTAAGCTTTAGGGCAGAAGCCTGAAATGATTTTGAATTTTGTCAAGTCCTCTTGCTGTAGCGTTTAAGGATTCTAATGCCAAAGGTGAGAGGGATTTTTTGGGGGTTTTTTTGTAATAAGAATTGAACTCTGAGCTTCCTAAATCTTACTTCCCTGATCTCAAATAAAAAATTTAAGCTCCCATTATAGGATCAAAAGGCAAAAGACCAAATACTTTGCACAGTATTTCTCAACCAGCCAACTGACTCAAATGACATGAAAAAGAAGCTAGTTTATATAAAGGACTATAATTATCTTTAAACACAAAGCTGGGTCACTACAACCTCCCAGGAGCTTGAATGGCTTGTCTTGTAGCCACAGGGTAAACCTTTGCAGCACATTCAAGATTTCTTGCAACCTGACCCCCTCCCACCTACCATTTTTAACTGTTACTGATTCACATCCAGGCTCCCATCCATTGCTCCAACCACTCACCTTGACCTTTTTCACTTCCGTGATTTTGCTAATACTGTTCCTTTAACTTGGAACGGCCTCCTCACTCACCTCCACTCATGTGAAACCCATCATCTTCAGCCCAGATACCCCTCTGTCCCCCACGGAGCCTTTCCCAATGGTCCTGTCAGAACTGCTGCCTCCTCTTCACTCCCATACGTGGCTTGACTCCATTACATGTATCTCTTACCAAGGTCCTTTACACTTTTGGTTTAGTCCACAGAATGGCTCTCAAATGCTGTTGGACGAATGAAGGGCTGAACTGAATGGGCTGTGCCAGCGCTGCAAGAACCTCGTCACGTGTGCCCTCTGGCATGGCACGTCCATTTGACCACCAAGCCTAGAAATCCAGGCCTGGAAGAAAGCCCAGTGGGTTCGTCCAGACTTCATCCAGAGCCCCTTGTAAGACAATCCTGGAGCAAAAGACTGTCTATTACAATCTGGCTTTAGGGACACTGTCAACCCTTTTTTCATCTCTCCTCCATGGACCGATTATTTTCTTTTAAAAAGTTCTGATATTTTTAATTAAAAAATACCCAAATACATTCATATTAAGAAGTTCACATTTTACAGGAGTCAGGCATGGGAAGTCCTGTTCTACCACTGTTCCTCCAACTCCCTTTCCCAGAAGTAATTACTGGGGAACAGTTCAATGTGCAGCTTAGTTTCTATACATTTACATACGTTTATTTATACAAAAATATTTTCAACATAAATAGGAGACAATATATTATTCCACAACTGATTTTTCTCCCCATTTCATGCACTGATATACATGAGACCAAACATTTCCTTTTGAAAGCTTTATTGATTTATTTCTTTTTATGTGAACTATTCCTTCATAACTTTTGCCTATTTTCTACTGAGTTGACTTTTCTTCTTGGTTTTTATTAACTCTTTTTTTTTTTTTTAAATATGGAACACTTCACGAATTTGCGTGTCATCCTTGCGCAGGGGCCATGTTAATCTTCTCTGTATCGTTCCAATTTTAGTATATGTGCTGCCGAAGCAAGCACATTAACTCTTATACTGACACATTTTGGACACCTATCTTTTGTTACATATGTTGCACAGACCTATTTTCCATCACATTAATTTACCATTTCCTACCAGTATAACTTTGAGCAAGCCATTTAACTTAAGCTTCAGTGTCTTTACCTGCCAATGAGAATGACACGTGTAAGACAGTGGGAGAAGAATTACATGAGAACTGAATGTCAAATACCAAACATTATGCCTGGCATTCGGTAAGTACTCAATAAATGTTAACTACTCTTCTTTACCTAAGACTTGGGTCACAAGTTGGTTAGGTGTTTAGTTTAGCCCATAGAGTTTAACAAAAATACATTCGAATCATTTAGGTAAGACAGACATTTTCTAATTGGCCATACCCTCCTCTACCTCCCCAATCTGTTTTCTACACCACAGCCTCTCAGGATTGTTACCAGCCTTACATTCTCCAGGTTTTTTGTTTTGTTTTGTTTTGTTTTTAACATTCTCCAGTTTTTAATGCATGAAAATAAAGCAAGCTTTGAAATTACATATCACCTGTAATCAGGGCAGCTGTGCATGCTCAGTATGCACTGCACAACACTAAAATGTATCCTTCACAGAGCAGCTTTTACAGAGCCCCTTGGGACTGGGCAATGTACAACCTGCACATCTGTTTCTAGGAGTTTAAGGACATTCTCACAACAATTTCAAAGCTTTCCCAAGAGGCCTCTCTTATGTTCACATCTGCTAGGTCGGATCAAGATGGGTGTGATATCTCTAATTTACAGATGTGGTAGGAGGCCCAGAACTGGTAAGCCAGAACTGTAGCCCAAATAGTTCACCATAGAGATCAGGGCTGTGAAGGACTAAGTCAGCAGGTCACTGCTTGGTACCCTGTCAAAGGCAAGATTAACTTCTAGATTTCCAGAGGCCTCCCAGAGATCACCAAGGAAAAGTTGTAACAGAATTTCTACCTCCATAACAAAACCATAGATAATTACCCCTGGCATATATACAGAATGTCAAATGTTAAATATTTTACAAAGTATATTTATACACCTATTATAATAGTTATTAACAAAGCCTTGTAAGAATGGACAGGGATTATTATACCCACGTTGGGGTCTTCTGATACTGAATTTGGGGTCCTGCCTCTAAAGAACTCCCTCCAAAGGACTAAAATGCAGTCTTACCTACCAGTCGAATGGAATTGTGGCAAAGTGCCAGTCTAAAATGACGTAGAGAATCCAGGGAGACAGTGACAGCCATACAGTTATGAGTTACAGTTTCAAGATACTGGCTAAAGACACACACACACACACACACACACACACGCACACGCAACACAGTTTCCAATGCACAAACTAGTGGAAAGTTTTCAGACTGACAGACTTTTCATTGGAAACTGAATATGCAAAAATAGAGAGCAAAACAAACCCGAGTCCAACCACCTCGTTAATAGCTGAGGTCTTTATTTCAATTTGTATGTACAGTAAAAGTGCTGCTGAGAATCTGCAGCAACCAGACAAAACATAAATGTAATTCTCTCTCAACAATTAGCAGCTTAAGATCTATCAACTACAGTGTTAACGTTCACACGTTCACAAGTGTCATTTCTGTACTTTTCAATTCGTGCAAGTGAGTTTTTATTCTTACACACTTTGATAAAACACACTTACAATCTAGTAGTCAATCCTACTTGAGGTTATCGCCTAGCATACACAACACACAGACAGAAACGTTAACTCTTAGAGCCACATTCAAAATCCCCAGTTCCATTTGGGGGTGGGAACCATTAATTTTGCCTTTGTCAATTTGTTGATCATATTTGGTTTTCTTTTGGATGCATATTTTCCAAAGCTCAAAGGCAGCTTCTCATTGGAACTCGCTTGGAATTCAGCATTCCAACTGACTGTACCTCATAAATTCAGAAACAAACCCAAATGCAGTGAAAATCACAGGAGAATATGCTCATTATCAGGACGTGCGTGGCTAGCAAGGAAGGCTTGATCCCAGTGCTTTTCTTGGTATTGGATTTTTACCTCAACTAGGTAGAGGGGGTACAAGGGAGAGAAAAGACCCTAGTCATGGAAATGTAAAATTTAACCTACTTTTGCTTTTTAAGGAGCCAGTGGAATAGAAAGCCTTCCTTGCTAGGGTGCACTGAGTATATACCAAGGAATCGAAATTGGAGCAGACAGAGAAGTACCATTCAATTATAAAAATGGTAAAATGTTAGTCATTCTACAATCTGAACAGAATCACCCAGGTTACCACAGCCAGCCTCACGTATCCACTAACAAGTAATCCAGGAATGTTTCATTTGAAAGGGAATGCACGTAGTCTTTTAAAGAGAAGAAGCATTAAAGTGAGGGGAAGTTCCCACTCACAAACAATTGTTAAACCATAGAGCGAGGTTATAGAGGAGTTCTGCTTTGAATAGACGAGAATCCAAGAACAGCCACGATACAAAGAAACTCAAAGGCAACAGGTACGGGCAGCAGAAAATGGGGAAAGGCATCAAAACAGACTCATGGTTACAGATAGCATTAAATGTAGACAACTGTTGGGCCTGGTGAACAATCAAGGGAGAAGAGAGCTAGGAGGCCATTACTGTGCCTGAGCTAGCCTGCAGGTCCTTCCTAAGACAGTTTGAGAGAGGAGGATGGAAAGTTAGCACGGGCGTGTTTGGCTGGGAGCTCAGGGGGCTTTCCAGAGGTGAAAACTTTCCTTTGATAGAAACTGTCACAAGGCAAATGAAATAACTTCAATCCATCTATCATAGTGACTTCTAGTGCTGACAAAACTTAGTAGCCTCTACCGAATTTAGGGGACTCAAAGGTTCCATCTTAGAAAAACTGGAGGACTGTGGCTAGAGTACCTTTTCAGTGACTTTGTATGGCTATCTTCTTTGAGCCATCAAGCTAAAGCAGGAACGAGAAACTAGGCTAGTGTGGCAAGGTCACGATGTCCTTTGGCACTCCTGCCTCAAGTCACTGCAATGTTTTTAGGCAAAGTTAACATTTTAAATACACAGGCTTGGGAACAATTTGTTTTTGGCCTGAACATGAATTGGTTCCAATTACTTTTTAAAAGAAAAATCACCCCTGTGGTCCCTGCTCTGGGCACTAATTCTGAGAGATCAACAGAGCTAATAGGTGCACTACAATCATCGGGGGACAGAGTGGAGAGTGGGGTACCTGAGTTAAAATATCAAAATGATTATGGAAACAACATGCTAACTCTGAGAAGGCCAGCCTGCCAAAGCCAAAGGAGGCTGGAGCTGTCATGTAAACCACGGTCTCAGACAAGGCAACGCTACTCTGCTTTCAAAGGAATTTCCCGGGAAGGGGGAAACAGGCAACGCATGCTCCGCTACTCTTTTTGGGGCACATTATGTGCCTCTTGCTCATTACTCGATTGCCCAGAGCTGAGGCCAAGAGGGAAACAGCATTTGTGATTCAATACTATGACTATGAGGATTAGCCAAGCTTTCTAGATAAGCTCTAAAAACCCAAGTTTCACCAGGATGGTGGAACTGGTTGGTTACAGGATGGGGAAGAAGTCTCAGTCCATTTTTCTAAATTGTCTATAAAAGTCCACTGAGCATAGTTATGTTAATAGTTCAGTCTATCTGAATAGTAAGCTGACAACATTTTATACCCCAATCTGGGTCCTTCTAACCTGACATTTCCTTCTCTGCTCTTTAGTGAGAATCACCTTTAGTCGATTCTCACAGGCAGACAAAATAAAGCTTTGAAATTAAGGATGCTCGGGCCAAAATGCAGACAGAAGATTCCACATCACTTTGGTTTCAGTAATTAGGGGGTGTTAAAAATAAATTAAGGAAACACAAATAATTATTTATGACTTTCATAATATAGTCTCAATTTTTCCTGAACACAACCCCAGCCCAAGGTCACTGAGTGAACATTTTCTTGGGGCAAAAATCCTATCCTATCTTGCTGGTTTGTGGAAACAGCCTCCCCCTCTTCCCTGCACACCCCTTTCCTCTCCAACCAAGCCAAGCCCATAAAGTGGTGGTGTGGGGGCGGCAAACACCAAAAAGCAGCAGCAGCAGCAGCAGCAGCAGCCAGAGGAGGGAGTTTAAGCTGAATCACAAAACAAGGGCGTCAGAGGGCAGCCATTACAGCAAGTCTTCCTTACTCAAACTGTTTCAAGACAAGAGGGAACAGCACACTTAAATATCCACACATTTCTTCATTTAAAAACATCACTTCTTTATTTCAAAGGAGAAAATAAAAGACCCTCCCAACCCTTTTCAAAAAAAACCCAATAATAATAATAACAATAAAAAATCCTATTAGAAACCATAAGGAAGCACTGAGAGATTGAGTATTACATTCTTCAAGTATGCTGTTCGGATTTTTTGTTTTTTTAAATTGGTGACTATACACGTATTTTTTAAAAAACCTTAAAAGTGCGGGATTTTGCTTAAAACTAAGTATTTGGAGGGCTACTTCAAAATACTGCAGTAGGACTGTGTAGTGATCCTGTTATGACGCTCTCACTTCTGTATTCTAGCAAAGGTTAAGGGACCAGGTTCAAAAGTGATCATACTTCCAGGGTTAGCATGATGGCCAACTTGAATGAGAAAGCCAGGGAGATCCATGTGTTCTTCCACGGACAAGAAAAATCCACCCTGAATCCAAAAATTCAGACATGGAATGTGGTAGGATTTCACAGTAAAGTTAGTCTGGGAGGGGGAGAGGTGGTGAGCCCAGACGAGGCAGGGTGTTAGGTTTAACTGGTTTCCCTCATCAGGTTTTCGCATCTTTTTAGTGGGTTTTAGTGAAGTCCTTCAAGCCACAATTTAGATGCCCTTCAGTGTGCTCCAGATTGTTGGTTCATGTTAAAGGACTGTTTAAGATTTGCATCCCAAGGAAAATCATGCTACATAAAAATGATCCAAGATTTTTGCCCAAAAAACTTCTTGGATAAAAATCTAAAAAATACTATTGCAATTGCGTCTCTTGAAGAAAAAAACATTATTCTAAATGTAAACAGATTCACTCAACTCTTTTGTTGTTGTAGAAAATTTCAGAGTAGGTAAGTTGCTGTCTAATTCTTCACTGCATGCACTCGCCAGAGGGTAGGGGAGCACTGCCTTCTGTTACCAGCATCATCTGGGGGAGGAAAAGAACCGTTCCACGTAGCTGAAGAGGGCATCCCAGTGCTTCCAGAGAAAGGCAATGAAAACCACAAGGAATAAAGTGCTGAACGTCCTGTTGCGAGTCTTCATGAGAGGAACTACGCAGTTGGCTACCGTGGAGACAAAGACCAAAAGGACTGCCATGACGGCCAGAAGAATGTTGATGAGTTTCCCCAGAAGGTTCCGGGCAGTGGCATTCTCCAAGCCTTCCAGCTGTACCACCTGCTGCTGCTGCTGCTGTAGCTCCATCTTGGAGATGCGGGTCTGGCACGCCTCGAGGGCCTCCTGTGGGCCAGAACAGGGAACAGGTAAGCCTTCTGCTCACAAGTGCTCTGAGTAGCTGACATGCCCCTTGGGCAAGCCAGAGGCATCTTGAGCTATGACAATGATTTTAAATATGCTAGAGTGTGATGACAGCATCACAGCAGAATGAGAAGACTCCTTTGTTTCTCCCCTTAAATTTGCAATAAATTGGACAACTATAACTCAACAAAGGACCCCCTGCTCAACACACAAACACACCTGAAGGACGCATGCACCTGAACATCTGAAGAGCCCAGCAAAGAAAGCTGAGCCCAGGGCAAAGCAGAGATACCTACCAGCCAGGGGAGAGGAGCTACAAGATCGCGAACTTGCCTCCCTTGTCCCCAGCCAACCCGACAAAGCCAGGAAGAGAAGTCTGAGACATCTTAAACAGTACAGTGGGGACACAAAATGATGAAATCATCCCCCGCTCCAACCATTCTCTCTGAGCCTGGTAGAGGCAGTGGAGATGCCTCCAAAAGTACAGTGGGACCAGCGATCGCTAGTAAAAGCGAGGTGGCTCTGGGAGCTCACAAAACCGGTTTTCCACCGCCTGTCACATATCCCCACCAGTGGTGCCCTGTAACTGAGACAAGCCGGTCACAGAGGGGACACCCACCACCCCAGCGGGTATGTAACATTTTCATTAACTGAAGTGATGCCACTTCACCTGCGATCCCAGAGGCACAAATAGTGAGAGAAAACAAAAACTTGTGCTGTAACACCATCTACTAGAAAACAAAAGAAAGTATCCTACCTACCAACTTGAATTGTTGAAAGCAAAACAGTGTTTAAACAAGAAAAGAGCCTATTACCTCAAATGCACAGAGAAATAATCCATCAAATTCCATGAACAACCAAGGTAACATGGGAGCACAGAAAGGAAATGAAAAGTCTACTGGAAACCAAACTCAAAGTCACAGAAGACTGTGATTTAATGATAGAGAAGTTAAGTTTGCAGGTATGAAGAAGCTCAACAAGACAACAAGAGAACTGAGAAAGGTAGTTCAATAAACTCAGGAAGAAAATTAATGAACAACAAGAGTACTTTACTTAGGAATACGTATTCCTAAGTAAAGTACTCCTAGACCTGAAGAACTCAACATAAATGATGCAGAATGTATTAGAGAGCACTGGAAACAGAGCAGACCAGATGGAAGAAGGAATTAGCAAGCTCAAAGACAGAAACCTAAACCTAGAAATGACCCAGGAGGAAGAAGAGAGAGAACTAAGAATTTTTTAAAAATGAAGGAATTCTTTGAGAATTATCTGATTCCATTAGAAAGAGCAACACATGGATAATAGGCATACCAGAAGAAGAGAGGGTGAAGGGAACAGAAAGTCTATTCAAACAAATAATCGAGAACTTCCCAAACCTGTGGAGACAGTTGGACTTTCGAATTCAAGAAACTAACGGAACACCTAATTATCTTAATGCAAAAAGATTGTTTCTAAGACACAATATATTAAAGCTGTCAAAAGTTAATGACAAAGGATTGGCAAGGCAGCCAGGGGAAAAAAGACTGTAACTTACAAAGGAAACTCCATTAGATTACCATCAGACTTTTTCTTTTTCTTTTTTTTTTTTTTTTGCAGAAACCCTACAAGCTAGGAGAGAGTGGAATGAAATACTCAAAATACTGAAAGAGAGAAGCCACCAGTCAAGAATAAAATATCCAGCAAAAGTATCCTTTAGATATGAAAGACAAAGGCTTTCCCAGACAAACAACAGCCGAAGGACTTTACCATACGACTTGCATTACAAGAAATGTTGAAAGGAACTCTTCTATCTGAAACAAAAATAGAAAGACAAAGTACATAAAACTTTGAGTAAGAGACAAACAGACAGAAGCAGGAATTTGCAACTCTGTTTAAGAACAGAGTATTAAACAATTATAGAATAAAGGTTAAAGGAGAAAAAAAGCTTAACTTAAAAAATAAGTTCTGCAATTTGAAAACGAATGCACAGGATAAAAAGGGATGATTTCTGACAACAAAAACATAAAAGGGGAAGAAGAAAAGGACTGAATTTGCACAGGTAAATGAAGATAAGATGCAATCATAAGAAAAAGGACTACTGTATGTATGAAACTTAATTTTTTTACATAAACCTAATGGTAACTACACACAAAAAAAGCTAGAGCTGTGACACACATAACATCTTGGAGGAAAAAAAGGAAACAGAAGAAAAATCATAGAAAACTACCAAACTAAAATAGCAGACAGAAACACAACGGAAAAGAAACAATGGAGAGACAGAACTAGAAAACAAAAGATAAAATGGCTGTAGTTAAGGCCTCATATATCAATAATCACCCTAAATGTAAATGGATGGAACTTACCAATCAAAAGGCACAGAGTAGCGGGATGGACTAAAAAAACGAGACCCAACTATATGTTGCCTTCAGGATACCCATCTCAGCTACAATGACAAACACAGGCTCAAAGTGAAGGAGTGGAAGGCGACAGTCCAAGCAAATGGCAGCCAGAGAAAAGTGGGTGTAGCCATACTTAGATAAAACAGATTTCAAGATAAAAAAGGTAACAAAAGATAAAGATGGATATTTTATAATGCTAAAGGCGGCAATTCATCAAGAAAACACAACACTTAGCAATTACTAGCAGACCTAAAAGGAGAAACTGACAAAACACAATTATAGTAGGGGACCTGAATATCCCATTGAGAGCAATGGACAGATTGTCAAACAGAAAGTCAACAAGGAAATATCAGTCTTTAATGACATATTAGAGCAAAAGATATATTTGATATTTATAGAACTTTCCATTCCAAAATGACATTTTTCTGAAGTACACATGGAACATTCTCAAGGACAGACCAGGTGTTGGGGCATAAAACCAGTATCAATAAATTTAAGTAGACTGAAATCATACCAAGTATATCACAACTGTATAAAACTGGAAATTAACTTTAAGAAAACTGGAAACAACATGAATATGTGGAGATTAAACAACATGCTACTGAAAATACTGGGTGAGACAAATGAAAATATAACAAAATTTTTGGTATGCAGCAAAAAGTGGAACTAAGAGGGAAGTTTACAGCATTATACGCCTACCTCAAGAAACAAGAAAAATCTCAAATAATCTAACATTACATCTTAAAGAACTAGAACAAGAAGAACAAACAGCCCAAAGTCAGGAGAAGGAAGGAAATAAAATTTCCTTTTATTATAAATAAAGGAAATAGGAAAAAACATAGAAAAAATTAATAAAATAAAGAGCTGGTTATTTGAAAGGAAATAAAATTGACAAGGCTCTGGCAAGATTCACTAAGGAAAAAAGAGACACGACTCAAATAAATAAAATCAGAAATGAAAGAGAAGTTACAATGGACGCTACAGAAATACAAAGGATTATACAAGAATACTATGAAAGGCGATATGCTATCAAATTCAATAACCTAGAAGAAATGGACAAATTCTTAGAAATATATAACCTTCCTAGACTGAAACATGAAAAACTGGAAAACCTAAATAGGCTGATAACTAGTAAGGAAATTGAAATAGCAATCAAAAGCCTCCTCCAAAAACAAAAGCTTAAGACCAGATGACTTCACTGGTGAATTCTACCAAATATTTAAAGAACATTCAATACCTGTAATTCTTCCAAAAAATTCAAAGGAGGGAATACTTCGTAACTCGTTTTAAAAGGAAACATTACTCTGATATCAAAACCAGGCAAGAACACACTACAAAAGGAAATTACAGACCAATGTCTCTGATAAACATAAATGCAAAAACCCTAAACAAAATACTAGCAAATGGAATACACAACATTAAAAATATACATCACGATCAAGTGAGGTTCGTTGCAGGGATGCAAGGATGGGTCAACATATGCAAATCAATCAATACAGCACAGTAACAAAATAAAAGATAAAGATCCCATGATCATAGATACAGAAAAGGCATCTGACAAGGTACAACGCCCACTTATAATAAAGACACTCATAAAATGGGTACAGAAGGAAAGTGCCTCTATACATGAGGCCATGTATGACAAACCCTCAGCTAATATACTCAATTGTGAAAAACTGAAAGCTTTTCCTCTAAGATCAGGAAGGAACAAGACCAGGACGCCCACTTTCCCACTGCTATTCAACACAGCATTGGAAGTCCTGGCTGCAGCAGTCAGGTAAGAGAAAGAAATAAAAGGCATCCAAATTGAGAATGAAGAAGTAAAACTGTCATCATTTAGAGTTGGCAAGATTCTCTGTATAGAAAACCCTAAAGACTCCATGAAAAAACTATGGGAAACAATAGATATAGTAAAGGTGCAGGAGACAAAAATCAACATACAGAAATCTGTTGTACTCCTTTATACCAGCAACGAAGTATCAGAAACAGAAATAGGTCCTCTTCCTGACTGGTTTTGGTGCCTTAGAGCTGCTGATAGCAAGATGTCTTCAGGAAATGCTAACATTGGGCACCCTGCCCCCAACTTCAAAGCTACAGCTGTTATGCCAGATGGTCAGTTCAAAGATATCAGTCTATCTGAATACAAAGGAAAATATGTTGTGTTCTTCTTTTACCCTCTTGACTTTACCTTTGTGTGCCCCACGGAGATCATTGCTTTCAGTGATAGGGCAGAAGAATTTAAGAAACTCAACTGCCAAGTGATTGGTGCCTCTGTGGATTCTCACTTCTGTCACCTGGCATGGATCAACACACCCAAGAAACAAGGAGGACTGGGACCCATGAACATTCCCTTGGTGTCAGACCCCAAGAGCACCATTGCTCAGGACTATGGGGTCTTAAAGGCTGATGAAGGCATCTCGTTCAGGGGCCTCTTTATCACTGATGATAAAGGTATTCTTCGGTAGATCACTGTGAATGACCTCCCTGTCGGCCGCTCTGTGGATGAGACTCTGAGATTAGTTCAGGCCTTCCAGTTCACTGACAAACATGGAGAAGTGTGCCCAGCTGGTTGGAAGCCTGGCAGTGGTACCATCAAGCCTGATGTCCAGAAGAGCAAAGAATATTTCTCTAAGCAGAAATGAGTGCTGGGTTAGTGGATAGCCATGGGACAAAACCTCTTGTACTACTGTCATGCTTAAAACACAAGTCCTTAGATTTAGCCCAGATGTGGTATGGGATAGACAGGCCTTTATTCCTGTGGAGGAAATGGCCTGAACTTTGCTATGAGGCAGACCAATTGATGTGTACAGTAGTGAGGCATCACTTTTGATCTTTTGTAGTTTCTATTAAACTGGAACTGAGAAAAAAAAAAAAGAAACAGAAATAAAGAAAACAATTCCATTTACTTTCTCAACAAGAAGGATAAAAACCCTAGGAATAAACTTAAAAGAGGTGAAGGACCTGTACACTGAAAACTACAAGACATTGCTGAAAGAAATTGAAGAAGACAAAGAAATGGAAAGATATTCAGTGTTCATGGTTTGGAAGAATTAACATTGTTAAAAAACCATATTACCTAAAGAAATATATAGACTTAATGCAATCCCTACCAAAATCCCACTAGTTATCTCTCACAGAAATAGAACCAAAAAACCCTCAAATTTGTATGGAACCACAGAAAGACACCAAATAGCCAAAGCAATCCTGAGAAAAAAGAACAAAGCTGGAGATATAACACTCTTCCAAATATACTACAAAGCTACAGTTATCAAAACACTATGGTAGTGGCAGAGAAACAGACATACAGACCAATGGAACAGAAGTGAGAGCCCAGAGATAAACCCACACATATATATGCAACTAATTTTCAACAAAGGAGACAAATACATACAATGAAGAAAGGAAAGTCATCAATAAATGGGGTTAGGACAACTAAAAGCTGCATGCAAACAAATGAAACTAGACAGCTATCTGACACCATACATAAAAATTAACTCAAAATAGATAAAAAAGTTTGAATATAAGACCTGAAACAATAAGATATGTAGAAGAAAACATAGGCACTAATCTTAGGGACCTTGGTATCAGACGGGTATTTGTGAACTTGACTCCAAAGAACTCATAAAACTCAACAAGGTAAAAATAAACTACCCGATTAAAAAATGGGCAGAAGACCTGAATAGACACTTTTCCAAGAAAGACATACAGATGCCAACAGATACACGAAAAAATGCCCAATGTCACTAGCTATAACAGAAATGCAATTCAAAACTACAAAGAGGTACCACCTCACATCCATTAGAATTGGCTATTATCAATAAGACAAGAAATAACAAGTGCTGGAAAGGATGTGGAGAAAAGAAAACCCTCGTACACAGCTGGTGGGAGTGTAAATTGGTCGGCCACTATGGAAAATAGTATGGAGGTTCCTCAAAAAATTAAGGAATTGACCCAGCAATCCCTCTTCTGGATATGTACCTGAAAATTTTGAAAACACTTATTTGTAAAGCTGTACGTACCCCTATGTCAGTTGCAGTATTAATTGCAATAGCAAAGACATGCAAACAACCCAAGTATCCTTTGACGGATGATTGGATAAAGAAGATGTGATACATACATACAATGGAATATTACTCAGCCATAAGAAAGATGAACTATTTCCATTTATAACAACATGGATGGATCTTGAGAGTATTATGCTAAGTGAAAGTCAGATGCAAAAGGATAGGAACCATATAATTTCATTCATATGTGGGACACAAAACAAAAAACAACAAATGAATATAACAAACAAACACTCACAGATCCAGACAACGGGTGGTGGTTACGAGTAGGGGGGTTGGGGGAGAAAGAATACGGTAACGGGGGTAAAATACAAGTGGAGGGAAGGAGACTAGACTTCTGGTGGTGAACACACAAAATAAGAGTACACAGATGATGTATTATAATGTTGTACACCTGAAATTTATATAATGCTATTAACCAATACATTATACCCCAATACATTTTAATTTTTATAAAATGAATGCTTAGATGGATTCAGCCACTGTCTTTTCTGCAAATATTTTCCGAAGGTGTGGTAACCTTTAGGCCAGTAATCTACTCTGTGATACATGATTTCAAATAGAATCTAATTTTTGTTACAAACAAGCAAACAAGTAAGCTAGAGTCTTGACTGTGAGAGGCCAAATGCATAACTCACTATTCCAGTAATTATTATTCACCTCAACTGCCCTCCATTGCATTCCTGTGGGACGGTTCACAGGGGAAGCAGTGCTCTCAGTTAGGTTTGGTCTTGAACATTTTGACGACAAGACCTCAAATATATGATTTTGTTTCTCTTTTTCATTTAAAAATTATTAAGTTGCACAGGACACATATACTTGCACAACATTAAAAAATTTTCAAATAGGACACAATCTCTCTTGATATTTTCCTCAATTCTAGTCCCTGCTCTTGAAGTAATACTGTCAGTGTGGTGTGTGCTCATCCTTTCACGTGTGTTTAAGTGTATACACATGTCTGCCTAGGGAAATGCAAGGAATTGTTTTTGACTTTCCATTTTAATATAAATAGTATCACACTACAGGAACGGATCCACAACTCGCCTTTTTCACGCAACAGTGACTCTTGGTGATCTCCCCAGGTCAATACATAGAGATCCACCTCATTCTTTTTAACTGCTACATACTATCATTTCATAGTATGGATGTCACAATTTATTCAGCCAGTTCCTTAATGGAGAGATTTTGCTCCCACGCTTCCACTATAACAATGGAGAGGTGAATATCCTTTGGACATCCTCTCACACACTACCTGGTGCTTTTCAAGGCAAGTAAATCCCTGACACGTCAGTGTAAAGGGCTCCCTGCTCTCTTTTTAAGTATGCTCCTCTTTTTAAGGTTGATCTCTGTAAAGAGGACATTATGCCCAAATATTAACCAAACATTACAAGTGATCAGCTCCCATCAAGACCATGACCTTTGTGAAATTAACTATAACACTCAGAGGCCATAACCTATTTCCTTAGCTATGGTCAGATACCCTCCAAAATTCAAGCCCTGGGTTTTTCTTGTCTTGGTTTCAGTGAGTCCTGGTTTCCTAGGATTTGAAGTGAAGGCCAGGCAACTTCAGACTGAAGCTAGCTAGAGAATGGACAGACAATGGATACTTCTCAGCTCACTATGATCTTGGGGCAAAAACCTAAAACAGAATTCAGGGGCCTGGAGAAGATGGCAGCTGGGCAAATGATGTAGACATTCTGGATTCTTTTAGGCTACTATAATACAGCTTTTCTGGACTGCTTCCCTTCTCTAAGACTAATTTCAAGATGCCTTCATATGAAACCACCAACTGTTCCCTTAGAAACACCTCCCAATTGTAATGAGAAAAAGTTAAATATTCTATTTTCCCACAGAACAAACTAGAGGGCCACCAGCCCTCTAAATATTACTGTCTCTTGTATTTCTCACAAGCTGCCTGGCAATATGCCTGTAAAAGGTTTAGATTTGGAAGCTAGGACAAAAGCCCCCTTTGCCATAGAAGGAGAAGATAGAGGAGACTTGGCCATGAGACTTGTCAGAGCAGATCTTGAAGCAGTAACTAACAGGTGATGCATGTGGTTTTCCATAGACTGAGACCACTGTGATCCTGACAAACATTTCCCAAGATTGAAAGCAAACATACCGCCTCCAAATGGGACAGATATTTGAGAAATGCACCTCACTTGAAGAGCAGGTGAATTACAATTGGTATTCACTTCTTTTGATACGCTATCCTTCCCATCTTTTTCTAAACTTCTTTTCATTGTGGTAAAATACACATAATATAAAACTTACCATTTTAAAGTGTACAATTCAGTGACATTTAGTAAATTCACAATGTTGTACAACCATCACTATCAAAATTCCAGAACATTCTTGTCACCCCTACCCCTTAGCTATTACTCCCTACTACCTCTTCTCACACCCACTGGCAACCTACTTTCTGTCTCCATAGATTCGCTTATTCTAGACACTTCATATAAATGGAATCATACACTATATGACATTTTGTGAGTGGTTTCTTTCACTGAGCATGTTTTCCAGATTCATACATGTTATATAGAATGTATCAGTACTTCATTCCTTTTTCTTTTTTTTTTAAGATTTTTTTTTTAATTGGGAAGGGGAACAGAACTTTATTGGGGAACAGTGTGTACTTCCAGGACTTTTTCCAAGTCAAATTGTTTGTCCTTTCAGTCTTAGTTGTGGAGGGCGCAGCTCAGCTCCAGGTCCAGTTGCCGTTGCCAGTTGCAGGGGGCACAGCCCACCATCCCTTGCCAGAGTCAAACTGGCAACCTTGTGGTTGAGAGGACGCGCTCCAACCAACTGAGCCACCCATCTGCCCTCCTTTTTCTTTATTGTGGTAAAATACATAACATAAAATTTATCACTTTAACCATTTTTAAGTTAAGTTAAGTACAGTTCAGTGGTATTAAATACATTCATACTGTTGTACAATCATCACTACCATCCATCTCATAGCTCTTTTCCTCTTGTAAAACTGAAACTCTGTGTCCATTAAGCAATAATCCCCCCAACTCCCCAGCCCTGGGGAACCACCATTCTATTTTCTGTTAATATTTTGCTTTTATACCTGATCTTTCACACTAACCTGGATGTCCCGGGCCCGTTCATAGGACTGATATGCAATTTTCTCTTCCATGCTGGCCAACTCCTGTTTCAAGTTCAAGATTTCATTCTGGTGGAGCTCTGTTAGGTCATTTAGTTGTTCTTCTAATCGTTCACATCTAAGAAGGGGGGAAAAGTTAAAATTGTAGGCATTCTGTATTTTTCCTGGTATTATTCACATACAATCCCCAAAACTCATTCTGCAAAGGAAGAAAATAAAAGCACAAAGAAACAGAGTGGCCGGGGCTAACAGGGCATGCTGGTGGCTACAGCGTGTCTCTGGAATGGACAGCTGATCACAGGGCCATGTCGTAGCAGCAATGTGGCTCTTCCACATTCTTCTCAACATATAGTATTTGCAGTGAAGCAAGCAGCCCCAGTTAGCTTTGAGCAAACCTCAATAATAAATGAGGCAGTTCTTACTCTGTTCTGAGTAGCATATGGGAGAGGCAAAAACTGGGGTACACTTTACCAGGTCTCATCAAAAGATAAACAGCACGTAAATGGAAACTGAGCCAGCAGTCACCAGTAGCTTCTGACACTGGACAGGTCACTCACCTGGATGTTCATGATCACAGCCCATCATTCCCGTGGCGAAGCACAGGGTCTGGGACATCTCAGTCCACAAATATTTACTGAAAGCCTGCTGTGTGCCTGATATGTTCAAAATACTAGGAAACTGTGATAAACAACACAAGAAAACTTTGTCCTCAGGAGTTTACGTTTTAAAGTGGGAGGAGGGGGAGAGGAGGTAGGAGGCAGAAAAAACAAGATGACTGCAGATGTGGATAAATAAAACAAATAAGAACACTAGGGGTGTACAGCACAGTGCCCGGAGGCTGGTTAAGCTGGAAATGTCAGGGAAGGCCTCTTCCCTGTTCAATGCTCTTCAACACAGAGAGCTGGAAATTGAATGATGATACGAACAAGCCTGGTGAAGATGGAGGGGCATCTTAAAGCACAAGGAACAGCAAGTACGAAGTTCTCAAGGTGGGAACTAGCTTGGCAGGTTTCAAGGACACAAAGTAGGCCAGTGTGGCTATAACTAAGTAAAAAAGAGGGAGAATGAAGGGAGATGAGATTCTCTGGGAGCAGGGATTTTAATTCATTTTAATTACCTTGTATCTCTAGCACCTAGGACTACATATAAGAAAGTTTACATACAGATGGAACCTGGGCAGGGCATCTAAGGACCAGCAGGATTGGAACAAGTTTAAAGGATGAGATCAGAGATTCCAGGTGGAAAAGAACCTGGGTAAAGGGCAGGAGGTAGGAATGTACAGGATAAGTGAAATGGTGGATCTAGGTTGGAGGGGGGAAAAAGGAAATCTGGTCTTAAAAGGTAGACACGGGAGTGGAGGTTCTGGAATAGACAATACCCGGGCTCAAAGCAGACTGCTGAGGGGAGAGGGTGACATGAGGAACAGTGTGTTAGGAAAATGAGTTATCAGGTAGAAGTGAGGAGGGCAGAGCGGGAGAGGCTGTGTGTGGAGTCCCAGGAGTCAAACAGAGCTAGCTACACAGGTAGGAGAAAGACTAGAAAGGAAAGAATAAACACGTCCCCACCTTACGGTGACTAGAATGGAAGCCTCTCTGTCAGACAGAGGGCTCATCCCAACAGAAGACGCTGCCACTGAGCACCGCTCAGCGAGCACACACCTAACGCTAGCACATGAGCCTCCGAGGGCTGCGTATTAAAAAAAATAAAAATGCTAGAACTCAAACATTTAAAACTATCCCCCCCTTTCCCTTGTGTTTAACATCTACAGTACACAAACTTTTAAGAAATACATGGAAGTTTAAGGTAATTTTTATGTTGCAGCATTGCCAACATTCTCCCTTCCAATAATTATGTGATAAATAACTAGATCCTTAAACTTCATTCCTTCTCTAAGAAACAAGGATTTTTTTTTAAAGGCACAGACTGACCCTTTTAACTATGTTACTGAATCCTATTTAGTTCTCCTTTATCCTTGATAGGAATCTGTACTGCTTTCTTTCGTGATGAAACTGTTACTAAAGTGACTGAACAGAGTGATCAGAAAGTGTTTCCACCTTTTGTCTGTAACTAGGGCAGATATTCTCTGCGATTCTGCCTTTTCAATCATCTGCTGCCCAGAGCATGTGCTCGGAAACAGGTACCACCTCTGGAATTGATTTTCTACCAAATGCCTCAATATTATGGTAATATATTGTGTTTTTATGAATTTAAGTCCACTTTTTTGTGGTGCTTTTAGTGTTTGATGATTTTTATCATTCTCTCTCCTCACTAGAGAGGCATTTTAAAGAATGTGTCCCAATATGTCAGTCCCTTGGGTTTAGGGAAAGGCTGGGTCTGGCAGCAAAGAACTCTCCTAAGCTAAGGACTGATGTTGGTGGCAGGGTGGTCGCAACCGGACTGCACGCTGAGGACAGCAGACCCATGTGACATCTTTGGCTTCCACAGGCTACTGCCCCAACCTCTTGGCCCACAAATTGTATAGTCTTTCAGGAATGTTGGGGAATCTTATTTGATGTTAAACATGGCTCCCATATACCATTAGAACAGATTAAAAAGTAACAGCAGCAGAGCTACCATTTATTCAATGCCTATCATGCAAATTCATTTCCACAACCCCAGGGAGGTATTAGGTATTATCTGCACTCTACAGGTGAGGAAACTGAAGCTCAGTGAGGTAAAGTGACTTGCCCAAGCACACAGCAAAAATCTGAATCCAGGTCGTTTGACTTTAAAACCCAAATTGTTAATCTCCACACTGTGATACCACTTTGAAACTACGCAAGAAGCCCAGATAAGCTAACTCCTTGTATGCGTAAGAGTCAGATCTATAGTTGATCCAAATCACATAGCTACAAAGGGAGCTGGACAATACTACACTGATACGATGGTTTAGATTTTGATGTCAAGGTAGAGTCAATGGGAGGAGGAGTGTAATAAAAAGATTATGGACCTGGGGCGGCCAGATGGCTCAGTTGGTTAAAGCACGAGCTCTGAGCAATAGAGCTGCGGGTTCGATTCCCACAAGGGCCAGTGAGCTGCACCCTCTGCAACTAAGATTGAATATGACACCTTGAGCTGAGCTGCCGAGGGGCAGAAGAATAGCTCAGTTCATTAGAGGGCGTGCTCTTAACAACAAGGTTGCTGGTTTGACTCCCGCATGGGATGGAGGGCTGCGCCCCCTGCAACTAAGATTGAAAATGGTGACTGGACTTAGAGCTGAGCTGTGCCCTCCACAGCTAGACTGAAGGGCAATGACTTGACTTGGAGCTGATGGGTCCCACGAAAACATACTGTTTCCCTTCCCCAACAAAATCTTAAAAAAAAAAGATTCTTAGCCACACTGGTATTGTTCCAGCCACTATATAAAGTAATATTTAATTAAAAAAAAAGATTATGGACCTACAATAAAAAAGGAGATAATAACAAGTGTTGGTAAAGATGTGAGGAAATTCAAACCTTGGTATATTGTTAGTGGACACGTAATATGGTGCAAATGCTTTGAAAAACACTTTGGCAGTTCCTAAAAAAGCTAACCATAGAATTACTATACACCAAAGAGAAATGAAAACTTATTTCCACACAAAAACTTGTACATGAATGTTCACAACAGCAAAAAAGCGGAAACAACTCAATGTCCATCAACTGATGAATGGATCAACAAAATGTGGTGTGTTCATACAATGGAATATTATTTGGAAAGAAAAAGAAATGAATGACACATGCTATAACATGGATGAGCTTTGAAAATACTCGGCTAGTAAAAGATACCAGTCAGAAAGGACGCCAAATCGTATGACTCCACGTATATGAAATATTCAGAATAGGGAAATCTACAGAGACAGAAAGATAAATGGTTGCTTAGGGGCTGGGACAGGGTTGGGAAGATTGGAGGTTGATGAAAATGTCCTAACAGTGAATATGGTGATGGTTGCATATATCTGTGAATATACTAAACACCACTGATTTGTATGTTTTAAATGGGTGAAATGTATTGCATATGAATTGTCTCGATAAAGTTATTCAAAAAGATTAGGGATGTCTGCAATTTACTTCGAAACGCATTAAAAAATAAAACAGAAGAGGGATGGGTAGATGGAAAGATATATGATAAAACAATATAGTAAAATGTAAGAGGTAAGTATATGGGCATACACTGTACAATTTTTTTCAAGTTTGCAGTGTGTTTGAAAGTAAAAGAAAAGAAAAAGAGGGAAAAAATGATTATTGGTGTTATAGCCAGGAACATTGGGTTTGAGTCCCAGTTCCCGCCGATAAGCTGCAGAACTCAGGGGTGAAGCAAGACCCACAATGGGTCCAGCTGCAACAGCCCCAATAATTCATTAATAACTACCAGCATTTGTTTATCTCTTCAAGTAATAAGAATTACCTGGAGAATGATGACTTTCTGCAAGAGCAAACGTTGCAGCTGTTATTGTGTAACTGAAATCCTCTTACACTTACACAAATAGTTGTGTTTGGTAACCACCTCCAATCTGCAGGAAACATCAGGGAGGAAACTGATAAAGCCATAAACTTTGAGGCTTTTGCAAAATGCGATGAACACAGAAGTTGGCAAGATGCCTTGGTGTCTTGGAATGCAGATCTTCTGGGTTGCCTCAGTGCCTTGAAAGAACGTTACTGGTCTGTCATTATTAAAACACTTTCCTTCATTTGTTTACCCCGGTCATGGAAGTTTGTTCCTCAGCTCTTTTCACAACCTCACAAACTGATCATGCTTAGCAATTCCAGGCAAACATTTTTTCAGTGCCATCAGCCTCTAAGTGGCTTAACCCACATGCGAAATTATGGTCTAAAAACAGGCTAACACAAAGAACCCCGTAAAAAATGATGTGGTGTTATTTTGGGTGGAGGAGTGCATGTAGGGGAGGAATTTAGGGTTCAAGCTAATCTATTTAATCACCATAAGCATCAAAACACTAGCACCACTAATAACAAGATTATAAGTACCCTCCCCCATATTTTTATGAGTCGCGTCTGTTCCTCCGAGGAAGGAACTCAGATTCATGAGGACATATCTACATTAATGCTCACCTCCTTCCTTCCTGGGAGGTACCTTCAATTTATAATTAAGAAATGGGAAGCCGAGGAAGATGCAGTAACTTTCCTGTTAGTTAGCGAAGTGTAGTTAGGACCTGAACCACTTGGTTTGTGCCTTGGTTTTAGATTTTTTATTGTTGTCTTTTAAAAAACCTTTTTCCTGTACTAATCAAATGTAAAAACTGGAGAACAACAAAAGGAAGAAAACACCTATACTCCAGTTCCCACTGACTTCCCACTACTCCCATTATTAATATTATAATCTCTTTCGCTTAATTTACTGGCTAGCATTTACTTCCAGTCTGAATCCTAAAGCGAGAAGCCAGGTACCCAGGGAATCCATAGACAGAACACCTCTGTCTTGTCATTAAATATTAACACCAAACCAAAGACTGGGGGGTGGGGGGGTGGGAGGTAAGGGAAGGTCATTTCATACAGCTTTTTTCATAGGATTTCTTAAAACCAAGAACACCCTGCAGGGAATTTTAATCGCTTCATCTAGCTAAAGCTCTCTGGGGGGGCGGGGGGGACTGGATAATACTATATATGACTTTGACTGGCACATGCTTTTCATGTGACTCCATCTGGAACACAAAGTAGCATGAGATTAATAATCTCATTCTGAGACTTTTCGACTCAAAGGTCCTTTGTAAATCATTACAACTCAAAGGGAACGTAGACACCTAAATTTGGTTTGAGCATAACTATTAGCAAACAGAAAGCCTTAACATTGTAAGATCCTTTTTTTAAAAAGGAGGTGACATCATATCTGGGCAGGTGAAATTCCTCCCCCAACCCCAGGAGCAAAACCTGCTCTACCTACAAAGTACTACAGCACATCCAGATTTTGTTGTAGGTGAACAATTCATAAATGAATAGTGATTTTGGAAAAGTGTTTCATCCACTGAATTAGTCAAAACAGTAGTCACCTTCCTAGATCAAAGATAAGTCAGGGCTCTTTTGGGTCAAATTCCTGATCAATGAGAAACTGGGTGAGTGTACTGGCCGGGAATGCTTCACCTCATGCACCCCTCTTGGGGTGTGGTCAAAAGCTTGGAGTCATCTCTGAGAGCCAGTTGTGCCTCCCTAGTTGAGCAATAGGTCACTAGGACGAGATGGCTGAAGAATCTTGTAGAGCAGGTACTGAGAGAAACAGGAAGAACTAGGTCCCTGGGCTGACACAGACAGGCGACCATGGGAGCAGACGACTGTACTGTTTCCCAAATGCTTGCCAGGGACCTGAGGCAGCTTCCGCCAGTATTTGGCCAGAATAGAGAGACATAGGTGGGGTGGGGGATATATGACATGCGAGGCAGCTTGACTACATTCTTGGTTGAATTGGGGAAAGTGGAGTTTGCCTCACCTTCTGTTACCTTAGTTGTGTTGAAGCCTGAAAAGACGCTCAGAAACACTGAACTAGCCTTCCGTTGAAAAGGAACAAGTACAGAACCAGTCCCCAGAGGACAGTCCCCCAAGCCTTCAGGGCAGTGCATTATCTTAAAGACAAGGAGCAGCAGATGCCTAAAGCATACGGGGATTAAATCAAAGCTAGAGGGGCTTTGGGGAACTCGGTAATGACAGCTTTCTAACATCCTGGCACAGCCCGGCCACACGAGGTGTTTCCACAAACATTACCTCATTTAATAATCACAACAAACCTGTACAACAGAAATCATTACCTTGTTTTTATAGAGGAAACTGAGGCTCAGATGAGTTACGTAAGGTCACACAGCTAGTGTCAGAACTGACATGCAAATTTAGGCTTGTCTGACCTCAATTCATGAATGAAGTCATTTGTTTTCTCTCCTTCTGTTCCCCCCTCCAACCTTCTCCTCTCCTTCCTTCTCATATTCCCTCCATTACTTACCTCTTCAGTGGCTAAACTGGGAGGAGCTCATCTGAAAATCTCTCACGGAAGGTCTTACCCTTCCTAAGAGATTCTCTAATTGGGCTTTTTTCTCTCATAAACAAAGAGCTAATCTGATCCAATATTCTCAATTTCTTTTTCTAACTTGTTTGCCAAACTTAGTCTACGTATCCACTGGAGATTCTCTGATCAATTTACAGATGACAATCAGAGCTAACACCTGGTAAAGGGGCTAAAACAGCTATATCTGACCATCTATCTATCTTATGTCCAGTGATTGTAAAATATTTAAACAACAATTTGTTTAGTTAGAATGCCAATGGCCTGTGCTAATGGGTTATCTTGTTAATGACTGACAGTTCTACTTCATGTGATGACTGCTCATGAGGACTGCCTCCTTCTGTATTTTTGCTCTAATGACTCAGTTCAATTTAAAATATCTCAGGGCTTAATACAATCTCAGAAGCCAATTTCCAAAGGACAGTAATGCCCTTAAAATAGAAGCTTTCAGAAGCTCATCAACACCAGGAGGGTTTCTAGCCAGACCTACATGACACTGCTTTACACGGGCAGTAGCTGAGTCAGATCCTGGGCCAGATCGCCTCGGGAAAAATGACAAAGGGAATTTATAAAACTGTCAATGAATTGTTTTCCTAGTTCTCTCCTAATTTCAATGCGTTTTGCATGGCTGAACTTTATCTTAGGGAAACTCATGAATACATTATACTCACTATGGGAACAGGAGTCATCTATCTTCTAGTTTTTAAGCAGCAAATTAAATATAGGTTAAATCATTTTACTGCGTGACGTGGCAAAAGTTACTTTGTCTTTCTGGGCCTCAGTGTACTCGTTTGCAGAACAAGATTAAACTAGGTATCTAAGGGGCCCTTCTATCTCTGAAGTACTAAGTGAACCCCATTGCCACTAACAAAGCTGCAATAATCCTTTAATGGGATGAAGAAACGAGCAGGACAAGAAGAATTTGAAGTCAGTACAGATCCCATCACTAAAAAAAAAGGCTACACCTTGCCTCCTACTTTCCCAAACTACACGATCTCACTCATATCTGAGGGCTCAATGCAAAGCGCAAGGTCTAAACTCCTAGTCAAATGTTGGGGCAGAGTTCAGACCCCAGCTCTGCGACCATGGCTTCGGAGCTAAGTGCATGTGGGAGCTAAAGAAGTACTATTCAGTCACGGCACAATTATGTGGTAAAGAGAGCGTGTGCTCCACTGGCTCCTGAATGCTTCTGATTATTCCAGAGTAAGGAGATGGTCTTGGGCAAAAATTTTGACCTCATGTTACTCAACTGGGGTGACATGATTGAGAAGGGAATCTGAAAAGGGGGAAACAAAGATGGGAATGGGCATTTCCTTAAGTAATCTTCCCCTATTACTTACATACACTGTTGTACTAGCTTGAGAAAGCTTTCCAGAGCTTGTGCATTCACAGAATTTTATAAAATATGTTTATAAAAATAGTGACTCAACTTTTAGTGAAACGCATACTTTGACCTGGAAAAGGCCCCACACCCACTGCCAATGCAGTCAACGCGTCTTAGAGTGAGACTATAGTCTTTCAATCATATAGATTTCAGGGTTGAGCTTGGGGAAGAAAAACCTGTCCTGGTATGAAAGGAACACTGGCTTTGGAGTCAGATAAAACAGGGTTTGATTCCTGGCTTTACCACTTACTGAGGGACCTTTGGCAAATTTTAGAACCTACTAGGTCTTAAATTTCCTTAAACTGTAAAGTAAGGATAATATAATCTACCTGCAAGGCTACTGTGAGGGTTTGCAAATATATGTAAGGCACCTGGCTTTATGCACATCACAGGAGTTTGGTAAATGCTGTGAGTGGTGGGTCCTCCATATCGTTTCAGTAACAAGCAAAACACAGGGAGGGCCTGGCTCCTGTCAACGGAGATAATAGTAAAATAAACCAATGCAGAGGAAATAACCAGGACTGTATCTAAAGCAGCCATCGTATACGCACTAATTGGTTCTTGGTCAGAGAAGACTCCCTCAAGTCCCACCCTAAGCCACTTCCTCCCTAGGCGAAAAGCCAAGCCTATAAAAGAGTAGATACAGAAATTAGTAAAGAGAGGCTTTCTGCAGGCAGCTTATTAACAGTGTGAAGGAGATATGGAAAGGAGAAAAAAAAGGAGCGATAAAAAGCAGACAAAAGAACTTTAAAAACCAAGCTGTCTAGGATCATTTACTGTAAAGTACGTGGGTATCCTTACATACCCACTGACCTGAAAGTATCACTCTCAGTTAGAACACTACCGTTTTAAACTATTTCTAATCAAGTTAGGTTCAGTGTACTACTCTGTTAAAACAAGATAAATCCTCCGAAAATTCTTAAAATGTAAAAAGTTTTAGTGCCTAAAAGAATAAGATTCAATCTGTGGGGAAATTTTCACTTATGCGAAACAGTTCAAAGACCAACAAAAATTACATTTACTGTGTAAAGACATATATAACGAAGGAGAAATCTAGCTGCTCTATACTCTAAAATATTGGTGCAACAAAATAGGTTAGTAAAATAATTGTGACTTTCCCACCGCCTTTCTTGAGGGAGAAAAAGTCTTTCTTTCTTCAAAATTCTGTTTTAACAAAAAACAGATTACATGTTATATATTATGTTTTCCCTTTCCCCCCAGGTTTTATTTCTGTTTTTGAAAATTCAAAGGTTTTCTTCATTCTCTCTTCATTCTAGACCTACTATAGGGAACCCAAAGTACAATGAAAGAAATGCACTTCTCATTAGCTTGTAAGTGGCTTGGACTTGATTCTTCTAATGAGGTGATAAGGAGGAGCCAGTTCTGTCCAGTCTCTGAATGACTTTAAGTGGATACAAAGGTTGGCCTTGGGAGACCTGTTTTCCTCCGATGGTCTCACACTGATCTATATCTGACTTGAAGACATAATAAACTCAACATGAATTGTAAGCTCTGGAAGAATTTATATGATGTTTTGCTATCCATTTAGGGGTCAAAGCAGGCAGTTGTTTTTTTGAGCAACTGACTGTGGAAGGCCCAGGTCTCCGTGTTTAGAGGGGTGTATTTTAATAGCAACAGTAGCAGCTGCTATCTACCATCAATCAAGCAGTTAGAGGGCCAGGCACACATGTGCTCTGTGCGCTACATAAATTACTTCACTTAAATGTCACAGTAACCTTAAGAAAGACTATTATTATTCCTGTTAGAGATGTGGAAACCAAGATTTAGAGAAGTTCAGGAACTTCAAGATGAGTAAGTGGCAGAACTAGAATTTGAACTTGGGAGTTAGGTGTAAGATGGTACAAAAGACCAGGTGTTTTATTTTTGGAGTTCATTTGAATCTTTGTTAGATTGCTCACTGCATTAGATATTGTCTTCGAATTATGTTAAAGAATATATAAAACACTGAAATAAGAATAGTAATGTATTTGCTTTTAGAACTTCATTTCTCTCTCCCACACTCACTTTTCTTTTTTCCTCCTGGAAAGTCTTAAGTTAGAATTGAAGGACAAAAGAGTGAAGAGGCAGGGTGGAATTACTGGTTAGCATTTTCACCATGTGAAAAGAGCTTGCTGCTGTAACTCCTCTCAGAGCTTACTGATACACGTGAGTAATTTATTTCGGCCCCTGAGATTATCTCATAAAAGCAATCACTTTTTAAAAAAAGAGATGGAAGGGACCTTAAAAGATTATCTGTTCAACCATTGATATCATAGAAGTACTGCAATTGGAACCAGACCAGAACCCACACATTTTAAGACCTAACCCGACCTCTGGCTCCCATAAAACTAGCCTTTAATCTGCGCCAGTGAGGAGCCTGTCTCTGGCTAACAAAATTTGGATCTCAATGAGTACTCCACGGGAGATGTTAGGTCTCCCTGTGTGTGACTGAAACAAGGGGAAAAGACACACACAGAAGGAGATCCACTGAGAGTGGTCTAATATGAACATGGAGTATAATATGAAACACAAAAAAGACATTAGCTTCTACCTTAGTACAGATTACGACTCAAAGCCTTTATTTAGCCTTTTGAGAATCCTCTAACTACTGTATAACCATTTCATATTTAAGTCCACTCCCATTCAAATGTTGCCAATTCATAATAAAGGTAACAGACATGTTTATCTGGATTTATTTCCAGTCTAATCTTTCTACATCAACTGCCCAGATAAGTGTGTTTAAGGCCAAATATCTACAGGGCTCCTTACGTTTTGGCTGGGCTATATCTTTGATTTCTAGAGTTTAGAGGGTTATAATAGATCTTTTGAATTCAATGTAGTATAGCTATAGGCAGCAATGACTTGTGAATCTGTGATTCCAGATAGATAGGTGGAACGCTTAGAAAGCTCGGGCTTCATTTTAAAGTCCTAAACGTGCCTATAACACTTCATTCGTATGTGACCTTGGGAGCCATTTAACTCTGCCGGGCCTGCCTTTGCACTCTATGATAGGAACTCATGCAGATGTCATATGACATATCTCAAGTGCTTTGGACATTCCAGAGAAAGACATTCTACAAAATCTTTAAAAGCCACTCCCCCACATCCAAAGGGAGGCGAACCCCAAACATAAATAATTGAGCATTTTAATTCCACATAACTTACCTATACCGCTCTTCCTGTAAGGCCTGCATTATTAATGAATAGTCCCTCTGATAATGTTCCTTGAGGGTCTCAAAGGATTCCTCTAGTCGGGCCTGGGTTTCCCGGATCTCTTGGATCTCGTGTAATAGTGCATCAAATCCTGAGCTCTGCATGTCCAGGGTGTTGGTTTTGGAGCTGGACGCTCCTACAGCAATGCCTCCAGTGGTGCTGTTGGCTCCCACGGAGCCTGAAGTGGCACTGGAACAATCTTCCTCACTACCATATTTTGGGCTTGACTGAAAGTTTGAAATCACCCCCAAAGCCTTCCCCGCATCATCCACGGGCCCTTCCTCTAAAGAGTCCTTCAGATTAGGGATGTTGTCCGCACTGCCAAATTTATTCCGAATTAGGGAGGCGATCTCTCTGGGCTTTGAGACCACGGCGCCTGCGGCTGAATGGGTGGCCTGGGAGAAGCTGGAGAGCCCCCCTTTGACACTGTCCACCACGCCCTCACTGAAGCCAGTCACCTTGGCTCCCACGTCCTTCAGACCTTGGTGCATGTCCCTGAAGACGTCCTTTGGCTGCCGGGGGATCCCATTCTGCTCCACCTCTCGAAGCTTCCTGTGATAGTGCTCAAGTTTCTTCTGTAGCTGGAGGATAGTTTGGGCAGATTTCTGGTTCTTCTTCTCAAAGACCTGCTTGATGCGGGCGGCCTGCTGCTTATCTGCACTGTTGGCAAGCTTCAAGTACTCGGCAACATTGTCGTCCCGGGCTGTCTGCGCGATCTTGATCTGTTCTGTGAGCTTCAGGATCTTCTGCTGCAGGTGGGCGATAGCAGCCTTGGTGCGCTGAGGGTCTGGGGTCCCATCCACAGAGTCTGTGTGGATGCTGCCGTCGGTGCTGGAGGCCGCTGCACTGGACGTCTGGGCGAGGCTGCTTACTTCCAACCGTTCGATCTAGCGTAAAAGCAAGAGGTGGAAGTTAGTTAGAAGGAGCCCGAGGAGACTACTGCTCCAGAATCAATGGGCCGCAATGTACTGAAAATTCACCTAGACTCAGATCTTCGTACAGAGAGCTGACCGAATTCCTTCTGTCCTGTCCACGCCCTGTCTCCCTCTTGTATCTTGTCCTCATTTAAGGAAGTATACTTGGCTTTAAGCAAAACATATATGAAAAGATTTGCACAAAAATGTAAAGTGGGGCAGTTTTCCTTTGCTAGAGGATTTAGTATAGTATTTCTTTAAATAACAAAGCTCCTCTAGTGGGTTTAAAGCATGAATTCACATTTTGCGTACATACTTTTGTCTAGAAGCATATCTGTGTAAAACAAGATAAATCTGCATTTCAATTTAATTATTACTATCGTTTTTAGTATTCAGACATTGCTGTAATTCCAATCCAGATTATGGTTACCCGAAAATGCAGGGAAGAATAGATATTTTACTGTCTAGGTTAAAAAATCCAATTTTTATCAGTGTTTTTACCCCAAATCATGTCAAGGGTGATGGAATCATTCTTTCTATTCTAGCAGGGACACTTATCGGTAGCTGGAGACAGGCTGAAGAAAGTTAGGAAGGCATTGCTAAAAGCGACAAGGAAGGATGAACATGGCACACTCTTGAGAGTTAAAATCCCACATCACAAGTGACTGATAAACTTGGGCACGATAACATGAAGACTTGAAAGGGGCAGTAAGAACAAGTCAGTGACAAAGTTCAGGCCTTTTGGAGCTCAAATTTTGTGAGTTCTAGCTAATGAACGATTTTTATTAGGCAATGGATTCTAAAACATACACAATGACTTTTCCTTTCACATGAGTAAGCAACGATTTAAAAGACTTGAAGAAAAAGACAAGCTGCTCACATTTTAAAACTTAAACGGCCTTGTTTCCCCAAAAATAAGACCTAGCCAGACAATCAGCTCTAATACGTCTTTTGGAGCAAAAATTAATATAAGACCGGGTCTTATTTTACCATAGTATAAGACTGGGTCTTATATAATATATAATATAAGATAGTATAATATAATAAATATATATTAATATAATAATATATTACATTAAAAATAAGATCGGGTCTTATATAATATTAATTTTATTATATTAATTTTTGCTCCAAAAGACGCATTAGAACTGACTGTCAGGCTAAGTCAAACAGGGTATTACATTTCAAAGCCGTTAGCCAAAGCTGGGAAGAGGTTAGTTTTCCTAACTCAGGAGGAAAAAAAAAAAACGTTCAAGAAGGTGCCCCTGGTGGCTTGTGGTGGTGAATTAGAGTAGGGCTTATGCCAAAAGGCTTTAGAAACTTCTCTATTGAGCAATAACAGAAATAAATAATAAAATAACCATCTCAGGGTAATAAAAATTCCCAGTAAGTATGTCTAATCACAAACTTCCCATCCTGGAGATTAAGAGCACACTCTTTTCCTTGCTTACAGTCCCTAATCTGTCACCAGCAACAATTTGCTAGATATAGGTTACCCTCATATTAAAAAAAGTTGAATGACATTTTTGTGATGACAGTAATACACCAATTCTGAAATATTTAGGAAATGCTAATAATTAACTTGTCAGTCTAGAGATGCATTCTCTTATTTTCATCTTGGTTGTATCTCCTCAGTTTGCCATTTGAGCAGAAATCATGCTGATCTCTAACTCTAAAACACATTTAGTTCATTACTGGATTCAATATATTACTATTGATGTGAATAAAAACAATATTTCTTTCTAGATATCTAGAACACATATGAAATATTGTGCATTTAAGTAAAATCAAAAGGTAATTTAAAACCAAAATGAGTAATAGGATGATATTATGCTCCACTAATACAAAAGAATATCCAGAATAGTTAGGGACTAGCACAGCAACTCTTTTGCATCACATCCTCCATCTGCCCCATTCATCTTTAAGTACATGTTAACATGCAGTGCAAGGGCCAGAGGAAGGCAGAAAGGGAGGATGAGTCAGAGTTCCAGATAGTCAAGTTGCCAAGAGTTGTAACAAGAGCTCTTGGAAACCCACTCTCTTCAGTGCGTTAGGTTCACTCTCATGTTGTACAGGGTTCCCACTGTGTGATTTTCTTTCTGAATGGGATTTCAGATGCCATAACTGCAGTATGTAACATGACCCTGACTGTGTATTTATGTGTAATAGCTCAAAATCTACCACAGTATAAAAGGAAAGCGATATGAAACACTATTAGCTCCAATATTGCCAACTTAAATGTCTGGATGGTCTAGTTTACTTAGATTCTTTGTTATTAATTTGAATAATTTGAATAATTTACATGCACTCTGTTGTCTAAAGAAGTGTAGATCTGGAAATCAAGTTTATTACTCTTGGAGGATAAAAATGGTAAAAAGATGGTTTTGAGACTAGAATCAAAGTTTGATTATATCTCTAAAACCGAAAAAAAAAAAAACCCAATAAACTTGCAATATAATTATTTACAAATGACCAGAGTTTGGATGTGATCTTATTTCTCTACACAGTAACTAAAGAAATAAACCATATTGTCTTTAATCTGACTTCTCTCCTACCTGGGCTATGTCCTTCCAGTGCATGGTTCCCCTGCAAGAATCCAGCTGACAGAACCACTGTCTTCAGCATCCAAAGAAAACTAACCTACAGCTTCAGTGGGAGAGTAGTTTAACATCTAAAACCATGAGTCACTGGATTACTCAGTCACTACTCCCAATTTTGGCAGGCTCTGTCCTCAAAAAGGAAGGAGAGAAGAAAAGGAGAAATTCCAAGAGGGGAGTGGAGGGAAAGAGAGAAGAAGAAAGAGGAAGATACACTGACCTACAGAATTACAGGTTAGCTATTGAACAAAGCCCTTCAACATGTAACAATAAAAAATTAGATTCCTATCTCATTACAAACAACTAAATTGCAAACGTGAAAAGCAAATTTTAAACCTTTTAGAAGGCAGTATTGGAAAATAGAGAACGATTTTCTTAAACATACACAAAAAGGCACAGATCAGAACAACCAGATTCCTGAATCTGGCTACATTTAGGGTAGTAGTGAAGCATGGATTCTGGCATAAACTGCTTGGGTTCAAATCTGGCTTTGCCACTTACCAGCCATGTGACCTTGGGCAAGTTACTTAACCTCTGTATCAATTTTATCAATTGTAAAAGGGAGGTAATACTAATGTCCACTTTAGAAGATGGCTGCAAGGAAGAAATGAGTCAATAAACATAAAAGTGCTCAAAACATACCAGGCACAGAGTAAGCGGTTATTACTGGCTATTATTTTTGTACCATGTAACTGGTTTTTTAAAAAAATTCAAATATTGGAAGATTCAACTATACTTCCTTCTAAGATCTTTCACTTTTCAGGCACAAACAGGGGACATGTAGAGAGTTTGAACCAAAGAAATAACGTAATTCAACACTACAGTAAAATAGTAACAGTCACCTTTCTGGAGAGTTGGTCTTGTGGCTGGGCAGCTGGCTAGCTCATCTCCCATCCTCACAATAATCCTCTAGAGCAGAAATTGTTATGACTAATTTACAAATGACCTGCCGGCTGAGGTGCCTTCTTCCACCTCCGCATAAGGCAGGGGGACAGCAGCCGGTTCACCTACTCAACAGGGCCGCCCCGGGCTAGATCCTGAAGGGCCTACCAGTCTGATCACACCCACCAGGATAGCAAATCCTAGCCACTTATGGCTGAGGTTACAATTAATTTGTGTAGAAAAATGCTAGGACCACAAATTGGTCAAATGTATTTTGACTCCTTATAAGTTAGGCAATGTGCTACAAGGCTAGAGATGTGGTCAAAGCCGCGATTCATATCTCACTGTGGCTATAATCAGCAGACTATATTGCTTTGCTTGCATTTTGTCTCGTACTGTTAAGAATTCATTTGCCAGGCGTAAATTATCTATTAACTGATCTAAATTAATTGATCAGAAAACAGCCCAAGAGAACATTTAAACAGAGATTCCTCAAAACACCAATTAATAAGGAGCAAAGAAGAGCCATTTAGAGCAGAGTATTTGATAAGCTTTATAATGGCTTACAATTTTCATTTGCAAACATTAAAAATCTAAGGGAATGAAAGTGTCAGAACATAGTGGTACTCAGCTTTGAGAACGATGATGTATAAAGGCAATATGGTGGAAAGGGCATGGACAAGAGCAAAAGCACCTGGCTTCAAACCTGCCTTTGCTACCTTACTAACTTCGTGTTTTGGGCCATTTACTTGTTCTCTTTGAGCCCAAGTTTTCTTATCTACACAATAAAGTTATTAACATTTTCTCATGAGATTACTTGAAAACATGTTAAATGTGTGTTAGATCAGATTATTCCTCCAAATATGGTAAACATTCAAGAAGTTACCTTTTTCTATTCCTTATAATATGGTTCATTACTCAACATCCAAATTTGTAACCAGAAAAGATTCAGAAATCCCAGACCTGACACTGCTATCTTCAGTACAAGACAACATGAAGTCATCTTATCTATGCTTTATAGAGTACTGGGTGTCCTTTGGGAAATTTCATATTCTGCACACTAAACAATCCACATCATTCTGAGAAAATGAAGAAGGCATTTTAGGGCAAAAGAAGAAGTGAGTGGTGAGTGGGGAAATCTTTGTACAATAATTAATCTGAAAACAAACAGAAGTTGGACTATTTTGGTTTTTCTGAAAGTAGTCTTTTCCAGGGCCAATTTCATAGAACAGGTTGTGCGGAGTGGCCTGTGTAAACTTAATGCTGGGGCACCTGTACACCCAGTTCCATTGCTCTGCTAAAATTTTATCTCAGAGCTATAGTGACCATGTTTTTGGACCAAAATTGGAGTGTGTAGTTCAATTTAAGCGCACTTAGTGGAGGCAATTCAAGTGCACTTAGTGGGGGAGACCACTCCCCAAACCCCATACAATGGTAATCCCTAGAGATTCATAATCTTGACCACCAGTCCAGGGCATGCTCTCCTTCCCTTTTCTGGATAACTACTATTCATCCAGACCCAGCTCAGGTACAACCTCCTCCAGGAAATCTTTCCTGACAACCTCCTCTCCCAGGTGGATTAGTGGCTCTTCCTTCATATTCCCATATAGCTATATACACACATTTCTATTACTGACCTCATCACATTATGCTGAAATGACTGTTGAGGTGCCTTGCCTCCCCTGACAGTTCCTGAGGGCAGGGATCATGTCACATTTATCTTTGTACCGCAAGATGCTAGCACATGCCTTGTACAAAGAAAATACCCAGTGAATGTCTTTATTATACACGCTCACCAGCATCTCCCTAACATGATCCTTCTGGATCTTAGACGCCAGGCAGTGACTGAGCCTATGTTACTATAAATGGAACAAACGCCCGAGTTTTTGTAAAAAAACTAGCTTCCAATAGGTGATACTTATCTCTCCCTCCGAGGCGGTTGAGAGAAAACTACTGACTGGGTTGCATATCAGTTTAGATTATTAACATCCTCTCTGGCCCACCCTGCACCAACCCAACTGCAAAATATCCACTATGGGATCTCGATCTGCTGCTCTGAATTGCTTTGTCACACAGGAAGACTGACTTCCTGGTTTACCTGAAAGACATCCTTGGGGATTACCACTGCCAGGTGTACTTCAGGCCTGATGTGTGGACTTAATGGATCCATGTGAGCCTGGCCGGAGGATTTATGCTCCTCTTAACAGAACTTTGCAAAATGTCTCTTATGTACACAACCTATGTTAGGCATGGGAGGTACTACAAAAAAAAAAAAAAAAAAAGGCAAGCTCTTCAGGAGCCTCTAATCCTGGTAGTGATGGTGTAAGCAGACAATAACGTGCTGCTTTGTCCTGGTTAAGTGTTATTTTTATATGCAGAGTCTTTGAGCTAGGAAGGAACCTAAAGGGTCATCCAGTTAAGAAAATTTATTTTACAGATGAATAACAGATTTTAAGAGAAAGATTTCTCCCCAATACCTAAAAGAAAAAAATAAATGACATATACTGAAAATAAGGAGATGAGATTCTGTATGCCACTGAAAGTATCCAAGCAGAGACTTCACGCCTGCATGTTAAGAACGTTATATGAAGATATACTGATTGACAGTTGGAACATATGATCCAAGTTTCCTTCTAATTCTAAGATTTTAACTTTTGTTAAAAGAAAAAATAAATAGCAACTCCGGCTAGGGATTATTTAAAAATCATTCTTACACGACTTCAGAATGAAGAATGATAGTTTGAAGCACACAAATCTGCTAATGCTAAAATTAGTTTCTATTTTCTGAGCATGAGCTAACCAGTAAAAGGAGGTGACACAGAAAAATGTTTTCACTGCTGAGAATTTAAAAATACATACAAAATCCATATGCAGATAAGCCATTTGTAAAACTGCCACCAATGGGTACCCCTTTACAAGTTAATTCCCTACAAATACTTTTATGACAAGTCTCATTAAAACAAAAGATTTCTAAGACTCAACTTAATCCTATTTATTTCGAGCAATTTTGATAAAATAAAATTCTAAAGTAGTGGAAGAATTTGGAAAGCTCCATGGAGTCTGTGAGAACCTGGCTCTCCCTGAACTGGCTTGTTAGGTAGTTTAGGAAGAGCAGAGGCTCTAAGGAGGGGCTGTCCGAACTATACGGTCTCATCCCATTTTAGGGCCTAATTAATCCTTTCTCTCAAAATGGTTTTAAATACCACTTATTTGCTAACAACTTCCGAATGTAAACCTCCAGCCCACATGTCCCTTAACTCTAAACTTACATATCCAATTACCTACTCACTATCCCTACATGAACGTCTAACAGCCATTTCAAACTTACTATGTACAGAACTGAGTTCCTGATATCCCCCAAACCTGCTGCTCCTGCAGTCTTTCCCATTTCAGCTAATGGCTATTTCATTTACCCACGTGCTCAGATACAAAGCCTTGCAGTCAGCTTTTACTCCTCTTTCCCCCCCAATACCTATCCAATTAAGAACAGTATTAAGCAATAGCTGTTAAAACACATAGTATAGTACTTACTGTGTGCCAGGCACTGTTCTAAACCCTTTGTATGTATACTAACTTGTTTAATTCTTAAAACGACACTACAAGGTGGGTATTATTATCATATTTATTTTATAGCTAAGAAAACGGAAGCATAAAGAATTAAATTGTCTAAGATCACAAAGTAAAGAAGTGGCAAAGACAATGATTTAACCCAGACAGTCTGGCTACAAAGTCTGCGTTGTTAGCCCTTATGTACACACGCTATGTTGCCCCCGCAGATGTTGTGGGCTCTACTTGCTAAAAAGAAAGCAGAATCTGACCACTTCTCAGTGAATCTCCACTGCTGCCCACCTGGTCTAAGCCACTATCAGCTCTCACCTAGACTACTGCAATAGTCTCCTAACTATTAACTGCAATAATATTTTAATAGTCAATTATTTGCAGAACAGTCAGAGTGGTCCTTTTAAAATATAAGTCAGATCACAACAGTTCTTATTTTTTTTAACTTTAAAAAATTTACTTAAGTGTGTTTTTCCAGGACCCATCAGCTCCAAGTCAAGTAGTTGTTTCAATCTAGTTGTGGAGGGGGCAGCTCACAGTGGCCCATGTGGGGATCGAACCAGCAACCTTGCTGTTAGAGCT
The DNA here is from genome assembly GCF_964194185.1 of Rhinolophus hipposideros. NCBI lineage: Eukaryota > Metazoa > Chordata > Mammalia > Chiroptera > Rhinolophidae > Rhinolophus > Rhinolophus hipposideros. Next base: position 27,118,688 of record NC_138060.1, read on the forward strand.
CGCACTGTAACCAACTGCTACCCAGCCTCCCCCACAACAGTCTTTTACCTCCAAAACTTTCCAGTGGCTCCCTATCTCAGTCAGAGTAAAAGCCAAAGCCCTTTCAATGGCCTAAATGACCATGATCTGGCACCGGCACCACATCCATTACCTCCCTGACTGTATCTCCTACTACTCATCCCTTTATTCCACTGCCACCAGCTACAATGGCCTCCGTGCTGTTCCTGGAATGTGCCAGCTATGCCCCATTTCAAGGCTTTTTCACTTAGGGTTCTTTCTGCCTGGAATGCTCTTTCCCAGACTTCATGGTTTACACCAGCATCTCCTTTAAATCTTTGTTCCAATGTCACCTTAGAATGAGGATTTCTCTGACACCCTATTTAAAACTGTGACCTCCACTTCCATTATGAATTCCTTATTCTCTCTCCTGGCTTTATTTTCCACATTGGACTTTTTATTATCTTCTGACATACATTCTCGTACTTGTATCTATCACCAAAAACTAGAATGTGAGGTCCATGAAGGCACTGATTTTTGTTTTGTCTACTTGTGTTTCTCTAACACCTGAAACTGTGCATAGCACATATTCACAGGTAAGTGAATAGGAAATACTTTCATAGCCCAGGATCTTAATAAATCAGAGGTTGACTTCTAATGAGCCTTGAAATATTGTACCTTCACACATTAAAAAAAAATCAGATATTTCTTAATTTAAAAAAGCGGGAGTTGGTTTACACTTTTATATGCATCGCACTAATACACGTTAGTATCCTCTCTCTTGTTTTATTCAAAATATGAGTTAAATACCCAACATCATTACTTTCCTATGTGAACTATTTGGCTACTTCTAGGATTGTCTCACTAGGCTTACTCCTCAGACATCTTTTGAGGCTATGAAAGCTCAAGTTTCGATCTGGTTTATGTGTCAATCTGATGGTGCTGATTACGCTGCGAGTAGCAAAAGTAGTAGTAATTGAGTGTTTACTATATACCTGGTAGTACTGTAAGTGTTTTGCTTGTATTTTTTAGTTAATCCTCAAAACAACCTTCGGAAATACACTATTATAATCCCCATTTTACAGCTGAGGAAATTGCTTCAGGAGACCACGTAAAGGGAATTGCCCAAGGTCATACAACCAGGAAGTGGCAGGGCCAAGATTTAAACTCAGAAGATTTGGCTTCCGAGTCCTTGCTTTTAACTACTTCACTGTAATACTTTTCAAAACAGCCGTGATCACTACCACCTAGACCAACAGAAAAAGGAGGCACTGACGGTTTCTACAGAGTTAGACTCCGGATGGGAATTCCATATTTAGGATTACACCCTCCTTCCATATATATATATAGAGAGAGAGAATGAAGTGGGGTACTGCGGGGGATGTGAAGCTGGGAGCGGCATGGCACTGTCCGAAAGCAGCTTATATAATGGGAAGAAGTATAGACAAAAAGTCATTTAACATTTCCAGGGTCTTTAAAAACTTATGACTCTTCAGGTATCAGAGAGACAGTATACACAGCAGGCATTTACATTAACTTTATAGGTATATCTATTTTATTCTATTGTACAAAAAAGCATCTATGTTCTCAAAATTACAGATTCTAAGGAAAAAAATAGCCCAGAGTAGCACTTGTCAAAGGTTTTGTTTGTTTTTTTTTTGTATTTGTTTTTAAATGAACTGAAACTTGATCTATTGAGAAGAGTCTATGAAGAGTACAAGAATGATCTGTCTCCTGTTTAAATTTCTCTTAAAATAATTTTTATGCAGTTGCAGGTAGCCAGGCAATGTTAGAACTACAGCATTCTTTTGCAATACAATATTTAGAATTGCTCCGATTTTCCCAGTCAGGATCTATGATGACAAACCACGATATATAAACCACCTTTCTTAAATAGAACGTGAAGAATATAATCTAGTTTATACTTCCAAGTTACAGTGGGAAACTTGTGACTTAAAAAAGGACTAAATTAAACACATCTATGAATAACTGACAAATACGTGACTGGTATGGATTTGTTCCTCAGGTTTTTAAGTGGAAGTATAATATAACTCTTAAAAGGGGTTAAGAAATCACTGAAATTCAGGCTCCACTGCATGAGATAATGAGAAGGAAATTCAATTATTCAGACTTCTGAAAAGGCAAACTGAATGCTTAAGCCTTTGTGAAAAAACTACTTAAATGAAAAGAAACTAACCTTCCCAACTTGTTTCTGCATTTCTGTTCTCTGTTGGGGGTGGGGGGTAGAAGAGAGGCTCCAGCAGTGGCAGTACTATTCTATCAGGGAACACTAAAAACTACTTGAGGCATTCCTCTTGCAATACATAGTCTTACCCAGCCTTAACAATTATCCAGTCTTAAATGCCAGTAGTAACCTCCTCATGGATTCTGGAATTATTCCAGAGACTGGCAAAAGAGGAGACACAGAGAACAAGATCAGCTACGGATGCAGGTCCATAATATCTCGGCCAATTCTTTCACATGTGATGAGCAATAGCAAGATTTCAATTTTTTGGATAAATTACAAATAAAATAATGGTAGATGATGAAAATGACTACTTCAGGGATTTTGCATATGAAAGGAAGAACATTTCTACTATGTATCTAGGTTATCTGCAGGGTAAAAATGTAGGACAGCCTACAGAAAACTAGAAGCAGATGGGGAAAGGACATTATAGTGCTATATTAAGAAGCAGGTTGTGGAAAAGATCGAAGCTTTTACTACAATTTATTTTGCAATTATCCTTGCAATTTGTTTTCCTGATGTATGAAGAAAAAGAACAAAGTGCTGTGATAAAAAGAATAAAGTAAGGGAGGGAAACCTACTTTAGATTGGGAGGTCATAGAAGAATTTTTTGAACAGGGGCATTTGAACTGAGCTCTCGAAGACAGAAAAGGAAGTTGCTACTTTAGCCAGGTCATGAATGAAGACAAGTATTATTACTGTAGGTTACATGAGTTAAGAGAATACAGAATTTGGAATTTTATCATCATCAAGATGAAAATACACAGTTAACACGGCAATTCAAAAAAAAAAGATAAAAGAAAAAGGATTTATCTGTTCACTGCTTCTGAGAATTCACTTGATAAAGGCTGAGACTTTTGGTTGTGTTACCAAAAAAGCTTAAGGAAGGCCAGAAGGATGGTGAGAGAGGAACAGGTCAGTAACCAGGGACAGGGCCACCTGCCCAGTAACCTAACGGAGTATACGGATAGCTGTATTTATACGGCTTACATAACCAATGAGTCAGCAAAATGGCAGGTGTCAATGGGTCTCTCCTGTGCCCACTATAGGCAGCTAGGCTCTCTCCACTGGTGAGAAGTGGGGCCCAAGAACAAGATCTGAGGGAGACTAAACAAAATAGTTACCATACTTTCCAACAATCCTTGCCTAAGTTAAACTGAGGAAAAGGAAACCTAATGCTTGGAAAAACATAAAAAAGAGGGTCTAACTTAAAGCAAATCAGAGCAAGGTGATTCCAGTGAGATTCTATGGATCTAATGTGACCTATTTCTTTAACTTATAATAAAACGCTTATTAAAGATTCCAAAATCAAGACTCTAAAATGTGCTGAAAGCAAAACCTAGATTTCAGAGGGAAAATGTCTATCTTTCTTGGGGGTCCATAAATATTTCAGGGCTATTTTCTACAACTATCTTTACTCTAATAAACGCTACTACGTATTAATAATAACAGAAAAGGGCTTCACAATGATAGAACTGGGGTCTGGCAAATGAAAATGTACAAAATGGAACATAAAAGGGATTAAATCACAGAATAGGCAGAATACAGCACTAATAACCACTTGATATTGAAGAGCAGTGATAATGAATCCAAGACAAACACCCACCAACGCACAACTATGAAAATAGCAGATTCCTCATCCCGCCTTCCTCCACTTCCATAGTTATGTTCTCAGCCTATTACTATTACTGTTCCAGTGGCAACAATTCAGAGCAGAAAGCCTTTATTTTTTTTCTTCTCCACCACAGGCCATAGGAAAAGCTGGGGGGAAGGGGGAGGTAAGTATGACTGTTCAAAGAAGGGAAAGAAATGTCCGTCAGACAGCATCCTTGGCTCTGTAAATTCTTGGCTTCTGCCTGTTCATGGATATCTGAGAAAACTTGATAATTATCTCTGAAGGTCACAACTGAATGACCAGAAATAATGTTTTACTTTCTGGCTCCCTTGGCCATCCCTTTCAATCAAATGTGAATCTGCAAAATGTTTTAGTTATTGCCAAGAGGCAATTCTATGCAGTTGATACAGAAACAAACAAACAACAACAACAGAAACACAAGAAAAAACAAATCCAACAAACACAAGCAACACATTTATCTTACCAAAACCCCCTGTCAGGCAGTCTGCTGATTTTGCTTGCCACAAAGCTCATCCTTCATTTGTAAATTGGCCAGAGCAAGCTTGGATTGTGAAAACAAATCACAACCTCTTTTGGCCGTAAGCTCTTTCCATTTGTCCCAGCTTCCAAGCTGCAGAGGAGCTGTGGCACAGTCTGTCACGGCTGCACATACTTGGTTTCCGAGAATAACGCTGTAAATGAGGACAGCTACCACTGGGAATGCATGGCCCTCCCAAAGAGCCAGCTGAAATGAAGCTTCTAGTGGATTCCTGGGCTTCTCACCTTCACAGCCTCAGAGAAGGGCCTTTCACAGAGCAGGCAGGCACAGCCGCACCACATCAACATCCCTGCACAGCCAGCCCTCCGCAGTGCCGGCCTCGGCCTGCATCCCGTGCGGGCACTGTCTCCTGCATCAACTCAGAGCCCTTTCTACATCCGGGAGCCTGGGAGGACTCGGTGCTGAATAAACAGAAAGCTGCTGCCAAATAAACGTACGTGTGTGTGTGTGTGTGTGTGTGTGTGTGTGTGTGGTTTGCTAGAGCTGCTAATGCAAATGAAGTTTGACTCTGAGGATGGAGATCACAGACAGTCTCTCTGCCTCTCTTCTCAAGCTGTGAGCATTTTTATAGAAGACAAAAGCATCCAACTGGTTGAATTTAAAGCTACAGGACCTTAATTCAATATTCACATTTCTCTTCTCATTTAAAAACCAGATAAGGTTTAGAGAATAGCTTAAAGAAGGTTAAAAACACTGTTTAGGTAGCTTGGTTTAATAAATATGAAGAAAAAAACAATCTCCCCATGTTTTGATAAAAGACTAAAAGATTGCCAGAACAGATTTCCATGCTTTCCTAATGTTTCTTCTCTTATTTTTCACTTGAGGTTCACAAAGTCATTTAAACAAAAATTGAGCAAGAAAAAGAAAATTGAGCATGAGACCCTAAAGTCTTATTTACCATGGACAAAGAAAAAAACCGCTTCTGAATGAAAGGCACTGGAGTTCTCCAAAGTTTAAGCAACAGACTAAAACACCACAATTGTAAGCCCAGGCTCAGTCCTTTACCATTATATATTACTTAGTGAATACTCACGCTACTGCATTAAAGAACAAAACATCTTAAAGATACTATTCCTGCTCTGAAAATGTCACTTGGGGATTTAGGCAAGCTATGAGATCTGAGCTTTATTTCTTCATTTGTAAGAATAGTTTCGGGGAATGCACTCAGGAAGAATTTTAATGATTATAAAATACAGTGTAGCATGTACAATGTATAATACCTAGTAACATTCCTCTTTGGTTAATATGGAAAGAAATCAGATATGAAGACAGATTGATATAATGCAGTGCAGTCATTTCTATGAAACTACAGCTGTGATAATTTCTGTTCTTTTAAAGTATGGGGCTGGAAGTTCAGGCCAGCACAGCAGTAAGAGGGCAAAGGTCTTTCCAAACAGCATTTACCAGTTTCATATAGCATTTTTTCATTTAAATCAGATAAAGCCCTCTAAATTGAATCCAAAGCACCCTGAATGCATATGAAGAAAATTCTGAATTGAAACCATAGCTCCAGAAATTTCTCTTCTATCTCTAGAGGCACAGAACTCTGATATTAACTCTCCAGAACAAATAAAGAATTTTATGACTTAATACAAGTTTTGTCCTTGCTTAAAAATTAGCTTGTAAGGTTTCAAAAGGGTAAATATTTGTTTCTACAAAAACGATGGCAAAATACCCAATCTTCCACCACTAGCATCAAATACTGACGTGTGCTTAATTCTGTTTACTAGCATTTTTAATATATCTTCTTTTAAGATAATTATACTCATTGTAGAAAACTTTGAAAACATGAATGGTCATAAAAGAAAGCAAAAATTATTTGTAATCTCACTGCTCAGACAAAACCAAACCAGATACTGTTATGAGGCTCTTTTACCCTCTTCCCTACATTGAGATCAATGAAGCACGCATTTGAGACAAGGTGCCATAAAATCAAAACTGTCTTGATTGGATGAGCTACCATATGGAAGACAGAGGCCCTGAAGAGTTGCCAGGGTCTAAAGCAAACCTTGTGTATAAGAAATGTTCATTGTATATTTGTATGAGTCATGATTTTACTTTTAAAAAATGATCCTTACAGTTTTTGAGGTTCCACCGAGATGCCAGTGGATTTACCTGAGTTGCCAGGTAAGTGCCCCTCACTGGCTGCGTTCTCCCAGATACAGCTCTTCTTGGCTCCCAAAGTAAATCTCACACGGCAATAGAACTTTAATTTTGCTGACTTTCTGGTTCTCTCAAAAAATTTTTTTTTCTCTTGCTGATTTTGTTTTTGTTTACTATTTATGCACAGTTGATAAGTTACTCCTCACTGATGGCAGCACTGGTTTAGAATTTGATTTTTATGGTTGACTATTTGGTAGTCTCTGTTGAAGGGTGTGAAACAAAAAGAGAACCACTTTAAAGAACAACAGTTGGCTTTATATATGGAGCCAATGCCTATAAAGAAGCCCTCCCACGAAAACTGACCTGATGCCTGAGTTACAGGGTCCCTGGTTTATAGGTGGTAAGGAAGCTTACTTGCTTCCTGGTAAGCCTTAGCAAATATTGGGGCCTTGAAAGACGAGATTAACTCACCCAAATTTATCAGCACTGAGGGTGAAATCTAGTGAGAGAGTTTCCTAGTTGTGGTTTCCTAACCTTGGAATAATAAAATAACAGGTTGTAAAAAATCCAATCTAAGATTTTTTATGAAAAATTCCATATAGAAACAAATATTGTAGCCTTAGTAGTTGCTCAAAACTGTATGGTTCTGGATTTGCAAAGAAATTTTAAGGATGTCTATATGATTGAGTAGCACTCTTGCTGCACTTACATAAATAATCAGGTCAAACCTAATGAGACTGAGAATAATCTTCGGAAAGCATTTACGATCACTAGAAGGATGGGAGATAGTCAGCAGAAATTGTGAAAAACTGAAATGGTGGAAGGTTTTAAGTGTCTTTTCGGGAGAATGCCCAGTGTTTTACTGGATTCTCTGGGGGTTATCTGATTGTGTAAAGGTGTCCATCTGTCTTTGGCTAGGTTGTTTTGCAGCTCTGTAGAGATGGAAATTACCTTGTGGACAGTGTTGGTGATGCAATGCAAATAAATTATGTCTAGTAGAGAATACAGATTTCCTTAAGTCCAATTTTCATTTGGACTGATTTTAACATCATACTGGTTCCCAATAACTAGTTAATTAGTGAATTAAATAAAATCTTTGACACATGTACATTTTGTATGAGAGTCACAATTTTACCTTTAAAAATAACCTTTAACATTTATATCCTTACCTTTATTTCTCAAAGCATCTAATTAAAAAGCAATTGTGTAGTTGGAGTTAGCCAGCTATAGCCTTCTGCCTATTTTAAAAGGCTCTTACAAAAGAGCTAAGAACTATTTTTAAAAGAGTTGTAAAGAACCAAAAAACCAAAGAAGACTATGGATGAGAGAGCCTATGTGGACCTCAATGCCTAAAATATCATCAGGCCATTTACAAAAAAAAGTTTGCCAATACTTGCTTTAAAGTTCTAGCATCTCAGTTGGCATTGATAATCTTAATATGAGTGATTACCCTGACAATATAGAAGAGACTGAGGATTAAATCACCATTTTTATCAGGAAAGTCCAGTTAGGACCCAGACTGGGAAAACAGGCACCCCAGAATTAAGAGCTACCCAGAAATGTATCAGGGATACTTTATTTGATGACACAAAAGGTTTCCTTAAAAAAAAAAATCTAAAACCATTTAAGTGTTTGTTACTTTATAAAGAAACTGTCTAATACTATTCTTTCATTGAGTATGTTTTAGACATCTCAACACTGATTAAAGTTTACTGAATATACCCTTGGGCAAAAACAAAACTGAATACAAGTTTCGTGAGAATCTAATTTATGAAATAAATTTATATATTGCTGAGTAAACACAACATAATCTGGGCAGTAACACAAAAAAATGACCTATTAAGTTCAGAATTATCTCTGACAAAAAGATATTTTTTCCCTCAGTAATACAAACCTGAGGGAACCAAGAGTTTCTTCATTGTGTTCAACACTGTCGAGTATGGGGGGGATGTTGAAAATTTCATAAGGAAATAGATTTTATCCTTCCAAAATTCCTGGGGAAAGATGTCTTTTAAAAACTTATTAACATATATAAAAGAGAAGATAATGAATCCTGTGCAGTCTTCAGTCAGCTTCAATTATTAACTCATGGCCCATGGCCCCCTCCCGTTCCCTGCAATTATTTGGAAGCAAATCACAGACAAAAGATGTTCTTTATAAAAACCAAGGCTAATTCCAGAGGCTTTCCCATATTATTAAAGCCTATTTCAGCTGTCAGACTTCATGAATACCACTTTATTTTTTGGATAAAATGCCTAATGTTCTCCTTCTCTTCCACCCTTTATTATATTACATTAATAAAGGATCCACTGGGGGGAAAATGTCCGAAGACAATGGAGCTTGTTCTGTTCCTATAGAGTGACCCTCCTGACTGACTGGACAAGTTTTTCCCAAAATGGCAAAAGATGGAAAAAGTAAAGTTGAGTCAAGGAAGAACAATAATAAATCTAATAAATCAATTACTATCTGTAGTCCTAGATGGCAGGGAATAGATTTTCAAGGAAGGCACTAACGTTAAAATACGTCGTATCAAAAAAAAAAAAAAAAAGTGTTGTATCAGTTGGTTGGGCATCCTCAAGGAGTCTCTTCTGCTCTCCTCCACCTTGCAACCACTTCAGCTAGAAAGTCCCTAACTACATTAACCTCCTACTGGGATTCACTAAGAGGTAGGTTTTGTTTTGACTTCAGCAGCTCTCTTTATGCATAAGCAAATCCCCATAACCAGCCAGTGGGTAGGGGAGCAGAAAAATGACAAAGCAAGGAACTGGAAAGAGTTTTAAAATCTTTTGAGATTAGTATGGTCATATGAACCTCTAAATAAGGCAAGTACTTTCTTTTTACTGCTTAGAACCAATTCATTCAGGAAGGAGAGCAACACAGGCTTTTGCTTAGTGCCAGATCAGAGTTAGGTTTTAGGAAGGAAGAGTGTAGGCACTGACCTTCTTAAGAAAGGAGCTAAACAGCCTGTCCTGCTATCAGAGACTCTTACCTGAAGAAGTGCAATAAGCAGTGAAGGTCGCTTATTTAGTTAGGCTCTGCCTACCTCAAAGGAATCACGCCCACAATGTCATCCACCACCTAAGGGGCTCAAAGGGGCTGCAGGTGGCTGTTTCACAACTGCAAAGTATCAGAAAAGCCATGATGGTAATACCACCCCCTTACTCAAGGAAGGGCCAGGTAAACTCCAAGTCCCATCTGCAGAATCTACAAAATTTATTTCATAAAATGAAATGGTATAATAAAATAGTCTTTTTGATGTCATGAAGCAGAGTATAGAATAGTGGTCTCCAACATCAGGTCCATAAAAGGGTCAAGTTGTTTTCAGCATTTCCAAAGGCCCAGTGGAAACTGTACATTTCCTCACAATAAAGTTGTATGGGCAGATCAAAATGACAAATATTTCACTTTGTCTGGAATTATAACTACTCCAGATGGTACTGCTGTATTAGTGCTGTTCAGAAATGCTGACTGGCTCTTCGTTCCGACTTTTTTTTTTTTAAGGAAAATAATATATGGTATTTGTAAACAAATATTTTCAAAACAGCAGGCTCATGAGGAAAAAAATATAAAGAGTTTTTGGTGGACAAGATTGATTTCAGTTTTATTTTCTAAGTGATGTCACACCTTCAATGTTAAAACACTCAAATTTCGAAAGTATAAAGTAAATCATTAGAATATGCCCACGCATATTCTATGTCTGGAAAACTACCACCTGGAGGTTAATAGGTAATGCTCTGTTACTATACTTGAGGCTCTCAGGAATAAAAAATAAACACAATTTTCCAATCCCTGAAAATATGAAAATTGTTAAAATGAAGAAAAATGACATTCAGTGGGCTATTTCAAGTCCATGTGAAAAGAAAAAGGATTTATCTCAATTTATTCTATCCAAAGCATTACCAGCCATAAATGGCTTGGAGGTGGGGTGGGGGAAGAGGGACAGGCTGGACAGATATGAAGCTATTACAATTGAAAATAACCTAGCTTTATTATTCTTTACTATTTAATTTTCCACTAAACTGCATAGAGCCCTAGTGGCTCCAAATATTCTTTAGGAACAGCCATATGACTCAATATAGAGATATAACCAAAAAAGAGTAGAAAGCAAGGTGAAGACTGATACTATAGGTATTAACTGGCTACTTATAAAAATGTAACTCTTTCCAAACTTCTTTAAATTTACCATAAAAAAACAAGCAAACGGCCAGTTTTTCATTCCTTTACCCTTTCTTTTGAGATACCATCATATTACAGTATTTTATTGTTTCACATCATTAAGCTTGGACAATGTGCCATATTCTGTTAGTAACATGGGGCTGGAAGGCTGCTGCTAGTCTCCAGAGGACATGGATTTGCCACCCTTTGGTCGTGGGACTTGTGTGATTTACGGAGCTTAAAATGAATCAATGTTTAGTACCTAAGAAATAGGGCTGGAAATTGCAGCGTTGAGGTTGGAGATTAAAAACTAGAAGGTGGGAGGTGGGTAGGCTGATAAATTTCTGGACATCCGATTTTTACAATTTAAGAGTTTTCACAAAGCATGATGTAGTCTTTAAATATCTGTAAGCCTTCAATCTTGATTTTACTTGCCAGAATCCAGTAATAGATGCCATTATGTTCACTGGTCTGATTTTCTTAGGCTCAATCTATTTAAAATACTTTTTTAAAAATCTAACATATAATGACTTGTTCCAAAATAGAAGAGAGAGGGAAATACTGTTCTGAGGTTTCACTATTCCACTAGAGCAGGGGTGTCCAAACTGCGCAATTCATTTTTCATTGGCCCGCAGCAAATTAAAAAAATATATTTAGTTTACTTAAATAAACCAGGTGAGGCAATACGTACTTCACCTCAAGTGAGTGGCCCGGCTGTTTGTGTATTTTACCGCATATGGCCCCTGGTGAAAAACGTTGAAAAAAGTTTGGACACCCCTGCACTAGAGTATACAGACTTGCCACAGTATTTAAATGGATAAATTAGCACAGGCGATTGCTTAAACTCTTAACTGTGAAACAAGGACCTATGGCCACAGGTCAACAATCTGTGGACCTAGTGAAACTACTCATAAAATAAAGCTCCCTAAAAGTAATGTAAGACCAATTCATTATAATTATTTTAAAAAGGGGAGGGAGGAGAGACACACATACATTCACTTCTGTTCCCAGAACCAGGTATACAGTGTAGGCTCAACGACTGTCTGTTGAATGAATCATTAAGAAATAAAAACAAAATTGGACCTCCTCAAATACATGCTTATTTTGTTTAAGTCTATAGCTAGTTATTGTTCTGAATTGGAACCTTGCATTGTTTTGGATTCAGTGTTTTACAGGGCTACCTCTGAATGCTAGACAGTGTTTGTTTATGAATTAATATTAATCCTCTAAGGATTAGTTAGTTTCTGAGATTCTATGGCCACGTAAAAAGTAGAGTTATAAAAAAGAATTTCACAGAATTCCAAATTACAGTTGCAAAAGACCTTAAAGTATAGTGTACCCCATGATTCAAAAAAACTAGAAATGTCTGAGGGAAAAAAATCATCACAATTAGAACTAGGACTAAGAAGCAATAAATATGAAAGACCTCAGTTTAAAAGCCGTTATTTACAAAATCCCTATGAAACTGTCTCTCATTTGTTCCTGACTTCAGCAGCTGTTCAAGAAATAAACATTTTCTATCTTTCCACAAATATGTTCTGACAAAATTACTTTTATGTCCTTATGACTTGATAAAAATTAATTTTCAAAACATTTTAAAGTTAAAATTGACAATTTATAGACCACTAAACTAGAGGGTTGGAAAACAGAAGTCCCAATTAAAATTTCTAATAACTTAGTGCTTTCTCTTGCACATTGAGGGTAAAAGTTTAATAAGACAAATTTGTCCATGATTAATTGATAACAAATATTCTTTCAGTGTCTCTTTGTAAACAAAATTGAGATGGGGATATTGTTAGGCATTCCATTTACTCTTTTCAATTACTATACAATCGTTTTCTCTCAGGGTGTTTTAAGTTGTAATTACATTGTTTCTGGTATAATATACTAATATTAAGGTAATATTAATAATGCTTCCTTTCTAGAATTTTAAAATCAAAAAATTACTAAGACACCCTAATTTTTAAAATGTATTGCAATGTAACAAGAGCTGTATCTGATAAAGGTTTAAAAAGATCCCACTAGGCAAACTCTTTTTAATGTAGTTATCTAAATCTATTAACAGAGATTTGATAGAGAACCTCGCAAATTAAACAGCATTTAATTTATAGCTTCTGTGTTTGCTTTCTCTTTCACTGAAAATGGTGTTAAGATAGTTGCCCTTCAAGGGAAATAAAAGAAAAAATGAACAAATGGGACTATGTCAAACTAAAAGGTTTTGCACAGCAAAAGAAACCATCAAAAAAACGAAAAGAAAACCTACCGAATGGGAGAATATATTCGGCAATGATATCTTTGATAAAGGAATAATATCCAAAATATATAAAGAACTCATACAACTTAACACCAAAACACCCCAAACAATCCAATTAAAAAATGGGCAGAGGACCTGAAGACACATTTCTCCAAAAAGGACATACAGATGGCCAATAGACACATGAACAAAAGTTCAATGTCACTCATCATCAGAGAAATGCAAATTAAAACCACAATGAGACACTGTGTTTCCCCGAAAAAAAGACATAGCCAGACAATCAATTCTAATGCGTCTTTTGGAACAAAAATTCATATAAGATCCGGTATAATATAATATAATATAATATAATATAATATAATATAATATTAATATAATATAATATATAATACCGGGTCTTATACTAATTTTGCTCCAAAAGACGCATTAGAGCTGATTGTCCGGCTAGGTCATATTTTCACGGAAACAGGGTTATCACCTCACACCTACCAGAATGGCTACCATCGATAAATCAACAAACAAGTTTTGGTGAGGATGTGGAGAAAAGGGAACCCTCATATACTGTTGGTGTGATTGCAAATTGGTACAGCCACTATGGAAAACAGTTTTGGAGTTTCCTCAAAAAGTTAAAAACAGAGCTGCCATATGATCCAGTAATTCCTCCTCTGGGTATATCTGAAGAAATCTAAATTCTTTAGATTTATATCTGAAGAAATCCAAAACACTAATTTGAAAAGATATATGCACTGCTATGTTCACTGCAGTATTATTTACAATAGCCAAGATATGGAAGCAACTTAAGTGTCCACCAATAATGACTGGATAAACAAAATGTGGCACATATACACAATGGAATATTACTCAGCCATTAAAAAGGATGAAATCTTACCATTTGCTACAACATGGATGGACCTAGAATGTATAATGCTAAGTGAAAATAAGTCAAACAGAGAAAGACAAATACCAAATTATTTTACTTATATGTGGAATCTAAAAAACAAATGAACAAACAAAATAGAAATAGACTCACAGAGAACAAACTGATGGTTGGCAGAATGGAGGGGAGTTGGCGGACTCAGAGATAAAGGTGAAGGGATTAAGAAGTACAAATGGTAGTTACAAAATAGATACAGGGATGTAAAGTACAGCATAGGGAATATAGCCAATAATATTGTAATAACTATGTATGGTGCCAGGTGGGTACTACACTTATTGGGGGGATCATTTTGTAAGTTATATAAATGTCTAATCACTATGCTGTATACCTGAAACTAATATAATGTTGAATGTCAACTGTATTGAAAAATAAAATAAAAAAATAAAAAAAGTTGCCCTTTCCATAAATCACATAAATGTAGTATAGCTGAATCATATGTGATGACTTCTGCTTCTTATTTGCGAATATCACTGGATTCTAATTCTATGGCTCAAAATTTTAATTACTCTTTTCTACTGTTTGACACCTTCAATTCTGATTAAGTATGACGATGTCTTTAGCCAAGGAATTAATGAAGAGGTTGAACAGGACAGGAAGTATTTTGCAGGAAACCATCAGAGCTAGAGACCTTATCCTAGGCTGATATTTATCTGAGTTAGTACTCTTTTCACTCATTCATTCACTTACTCAGTTATGAATAATCAGTTATAATTTTCCCCAAAGATATAATGAAAAACTGTTAAGTGCATCGCTGAAATCTAGATACCACATGTCTTCACAGTATCTCGCATCTACTTTATAATAATCCTATTGAAAAAGGAAATGAGTTTAGTCTGGGATAACTTAAATTTAGAAAATCTGTTTAATACTTTAGTAATTAGGGCTTTTATAAAGCACTTATTTATGTATTCCTAACACAACACAACTGGTCTTTAATGGTAACAATTTAGTGAGACTGAAAATGTGTCTATTTTCCAAAGAATTAACAGTACCTAGAAAATACCTTTTTATACCTAATTTTAACATCAATAAAAAAACTTAAGCATTACAGTTTTACCTTAAGACTCAGTGTTTTTAAAACTTTAGACTATCAAGTAAATGTTAAAAGTACACATATACACCATTCAGTAATACCCATTTCACTGTACATTTTTTACTGATTTCAAATTCCAACTTATTAATTGGTAGGCCATAGAGATTAATGTTCCTGCAAAATAATATGTAAATTAAAGCTTTACATGTGGAATAATATTGATTATATTTAATGATACCACACTGGACTTGAAACGGCTACTTAAAGGAATTCTAGAATGAATTCTTTTGAAAGCAAATAATCACCTGACAAGAAAAAAAATTCTGAGATGTTTCCAATTAAAATTATACCAGCTGGAGAGTGAGAGTCAGCGACAGAACAGTTGGCCTGTTAATAGCTGTGAACCAGCTCTGACAAAAGACTGCTCACATTCTTGTATATCTGTTGGAATTTAGGATTAATTTCCAGGTGTCTATTTCCATGATTACCCAAAAGAGAGAATAGCCAGGCGCCATAGAATTCCACAGGCCTCCACTTCTTATTTACACATAAACTTTCCAGTCTGCTACCCACAGCTAATCCACAGGAGTGGACTTCTGCCTTGGGGAGTCTGATACCTGATGGGCCTATCCCAGAGCTAGCCCCGCTTCACCACTCCCATCCCTTTGTCTATAGCTAATGTAAATCCTTTCAGAAAGGCTTCCATCTTTCTCCCAGCTACTTGATTTATAAAAATGCTTGCAAAACTCCAGTTACACAACCACGTTATCTTTCCTACCTAGCCATGGGGCTGGTGGTTTAGACTTCATGTCCAAGACCGGTCTTTTTCCTCTTTGCTACCAATGGCCTAATAAATCCTTTCTTTTAAAAAGACTTTTAGCATGGAAGTTAAAAATCTTTTGTTTAACACAGTCTACCCAAAGTTGTGACTGTCTAAATCCAGATTTTCTTACACACTACTATTAATTCCAGTTTAAGTAAAGTAAAATCCCTCATTTATTTTCTGTACGTAGTTTGTAATTGAAGAATTGTAATCAGTTAAGAAATTGCTTTTTAAATCTAATAAACTGACAAGAAACAGAATATATGCAAAGTTTGAGACCTGAGTCTCTGCCCATTTCTGAGAGCCATAGGAAAATGTATTTTATTCTTTCAGAGCATTTTTAGGTTCACAGCAAAACTGAGCACAAAGTACAGAGTTCCCATTACTCCCTGACCAGCCCCATGCAGTCTCCGCCACTGTCAACCTGCCCACCAGGGTGGTGCATTTGTTATAACTGATTAATCAGCCCTGACTCCTTATCATCAAAGTCCATAGGCTACATCAGCGTTTACTGTACGGTTCTGACAAATGCATGATGACATGTGTCCCCTAGTATAGGATGTATCATACAGAGCAGATTCACTTCCCTAAACATCCTCTGAGCTCCATCCACTCAGGTAGGAAGAAGGGGAACTTGGAGGGGATGCAGAGAAGAGCCGTCGGCTGGGAAGTGGACTGGGGTCAGGGTAGACTAGAAGATGACCAGAAGAAAAGGGTGGATACGATTTCCTTACCCTTGAGAGGAGAAATCTGAGGCACAATGGTCAACACCTTTAGTGAGCCTTCCCTTATTGTGGGTGACAGGATGGGATGATCAAATGTAGATTCAAAGGGCGGGAATTTTTCTCTGTTTAGTTCACTTTTAAATTCCTAAGCACATTAATAGGTGCTCATAAACATACGCTGGATGAATGAACCAGACTAAACCTAAAGAGTAAAACATTTACGTTGAGCAGTGAAGGAGTTCTCTACTGATTGTTATCAGCCTCTAGAACTGACTGCAAAATCCTATCTCCGGAGGCAAGCAAGTCTCTGAAGGTGGACCCAAGTCTACACACATTTCTTTTTTTTCTTTTTTTAACACACATTTCTTGAGTGCTGGAAGTGGGTGGTGCTCAGAAGTGATTAACAGTGTCTTACACATTATCTAATCTAGGAGAGCAGCAGATGTACAGTTAGTCATGAGCACAGAGGGAGGCAATGCTCAGAAGTGAAGAAAGACGAAGACATGCACACCAGTGATTCCTCAAGCTGCTTGAGCAGGACACTTTTCAAGAGAGAAATGCACAGGTGCCGTCCCAAACCTTCTAAAGCAGACTTTACAAGGTGACTCTGGGATATGCTTTTTTTTCCTGTCTTAAAAACAAAATTTCAATTACAGTTGACATTCAATATTATATTAGTTTCAGGGGTACAGTATAGTGGTTAGACGTTTATATAACTAATGAAGTGATTCCCCCCTGAAGAAATGTATTTTATTTTTAAAACCAATCTATACATGTCTGTTCATGTATATTCATATACATGACATTCACCTGAGCCTCCTAAAATCTAAAGATCTTGAGAGGTTATATTGTGAAACAGCCTTATTTAGTAGATGAGAAACCAAAGGTCGGACATGTTAGCTGAATTCCCCAAGTACCTACCTAGTTGTGATAGGGCTGGGGCGATAAACCAGGTCTCTTGAGCCTCAGTCTCTCACGAGTATTTGTCTCCCTTTTAGAGACCACTAAGGCTCTAGAGGCAAGGCAATCTAGAGCCTTGCCTCCCTCCAAGGTGAAAATGTTCACTCTGATCAGTCATCCGAGAACCACAGCCATCTGAGAACCAATAACGTTTTTGCTTACTCTAATCCTGCTTTCAGGCCCCAAATGAAGTAATTAATTGAATATAGTTCTTTAGGTCTTGCTCATTGTTTGAGGTATAAACAGCGGCTCTGGATGTCCTGCACTTAGCTTTGCTCGCTATTTCTCCTTAGCAAGCTCCAAAATTTAGAGATAATCTGGCATATAATTAATTCAACAGAGAATAATACTGAGTCAAATGATGCAAGCAATTTAACACAACATAAGATAAAGAGGCAAAAATTGGATCGTTTCATAAAATAATCTCTATTTGATAAAATATGTGCATTAAAATGTATGATAAATTTAAATGCAATAATGTAGAATGTAAAAGCAGCATAGTTTAGGAAGAAGTATGTAATAAAAGTTCCATCTTCCTCTGCTGTTCTCTTAAATTTTGTGAACTGGTTGGCAGTTCTGTGCTTCAAAATGAAAATGGAGCTTTTAGAAATGAAAAGAATTACCTGAAAATGCAGAGTTTTGGTAAACTTCCTCTGGACTACTCACCCCCCTATTTCATTTTCACATACTAAAGATTTGTTTTCAAATTAACAGCTTCCTACTGTTGCCCACTCTGTTCCTAATTGCTCTTCCGTGAGTATCATCTTAGAGTATTAGATCTTTCATTCTGAACACCTCATCTCCAGGGACAGCCATAAACAGAATGAAAAGCCTTTATCTCTAGGAAACCTAAAAAATTCCTGTGAATCCACCTGATAACCAATAAAAGAGGATAATATGGGATCCAGTTCCTCAACAAGGAGGAAGGTTGCACTATCTTTGGGGACAGGGGGATGTCAAAGATATTTAATGTTGAACTTCAGTTGGGCAACAAAACAAATTCTTGTTTTTTAAATTACAAACAATGTTATAATACATTTATATATACCTCTGTGAACTTCTGTAAATATACTGATGATTTAAATTCCTAGCAGTGTATCAGAAAGTATATACGGTTTTACACTTTGACAGAGATTACCAAATTGTCCTCCAGAAATTACAGCATATGTTTTACACTTTGACAGAGATTACTGTTAAGCCATATTTAAGCCAGGAGCAGAAACCTTATCTTGAAAAACATCTTGTCTTTCTTGTTTTTATAACTATTTATTTCCTTTTTTTTTAATTGGGGAATATTGGGGAACAGTGTATTTTTCCAGGACCCATCAGCTCCAAGTCAAGTCATTGTCCTTCAATCTAGTTGTGGAGGGCACAGCTTAGCTCCAAGTCCAGTTGCCATTCTCAATCTTAGTTGCAGGGGGTGCAGCCCATCAACCCATGTGGGAATTGAACCGGTAACCTTGTTGTTAAGACCTTGCGCTCTAACCAACTGAGCCATCCAACAGCCCCAAAAGCCATCTTGTCTTGATCCTGTCTTGCCTTATCTCCTAGGGTCCTGTGATCAGCGGGCCTGGGTGGTCTGGACGGCGACCTGGGGCCAGGTTGTGGAGCTGGCGGGCTTGGTCATGCTCTGAAACCCTTTGTTGTTGAAGGGGGAACAGCCTTGTTCACCCCTTCCTATAAAACTCCACACCCCTCTTTGCTCAGGGAGGTTATGATCTTTTCCCTCTGCTCCAGCCTGACCTCCTGCTCTTCAAATGTGCCAGAGCAATTCTAATACGTAGACCAACCTTGGTCTCCTGCAACCCATTCCTCCCACTGTGCCTAACAATTAGCAAATTGTCCTCCAGAAATTATAGCAATTTACAGTACTATCAACAGTGCAGGTGAATGGCCTGCCAACTCTTTGTTACACAAAAAAAGGTAACTTAGACATTCTATTATATCTTTGATATCCCCATTCCTATTACTATCCTCTCCCTTATTCTCTAGTTATACCAACCTTTTTCCTATTCCTTGTACACATCAGGAATACTCTGGCT
Source organism: Rhinolophus hipposideros (assembly GCF_964194185.1). Lineage (NCBI taxonomy): Eukaryota > Metazoa > Chordata > Mammalia > Chiroptera > Rhinolophidae > Rhinolophus > Rhinolophus hipposideros. The sequence continues at coordinate 27,138,136 of NC_138060.1, forward strand.
TTTTTCTCGCTGTACCCTCTACCAGGAATGCTCATTCCTCAGACAGTTGTATGGCTAATCTACTCACCTCTTTCAAGCCCTTCCTCAAATGTCTCATTTTAAATGAGGCTTCAATTTACTATCCCATTAAAAATGGCAGTCTATCCCCAGCACTTCCAATCTTCCTTACCCAGCTTTGTTATTTTTATAGCCCATCCCTCTCTAACATATTCTACCATTTAATTAGGCTTATATTTATTATCGTCTTCCCCAACTAGAATGTTAGCTGCATAAGGGCAGAGGATTTGTCTGCATTGTTCACTGTTACCCCAAGTCCATCTCAAATAAACCCTGATGCATAGACTCAATAACTGTTCAATGAAGAAATGATTTGTTTACACCACCCTCTCTGTTCCAGACAGGATATACTGGAGGTGTCATTTCATCATTTCTGGTATGAATTAAAATAATCTATGACAAATGTTTTTAAGCTTTAAGTCAGAGTTCTTGACCTCTTTCCCTCCAGTAGTCTTAAGAGATATAATACATTCATGAGTTCACTAATTTTACAGAGACGAAGGTATTTTGAGCACTGGGAATAGGGAAACACAACTTGAAACAATCTCGTTTTGGGGCAGTGTTGTATACTTCTCATCAAATCACTACTCTAGCTATTTCCTTTTAATGGAATTCAACTAAAAAGAAATCCTACAATTACAAAATAATGTGGGCAGACTTTTGTATTATTCCCTTGGAATGTGACCTTTATGTGGCACTGAGCCCTATGGAATAATGAGATTTAGGTCAAGAAGCAGTATGAAGGTTTAGATATGAGGGGAGTTTTATTTTTTCTTTCAAAAGTTCACTGTTTAACATAATGACAGCCCAATGTAAATAACACTTATTTAAAAGGTACAGCATTTATATATGACCAAGTGATTACACATGTATGTTCTAAATTGCCACTGTAAGTTCTGGGCATTTGAACAATAAACTTAGGCAATATCATTTGTACAATAAACTTGGCCTATTCCTTAGGCCAAAGAATTGTCTGTAATGTTTGCATTACATATATGTTTTTAACATAAACATATAGATGTGTAGTGTTGCAGGGCTATTAAGAAAGGAAAAGAGAATTATTAATCTTTAGAACTGGTCAACATCCACAGTATTATAATCTTATGTATTTAAAATATAAATATGTTCAACATTTATAGAATGGGTTCTATAATGTCCCACTTTTCTAAAACTCTCCATTTATTTCTTAGAATCAGATACATTTGCCCCTCTTGAGTCTTCCTTCAAAACGTTCGTTCTATAGTTTAGAATGAACTCTTCACAAAGCACAGTAGTTTGTGTTCTTATTAAAAATTCCAGATACTGGAGCAAGTACCTCATTTCTGAACATTTTAATCATTGTTTCATTAAGAGTATTTTACTACATCAGAGTTGGTGAACAGTATGAGTAAGTGAGAGAGAGAGGTGCTCAGGTAAGGAAGGAAATGGTTTAATCTACAATCATTTACTCAGGTACTAAGTATATATATGTATATGTAAGTGTGCGTGTGCGCGCGTGTGTATATTTTATATATGTATGCAAACTTTCTCTTCTCACGAATTAATGCAGTCAATGGAAAAAATCAAATCAAATCAAGAATATTTAAAGAATGTTCTACATTTCCCTCCTTCCTCTAGATTGTCAATAATGGAGAAAAAGGAGTTAACTTCTGTTTTACTACCGGTCTCTACCCTCTGTCCTTTTAAGGGCTCTCCTAAAATTCTTTCCTTCTGACCACCCCATTCAACCTGGGCTAGCATTTTTAATAAAAAAAGGTCTAAGGTGACCTTTTGTAACCTTAGAATAAGAAGAGATGTGCCAGGGTTTTAAAATCCAAGATACAGAACAAACAACAGAAAAAAGGGGTACAGATCAGAGGCACAAATCTGTTGACAAAGTTGGCATTTAAATTATCAACCACAGGCATAAGAGAGTAATTCAATATCAAACTTCAGAGTGAAAAATCTTTTCAGATCTTAAATCCAATGGCTCAACTGCAAACTATTAATAATGTACATTAACTTTAGAATCAGATAAAACTATAAAGAATCTGCTTTACTTTAGCATTTCTTGGAAAATATCTATGTATCATTTATAAAACCAACTCAAAAAGCATGGTAAAAATCAAGCTTTAGGCCATTTTCTACTTAAGAATATGGATGAAATGTGAAAATGGTGGTTGTGTTGCATAAAGCAGATCCTCTTCCTATCCAGTTGTATCTCAGGGACCTGTTCTGCTTATCTGGAGATATGAACTTAGCACGGAGATATGTACTCACTGCTTTACAATTCAGAAAACTAACAAGTCTTTGAGAAAAACACACTGAATACAAGTAGCTGAGTGGTAAGAACCTTTTTTTAATGTGAGAAATATTTCAAATGGCTTTAATCCAAATTCTTACTTGTTATGAACGCCTGGCATCTTCAAATTTAACCCAAGCTTTTCCCAAGCTTCCAAGGCAACCGAAACTCTTTTGTTCATTGAAAGAAATACTTATTTTCTGCTAACTATTTAGCCTAAGAGAGTGAGAATGATACTGATTCTACACTGAAGCCCCCCACCATACAGGAGTCAGGACATTCCAGTGTGCTCTGAGCATGCTCACACAGCCAAAGAGCTCCCTGCATTCTGCCCAAATAACTGTGGGTAAAATGTACAACTAAGGAAACACGTAACATGCTTCTCGATTATTGCAACCTCACATGAGTCAGTTCAAAAATAGCAAATGCCCGTCGCTGAAATCTATTGCTGAAAAATGCTAAGTTTCAACAGCTCAAAGCATTTCCTGTGTCTGTCTATTCAACCAGCCCCCACTTAAAGCTGTAGAATTATAGAATTAAGGAAGAAAATTCAATAAAAAAAAGACAGATACACACACATACACAACATACGGTTTCTGAGGAGAGTGAGGGTTCCATGCTTGTGAGGGAGAAGGTGGAGGAATATGCCGAATAACCCTCGGGTTTCTCCCAGATTTGAACATGCTGTACTGTGCCATGAGGTCAGCAGAGACTGACTCCAGCCCTGTGAGGCTGAATTCTACCCTGACAAAGCAGTATCACTGTAATATGAAACAGGAGGATCCAGGGCATGTTGGCCGCTGTACAGAGTGGCTGTTCTAGAAAGTAATGGCAATTCCAAAACAAGAGATCTCTGCTGTCACATGAAAGAATTTTCAGCCCAGTTAAGCAATACGCACCAAAAATACTTTGAATCCCAAACATAAGCAGCTCAAAATATTAAAAGGTAGGAAAGAACTTTTCTCCTTGAACCTATTTTGTGTCTGGAGGAAATACACAGGAAATAAAACATTTGAAGAACTACTGGTTATGTGATTTCTATCACAAATAATATACGGACCCTAATGTGAGACAAGACACAGTGTGCTGAGCACTGTGATCCAACTAAAGAACCCCGAACTTTCTCCGTGACTTTACAATGGAGCATGGAGGATATTCTGAAAAAATATTTCCGGTAACAGATGTATGCCACAACCGAAGATATGGTAAATAACCTCGTTTCTCACATTTACCCAAAAGGCAAAGTTTGCTACAAACCTAACGCACATTATTGTTTCTTTTCAGGTCACCAAGAATGTATACAAGTATACTGTTATAAATAAGGAAAACACTAAAAAAGATCTTAAATATGAAAAGGAGCCAGAACACAGAATTTCTGTCAAGAGAAAACATAGGGCAATGTACATAATCCTTGACATCTGTGGTCTCCCTTACATTATAGAAGTTCTACTATACCAAAAGTGATCCAATCTTTTTCACAAATAAAATGGAGCCAGGAAACAGTAGTAAACACAGGGTATGGTGATGAAATAAAAACTGCGTGATAGCACCGACAGGAAGGTCAATTTGTTCGAAGTTCTTCAATAGTTTAGTGTTAGCATAGACTGAATGAAGTTGAAATTTTAAGTAAATTGAAATTTTATCTCATGTCGTACTATCAAAAAAAAAAAAAAGTCTGTCATAGCTCACTGTTACTTACAGGAAAAAGTCCAAACACTTAGGTACGTTACACAAAGAACATGACGATCAGGTCCCCGCCCACTGTTCTCATTCCATCTCTCCAGTTATTGAACAGTCATTATTGCCATTTTACATGCAGAGAATGGAATAATAGAGAGGTTAGTTACTTGCCCACAGTTGTATGGCTAAGTGGCAGGGCTGGGACTTAAAGCCACATCACACAGTTCTGACTCCACGTTCTCACCTACTATGCAGTTTATGTTTACGGTAAGAGCTCTATCTTTAAGGAATCAGTGGAAGCAGAACATGAGCACCTACAGGAATGTTCAGAGGAAGTGAGGAAAGTGTATCACTATGTGCTGGAGAAAAGATTCAAAGTTAGAGGCGGAACTTGAGCTGAGCTATTCATTCAAATATTTGAGGCACTGTTTGGGCTCTGGAGAAACGTCAGAGAACAAACAGATTATGCCTATATTCTAGCTGGGGAAGATAGCCAATAAACAAATGTAACAAATACATAACATATTCATTGGTGATAAAATGCTATGAAGAAAACTAAACCAAAATAAAGGGGATAGACGATAATGGGACCTTTCTGATAAAATGATATCTGACCAGAGATCTGAATAAAACCACGTGGATATCTGAGGAAGGGTGTTCCAGGGAGAGATGTGAAGTTCAAGGGTCCTGAGATAGTACGTTACATATCTGACATATTGAGGGAGCAAAAAAAGGTCTGTTAATACATAATGTAAATGAGGTGGGAAGGGATAAGGAAGAAACAAATAAAGGAAATAAAAGAAAGGCTTTTATTTTACTGCAAGATACACTGGCTTTAATTTTATAAATATTAGTTCACTAATATCACATTTAAAAAGGAGATATATATATATATATTCTTACTATTTACAGATTTCCAAGTTTTTTTGGATCTATATTTGTACCCAAACACCTGACAGATACCTTACAATTTCTAATACTATTTTCCCATTTTTTAAGATATTTACTTAAATAAAGATATAATCCAGTATCTTATTTAAGTCTAGGAAATAAAAATATCACCAAACAGAAAAAAAGAGTAGTTTCAAAACAGGTAGTTTTTAAACATTGGATATGCAGTCTCCCTTATGTTTAATAAGTTTTGCTTTGAGTCATTTCATAAGGACCTCTGAAAAAATAATTTACTTTAAACATAAATTTTCATGTTGGTATCTAGACTATCAAAATAAATTTTGATTCCTGTATTAAAATACACAGGGAACAGTGCCTAGAGAGGTCATTATTATCCATCGAAAAGGAATAATTAATTGTATTATATTTTTGAATTCTGAGGGTCTTTCTTATAATCTTAACACAATACCACAGAAGATAAATTTGTGAGGGAAGAAGTAAGACATTCCTTTGGTGTATGAGTTTTAGTCCAGTGCCAAAGCAGGAGACAAAGTAATGTTTTCTTCTATGAATCACAATAGCAACAAAAATGGGCATCTGGTAAATTACATAAATCTGTACAGGTAGATATAACACCATATAGCTACAGACTTTAGGCCAAAAGTGAACAGGTAGGGGACAAGGACAAAAAGAGTTAGTCATACCTCATCAATAAGGGAAAGGGATAAAATTTTTACACCTCTAAATTATTCTCTTCAAAGTCCAAGATAAAATTTTCTAGTGGAGGGACCCTGTATTAATTTATTAAATAAGTGTTATATGTGCCAGGCACTTTTTTGGCATTTAGGGACAAAAAACATGAATAGATCCTGCACTCTACTGATTTTAGAGATTATCTATATTTTCTAGACTACTATTTCTCAACATTTAAAAAAACTTCACATCCTCTTCAGTACATTCTTATTCTATATTCTATGTACTCTTCAGCCAGGAATCTTTTACTATGCTTTGCTTTCTGTAGTTTGTATTTTGAAAATAAGAATTATTCTTTTTTTTTTACAATTATACATCTCATCAGAGATTCTGATATGTAGAGCCTCCTAGGTATATTAAGTACTATCCAGATCAAACACATCATTTTGTAGTGTGAAACTCAAGGCTTTCAAAGGACAAGTGAATGACGCAGTTGTGGCCACATCCGATCTAGAATCTATGTTTTCTGATTCTCCATTTGTGTTCTTTCTACTACACTATGCTGTTTGTTGCCCTCCAACCATCTTTTTTCCCACTTCATGCGTTCATTTATTCATGTTACAGCAATTTGGTTTCTCTTGCTTACTACTGGTTAGAAACAAAGGAACAAAGAAATGAGCAAAACACAAAAACAAAACCACAAACATCCTCAATTTTTGCAATGTACTCATTTTGTAGGATATTGCTGGTTTGGTATTTCTGCCTTCTACCTCCACTATATAAATCCTCTGCGAGGGGCTTTTTGGGGACAAATTACTTCTTTGGATGCTGTGTGACAACATGATCAACAAGATTCCTTTCCAGACCCAGAATTAATTCTGAGGTGGCCGGCAGTGCTGTATGAGCTCTTTTGTGTATTTTTTTAAATTGAGATATAACTGACGTGTAACACTGTAGTTTTAGGAATACAGCATGTATTTTGAAATGATTACCACAATAAGTTTAGTTAACATACATCACCACACATAGTTAAAACAAGTTTTCTTTCTTTTAAAGATTTTTATTAAAATACAGCTAACATACAATATATTAGTTTCAGGTGTACACCATAGTTATTCAACATTTATATACCTAAAGAAGTGATCACCATGATAAGTCCACCAACCATTTGACACTGTACCACACTATCATAATATTATTGACAATATTCCCTATGCTGTACATTACCTTATTTGTTTTATACCTGGAAATTTGAATCTCTTATTCCCCCCTTCACCTTCTCCCCTCCTTTTAAAATTTTTCAATTACAGTTGACATTCAATATTCTTTTATATTAATTTCAGGTGTACAGCATAGTGGTAGACATTTATATAATTTAGGAAGTGATCCCCCTGATTAGTCTACTACCCACCCGGCGCTACACATAGTTCACAGTTATTACCACATTATTGACTATGTTCCCTGTGCTTTACTTTACATCTCCAAGACTGTTAGGTAACTACCAATTTGTACTTCTTAATGCCTTCACCTTTTCCACTCTGATCCCCAACACCCCTTCCATCTATCAGGCTGATAAATCTAGTACCCATCTGACACCATACATAGTTATTATAATATTATTGACTATATTCCTTATGCTATACCCTAATCCCCATGACTACTTTGTAACAACCAACTGTACTTTTTAATCCCCTCCTCTTTTTCACCCACACCCCATCTGGCAACCATCAAAATGTTCTCTGTATCTATGAGTATGTTTTCTGTTTTGTTGACATATTTTGTTCTTTGGATTCCACATAAAAGCAAAATCACACTGCATCTGTCTTTATCTGTCTGACATACTTCACTCAGCACAACACCCTTCAGGTCCATCCATGCTGCCACAGATGGCAAGAACCCATTCCCCTCCATGGCTGAAAAATATTCCACTGTGTATATGTACCACCTACTCTATCCATTCATTTATTCATGGACCCTCAGATTGCTTCTGTATCTCTGGTACTGAAAATAATGCTGCAATGAACATATGGATGCACACGTCCCCTCCAAGTAGCGTTTGGGTTTCTTTGGATAAATACCCAGAAGTGGAATTACTGGGTCCTTCTTTGTCTCTTGTTATAGGCTTTGTTTTAAAGTCTAATTTGTCTGGTATAAGTATTGCTACCCTAGATTTTTTCGTTTGTTTGTTTCCATTTTCATGAGATATCTTTTTCCTATCCTTTTGCTTTTCAGACTGTGTGTATCTTTCAATCTGAAGTGATTCTCTTATAGGTAGCATACATAAGGATCTTGTTTTCTTATCCATTCAGCCATGCTATCTTTTGATAGGAGCATTCAATGCATTTACATTTAAAGTAATTGTTGATGTACAGTAATTGCCATTTTATTATTCATTTTATTCATTCATTCATTCATTCATTCATCTTAAAAAAGTACCTCTAAGATTCCTTGTAATTCTGGTTTGGTGGTGATGAACTCCTTTAGTTTTTTCTTGTTTGTGAAGCTCTTTATCTGTCCTTCGATTCTAAATGATAGTTTTGCTGGGTAGACTAATCTTGGTTGTAGGTTTTTGCTGTATGTCACTTTGAATATTTCTTGCCAATCCCTTCTGGCCTGCAAAGTTTCTGTCGAGAAATCAGCAGACAGTCTTATGGGAGCTCTCTTGTAGGTAACTAACTGCTTCTCTCTTACTGCTTTTAAGATTCTTTGTCTTTAGCCTTAGGCATTTCATTAGGTTGGTGCAAAAATAATTGCAAAAGTAATTGCGGTTTTTGCAATTTTTTAAAAACCTTTTAAACCGCAATTACTTTTGCACCAACCTAATATGATCTGTCTTGGTATAGGCCTGTTTGGGTTCATCTTGTTTGGTACTATTTGTGCTTCCTGGACTTGCATATTTCCTTCACCAGGTTAGAGAAGTTTTCTGTCATTATTTCTTCAAATAGATTTTCAATTCCTTGCTCTCTCTCTTCCTTCTGGGTACCCCAAATGATGCAAATGTTGGCATGCTTGATGTTGTCCCAGAGGCCCCTTAAACTATCCTCATTATTTTGGATTCTTTTTTTTTAGTTAAAGTTTATTGGGGTGACAATTGTTAGTAAAGTTACATAGATTTCAGGTGTACAATTCTGTATGACATCATCTATATATCACATTGTGTGTTCATCACCCAGAGTCAGTTCTCTTTCCATCACCATATATTTGATGGATTTTTTTCTGTTTGCTGTTCCGATTAGGTGTTTTCTGCTTACTTATCTACTAAACGCTGATCAGATCCTCTGCTTCAGCTAATCTACTGCTGATTCCCTTTAATGCATTCTTCATTTCAGTTATTGTTCTTTATTGTGGACTGGTTCTTTTTTATGGTTTCTATTGCTATTTTTGTTTCCTATCTCTTTGTTGAAGTTCTCCCTGAGATCACTGAGCATCCTTATAATCAGTGTTTGGAACTCTGAGGCTGGTAGATTGCTTGTCTCCATTTTGTTCTTTTTCTGGAGCTTTGTCCTATTCATTTAGAACATGTTTCTTTGCCCATTTTGGCTGCCTCCCTGTGTTTTGTTTTTATATATTAGGTAAAGCTGCTATGCTTCCCAGTCTTAGCAGAGTGGCCTTATGTAGTAGTTGTCCTGTGGGGCCCGGTGGCACAGTCTCCAATCAGCCAAGTACTAAGAGTAAGAGAATCAAGGTCCTCGGCCAAGAGCCACGGCTGAACTGAGTCAAGGGCTAACACAAACTGCTAGCCATGTGAGCGAGGCCATTTGGGCCTTCCCAACATCCCAACGTGCCAGCCAACACAATGTAAAGCAGAAAAACAACCTGGTCAGTCCATGACAAATAATAAATTGTCATTTTATGCCACTACGTTCAAAAAGTTTTAAATTAACACCACAAAAATGACTTCTTAGCAATGTGAACAGGTCTATGAATTTGAAAACATGCAGAGAGTCATACAACCACCAGCAAAATAAGAGCAGTTCTATCGCTCTAAAAGAATCCCTTGTGTAGTTGTACCTAATACCACTGCTAATCCATAATCCATTCTTTTTACCAGTTTTGTCATTTTGAGAATGTGATATAAACAATCATACAGTATATAACTTTTTGAGATGATATTTTTCTTTTTTACTCAGCACAATGCCTCCTCTGAGATGTATCCAGGATGTTGTATGTATTAATAGTTCACTTCTTTTTATTGCTGAGTAGTAATTCACTGTATGGATGTACCACTTTGTTTATTCATTCACTGGCTGAAAGACATTTGAATGGTTTCCACTTGGGAGCAATTATGAGTAAATAGAGCTGCTCTAAACATTAGTGTAAAGGGTTTCTGGAAATGTAAGCTTTCATTTCTATAAGTTAAAAACTTGGGATCACAATGTTGGGTCACATGGTCAATGTATGTTTACCTTAAAAACAAAATCACCAAACTGTTTTCCAGAGTAGTTGTACCATTCTCCCTTTCCTATAAGTAAGCTTGAGAGCTCCAGTTATTCTCTGTATTCTTGTCAGCATTTGGAATTGTCAGTTTTTATTTTAGTCATTTGACTAATGGTATCTCATCATACTTTTAATTTGCATTTCCCTAATGGCTTATAATGCTTAACAACTTTCCATGTATTTATTTCCCACTGTATATCCTTTTTTGGAAAATTTGACCATTTTTTTAATTTGGTCGTTTTTTTACTGGTCAGTTTTGACAGTTTTTAAAAATACATATATATTCTAAATATACAAGCTTTGTCAGGTATGTGATTTGCAAATGTTTCTCCCAGGCTGTAGCATGCCTTTTCATTCTCTTAAGAGTGTCTATCACTGATTAAAATTTTTAAAATTTTGATGAATTCCTGTTTATCATATTTTTCTTTAATAAATCGCACTTGTGTCATACCTAAGAACTTTTGGCCTAATACAAGAAAATCCAAAGATTTTCTATGTGTTCTAAAAGTTGTACGTTTTACATATAGATTTATTGTCTATTTTGTGTTAATTTTTGAGGTCTAGGTAGAGGTTCATGTTTTTGCATGTGCATGTTGAATTTTTCCAACACCTTTTTTGGAAAAACACTATCCTTTCTCCCTTGAATTGTCTGCATTTTTATCAAAAATGAACTGGAAATATTTACACGGTTCTACTTCTGGACTTTGTATTCTGTTCCATTAATCTACGTATCTATCCTTTTGCCAATACGATACCATCTCGATTACTGTAGCTTTACAGTAAGTCTTAAAACTGGGTAGAATACTTCACACAACTTTATTCTTCTTTTCTAAGATTGGTTTGGTATTCTAGTTCCTTTGCCTTTCCATATAAATTTGAGAATAAACTTGTCTATAATTAGAAAATATCTTGCTGGGATATTTTTATTGGAATTTTATTAAATCTATGGGTGAACTGGAGAAAAATGACATCTTTACTATACTGAGTCTTCTAGTCCCTGAATGACATCTCTCTGTATTTGTGTCTTCTTTAATTTCTTTCATCAATGTTTCAGCATTTCAACACAGAGATCCTGTATATGGTTTTCAGATTACACTTAAGTATCTCTCTTTTGCTGATTTTATAAACAGTACCCGCCCCCACCCTCTGCAACTGTTCAGTGCACGTATATAAAAGCTTAATTGGTTTGTGTGGGTAGACATTGGGTCTTTCAACCTTGCTAAACTCACTTATTAGTTCTAGGAATTTTTTTGTGGATTCCTCGAGATTTCCTATGTAGACAGTCATGTAGTTGTGAATAGGGTCCATTTTATTTCTTCCTTTCTCATCTATATACCTATTAATTCTTTTTCTTACCTAATTGTACTGGTTGGGACTTAAGTACAATGTTAAAGAGGCGTGAACTGGGATGACATTATTTCCTTCTTCCCAATCTTAAAATGAAGAGATTCAAGCTTATACCATTAAGTATGAAGTTAGCTGCAGCTAAAGTTATTTCAAGTTAATTTTATGACCCACGATATGGCTTATCTTGATGAATGTTTCATTGGACCTGAAAAAAATATGAATTCTGTTATTGTCTGAAGTGTGCCCTACATGACAAAAGATCCTGTTGGTGGAAAGTGCTATTTGGTTCTACATTCTCCCTAATTTTATGCCTACTAGGTTCTATAGATCACAAAGAAGAGTGCTGAAGTCTCCAATTATAATCATGGTTTGATTTCTCTTTTCAGTTCTGTCCATTTTTCTTCCAGTATCCTGAAGTTCTGTTGTTAAGAAACAAAGAACTTGTCATATTTTAACAACTTGTCATATTTTAACAATTTTAGGACTGTTTTCTTAGTGAACTGATTTTTAAAAAAATCCTTATGCATTATTTTTATTCCTTTATTTTCTTTAAAGTCTGTTTTGTCTGATATTAATACATAGCCACTCTAGACTTCTTTTGGTTTATGTTTTTCATGGTATTCTTTCTCCATCCTTTTTCTTGTAATTTACTTATATCATTTATATTTGAAATGAATCTTTTTAATAAACAGGAGATAATCAGATTGTGCTATAAAAATCCATTCTGATAATCTGTCATTTAATTGGCATGTTTACACTATTTACATTTAACGTAAATTACTGATATGTTTGGATTCAGATCTCCTGTTTCATTTGTTTTTTATTGTTCTGTTTTTCATTCCATTCTTTTCTCCTTTGCTTTGAGTTATTTAATTTATCTATTGTGCTTTTGACTATTTTTTTTGTAGTTTTTTTTTGTAAGTGGTTGCTCTACGGATCACAATATTCACAGACTACTTAGAATCAATATTTTACCACTTCAAGGAGAAGGTACAAACCTTATCATCAGGGTTCTTTAACCCTCCTTCCTTATGTATTATATCTATATACATACATGTCCTATCATACAATGTTATAATTTTTCGCTTTCAACTGTCAGTTGAGGAATTCAAGAGAAGTATAAACATTTACTCAGATATTAACCATTTCTGTTGCTCTCCCTTCATTCTTGATGCTCCAAGTAGTTTCCTTCTGTCCTAAGAACTTCCTTTAGCAATTTACAGCAGGGTCTACTGGCCACAAATTACGATAATAAAGACATCTGAGAATGTCTTTATTTTATCCGTATCCATGAAGAATATTTTTGCTGGATGTAAAACCTAAGTTGATATCCTGCCTTCCCCCCACCTGTCATCCCCCAGAACTTTAAAAATGTAATTTTTAAAGTTTCCTCTGTCCTCCAAGATTTCCGAGGGGAAATCTGCAATCATTCTTTTTAGTGGGTTCTTTTTCAGTTACTGTAGTTTTCAGATCTAAAATTCCCATTGGTTATCTCTTTTATTCCTTTGTAGAGAATTTCTATCTTTCTCTTCATTTCAAGAGTGTTTGCCTTTAATTGTTGGAACATTTTTATAATAGCTCCTTTAGATTCTTTGTCATAGAATACTTATGTCTGTGTTTTCTTGGCACTGGCATCTTTTGACTGATTTTTTTCCATGTGCTTGATTTTCTTTTTCCCCCAAATGCCAAGTGATTTTTTATTGTATCCTGGACATTTTAAACACTGTTAGGAGGTTGTAGGTCATTTTAAAATTCTATGGAGAATTTTTCTTTTAGCAGGCAATCAATCCAGTTTTCTTCAGGCCATAATTTCTGATCAGCCTTTGGTGGACTGTGGTTCCTGAAATTCAGTTAAGTTTTCAAAGTCTTTGCAGTGCTATTTAGATCTGTCCTACATGTGCACCATTCTGTTTCCAGTCTGGTATGTGGGCAGTGATCTAACCTAGACTTCATTTTTCAAAGAGTAGGTATGGTGTGTGCGGTCGACTTTCTGCATGCACATCACATGGGTAAGTCCAGAAGTTCACAGTAAAATTTAAAGAGTTTATTTCCCATGCTCCTCCCTCTGATAATCTCCCTAGAATTTTCTAGTTCTCTAGAGTCCCCCTTTCCTGTCATCTAGCCAGAAAGCTGGGGCTTTTTACTTCATTGCCAAGAAGATGAAGGAGAAAGAAAAAAAGCAATTGGGGTTCATTCCACCTTTTTGGGACCAAAGCTCCACTGATTAGAGGTTGTGGAGCAATGGAAACTTTCAGGCACTGTTGATGGGAGTTTAAATTTTTGGAATCACTCTGGAAGCAATCTGGCAATGTCTACTTAAATTGAAGGTAAATATACCGTACAACCCAGTAATTCCATTCCCAGGTGTATATACTAGAGAAACTCATGTCTGCAGAAGTGTTCAAGAATATTCACCGAAGCACTGTTTATGAAGCAATAAAATACTGAAAACATCCTCTATATCCATTAACAAGAGAATCTATCTAAATTATGATATATTCATACAATAGAATATTACAATTAAAATAAATAAATCAGAATTATATGCATCAATGTGAATAACTTTCAAAATCTATATATTGAGTGAAAAAAGGAAGTCATAAAAATTACACACAGAGAACCATTTACATAACATTTAAAACCATGTAAAACAACACTATATATTCTTGATGGATACATGCATATGCAATGCAAGTACATAAGCATATATGTTGATGAAAAACACTAAATTCAGAATAGTAATCTCCGAAGAAGGGGGAATGGATTGGAGTGGTACACAAAAATAAACTCTATCTGAAGCAAATACTTCAAAATAATAAGTTTGAAAAAGCCTGGTAATGGTCCTTGGGTGTTTTCTTCATTTCTCTGTTTGTTTAAAATATTTTGTAACACAAAAAACAAAAAGGAAAAATTGTGAGAACATAAATACCAGTTACACTGTGAACACTCAAATGTTAAAAATGAAAGAACACTAATCTGATGATGTATTATCTAAATATATACACATACAACAAAAAAACTGTTTAAGGAAAACTAGGGGTTGTGAAGGTTCAAGTACATTTCGGAAGTATGCACATGAGAGAGTGAATGTGAGCATGTGTGAAAAAGCTGATGAGCAGGCTAGCTTCTGTCAAATCCTAAGTAAGGATCTCCTGAGTAAGGAGGGCTGTAGCGGTTGGTGAGCCCTCTACTCTGCCCAACATCATCTGCTACGAGACAGTACAGCAGGTTACTTGGCACATGTAGTCTGGCAGTGATTCTACTCAACAGTGCGAACTGTCTACCATGTGGAAGTGCTCTTGGAACCTCTGAGAAGGATAACACTCAACTCAGCAGTCTTGCTCTAGTCTGTAGACCTCAAGGGTATACTATGGCCAGAGCAGAAACCGGGGTTTGACTCATTCTATACCCTATTCTGCTAGCTCTAATATGACCTAGTAGGAAGGGTGTTGGGAATCTGTCTTTCTAACCTTATAAATGACCCAGAAGTCTGCAGGTCACCTGGATTGAGGCTGTGGATCTCTTACAAGGAAGAGTGAGCAGGTAACGTGCTCCAGGACCACCAAGTTCACGTGGTACTTACCAACATGAATGCCAAACTATCAATTCTACTGACTCCTCCACATCTGTAACTGGTAGGACATGTGTGTACCGCCTAGGTAGCCTACCAGAATGCCATGCTGCAGAGTCACTCAGGGCACAAAGGCTGCAGCAGTAATTGCAGCATGCAGTTGCCTAATACCCCTTACGCTAGTAGTATAGCGTTAGGCAAAAACAAGTCTATGCAGTTGAACCATTGTGACGAAACTTCTCATTTAAAAAAATGAGGGTTGGACTAAGTACCGATAACCATTATTTTCAAGTATGAGCACTGTTTTTTCTTACTTTCAAATATAAAAAACTTCAAATATACAGAAAAAAACAGAATGTTATAATAAACATAACACAGCCACCACCTAGATCCATAGATTCAAAAACTGTTAGCCCTGTAACGTATCTGCTTCATCTACACACACACAAGCACACACACACACACAACCCTTACACCACTAAAGTATATTACACGATACTCCACACCCAAATATTCAGCACATATCTCCTAAATTTGAGACCATTCTCCTAAATAACTACAATACCATCACCACGCCTACTAAATTTACCTTAGTTTCCTAATACCATGTAATAACCAGTGACATTAAAAGGTTAAAAAATGTACAAACTTCCAAATGATAGAGAATATAATTTTAATAAATCCTTTTTGAAAAATACATATGGGACAGATAGACTACTGACAACAGGTCCACTGTCACCAAAGGTCTAATCCCATAGGCTTGAAACCATAGGTCTATGATTCATGTGTCTTACACCAAGAAAAAAATATTATCTATAATATATAAACTCCAGAACTGTACCTCTTTCTCAAAAGAAAGTTTTTATTTTCACATCTGGTTCCTCAGTTCTAATATGTTTGAAAAGGCACATCTCTGCTCAGGTGCTATATTCATTAGAAATACTGAGGCTTGGAATGGATCTATTACTACACAATTCTGTTGTAATACCACTTACTAATTAATAATCTACCTAACTTCCAAAAAAGAACTTATAAAATTTACGTATTATTTATAAACTCAATGAAAATTATAATTAAAGAACAAAAGATATGTCGGGGGACAGAAAGACAGATAATTGAGTCAGAACCGTAAACTAAGGCGGGTTACTACAATTGAATACTTTTGAATTTTCTGGAACTAAAGCACAAATGGAAATACTCTGCATTTTTTCATTAGCTGTTTAAAAAGTGCTTAAGAATTTATCAGCACACTTCATTGGAGAAAAAACTTGCATGTGAACTTTTATATAGCAAAAATTGACGAGTTCAAATCTTTAACAATGATTTCTACAAAAGATGTAAAAACATTCTTCATGGGTAATTCTTATATCCATCTATAACAAAAATCAAGGGCTTATTATGAAATCAGTTCAGTGAGTGAGTTTCTGTAAGAGACAAATAAGTGGAAATCTGACTTGACAATTGGAAGAGAGCTGGGAGAGTCTAAGGAACAGATGGGTAGCATTTTCTTTAGTATATTGTTGCAAAATATCAAGGATCTAATCTGGGTTTTTGACAGAAGTTGGTCAGCATGCAATACAAGGCTGAGCTCATTGGTCTGGTAATTTATAATCTCCATGTAGTAACAGCCTAAGAATTTCCCCCCCCAATTCCAGTTTCCCTTCACACCAGACAGGTTCAATGCCCTGTGTTCACAAGGGGTGAGAAGTCTGTGAAGGATAAGACTCAACTCAGCAGTCTTGCTCTAGAGTCTGTAGACCTCAAGTGGTATATTATGGCCAGAGCAGAAACAGGAGTTTAACTCATTCTATACCCTATTCTGCTAGCTCTAATGTGACCTGGTGGGAAGGGGTCATATATGAAAGGAAGAAAGATGCTGGAAACCTAGGTAGTTGAATTTCAGATTTCCTGCTTTTAAACACTACATAGGAGAGGGGTGAACTAGGTTTAAAAATCATACGTTTGGTTCCCTCTTTTCCTACTACCCCGCATTTATTAAATACATATGTACACACATGTGCACACCAAATTAGCTCACAGCATTACCTTTCAAATAACGTTTCTCAACTCAACTGTCCTTTCTTCTGAATCCCAGTTCTGTCATTTCTGAGAAGCAGAACAATATAAACAAAAATGGCTCAGGCCTTTGTGATCTCTGAGACTCTTACTTCATCTTCAAGTGCTTCAGACTGCCTCACATAAAGCACGGGCTCAATATGCATTATTAGGTTGGTGCCCAAGTAATTGTGGTTACCTTTGCAATTACTTTTGTACCAACCTAACAGTTACCTTTCCTAGACATATTTCCATAACAGATCTGTTCTCATAGACACCAATCATCACAGATTTCTATGCAGAAATTGAAAGTTTGCAAATCAGAATTAGAGTTCAAAGTCCTTTGCTTCCCCTGTGCCAGCTGACGACAACTCCAACAGCTAAACTCTATCAAAGAGGAGCATGTCTAATGCTTGATAATGTAGTAGCGACAGCAGGGTGACAACTAAAGCTTGAACTTTGTACTTGTCATCAAGAAGATAATGGCACAGGATAAATCAAGGAATAAAAACTGTTCTGCTCTTTTCTTGTACTCTTTTCCTGGTCTATTAGTTTTATAATTCCAAATAATGTTTATCAATTCAACCACGGGAAGGATAAGAAGTGTGCAAGCAGCTGAGAGATCAGAACTATGAAGTACTCAAGAGATGTGTAGTTCCATGACATTTAGAAATTAACCACAGGCACCTTACTATTGGGATGAGAAGGGTCTTCAAAGGGTATGAATATGAGAATTAATTCTAAGAAGTGACCACCTCACGATTCAAGGCAAAGTCTACCCATCTCCACAAGCTATGGCATTATTTTGGCCTTTTGCACTTACCTCTGCTTTCCATCGTGACTTCATTACTTCACTGGTATTCTGTCTTCCCCGTTCCCTGAACAAAAATTTCCAAGATTCCACTGGATACATGGATAAACCTTTATAGAACCGTGCTTCATAACATCTAGCTCTTCTGGGACTTGCAAGTTGATCAAATGGGATACACCTTTGACCTTATTAACATACGGCACTGTTCCACCTCACCTCTGAGATCACCAATCTTAGGACTCATCAACCCTCTGCAATTATACCTTAAGCTTACACATGTCTAATAAGTTAAATCTCATTGGTGCTATCCCTATCCCCACCCACTTCACACACCTGGATCTTTCAAGCCAAAGTCAAGGTAGTATAAAGAAATCAAGCAGGGGGCAGATGGTTGGCTCAATTGGTTAGGGCCAAAAGAGGACGTCCTCTTTACAAAAGAGGACGTTGAGGCTTGGACCAAGTCCTGAATATGGTAGGGCCTCAGTCAATGTCAGTGACTATTCTGAAGGGTCAGGAAGGGATCTGTTCAAGATGACATATGTAGTGTAGGCAAGGATAAGAACCAAGGAATTCTGATTCTTCTCTAATATTCTTTCCACTATTTTGCCATTGAGTTAATTGCCTCTACTGTGCTTCTATATTTGGAGAAAAAAAATTATAAATTTCTCATGCTCTATCTCAACTACTTTTTTTTCTATATTGGTTTTTCTTTATCTTATAAATTTAAAGTAATTTTTGCATACTTAAACTTCTCTCAAAATTTCTCTATATACTCATCTGATTACCTGTAGACTCCATAGACTTGTACCAGCCCAACTTCACTCTCTAATTCCATATTGTAATTCCTCCTTGGCAGATGTCTCATCTGTTACTTCTGGTTTCCAAATGTCAGCTTTAGGCAAAGAACTCTCTGACCTAAATATCTTAACCTCACACTCCTTACATAATTTACCTACAATGCTTTCATTTCTGCAATTTACCTCTCCTTTGAAAAAAAAAGGGTTAAGAATCATTTCCTTTGCCAAGACAACTCAAAGGAGAAAAGGCAGTATTTTCAACAGGGGTACTGAGACAAGTGGTTATTAACATGCAAAAGAATGAAGCTGACCCTACCTCACACCATATACAAAAATTAACTCAATATCAATCAAAGATCTAAATGTAAAAGCTAAATCTTTGTGACCTTGGATTTAGTCAATGGTTTCCTACATATGACACCAACAGCATAAGCAACAACAAAAAAAATAGGAAAACTTCAAAGAACACCATTAAGAAAGTAAAAAGACAACCCACAGAATGAGAAAAAAATTTTGCAAATCATTTATCTTATAAGGGATTGTATCAAGAACGTATAAAGAAGTGTTACAACTCAATATTAAAAAGAAAACCCAATTTAAAAATGGGTAAAGGACCTGAGTAGACATTTCTCAAAAGAAGATGTATAAATGGCCAGTAAGCACATGAAAGGATGCTCAATGTCATTAGCCATTACGGAAATGCAAATCAAAACCAGAATGAGATACCACTTCATAACCACTAGGACACTCACAATAAAAAAGAAAAATAATAACAAGCGTTGGTGAGAATGTGAAGAAAAACGGAAACTTCTTAGACTGCTGGTGGGATGTAAAATGGTACAGTCCCTTTGGTAAACAGTCTGGCAGTTCCTCAAATGATTAAATATAGAGTTACCATATGACCTAGGTACATACCCAAGAGAAATGAAGACATATGTTCACACAAAAACTTATAAATAGATATTCACAACAGCATTATTCGTAATATCAAAAAGTGGAAACAATTCAAATATCCATCAACTGATGAATGGATAAATAAAATGTGATATATCCACACAAGGGAATATTATTTGGCAATAAAAAGGAAATGCGGATACATATGACAACATAGATGAATCTTGAAAACAGTGTGCTAAATAAAAGAAGCTAGTCACAAGTACCAAATCTTGTATGATTCCATTTATGTAAAATATCCAGAATATACAAAATCGAGAAAGACTGAAACTAGATTAGTTGTTGTCTAAGGCTGAAGTAACGGGGAGATTGGGCAGTGATGGCTAAGATATGTGGAGTTTCTTTTGGGGGTAATAAAGGTGTTCTAAAAGTAATTGTGGTGATGGTTGCAAAATTGAATACAGTAGAAGTCATAGAATTGTATAATTTCAATGGGTAAACTGTATGCTGTATGAATTATATTGTAAGAAGCTGTTAAAACTTGTTAAATTTGTTAAGAAATTGTTAAAACTTAAAAATCACTCCTCTATGTGATATTTCTAACAGAAATTGTTCTCTCCTTAGCCACCTCAACTCTTAGGACCAATATAGGTTTACTACACAGATGTATTTGGTAAGGGACAAAATGGTACATATTAAAGAAAGGTCCTAGCCAAGGAGAGAAGAAAACATAGACTGAATTCTAATTTTGGCACCAACTACCTATGGAGACAAGTCTCACCAAGCCCCAGTTTCCTCATCTTTAAAACCTCTTATGATAAAATTCTTGTCTAAATCAACTCTCTTAGAAAGATCTTCTTGTAATTTGTACAAATTTGAACTTATATAGGGGGGCTGGGATAAGGGATATGGAAGGAATTAAACATTCCTATCAAAAGACTTCTGTAGAAAAGTGTCATCTGTACTTCATGGTAACTGCCATGGTGAATCTGTGGAATAAGCAGCTACTCCTCTGTAAGTTTATGTGAAATATTCAGAGCCAAAAAATAAATCATGAAATGAGAAAAGCTGTAGTCACATTATACAAATGGCACTGTAGAATATGAGTGATTGATACCAGAATTAAAAATACTTATAAAGCTGTTAGGCTGCAATGCGCCATGCGGATTCTTTTGGATAACAAAACATCTCTTCATCTTAAACAATCTATTATTATTATTTTCATTACAAATACTAGTATCAGTAACCACCAAAAGAATAGTGATCTTTTATGAAGTCATATACATTACTTCATTCAATCCTCAAAATACCCTGCAATCTTGTTATTTATCGACTTCATTTTTTAAAAATTTTTATTGGGGAATATTTTGGAACAGTGTGTTTTTCCAGGACCCATCAGCTCCAAGTCAAGTCGCTGTCCTTCAATCTACCCTGTTTCTCCATAAGACCGACCTAGCCGGACTATCAGCTCTAATGTAAAATAAGACCGGGTCTTACATTAATTTTTGCTCCAAAAGACACAGTAGAGCTGATTGTTCAGCTAGGTCTTATTTTTGGGGAAACAAGGTAGTTGTAGCGCGTGCAGCTCAGCTCCAAGTCTAGTTGTCGTTTTCAATCTAGTTGCAGGGGCGCAGCCCACCATCCCATGCGAGAATTGAACCAGCAACCTTGTCGTTAAGAGCTCGGGCGCTCTAACCAACTGAGCCACTGGCAGCTTGTTGTCTTCTATCTAGTTGTGAAGGGTGCAGCTCACTGGCCCATGTGGGAATCAAACCCTCAACCTTGTTGTTAAGAGCTCGCGTTGTAACCAAGTGAGTCATTAGGCCGCCCCTACTGACATTGGGCCGCTCCTACTGACTTGTTTTTAAAGATGAGGAAATGAAGGTTCAAAAAAGGTAAGCACTTTGCTTACCTTTGCTATACAACCTATCTTTGATATTCTTATAGCTTGACCTACCTCAAATGGCAAACCAAATCCCCAGGGAGATGCTTCATTTCATTCAACTTATCTTAAAGGAAACTTGCTAGCTTCATTTTCTTCCAATGTCTTTAAAGTCACATTGTGACAGCTCAACAGAATTGGACACTACATATATAACATCCACATACCACCTCTGGGCCTTGGCTCCCGCAGCTCTCTCATCCTAGAATGCCCTTCTACTTCTCTACAGATCCAAGATCACTGTGATCTAGAGGCCCAAATGCCATTGCCCAGTTGAAGCTTTCTCGAAGTTCCCTTTGTGTAAAATGTCTTCCTATTCCCAACTCTCGTAGAATCTCATGAGTAAATAATAAAATACCTACACTGGGATAGATATCTTGATGGGCTATAAAAATTTACTCTTTTATTATATGTTGCAGACCAAATAAATTAATTGTATGTATGTTTCAGTCAGTGTATAAAAACTGGCAAATAGGCTAATCTGTCTGTAAAATGCCCAGCGCTGCTAAAGAAAAAAAAAATCTTGACTTGGTAGGTTTCATTTGTTTTAAAAAACAATTACAGTCATAACAGCATCTAATGAAACTGTACATAGTAAAAAGCCTCTTTAATTCTAGTGACACCAAAGGATATGATTTTAAAAGAATTTCTTTGGAATTATCCAAATTTGTAGATGAGTTAATTTGACCAATACTGTGCTCTATGTATAAAGTTAGATGAAAGATGGATGCTCACATGATAAGATATTTAAGTCTTAAATTTCTCCTTATAACTTTAACACTGGTACTAATTAGGTGTCTAGAGGTCAGAGAGCTCTTGTAGCAATTTCAGAGGAAGATGTAGGAGGGTGGCATAGAGGTTGGTTTGTTGTGGGAGTTTTTAGAAAACCAAGTATTCTTAAGTTGAGAGAACCCATTTATTTTCACCACTTTCTAAAGACAGTAAAAATAGCATACATATGTAACCTTAGTATATTACTATATATAGTTTTACATATATTCAATATAATCCTCATAACAGCCTTAGGAGGAAGTTATTACTATTAGTATATTGGTATGAAACTTGCTCAAGAGAACAGAACTGAAAGCTAATAAAATAAGAGTTTTGAAACCAGGTTTTTTAGCCTATAAGGTTATCTGTGGTTTTAACTACTTTTATGATTATTTTTGTTAATCATTTAGAGTGCAACAAAACTCTTTAAGAGACTTACTCTATTATCACACAATAATGAAGAGAATAAAATTTCTTAGAAAACATGCACGTCACTGTCATGTGCTAAATCAAATTAAACTAGATTTCAAGGTACCAGCTACCATTGCTGGAGGCACTGCAACCCAGTAGGAAAATTTTTTTATTCAGGAGTACAAAAACAAACGAAATAAAGGAAAAGATTTCCCCAACCATTTTAAACATGCATCCACATTATTTGAAACTCACTCTTCTCTTTGACTTGTATAACGAAATTGTAAAACATTTTGTTCGCATGTCCTGCACCAACTCCACACCTTCTTTCATGATCTCATAGTCAGAACCTATTCCCAACAGCTTCTCAGCCACAGTCCTAAAAGCAGGGCACTTTCCTGCACAGCTCAACCTCTGCCAAGAGCAGCTTCACATTTCTCTAAGCCTAGTTGTTTCTACAAGAATCCTCCCCTTCAGAGCAAATGCCCTGATGGGAAACCCTGTATCTTTAGAGTTGGGGTGTGCAGCCTCTAGGGGAGCGCTGCCAGACATTCTGGATCCTAAGGGTTTTGCTCTCTCTCTTTCTCCATTTCAGCAGCACAAAGCATGTCCCTGCTACAAAAGGAGAGAGACATGACTGGATCTCTTTTCTTTTTGTCTATTTTTTTAAGTCCCTGAAAGGAAGGAAAAGAAATTAAGTACTCTTAGAGAAGATTTAATAAATAGCTTTAAAACTAATTTAATTTTTTATAACATGCAGACTGATTACTATTATGTAATATAAAGTATTAGAAAACCTGGTCCTAAATAAATTCATTCCACTAACAGACTCGATGATAATGAACCAATCAGCTTCCTTTATGCATTTGTATAATAGGTGTTTTTCCATAAGAATATTGGGAGGCTAAGGAAATTCAATACAGCATTCCTAGCATTCTTAAAAGAGAAAAATGGACCAATATAGGGAATATCTGAAATAATTTTAGTTTTAAAATTCAAGGAAATCAGACCAGTTTTATTATTCTGTACACTTGTCCCGCTTACCTTCTTTCTGAGAGAGAGGGGAATGGGGCCAGGGTCGGCTGTGTTCAGTATTACCTCACCAGCAGCTGTGCATGCCCAGTACATAGTAGGCATTCAGTTGAAGAAAGCGGCATGGAACAGCAGGAAGAACACCTGCTTCTTTCTAATGTGGCCTCTTATTAGCTTTGCAATCTTGGGCAAGCTTTTCAATCTGTGTCTCAGGTTCCTCAATCAGTAAAACAGAAATAATATTTACTTTGTATAAATGTGAGAATGAAATGAATTAATGTATGAGAGCTTTTTTTCTAAGCACACAAAAGGCATTCAATAAATGTTAATTCCCCACATATATGAATCTAAAACCTAAATTTAACTCTGTAACACGTCCTCCATTAATGTAGGATGTAAAACGATTCCTAAAAATGAATTCATAGAGGCCCCCCACCCTCTATAAATTACCCACCTTCTTTTAAAAAATAAATACAATGGCTCAACCTTTTTTGAATCACACACCCCTTTGAAAATTTGATGCAAACTATGCATTCTTTCTCTAGGAAAAAATGTACACACACACAGGTTGACATATAATCCCAAGAAATTCATGAACCCAAGATTAAAATACATACCCATATGTAACTTTTTACTTTGGATACCACAAAGCCCAGGACCCAAACTGTTATTTAACTTCATCAGGTAGCCACACCCAATAAACTATACCTACTCTAGGTCAGATTGTTATCTTTTGGGTAGAAGGAGGACATTTCACATGTCTCAAAATCTTTAAAAATAATCATACCCTTTGAACCAGAGAGTCTACCTTTTTAGAAGCTTTCTATGGAAACAGATCTAAATGTTTTAAAATTTTACATAAAAAACAAAAAAAAAATCCAAAACACTGTGATATCTTTCCCATCTTCAATTTTCAAGTTGAATTCTCTGTAAGACTCTAAGCTGTCTGCCTACATTCTTCCACTTACCCTTAGGAGAATGAGGCTTTAAGACCCCTGTTCCTGGAACCTAACTGCTTTTGCACGTATGGGAGGGGTTAGTATAAGATATTTATTTAACTTATGCATAATTTAAAAGTTTGGACAAATTTAGACAGAAGTGAACGTTTACATTACCAAAGGACCATCTGAATCCTGACCCACAATATAACAATCCTCTATTACACAGCTGTCAGCAGTAAAACTATGCCAGTTGTCTAGGTACCATTCTGGAAGGAGAAATGATCCTATCAGCAGGAATGCTTTCCATCATTCTCTGAGCCGGGTAACCCTCTCTCTTCCCCTTATACTTGGATTTGGGTTGTGAAACCCATCATTCATGACATTAATATTCCCATATTCACTAGTACAGAATTGTTGGTGGCTCATTACATAGATCCCTGTAGAGGTTTGAAAAAACAAAAAACAATACAGTTATTCATCACCAGAATCAATCCCAGAACTACGCGTTATATTCTTGGGAGGTCATTCTTTAAAGCTTCCAATATGGATTGATATATCCCAATTCTTCAGCCATTTGAAAATCATCAATGAATGCTCAAAAGATATATTAATAAGGCTAATTTAGTCCATTGAAATAGTAAGCCCCAAACATCTAAATGAGAAAAAAATCAATTTAAAAGAAAAAAGTACCTAAAACACACTATAAAATAAGTAGCCAAATACCATGTCTTAAAAGAGGGGATATAGTCTCACTTTTTTTGTTAAATAATTACCTAAAAATGTACGATCTTCCAAATGACTCAGATTTTTATCTAAAGTGCTAACTATATACAGCCAAACTTCCAAATTATGAGATATACTAAAAGAGTAGGTTTTAAAAAGGCAGTAAACAAAGAAATCACTATCTCTAAGGTACATTTTATGTTCCATAATTGACATCAAAATGAG
Organism: Rhinolophus hipposideros; assembly: GCF_964194185.1. Classification (NCBI taxonomy): domain Eukaryota; kingdom Metazoa; phylum Chordata; class Mammalia; order Chiroptera; family Rhinolophidae; genus Rhinolophus; species Rhinolophus hipposideros. The sequence goes on from NC_138060.1 coordinate 27,163,695, forward strand.
ATAATCTGGAAGTCAATTTTTACTTTTTAAAAGCAATATAGATGGAAAAAATCTTTAGTAAATTAGATCTAGTGACATATATACAGAATGTGCTAAAAAATGTATACACATTTTAAGAAAGGAAAACTGTATTAAAATTGTAATATTCAATATATACCGGTAACAAAAGACGAATACAAGTCACGTTTGACTCCTGCAATTACAAGAGGTGCTCAAAGTGGTTACCATCAGTGTCCAGACACTTTTTGAGCAACCTATTGTTTGAGCAACGTTGACCAAAGTGTCCACTTGTATACATTTTTTTGGTAACCCTGGTATAAAGTAAATAATAAATACACTACAACCATGTGGGATTCCATCCAGGAATGCGAGGCTAGTTCCACGTAAGAAAATCAATCAATGTAATTCAGCATACCAATAGACTAAGTAAGAAAACTAGATGTTGTATGAATAGATGCAGAAAAAGCCTTCATTAAAATTCAACATCTATTAATGATAAACCTCTCAGCAAACTAAGAATAGAAGGGAACTTCCCTAGAGAAGGGTATCTATGAAAAACCTATAGATGATATCATACTTAATGTGAGAGAATGAATGCTTTCCCTCTCCATGATCTGAAACAGGTTAAGGATGTCTTTTCTCACAACTCTTATTCAACATTGTACTAAAAGTCTCAGCTAGCAATAAGGCAAGAAAAAGAAACAAAAGGCATACAGATTAGAAAAAAAAACCCCGTCTCTATTCATAAGTGACATGACTGCCTATTTAGAAAACCCCAAAGAATCTACCAAAACAAAAAACAAAAACCCAAACAACAAAGCCAGGGCACACAATAAAAACAATACAACCTCCTTGAACTAAAAAGTAAGTAAGTTTAGCAAGGTCACAGGATACAAGGTCAACATACAGAAGCTGGCTCTATTCCTATGTACCAGCAAAGAGCAACTGGAATCTCAAAGTTAAAAAACAATACCACTTACAATAACACCAAAACCCCCCCAGAAGTACTTAGACATAAATTTAACAAAGTATGTGCAGGATCTCTATGTGAAAAACTACAAAACACTGATAAAGCAAAGAAGAGTTAAGTAAATGGAGAGAGATATGCCATGTCACATACTGGAATGTGACATGGAAGACAGTACTGGAAGACAGTATTGTTAAGATATCAATTCTCCCCAGTTTGATGAGCACAATCCCAATCAAAGTCCCTGCCAGCTTTTTGTAGATATCATCAAGCTTATTCTAAAATTTATATGAAAAAACAAGAAGCTTGAATTGAGGATTACTTGACTTTAAGACTTACTACCATAATTAAGATAGTATGGTACAGTTGAAGGATAGACATAGAGCAATGGGATAGAAGAGGGAGCTAAAAATAGGATCTCATAAATACAGTCAACTCTATTTTTACAAAGGTGCAAAGGAAGTCAATGGAGAAAGGATGGTCTTTTAAATAAATGGTGCTGGAAAATTCTTTTTAAAGAACCTTAACACATAATTTATATCTTACATAAAAATTAACTCAAAATGGCTTATCTGCGTAGGCTTAAATATTAAATGTAATACTATAAAATTTCTAAAAAACATATAGGAAAAAAATCTACATGACCATGGGTTTGGCAGTAAGGTTTTTACATGCAGCACCAAAAGCACAATCCATTAAAGAAAAAAATTGATAAATTAGATTTCATCAAAATTTAAAACTGTTAGGTACTTGCGATAGAAAGAAAAATGAATTGTATTAGGTTGGTTCAAAAGTAATTTTGGTTTAAAAGGTTTAAAAAATTGTGAAAACCGCAATTACTTTTGCCCTAGCCTAATACTTGAGTCTGGGTGTAGAAATGGTCGCGTAATAGGGCACTTTTTGTTTGTGTCTTATAATGGGAAGGATCCTCTCAGGTTAGCAAGGCTTTAACAAATTACAAGAGGAAGTATAGATATTAAAAGTTATGAGAAACACAAGGATGAAGACATTAGTAGTTTAACCAATTCACTTAACCTCTGCCCTTCTGTTGTGTCCTATATAAAATAAAATTAGCAAGAGTGCACCCAGACTGAGGTTAGAAACTTGTATCAAAAGACCTTGACGACCCCTTCTTGTGTGCAATACCTATGGTTCTGGTAAATGTTCAAATCTCATATTTTGTTTCTGTTTTTGAAGTCTCCACTCTAGATGTACCTAGACAACTGCAACAGATGCCCAGCTGGTCTCCCTGCTTCTAGCCCCTCTCTCCCTGCAACCCACCCTACGTACAGCCACTAAAAAGGAACTTTCCTCATTCCACTGCCCAAGCAGCTCTATGAGCATAATATGATCTGGTGTCTAGGCCTGAGAGCCTCAGGTTCCTTATCTCTAAAGTGGGGGTGCTTCCCTCACATGGTTCTGAGGCTCACATAGGATAATGAACATGACAGTATTCTGTAAGTGTTCATTATGATTATTTTGAATCTCTCAGGCTTACCAAATCAAAGTTAAATCTTTTATCTTGGCATTGAAACTTTTCCTTAACTAGCTGTATCTCACTTATCTCTCGCTCCTCAACAACCACCTATACAATCTCCTCATCTCCATCTAATTCCTACCTATCTTTTCAGAACCACTCAAATGACTCCTTACTGAAGCTGCCTTCCCCAGACTCCTCCAGCTCAGGGTGCTTCTCATTCCTATGAACTCTCTCTAATCCTTCCTTCTTACTGACCCCTAATAAACATTTTCAAACATTAATTGTCATAATTCTTCCTCTCTTAAAAACTTACAATAATTTCCCAGTACCTTTAGGATAAAATCATGGCTATAAATTAGATTCACTAAAAAAACAATGGCTTATTTTATCTTAGCCTCTTTGAAATGTAATTAGTCTTTTTACAGTTTATTCTATTGTTTTTAATTCAGCTGAATTCATCTATTAGTTTCCAAATGATTTCATGTTGTGTGCTTTCAAATGAACACGTTTGTGTGAGGTTTTTTCCAGTTTTTGAAAATTGTAAAAACTCATAAAATAAAATTTACCATCTTAGGGAACATTTTTCTCAATCTGTTGAGATGTGCTTCCAGGTGTGTCCTTTGTTTGGCTCAAATAAACTCATAAAAAAAATTTTTAAAACTGCCATCTTAATCATTTCTACGTGTACAGTTCAGTAGTGTTAGGTATATTCACACTGTTGTGCGATAGATCTCCAGAACTTTTTCATCTTGCAAAACTGAAACTCTGTACCCAAGAAACTCCCATTTTCCCCTCCCCACCAGGTCCTGACAACCACCATTCTACTTTCTGTTTCTATGAATTTGACTGCTCTAGGACCCTCATATAAGTGGAATCATACAGTATTTTTCTTACTGTGACTGGCTTTTTCACTTAACATAATGTCCTCAAGGTTCATCTATGTTGTCATGTGTGTCAGAATTTCCTTTTTTTCAAAGGCTGAATATTATTATTCCCTTGTATCTGTAGATCATGTTTTGTATACCATTCATCCATCATGGACACTGGCTTGCTTCTACCATTTGGTTACTATGAATATTACTCTAAGCCAAATTTATTGGGTTAGTGTTCTCTTTAGAGGACCTGCAGGAATATTAAACCACTTCTACCAGGAATATTACCAGGAATATTAAACCACTTCAGTCTACGACTGAAAGCTAAAGATGAGCTACTGACTACTTGAAATAAATAAGGAGCAAAGAGAAAGTGGACAATACAATAAACACCTTCCACTTCCTCCTCTTTCCTTACTTCTGTGGAAATGCCAAAACCAAGTCAAAAAAATTCTTCTGCATGATACAACCATTAATTCCTATGTGAGCTAGAATTGTTCAGTCGATCTGAGAGTAGACTGGCACAAAAATAAGGAAAACGCAATGCCCTGATGTGTGGGATGCCATGCCAGAATGCCATTCATTCATTCATTCATTCACACATTCATATCCACAGTCATTCATTACATATTTTGAGTTTATGGCATTTGTAAGACTCTGCGCTGGCATGCATGTGTAATACAAAGATGACTGTGTTGCTGAAAAGCTGTATGGAAACTAACGCCTAATGGGAGAAAATATAGGCTTGAGAAGACTTGGCACATAATAAGCAATCAACAAATGTTAGCCATCGTTACCAAAAAATTAAATGGTAATTTAGATGCCATAATAATGTTCACTAAGTAATTCTTGTGATAAACGCTTTTTAAAAACAGCTTTATTGAGATATAGTTCACACATCACAGTTTTAAAGTGTGCAATTCAATGGTTTTTAGTATATTCACAGAAATGTGTAACCATCACTACAATCAATTTTAGAACATTTTCAACATCTCAAACAGGAACCCTGCACTCCTCAGTCATCACCCTCCTATTCCCTCATCCTTTCTGGACCTAAGTAACCACTAATCTACTTTCTGTCTCTATAGACTTGCCTGTTCTAGATACTTTATACAAATGGAATCATATAATATGAAGTCTTTTGTGACTGGTTTTTTCATTTAACATAGTTTTAAGGTTCATTCTTGTTGTGGCATGTATAACTACTTCATTTGAATGCTTTTTTAAAGTGAGGCTGTCTTTTAAAAAGCAAATAATCTATCCCTAATTTTAAAAACAACCATTTCCATTTGCTTGAGCTATGTTATAATAGATGCCATGACACAGCTCTCCCTCCTAAACCAGATTGAATATATTTTATTATAAAATAAAATTTAAAAGTCCTCAAATCAAAAACACTTCTGAAAATCATTTTTAAAAATGCCCACGTATTTAGACATAAGGACTTTAATGTGTCCATCAGTTTATTATAAAACAAAAACAAGTTTAGTGAGAAGTGCTCAGGGAGAAATGATTTAAGCAACTTGATCTAGGTATTTTGTTTCCATTTATGATAAATCCCACTGATTAGATGTTTCTTTCCCTTCCTACTGTCATCTGCCCTGAGAAACTTACACCATCCATTCTTTTTCTAACTCATGAATAAGATTTGAGAACTAAATTGCAAAGAATAACATGGATCTGGTTTAATACTTTACACCATAGTCCCAAATGAAATTAATCTATCCCACAGGAGAAAATCAAGATAAAATATAACACTACTATTTATTTAGTTCAAAGTATTTCTAGTCTCACATTTAGGAGAGCCAGGAAAGCAGTGTTTCTTCATCCGTAAAATAAGGGGTTGTATTATGTAATTTTTAAGGTCTCCTCCCTCTCTAAGAGTCTATGACTTACTCTTTAATCCTTTTGAAAACCGGCATAAAAAGCTGTACTATGACTTGCCTGAGGCTAACAGAGAAGCTTGTCAGCGTGGCTAGGGTTAGACTCCTGATTTATCCCTGTGTTCACTGGGGATATAGAAATATGTCAGACTCAGCTCTGACCTCACAGAGTTCACAATCTAATAGGGGAGGAAAGACACGTGAATGGTACTGGACGTGACAGTTTTAGATACAGAGCCAAGAGAAGGTAAGAGAGTACGAGCGGGGAATTTTGTCCTTTCTTCTTCCACGTCCACATCTCTCTGCCAAACCAGATTATTTGATAAAGCAATCTGCGTTAGCCTTCATACAGCCATGCTCTTACATCAACATCTGAAAATTATATAGAGTTTTACATTTTTATTCTTGACCGGGAGTAAAAATGAACCAAGAATAATTAAATCACACTTCTTATGGCACATAAGCTATACTGATTTAAAAGGAGGTAAAAACTGTGAAATTTATTTTTAAAATGCTCTTCATTATTAATTACAAACTCTCCCTGGATCAGAAGCAATGAAGAATATTTTTTTCTACCTTTTCCTTTAACAATCAAAAGTCTTTCTAAAGTGATAATTACCAAAGGGTTACTTATTATGTTTGTCATAAATTCAAATGGGCCTACCCTGCATTGCATTTTTAGTATAAATAGAACTTTTACTTCCCTTATATAATTAAAAAGGAACATTCTGTCACTGACAAGCACACATTTTTGTCTGAGGTTATAACTATGTGGGGCTCCAAGGAATTCTGTAGTTATCTGAGGTCCAATTAAATGAAGGAGCAAAAAAATAAATAAAACTGTAGATGGATTTTTTGAGGCATTAGGAACATAGGTTTGATACAATACAGTTGACCCTTGAACAACACAGGGGTTAGGGACACCAAACCCCATGAAGTTAAAAATCCACATGTAGGGCCGGCCCAGTGGCTGAGCCGGTGCTCCTAACTCTGAAGGCTGCTGGTTCGATTCCCACATGGGCCAGTGGGCTCTCAACCACAAGGTTGCCAATTCGACTCCTCAACCCCCGCAAAGGATGGTGGGCTGCGCCCCCTGCAACTAGCAACAGCAACTGGACCTGGAGCTGAGCTGCGCCCTCCACAACTAAGACTGAAAGGACAACAACTTGACTTGGAAAAAAGTCCTGGAAGTACACATTGTTCCCCAATAAAGTCCTGTTCCCTTTCCCCAATAATAATAAAAAAAAAAATCTTAAAAAAAAAAAATCCACATGTAACTTTTTGACTCCCCAAAAACTTAACTACTAACAGTTTACTGCTGACTGGAAGCTTTACTAATAACATAAACAGTTGAGATAACACACATTTTTAAAAATGTTATATGTATTATATACTGTATTCTTACAATAAAGTAAGCTAGAGAAAAGGAGATGTTGTTAAGAAAATCATAAGGAAGAGAAAATACATTTTATAGTATTTATCGAAAAAAATACGGTTTACAAGTTGATCCACGCAGTTCAAACCCATGTTGTTCAAGGGTCATCTGTATTTGAAAACACGACCAAAACACTCCTAAGCTACAGATTTTAATTTTAAAATCTCACCAATTTATAGAGAATCTAAACTGAAAATTTTCACACATCCATAGGAATTTGGGTTCAGGGATACTATAGTAAAATTGAATTTACAAATGCAATTCGTACACTTGAAGAAAAAGACAGAGTACAATTAGGTCAAAACCAAAATTAAATTTCTTGTGCCCTAAGCAGTCATAATTACCACTTTAATAAAAATGAAGAGATGTGGACAACAGAAATAGCACTGCCCTTGGGAGATCAGATGAATCAATTAAGAAATGTGTGTGCTATTAGTTTTCTGTCAGAATACAATTTATCAAAATCTCTGGATCTCTGATGGCCATCTCTCTTAATACTTTCTTAATTCTAATGGTCCCCCAACTAGAATACTCTCAGAAATCAACTTGACCATAGTGAGAATCATGGGAATAGTAAAAGAGAGAGGTATTATGGGAAAGAAGCATCTGATTTTGGCTTAAAGATTGGATAAGATGATTGGAGGTGAGCTGGGAAGGGGAAGATAAAGTGATCTAGGCTGTAGGAAAAAGCTGAGTGAAAAACAGAGTGAACAAAAATGGAGCCTATATAGGAAACAATGAACAACACTTTGATTTGGCTGAACTTAGGCTCACTGGATGATGAAGTTAGGCCAACTGGTGCTAAGTCATGAACGGGCTCCAACAATAAGCTGAGGAATATGAATTTCACTCTGAATACAGAAGGAGCGACTGCAAGAGAAAGACATACGAGTAAGAGACACAGTTTAGAAAAATTTATGTGGTGTATAGGCAAAACAGATTGGGGGAAGGCAAAGTTGGAGATGGTAGGAAATACCATGTCTTTCCCAAAATAAGACCTGCACAATCAGCTCTAATGTGTCTTTCGGAGCAAAAATTAATATAAGACCTGGTCTTATTTTACTATAAGACCGGGTATATGGTATGAGATTAATATAATGTAATATAATATAATTAACATAATTAATATAATATAAATATAATACCTGGTCTTATATTAATTTCTGCTCCAAAAGACACATTCGAGCCGATGGTCTGGCTAGGGCTTATTTTCAGGGAGACACGGTAGCACAAATCAGCCCCTCTCTTCATCTCCATTGTTAACCACCCTATTGCAAAATACCATTATTAGGTTCCTCCATGGTCTCCATGTACGCATATCTTCAATTACCTAGTCTCCATACTGTAACCCTTGACTGATCTTTTAAAAATATGTATCAGATCATGTTGCTCCCTATTTTAACCCTCGAAGGGAGCTACCTATTGAATTTTAGAATTAAATCCAACTCCTTATCATAGCCAAAAAATTCCTCCATGATATGCACCCGTTTTCATCTTTATCAATCATTCTCATTTATTAAGCCTTACCGACCTTGGCCAAGTTCTCCCCTGCTTTTAGGACTTTTGGACTAGGGAACTACCCCACTTCCCTTTATTCCCTTATCTTCCCTCAACATACAAGTCTTATTCTTTGCCTTTATATCTTATCTCAAATATCACCTCAGAGAGTCCTTTCTAACCACTTTTATCATATTGCCTGGATTTACTGTCTTCATAGCACTTGCTAGAATCCGTAATCTTGTTTATCTATCCCCTACAATATAAGCGCCATGAGAATTAAAACCTTATCTTTCTCACTGTTATATTTTGTGTAGATGGTACAGAGTTAATCTTCAATAAATGTTTACTGAATTAACAAATAAGTAAATGAATGAAATAAATGGAACTGAAGCTCAGCTAGGAATGAAAATCTCAGCTGGAGATATTGATTTGGGCGTCTTCCACATGTGAATGACAAATGATGCCAAGGAAACAGATATTACCCATGGGAAGTATATAGAGAGAATAAAACACAGCCCAGAGGAACTTCAACATTTAAAGAACGAGCAGAAGAAGAGGGGCACCCAAAAAGGAGTAAAAAGGAAGCGCCAGAGAAAAAGGAGGAAAACCAGAAAATATTCCCAAAGTACTGGATGCTGTAGAAGAGCATTCTTTACTAGAAAGGCAGCTTGGCATTAAGGAAAAGTATATAGTCAAAGAAGTCACATATATAGTCAACAAACATTTTTAAAGTACCTACAATGTGCCAGGAACTATACTAGAACAAAAAAGTTAAATAAGAAAACAGATTAAACACTATTTAATGCCTGTTCAAAGATGGGTACAATCTTTTCTAAGTGTGCTATGAGCAAGTCTCAATCTGGATCTTTCTTTTCTTTTTTTCTTGGAACAGGACTTTATTGGGGAACAATGTGTACTTCCGGGACTTCTCCAAGTCAAGTTGTTGTCCTTTAAATCTTAGTTGTGGAGGGTGCCGTTCAGCTTCAAGTTGTTGTCCTTTCAGTCTTAGTTGAGTCGAACCGGCAGCCGTGTGGTTGAGAGCCTGCGCTCCAACCAACTGAGCCATCTGGCTACCCAGGAGCTGAGCGGCAGCTCCTTGACTTCATTCTAGTGGCGGAGGGCACAACTCAGTGACCCATCGGGGAATCGAACAGGCAGCCCTGTTGCCCAGAGCTTGCGCACTAACCAACTGAGCCACCTGTCCGCCCTCAATCTGAATCTTAATTATCACAACTACTGAGAGGATTAAATGAGATCTTGTTCATAAAGTGCTGAGTACAATATCTTTAACACAATAGGCACCCAATAAATCACAGCTATTACTGTGTTTCCCCGAAAATAAGACGTAGCTGGACAATCAGCTCTAAATTAATATAAGACCCGGTCTTATTTTTTACTATTTTGCTCCAAAAGATGCACTAGAGCTGACTATCTGGCTAGGTCTTATTTTCGGGGAAACATGTTAAAAAATTATCTTCCCCTCACTGATGAAAACAATATACCAAAATAATAGCACGCTATAGCAATTTATAGCAATCTTCCCATGGGAATAATCTGATTTTTTTTAAATCCCTATCTATTCTGAGACTACTAAAACAAGCAAAGGGACAAGATTTGTTATGGAGAAACTACTAAGAGGTGTCATCTCAAGGTTTTTTCCTAAGACTCCAGTTTGGTTTCAGCACAGATACAGAAGAAGCATTTAACTGACTTAAAAGCAGCTCAACAGACTCACTTCAGTGCACAGCTATTTTTTAGTGATCCACCCCCCAGAGATAACTCAGGAAGACCACAAACCTGCCTTCCCCCTCAAAACACAAGCACCTTGGTTTATCTTATTCCAGAACAAGATTTCCCAACTTTTCTAAAACTAGATAGGAGAAAAAGAACAGTACCACAGGCCAATTATATCTCATTTTTTGTGCTTTTATTTTGTCGGATATTTTTGGTTATCTCCATGAGAGTCAAGAGGTTAGCCTGTTTTTAAATAAAGAACAAAAATAAAATGAGCTGAAAGAATACCGATTTCTCAGAAGCACTAAACGAGAAAAATGCCAGAATCTTTCTCACTTAAATTCCAATTGGGAACATGAGACTGAAATACCATTAACCAATAGGAAGCTTCATTTTGCATGCCATGCAATCCAACCCGCAACCAAAATGCCTCCTTCCTACCAGCACACACTACTTTGCATTGATTTCCCTTTACTTTAGTCGTTGCCTAAATTCCAGTGATCACAGTTCCAGTGGTGTCTTCTGGCCAAAGGAAAATCATTTTTCTTGCTTCTTTTGTTCTTCTCTAACAGACTGATAGTTCTTTTGTCCAGACCATGTGGGCAGCAGGACTAAAGGCCTTCTGCCAGTTGTACATGCTTAGCAAGCAAAAAAGTAAACAAGACACATTCTTCTAAGCTGAAATATTCTAAAAGCAAACTATAGCATTAAGTTTCTGAATATTCTCAGGTAAATAGTCTATTAGCAGAGTATATGGATAGACTGAGGTCTGGAATAAAAACAAACCAATTCAAAATTTAAACATGGAGTAACGTTTTTATTTCATTTTAAGGCCAAAAGAACATGAAATAGAAAACTAAGAGACAGATATCCTAATCATGATTTTATCACTATGAAATTGTGATTGTGCCTTTACTCGTTGATAAAATAAGGCTACAGATACTTTTCCCCTTTCTGCCTTCGGTATAGGTTGAATTTCATAATATCTGATCTTTCTGTAAAACAGCATAATTGCCAGAGGTATACTACTTTCTGAAGGTAATATATTCCCTTTTAAAAAATTATTAAACAGCCTAACTCCATCCTAACAGGGTTTCGCTTTGTAACTTGTTGGTGTTTTCTTCTGAGACTCTAGCATCAAACAATTGTATCTTGATTTGCCAATTCATTTGGGATTTAACGACTTACAACAGAAGCACAATATTTTACATCATAATATACAGACTACCTAGCAGCAGTAAATCAAGTAAGAATGGTCATAAAATTAATATAAGACCGGTTTATATTATATTATACCCAGTCTTATAGTAAAATAAGACCGGTCTTACATTAATTTTTGCTCAAAAGATGCATTAGAGCTGATGGTCTGGTTAGGTCTTATTTTCGAGGAAACGTGGCAAATCTATAGCTGTAAAACTAAATTCAGTCTCCATCTTTAATTTCTCTTTAGTATTTAACACTAATCACTACCTCTACTACTTGCTCAAAACTTCTACTCATGACTTCAAGTACTCTCTCTAAGCTAATATCACCACTATTACCTAACCCCAAATTCTCTATTTCCAAATATAAAATCTCTCTACTTTGCCATTCTATCTTCGCCAAAGACATGAACTTGAACTTATACCCAAACCAACTAAGCACTCTTCTGCTTGCCCCCAAATCTATTTCCTTAACAATTTTATTCCTTATCACCCAGAGTCTTGGCTTAAAATACAAATCTTTCATCTTATTTTTATTAAGTTCTCTGATCCCTCCTTCTAAATAACAAATATTTTTACTTTTTTAATTTCATCATTCATGGCTAGATTACTCTCACAGCCCACTTACTGCTTATTCTCTCAATCCTAGTCTGTTCACTCTCCAAACGATCCAATATTCTCTTGTACTGTTCAATATGGTAGCCACTAACCACAGGTGGCTATTCAAGTTAAAATTTAATAAAATAAGACAAACAAATGAGAAACAAAAACTCATAGACACAGACAATAGTTTAGTGGTTACCAGAGGGTAAGGGGGGTGGGGGGAGGGAGATGAGGGTAAGGGGGATCAAATATATGGTGATGGAAGGAGAACTGACTCTGGGTGGTGAACACACAATGGGATTTATAGATGATGTAATACAGAATTGTACACCTGAAATCTATGTGATTTTACTAACAATTGTCACCCCAATAAATTTAAAAAAAATTAAATAAAATCTAAAATTCAGTTCCTCAGTCACACTACTGCAGTTGAAGTGCTCAACAGCCACATGTGGCCAGTGATTATTATACGGGACAGCACAGATAGAGATACATTCCCATCCTCACGTAAAGTTCTACTGGAAGGAGCATTTGTAATCTTCAACAAAACTTCTTAGCACACTATGTTACATTATGGGTTTTCTTCTATTTAAGAACATGGGCTGGATTGCAAACACTTAACCAAGCCAGTCCGAAATCTTTATCCTGGCACCTAAACCCTCCAGACTTAAAACTTCATCAAACTACTTTGTCTATTTTCTTTGCCAACAACACATGCTGTGTTGGCCAGGCTGCTTTCACTGATCACGTAGAGCACTAGGTTCCCATTATCACATTCATTCACTCGATAAACAAACAATGTGTGAGACACTTGTAGCTTTCAGGTACACTGCAGTGAAGAACACAGACAGTTTTGGACTCATTCTTTGTTTCCTCTCCCTTCACTAGCTCTCTGTCCACCTATCTTACAAGTTCTCAGAGCACTAGCATATGGCCTACATTTGGACACAATTAAATAGAACTTAGTTTTGTCTTCTTTTGTGCTTTGTCTTCCCAACTAAAATTTAAGCTACTTAAGGAATTTGGCATTTACTATCAAAACAGTGTTAATGTCCACTGAATTTGACTAAAATCAAAGAGTTATAAGAAACACTGGAATGTTAATTTAAGTCTCTACAAACTAGGACAATAACATTTGTCCTATTTTATAGGATCAACTGAATGAGAGATGTGAATAACTTTGATTTTTGTTGATAGCAGTAAGAAATCTCCAGGGATTTATTATTTATAAAAAAGCTAAAAATAACAACTAGGCAAAAGATTAGGGTTTTGTTGTTGTTATTACTACATACAAGGGAAAGGAGGAAAGCACTTCAAAATACTTAAATACTAAATTTCCTGTTTGATAATAAAATACAATGCTCCATGGAATACAGTATTCTTAATTCAGGATAACTCCTTTCTTTCCTTGAATTTTTTTCAGATAAATGATTCATTCATATTCAATAAACAGGAACTAAGCATCCACTGGATTCTAGATTCTGGGGCTACATTAATAAACAAAACAAACAAAAACTCTCCAAGGGTTTACTTTCTTGGGGTAGGGGAAAGGAGCGACAGACAAAATAAATTAGTAAACTATATAATATATTAGAGTTATAGGATATTAGAAGGTAATAAATGCTGGGGATAAAAAATAAAACAACACTGTAATTTTATATTTTAGAGTGCACAGGGAAGGTCTCACTGAGATGACATTTAAGCAAAGGCTTGAAAGCAATGAGCAAATGAAAGAAGCATCTGGAAGAAGAGCAGCCCAGGCAGAGGGCAAAGGTTCTGAGGGAGGAACATGCTTGGTATGTGACAGGAATAGCAAGGCAGCCAGGATGGCTGGAGGACAATCAGCAAAGGGGAGGACAGAATATGAGGTCAGAAAAGTTCATGGAGACACAGATGGTGTAGAGCCCTAAAGCCCGTGGAAAAGTGAGTGGAAAAGGAAGACTCCAGATTTGATCATAGGAATGGCATCATTGGTTTCAGTTTCAACAGTATCACTCTGTCTTTTGTGACAAGCGTAAACTCTAGTGGGGCAAGAGTAGGTGCTGGGAGACTAGCTAGGAGGGTGATGTAGTATTACAGGTGAAAGAGGATGGTAGCGGAGATCAGAAATGGGCAAATTTCAGATATATTGAAAACTGGACAAGAGGATCTGCTGATATATTGGGAGCAGAAAGAGGCATCCAGGATGACTCAAAGGATGGAAGTACCTTTAATTGAGAAGGGGGAAACCTAGAGAACCAGGGAGGAGAAAGGATATCAGAAACTTAGTTTTGGACATATGAAATTTGAAATGTCTATTCGACATCCTAATGGAGATATCAAATAGGCAGCGGAATATACAGGTCTAGAGTTCAAAGAAAGATTAGGACTGGGAAAACATATTTGAGAATTGTCAACATATAGATGGTATTTAACACCGTAAGACTGGATGAAATCACCAAGAAAGTAGTAAATTGGACTGAGCTTAGGCTATTGCAATATTAATTAAAGATCAGGAAAGATTAAGTGACTAGTGAGGTGGATGGAAACCCATGAGTGTGGTATCCTGAGAGCCAAGTAAAGAAAGTGTTCACTGAGGAGACAGTGACTAACACGCCAAATGTTGCTGAAAATCAAGAACTAAGAACTCAGCATTGGATTTAGCAATACAGAGGACACTGGAGACTTTGGCAAAGCACAGGCAGGGGAGCAGCACAGGTGAAATTAGCAACAGTACCAAAGCAACAACAATACCAAAGGTCTATATTTTCAAGCCTTCAAAGCTGTAGAGTTAGAGTGGTACTCATAGAGATAACAGTCTCTCTCACTGCTTACTTCTTGTAAGGGGAACTACTTTTACTGGAGTAGAAGGAATTGGAAAAAAGGGAGAGGGGCATCTCTTGGGCATGTGTGCCATTATCTTTTCCATGACTTTTCAGGTGGTTGCTGAGTACCATTTGTTTGTCATATGAGTTGCGGTAAGTTATTTCCTTTTTGTTGTTTTATTTGAGGGTAGACACAGGAAATATTTGGAAGCTAGTGGTAGAAACAGCTTCCATTTATCAGCTAAAGCACTATTCCTAACAACTTAAATGGTAGCAGACAAAAAGTTGTTTAAACACGCAGCTAATTTAGAAACCAGAATGGGGAATTCCATTGAGACTGTCCCTTAAGATAAGCTATTTTATAGCAGCCTTTTGCCCTTTCCCTTAACTTGAAAAATAGGCAAGGTGGCTCTCAAAGCCACTATATATATCAAAACTTTACCAAGTCAAACACAAACGCGTTTTTGATATCCTAACAGCTCAGTTTCATTGGTCAAACCTGGAGACAGTACTGTGTCACTACTCTCTTCGGGTAAATGAAGTATGAGTCCTTTTTCTCAGTTTAGCAAGGTTCTGAAAGATGTTAGATCCCTAAGAGTCTCCATATTCCCTAAATATCTATATGTATTTTCTCACTGAATAACAGAAAAAGGAAATTTCATTAAGATGTTTCTAAGTAATGATGTTTATTTATGTAGGAGTCTAAATGACAAAATCAATAGAGGAACAATTTCCTACATCTCAAAAAGTCTACAAAAAACACAGTCAGAATACAGAAAACTCTCCAATAGTTACTACAGCTCTCGCATATATTTTGTGATGATTTTTTCACATAATATAGTACCATTAAAGGTGGTAGGCTATCACCCCTTGACACAGAGCTTTATTTATTGGGGTAGGAGCTCTACTTTCCAACATGCATCCAAACAGGAAAAAAAGGACTGAAAATCACTTTAGTGGCCTTGACAATTTAAAAGTACTTGATAGTTGTAAAATGTGGTCTGGGATATTACCTTATATTTAAGAGTTTTAAATACCATTCCAAATGTATTCACATTCATTGTTTACTTGTTTCTATGAGATAAGTAAGGTAAATATCATTATGCCATTTTAAGATTCAGGAACTGAAGCACAGAGAGAATATTTGTCTAAAATCACACGAACTAGAAAAACTCTGGGTTTCTACTTCTGGGCTTTTCTTATTACATCAAAAAGATGATTTTAGAAATGTGGATACCTATAATTCAAGAACCAGAATGAGGCTGCCGATTTATTGTCATTTCTGATTTTCAGACTTGTCTGATAACTGGCAGAGAAGATAATGTTAGCAGAGATTAAACAAATATTTATTTGTTGTCTATTAAGTGGCAAGTTTTATCGGACAAGAGATTACTCTGCAGCAGAAGGGAGGCTGGATTAGAATACAAGCAGACTGAGGTGGGGATGGTAGCAGTAGTATGGGAACAGATGGAAGAAAGTAGAAAAGGAGACTAGCCATTTTTTAAATTATTCTTTATACTCAAATTCATTCATGAAACAAATATTTATTTAGCACTTATCAGGTACCGGGCACTATTCTATGTTCCTGGATATAGAAGTTAACAAAACAGATAAACACTCTTATCATAAGGTTTACACAGGGTGGATGGGGGGGACAAAAAGTAAGAAAAATATACAGTGTATTAGATGGTGATAAATATACTGGAGGGTACAAAGAAAAGAAATGAGAATGGAAATAAGGAATGCTGGGGGAAAGTGTGTGTGTGTGTGTGTAGTGAGTGGTTTTGCTATTTTAAAGAAAACAGTCAGTCAAAGCCTTGCTGAAAAGGTGACCTCTGAGCTGAGACCTCAAGGATATATGAGAGCATTCCATGCAGATACTTGGAGAAAAAGCCTTATGGGCAGAAGGAAGAACAAGTGCAAAAGACCTGAAGCAAAACTGTGGTGCACTTGAAACACAGCAAGAAAGGGGTACAGCTCAATTGGTAACAGTAAGAAATGAAGTAGGTACCTTTATACACAACCTATTAGGTTGGTGCAAAAGTAATTGCGGTTTTAAAGGTTAAAAAAATTTAAAAACCGCAATTACTTTTGCACCAACCTAATACTTTCTACATTTACTATGTTCCAACTTCTCTCCAAGTGAGAATATACATAGAATTTATACTGTATGCTCTAAAAATCCTGAAGTCCCAATAGTTGGGTGTTATCTGAATACAGTGATTGACAACATCATTTCATAAGATACAAAACTCAAGTAATCATTCACCACTAGATACGGAATAGACTACACTGGGTCAAATTTCTGATTGTGTCCAAAGAGAATTTGTAACTAAGACCAACCTTTGTGGCTAGTTTCCTAAGTCTCAGCATATATGACTCCAAAAAGAAAATGAGCAGTTACACTCAGGTGTTGTTTGAATCATTTCATTGTCTATCTTCTAATAATTAGAAGACAGATAAAAAAATGTTAGACGAGTATGTTAAGACTTGCAGTCAAAATTTCATGTACTAAACAGTAATATTAAAACAATCCACATATATTATCTAGAAGAATGTTTCCTAGATTTACCCCTCTATTCACTCCACAGAAGCTAAGAAATTTAATTTGGCAACCCAATTACCCTGTTAAATTTTCCCCCAGAAAGCTAACTCTTACATTAGATTTTTGAAAGGATGTTCATGTTAGAATTCCCTAAAAATAACAGATATTGAATGTGACATGCCTCTCTCTCCCTCTCAACAAAATCCTATCTGGTGATCCTGCCCCCTTCCTGGAATACTTTCCTCCTGTCCTCCATCTACCTCAATGATTTGCAAAGGAAAGGCTTCCTCCAGGAGTATGTATCAGACTGGTGAGGGATTTTTCAAATCACCTCCCAAAATTCCACCTTGAGCTTAAGTCACATTCTTGAGGTATGTTGGGGCATCAGGGGAAGGGAAAGTTGAGAACCACTGATCCAAATCCTTCAGGTCCGGCTGAAATCCCGCTTCCTCTACATGGCTTTTCAAGTCTATCTCAGGTTCAAAAGAAGAGTTAATTCCCTGTTTGAAATGTATATTACTTATTATGAATTTCATAAAACTGAAAAGTTTTAGTTTTTCACATGTCTTATCTCCCCAGTTATGATGAACTTTTCCTCTAGTGTTTTTTTTTTTTTGTCTAAGAAAATGGACTTGAGTTCCAATACACCATCACGTGAAGAAAAATTTGTTGTGTATAAGTTTCCATTGAGAGGAATGTCTGTTTTCACAAAGAAATTTCAAATTTTCTCCTGAAAAGGAAGAGGTAAGAGAAAGGTTTATCTTCTCAGTGCCTGGACTCTAACACGTAAGTGTATGACTTAACTCACTAAGTTTACTTGCTATTCTCAAATTTGAAATATCCAGAGCTGGCTAGGAACCAAACTCTACGTCTGTCCATTAGAACATATTTATTTATTTATGCTCAGAACACTGCTTAAAATGAGATCCCTCCGGGTATAAAATGGGAAGTTTTCTCTGGTGTTTGTTATCTAAAGTAATTTTTCTCAGTACTATAACCTGGACCCAAACAGATCATTGCATAATTTTACAATGCAGATGCAGAGAAAGCTTCAGAGAGGTCAAATTACTTATCCAAAGTCACACAGCCAGCCATGGTTTACTTACCTTCAGTAACAAAACACCTTAGAGATAAATTTTATTAAATGAAAAGGAAATCTATGAAATAAATGTTTATTGTATGTACTACCTCTGGATTTTAGATACCGCTGGCTTTAAGCTAAATTCTTCTCAAACATTAAATTTCCAATAAAGACAGACAAAATTATCTGCTTCTCACAAAGTATTTGATGGAACAGATTGAGATTTAATGGAGATGTCCTGTGCTACCATAGGCAAGTTCCATTTGCATTGTTTTCTTCTTACGCAACATGTTTTGCAGAATTCTGTCACAGGTCCAAGTATATAGCAGAGGTTAAGTCCTAATTAAACCTAGGGTGTCTAAAGGAGCAAATTATTTTCATTTCCTCATGTAGGCCAAAATGATTAAAAGTAAATCATAATATTTCATATGAAGTATTACATGCAACTTACATGTACAGATAGATATAACAAGTGAAATGTGTTCCTGCCTTTATACACCATTCCCAAAATGTGCTATCAAAGTAGTAGTATTAACTTGCTTCAAAGAAGTCCATTTTAAATAATTTTTAAAGAGTTGGTAATTCTACACTACAAACTCACATGTTACACAAAAAGGTTATCTTCAATCTGTAAATAACAAGGATGTTTGGGATTAAAATACCAAGCTCAGAAGAATATCATCTTTCAATCATCAACCTGTAAGTCAACTATTGGCAGTAGTTTTCACCGAAGAATAATGAGCCTGAAATTTACTTCTACACTGCGAACTTTAACATATTTGACTAGGGCTATTATTTAAGAAAGTGTACATACATGGTAAATAGTTTTCGAAAGCAAGTCTCCCTCCCACCCCCAAACCAAGTCTCCCATATCCTCTTCCCAGAGGCAATCACTTTTACCTACGCAAAGATAGCCTATGTATATAAAAAAGGGGTGTGGGGGGGTGGGGGAACGTGTGTGTTTCAAAGTACAGTTTCAAAATACAATCACTTTTTTTCCAAAAATACTTATAGAATGACAGAATAATGAAAATACCATCACCTCAAATTCTTAAATTAATATAGTGCTTTATAGTGTTCAAGGCACTTTCAAATATGTTAAGTTCATTAATCTTCAAAACTAACAGCCCTTGGTAAACATATTTCAACTTCAAAGAATCATCTAATTGAATCATTTAATAAAGTCATCTCTCTCAAGAAAATGATGCTCAAATCAAAACAAATGATAGTTGTGTACTTAAAAAACCAAAAGGCAACCACACTTCCAAGGAGATATAAATATCTTCTCTCAGTAGAACATTCCGCTCTCTCAGATCTAGTCAAGCATCCATATCACAAAAATATTTCAGTGATAAGACATATTTCTAAATTAGTTTCTCTATTTTAACCTATTATTGCCAATAAATTTGAGTAGGAATGCCATTCTCTAGTCCTTCCTTACCTATTCCCACCACACCTACAATGTACGGAAATTGATCTTACTCAGGGTCTCATTTCATATAACAGCAGAGCATCGTCAGTCTCCCTATTTTACTTATGTGACACATCACAATGATCCTATAATGCTGATGACACCACTACATGATTCAAGCCTCCTAAAAGTGGGTTAATGATTGACTGGAAGATGTAACATTTAACTGCTAGCAAAATAGGAATATAAAACATTGCATTTCCAAATATGAAGCAAGTCAATGTCTGAGGTAACTTAGAGAAAATTAATGAAATAAAAACAGCATAAAAAAAGAGATGTATACATTTTTATTACTTAGAAGAATCCATCCAGTACTGACTCCCTTGCCTATGTATTTGAATTAATTACATAGAGTATCACTTCCCTGTACCCATATAATACTTATCATTAAGAGGGTTCAAAACACTTTTTAAAAATTGTGGTAAAATATACATAAAATTTACCATTGTAGCCATCAAAACACTTTAAAAAGACCCTATTTAATTTACTTAAGATGGAAATGAGAGATCCCTATTCCTTTTACAAATATGAATGTATTCACAAAAAGATCAAATCGGTCATGTATATTATCACAGGTCACAAATCCAAAAGAAATCAGGTAGAAATTCAAAGGAAACTACTTTTGAAAAAATAACAGTTTATATTAAGAATTCAAATTATGATGAACACTTCTCTAAATCTCAAGTTTCTTAAGCTGATACCAACCTGCTACCAAATAACAGGACACTATCAAATGTAGAAAGGGCAAGAATAATATTTGTGTGTGTGTGTGTGTGTGTGTGTGCACAGCATAGGACATCAAGAAGTTTATCAGTAAAAGAGAGTATTCTCCAAGACATGAGGTGTGCTGACCCAAGCGAGGGAAGCAGCCTCGCCTTACATTGTATAAAGGTTATGCAAGAATAATAGTTTTAGATAAAAATATTTTCAAGTGCTCTACAAGTCTGGATTAAATGATTTCAATAAATCAACAGCAGAACTGGGGGGAAAAAACAACTCCTATTTTTTATACATTAATCTCTACACAGGCCAACCCAGGACATATGGGCATGATTTTTATCTTCTATATTTTTTTCCACCATATGAAAAATTTTAATATAGCAAAACTGAGTAGGAAAGGAAATGCGGATGACTGAAAAAGAATCAAGTCATCATTGATTTGCTGTTAATTATCTTTGATATAGAAACTGGATTCTGTGTGGCTATCTTAGAAAGTAGGCCTCCCATGAAAATGTGAACCCCAAACTGGGAAACTATTCAGACGCTTACCTGGAAAATTAAAGTTCAAGCTATTACCTTAGAGCAACCTGTATAGCACTTACCTTTCGTTTCAGAAAGGTCAAAATATATGCTCACATTTTCTTACATATATGTAAACAAACAACGGAAAGATAAACAAGAAACTGGTTACCTATGGAGGGAAGGATATGAACTAACTGAAAACACATGGTTGGAAGCAAGATTTCAGTTCGGTAATTTTTAATTTTTGAACAATGGAAATGATTACCATTCAAAAGTAAAATAAAAGGGTGTAATATTTTAATGAAATAATCAATCTTAAAACCATTTTTCAAAGCCTCCTCAGTTTTTAATCATACCTTCTAAAAAACTCAACTTCCTGGAAAAGAAGGAAAAAACTGACTTCCTATTACCCATTTGAAAAATGTGTGTGGTGAGGGTAGAGCTAGAGTCAGTGAAGACAAGACTTTCTGAATGTCTAACTCATTGTATTCCATCCCTTAAAAATTATTATAGAAATTCAAGAATAAATTTTTCTCCTTAACAGAAAAAATTTAAAAGACAGTACAAAGTTTCATATAAATGCATGCAGTTGATCTTCAACTAAATGTAATATGGCTTTATTAAATCAGTCATCTTATTCCAACTGATGATTCTCTGGCCAAAGAAAACAACTTTAATTGTGGGAAACATTAAATTTTACTGATAAATTTAAACTCTATTAGATACTAATTTCAGCTCTCTGGTAAAGGGCTGTTCGAAGGAAGTTACCAAAGTTATTTACTATACTGTTTTCTATAAGCATGGATAAACATATGGAGCAATATCAGAGACCATGATAGTAGAATGACTGATACATCAAAGGTTTATACAGGCAGTTGGTGTGGGGAAACAAAATGGGTTCAGAGTTAGACCTAAGTTTGGACCTGACTCCACCTCCTGCTGATCTTGGGCAAAAGGCTTAACTCCTCTGAACCTGTTTCTTTAATGACAAAATGAAGCCAATACCACCTAACTTAAAGGATCATTAAGAGAATTAAATGAAATGTCCACATTGTCAGGTTTCAGACTATTTTGGCTGGCTCATGCAGAGCACTTAGTTAGGGCAGGGGAAAAAAGCTTTCCTTAGTTAATATTTCTGAAGTCACATGTGAGAAAATATAGGAAGTAAATAATCTAAAATGGCAAGGAAAAGAGAGAACTTTTCTGGGAGTCAGGTAACTAGGATCTTGTCAAAGAGAATAAGCATTTCTCTCTAAAAAATGAAAATTTTTACTTCATCTATTTCTTAATTTACTTCCTCCTTTTCACTTAGTTCAGATGTGAACATCCATTAGCCTAGAAGAATCATTTGAATGAATATTCTAGGGGAAAATATCCAGCGCAAGTAAACATGGCTGTATCAAATTCAGGATAAAAAGCATCTAAATTAGATACTAAGTCTAAAATCATTGGAAACAGCTTATAGTTTCAGAAATTTTCCAACAGAATTTAAAGATCAAAATAGGCAATTGTTTGAAATATGAGATCTTAAGCTCACTCTTGTGGAAGATTATGTCTTATTTGCAAAAATACTTGTTACTAAATACTTGAAACTGCCATTGTTCAACTGTTCTTGACCTACAAAATACCCATTTCACTTGAAGTGTTCAATGTGTGTCAGAAATACCATACATTAGGGTACGACAGGTCCTCTGTTCTCAGGTTAGCATGGATTTAGCTGAAAAGAACAGAATAGAGACACAGTGCATTCAATGCAATTAAAAAAAAACTTAGGGACATAACTATTCAGCTTCTCCATATTTAGAGCCACACCAACTGAAACAATTAAGAATATTATTTTTTAAATTCACTACTGAGACAGATACTAAATTAAGGGTATTTGATAGAAAACAAATTTCCTTAGATTAGGTCCTGACCATCTATTATAGTACCCAGAAACCACGTTAAAATGGAGGCGGGACTTTAGAAAAGAAATTAAAAGAGGTTACATCTTTGAGTGTTTTTATAATGTACCTTTTATTTCTTCATTTTATAGAGATGTGCTAAGTCCCCCAAAAGTGTCTTTTCTACAAATCAGTCATACATGTAGCATGTATGTAGTTTAAGTCATACATATAGCAAAGAGTAGTTTAAGCTAAAAAAATAATTGGGAGAGAAATACTGGTAGCAAAATACCTAGAATGCAGTTCTTTTCTATTTAGAAAATTACCACCTGGCTCTCAACTGTTTCAGATACTCGTGTAGAAATGTCACTGCCCTAACAATCCACACATCTTCTGCTTTTTAAATGTACTACATATTTGAAAATACTTGAACTAGAGGTTGTTGAAGTAGAAACAAAAATGATTTTTTATTGTTTAGGAGAAATTTGCGGGCTTCCTATCACCCTCCCTCCCAACCTGGAAAAGGAAGAAGGAAAGCAAGGGAGCTTCATTTGAATACACCTAAGAAGTTCCTGTTAAGCTTGGAGATCCAATATAAAAGATGAAATTTAACATGGAGATGGAGGCAAGAGCTTTGTTCATTTTTGCTTGAATACACATTTTCTACACTGAGGTCACCTATGAGGAACTAAATAAAGGCCTTCTGATAATAACACATTTTAGGATCTAACAAGTCTAACAATCAAGGAAACGAAAAATGCCTACTGATTTACTATTTGTTTAAGCTGCTGTCTGCAGGGAATGAACTGTGACACAATTTAACCACCAACTGCTATATTTTTAAAAGAGCTGTCAAAGAACAAACTGGTTTTTGAAATCAAGCTCAATTCTCAGCACACCTCTTTCTAAACTAGTTTCTGTACTTGTTAAAAAGAGAGCTCAAAGACCGGGTGGTCAAGAGAAAGCTGGCCACTGCCAGGACTGATTCATAAAATCAGCAGCCCCTATTCAAAGGGGGCTTTGCTCTTTTTAAAAAATTTATGTATGATTTTCTTAGACTAAAAGAACTTTACCACGAAAGCTATACTCAGGAAACCTGTTTATCAAACAGAACTCTGTAAAAATTTATTTGAGCCTCTGGTTACTGCTTTCTACACACTCCTTCATTAAGTATGCGAGTTTCTTAACACGATCGTTCATTTTAACATTTTCATATGCGGGTCTTGCTGACTGAATTATTTTATGGTAGTTTTCTCCACTTTAATACTAAATTTTGTATGAAAGCACTGATTTCACAGACCAACAAGGTTTTCTCATTTTGGTCAACAAGCTACTAGATTAACAGCTAATTAAATATGCACTTTTTACCCACTATTCTCTCTTTCATGCACACCCTCTGGAAATTGTGTCTGAGCAGCAAACTACAACTTTCTCCATATTCACAGATGACAGCTCTAGTTTTAAGGGAACCAAATCTGGGGTTGCCAGGGCAGTCAGCCTTAAACCTTTGTGTCTGTCAGAGAAAAGAACAAAAGGCAGCGCTTCCTCCCCCAACCCCTCCTTAGTGCTAGAGGAAGGCAGGCTTGACAGAACAGTGCTAGAGAAAAAGGAAGCCATGCCAAAGCGAGGGAGAGTTTCCCCTAAACACACACACAGGGCTACTCAAAGCTACCCACCTTGGATAGCTGCCTCCTCAGGCTAAAGCGCTGGACCATGGTCACCCTGAGTAATCTTCAGACAAAGCAATCCACGAAGGGGCAGGGTTTTTAAAAAACAGCCTCTTGGAAAAGTCGGTGGCAAAACATTTTGAAGACTGTCACAGAAGTCCAAAGAATTTCCCGGGGAGTCTTAGCCAACTTGGAACCACTTCATTGTTCTATCGGGAGCTACTGCAAAGCCTAAGCCGGAGCGGGCGGGTGGACCGCGGCTGGGAGGGGCCGAATGCGGGAGCGGCTTCGCCCAGTGCCAAGCGCTGCGAGCACTTCCTGTGAGTCAGCCGTCAGGGGTCCAGACAGAGGACCACCCCTTCCCTTCCCACCACACCAGGAGCCCAGGACGCCGCCGTGGTGCCACCTGAGACTCTGGGACGACAAACCTGATGTTCTGGTCTGTGTGGGAGGAGGAGTGGCGCGCCGGGGTCAGAAAGCCACTGCCTCCGGTAGAAAACTGGCACCCGCAACAATTCCTCCAGTGGAAGAGGGTCCCCTGCAAACTGTAACACCCCTTCTCAACCTCCACCTCCGGTAACCCACTGGGGGAGATAATGGGAATAAAGAGACGTGGCAAAAAGCCCCCGACTGTACCAGCTCCGCTCGGAGAAGGAAAAACTCCTCCCAACTGAGCTCGGCAGCTGTCCGGCTTTGTCTCCCGTAATTGGCCAAGCCTTTCCTCCTATTCACAGGGTGGGGTCCCGCCCTGGGAAGGAATGTCAGGTGCAGAGGCGAGCTCTGAGGGTGACTTCAACTTCGTTAGGAAGTTCGACAAATTAAAGCCGCCTCCTGGAGTGATCGCCCTCTCTCATTAGAACACTGTAATTTTTAAAAATCTACACACAAAACAAAAGGAACTTAGAGTAAATTAATGCAGGTAAAAGAGGTTATGAAAAATGGCAATATGAGGGCAATTCCAAAGATAAAAAATACTTTGCTATCATTTGCCAGTTTCTTCCTATCTATTTGATTCTGTTTCCAGACAACCAATATAAGAATAAAGCTTCATTTAATGAAACTTGCTACTCTACATGCTCCTCTCTGAATTGTCCATTACTTCTGAATGAGTTTAATAACTGACCAGGGCAGAACTTGTTGGCATTTATTAATCTTTCCCTGCTCCAGTGATTCTCAATTCCATGTAAGCATGGTTACACGTTTTATGCTGCATACAGCCTTTGGTGGGATGATCCTACTATGGTGCAGTCGCTGTGTTAAGCATTTCATATCTATTATCCCAGTGATTTCTCAAGTAACCCTGTGAAATCTGTATTAATATCCCAACTGTTCAGATAAGTAAAACAGGAATCTTCTCTCATAATATTATGAGTGAACCATGTAGTGTTACTAATTCTTTTTCACCAGGCAAGAAAAGTGAAAAGGGAATTTAAAAAGAAAAAATAGGTCTTTATGCAACGGTTATTCTCAACTATGCTAATATCACATATTACTGGTTTTCAATTATCACCAAATATGATGTACAATTTTTAACAATTCACTTAAAATGACACACACACACACACTTCACACTACCTTAGGGAAGAGTAGAAAAGATATTCCAAATTCAAACAAACAATAAAATGCCAAGGTAAAAAATTACTCTAACCGAAATGTATATATAAAAATTTTATTCCAAAAACCTTGAATGATAAAAGGTTGAACATTATTTAATTGAACTCTTTGTGAAATTCTTAAGCTAAAGAAACTTTTAGATCAACAACTATGACTGAAAGTGAAGACTCCTTCAATCTAGGTTCAGACTATGCAATGTAACCTAATATTTAAACTAACTGATTGAAACTTAATTCCAGGTGAAAAGTAGGTTGACTGAGAACCTGAGTTCTGTGCTTTCTTTGTTTTTTAAATGGTAAGAGTACCAATACCTCCAGTTTTCTCCTACACAGAATGAAACCAAGTACTCAGAAAACTTTTCCTGGGAATACAGGAAGAATTAATGACATGTCAGTGGAAATAATGAAATTCTTTACAGAAAGACATACTGTCTTTAAATATAAACATGAGGTATTTCTGATAAAGCAACTGGAATCCCAGATCATTGTTGCAAGATTATTTCTAATCCCACATCACCCCCCAGAAAAGGAAAGATGATAAAAGGAATTAGAAAAAAATGTCAAAAGTCTACAGACCAGGGTACACATTAAATATCAATCATAAATCCTCAAAGTTCCAGATATACATAAAAAAGACATGGATTAAAAGGACAGTGTCATCAAAAGGATGGAACTTAACTCATTTTTGTCTATTAAAATAAAAATAAAACTCTAATTGTTTAAATGATACGAAACTTGTTAAAAATCATTTGAGTGCATGATTGAAATTCATTCCTTGATAAAAAGCTGAAAAACTGAAATGATCCTCTTTACTCTGTTTTGAGGAATCTGACAGATTTTTAGATGAAAACAGGAGACCAAGTTCAAAGGTTACAAAAGAATAGCAGGAAAGATAGAAATGCATAACTAGAGAAAAATTAACAGCTCTATAATCATTTCTTTATTACTCTAGGACCCAAATAAACAATGTCATTTTCAGTAGTCTGTGACTGAAAATCCACATCTTATATTCTATGTGGAGGCAGACAAGAATTGTCCAGGGAATTCTCAATACTTTCTTGCACTCTTCATGAATCTGTTTTCTTGCACTCTTCGTGAATCTGTTAAAAGCTACGGACTCAGTCACTGGAGTGACATACATGAAATGAATAGACATACACAGTGTTTTTGAAACAATTTCAAACCATCCATGGATTCCCCTAAAGCTCATCCGTAGACCCCACGTTAAGAACTGTGCCCCTATTATAACTAAGAGCTGAACATCAATCACTAAGCGGTCTTGTCTTCTTTCCACCATAGGTTAACAGTTCTTAGTAAAACTGGGAATCAGAAAAAGAATCCTGTCTTTGACATGTTGAACCCAGTCAGTCCCCAACACATTTTCTTTACTTATATGTAAAATAATAATCTAATTTCAAAGCCACAAATGGTCTTTATGAAATGGTCTTTTAAGTTTTTCTTCATCACGTAGGAAAAAAAAGAAAATATTATTTTATTCTCCTTGTTTTACCTATCATATATAACCCCACACTAGAGGTAACAGTAATATTTTATCTTACTGTATGTTTTCCTGAACATGTATAAACATATACATGTTTGTTTGTTTTACAAAACTCGAACTAATCTGTTTTCTGGTTTGTTTTGTCACTAAAAAGATATACCACAAATACCTTAGATGAATACTTATGAAATTTAAATAATCATCCCAATTTAGATGGTTTCTATATTCAAAACTCCCTTTGCACCAGCTTCATTCTTAAAATTCTCTATAAACACATTTTTAAAATAAGTTGATATTAAAGTTTTATATTATTGAATATCATGTATCACAAACTACATTTTTACAGAGAGGAAAATAAAGTTCAAAGAGTTTTTCAAACTTGCTCCAAATCACAGAGTTGGTATTAAGAGTCAGGACTAGAACCCCAAATACCCAGATTTCACTACACTGCTTTTTCTATTACACCATGCTTCTTCCTATTTTTCATAATCTAAAATGCTCTAAAAAAGAACACTACTTAAGATACTCAGGTAGCAATTTTTTTTGTAAACTGAGTAATTATCCCATTTTGAAAACATGAACTTTTATACTTTAAGTTATGAGTGAGTTTCCTACAGCCTGGCACATCTGAAGTAGTAATATGTTTACAGTTCCTCCTTTATCTCTTTGATATCCAGTCTTATAAGTTATATTAAATAAATCTTATTGTTCAAACAACACTGTGTGTTTTAACCAGCTTTCTGGGATAACCCAGAAATAACTGCGCAGTGCCAGCTACCAATCCAAAAAACCGTAAGCCTTTAACCTTTAATAGGCTTTTATTATGCAATACCATGTCATTTCAGAAAGCCCCTTTTCATTCATGCTAAATAAGCATTTATGACACCAGACACTTGACATGGAATGATACATTTCCCTTATGTAAGGACATCACAATCTAATAAATAGAAAACTTAAAACAATTGTCATAAATGTGGCAAATGCTTTAATAGCAGTGATAATATAATGTGACAAGTGCTATAATAGCGGGGACAGCAGCGGCACAAAGGAGGGAGTGATAAACTTTCTGGGGTAGAAGAAAAGTCTTAAAATTGGAGTCTCTGAAGTTGAATAGGAATACTGCAAATGAACAAAAAAAAAGGGGAAAGGCATTCTATGCAGTGGAAAAAAACACGAATTAAAGACCCAGAGGTGTGAATCAAGTGGTAAGTAAAATTGTTTTCCCACGCTAACACATGTTATAAGGCAACATCTTACAAGCCTGGAGTGTTCAGAATATTATTTTGCTTGCAGAATGGGAATGTAGATTGTAACAAAATTCATTTATTCCTCCTTTCTAAATTTCACCTGTTTGTTAACTATTTTTCTTTAAACTGTCCAAATTGGAATAGCCCATCATTTATAAATAATAATGTGATAAGTTCTCTCTTTACAGAAGTTATGATTCTTTTTTCATTCTTGTCTACCTTCAAAACAAAGAGGGAGGAAATCTATTTTCAAGAAGTTTCATAAATAGTGCTGCCAGTTTCAGAATTCCCTGTAGCAATTCAGGCCCCTTAAATGATACGAGATTTCTCCCTTGCAGAAACAAATTTCTTTTGGGAATCCCACAACAGATACCACATTTTACCTACCTAAGATGAAGTAACTTGTTATTTACAAAACTCCAAGCCACTGAAAATATAAATACCCCTGAAAGTAGTATAATTTATTAAGTAGTAAGAAGATCACAGTTGTTGATGATCAAATAATTTGAATACTTGATCGTATTTAATTCCGTAATTAACTCATCGTGATGGTTGATTTAAACAGCAGCCAATTATGTCAAATAACATTTTTATTTTGGTAAACTGGACATGACTCTTTGAAATATGCTAAATTAAGGTTGCCTCCTTTCATACCAGCAATGTTTTAGGGTTTGCATCAATTTCCTCCAAAAAAACACATGCCATCCATCACCTGCAGTGAATACATACGAGGGAGAGAAGGGAAGAGAGATGGGGACAGAGTTTATTTCGTGCCTACTAAGTGCCTAACAACAAATGTAATATACAAAATATTTAAACACTATAAAATCAAGTCCTTAAAATAATTTACATGGTGTTTCATATGCTGGTCCCTACTTTCCCTCTCACACTACTTTCAACTTAACTCCAAATCTCAGCTTAGACTTCTGTTCCTTCAGGAAAACCTTCTCTATCAACCCTCACCAATTCCTGTCTCCACCGTACCAACTGACTCTTCCTTACTGTACTGTATTGTATTTTCCTTGTCTGCGTCCCCCTCATCAAAACATACGTTCCTTAAGGACGGAGACCTAATATGCCAATAGTGGTATTCTGGCACCTACTTACTAGGCCCTTAAACGTTATTGAATGAATGACTTAAAATATAAGGCAGTGGCTTGATGGCTCTATAAAACTTTAAGTTCCTAAGACATTCTGGATTTCCTTCTCTCTCCTTCAACCATCTCCCATCCCCCAAAACGCCTTGATCTTTCCACCTAATTAAATTCTACCTATTCTTCTATGCCATTTTGAAGGAATTAATTTTACTATTTGTCAGTTATTTATCTCCCATTTATAAATGACTCCTTATAACTTAACATTTTCCAATAAAATATTTCCTATAAAACCTTAGAAAATACAGTAAAATATAAATAAGAAAATTTGTTAATAACATCACCATATAAAAGTAACCACTATAAGTGTTTTGATAAATTTTCATCTGAGATTTTTATTTTTAATTATATAAGTAATTTATGAATGCTTAATTACTATAACCACCTGTTATCAATTTATCCTTCCTTTACCAAGGATTTATGTATTATTTACTTATAAAAGTCTGCAGTATTATCTGTAGGCTAGCTTGCTTTGTTTTCTAACCCAACTCATATACAAATTATTTAAAACTTTTGTTATGCTTTGAATGTTTGTGTCCTCCCAAAATTGGTATATTGAAATCCTCAAGCCCAATGTGATGGGATTAGTGCTCTTGGTAAAGAGAGCCCGCAGAACCCCCTATCTCTTTCCACATGAGGATACAAAGGAGAACTCTACAGCCAGCCCCAAAGGGAGCCCTCACCCCACCACGCTGGCATCCTGATCTCAGACTTCCAGCTCCCAGAGCTGTGAGAAATAAATTCTGTTCTTTATAAACTACCCAGGCTGTGGTATTTTGTTATAGAAGCCCAAATAAACTAAGATACCCTTTTTTAAAAATTTCAACAATTTGTTTAGAAAATTTTGTCAGTACATATGGATCTCCACTATTTAATTGTTGCACAGTATTCCATGGTATAGGTAGAACAGATTTTGCCATTTTCTTACTATTTAGATTATTTCTACATATTTGCTAGTACAAACAATACTTATCTGTACATGTCTACTTTGGGATGTATGATTTTTTTTCTTCAGGATACTAAGATATGATCCTACTGCGCTCTCAAGGTCTAGCCCAAATTCACTTATTTTAGAAGCCCGCTTCGTCCACTTCAGTTCACTGTCATTTCTGTTTCTGTTTAACTCATACTGATAGCTCTTATACTTCTGCATTAGCTAATTAGGTCCTGTACTGTTTTTCAGTTTTTTATGCATTAAGGTTGTCTTTGATCAAATTAAAAATGAGTACCTTGGAGGATTACATCTCATACTTTGTGTATTCCAATTGCCCAGTACCTTACACATAGTAGACATTTAATAAATATTTGAGGAATGCCCAAGAACCTTAAAAGAAAACATGGTCTCACCTGATAGGATTGATATGTAACTGTTCTATTACCTTATTTATTTATTCCCATATAAAATATTACGTAAACTCTAACATTGGGCTATCACAACTTTAGATTTAATTTTCTCTGTTTGTAGACGTGAACCTCACCAAAGAACAAAACTAAATGTCTCACTGAAGTTCAAAATATTACATCTAGGTTCCGGACCGGTGGCTCAGGCGGTTAGAGCTCCATGCTCCTAACTCCGAAGGCTGCCGGTTTGATTCCCACATGAGCCAGTGGGCTCTCAACCACAAGGTTGCCAGTTCAATTCCTCGATTCCTGCAAGGGATGGTGGGCAGCGCCCCCTGCAACTAAGATTGAACACAGCACCTTGAGCTGAGCTGCTGCTGAGCTCCCGGATGGCTCAGTTGGTTGTAATGCGTCCTCTCAACCACAGGGTTGCCAGTTCGACTCCCGCAAGGGATGGTGGGCTGCGTCCCCTGCAACTGGCAACGGCAACTGGACCTGGCGCTGAGCTGCGCCCTCCACAACTAAGACGGAAAGGACAACAACTTGACTTGGAAAAAGTCCTGGAAGTACACACTGTTCCCCAATAAAGTCCTGTTCCCTTTCCCCAATAAAATCTTTAAAAAATAAAAATAATAAAAATATTACATCTATGATTCCCTTTTACCTACATCTTATGAAAGGATACTAGGGAGAGTGACATCAGTAAAATGGCAGATTAGGAAGATACAGGCCATTCTTCTCCCACGTTGACAGAGTGAACAACAATAGACCAGAATACCACTGTGAAAACTCAGAACAGTTGAGAAGCTACA
Organism: Rhinolophus hipposideros; assembly: GCF_964194185.1. Taxonomy (NCBI): domain Eukaryota; kingdom Metazoa; phylum Chordata; class Mammalia; order Chiroptera; family Rhinolophidae; genus Rhinolophus; species Rhinolophus hipposideros. Next base: position 27,195,732 of record NC_138060.1, read on the forward strand.
GTACCTGGGACACTGTAAACTCAAGACCGCATTCCAGTGAAAGGAGCAGGAAACTGTGTGACTTTGGTGCACCCACTCATGCTGCAGCAGAGGGGGAGGCCAGCGTGGACAGGGAAGTAAACACAAAGAAAGTACAGACTATATGAGGTCGCACAATTAAGTTCGCGAACTCGACCACTCGACCTACAAAAAGTGCTACATACCTCATTGCTGAATATCAGTATGGTCACCTGTGAAGTACTCCCCTTGGGCAGCTATGCACCAACACCAGCGCCTAGACCACCCTTCAAAGCAATTTTGGAACTCTTTCTGGAATGGCCATCAGAGCTGTCGTCGTATTACCCTTGATGTCCTGAATATCATCAAAATGTCTTCCTTTCAATATTTCCTTTATCTTTGGGTAAAGAAAGAAGTCACTGGGTCCAGATAAGGAGGGGAGGGAGGGTGTTCCAATACAGTTACTTGTTTACTGGCTAAAAACTCCCTCACAGACAGTGCGGTGAGAGCTGGTGCATTGCCGTGAGGCAAGAGCCATGAATCGTTGGCGAAAAATTCAGGTCTAACTTTTAGACGCAGCCTTTTCAGCACTTCCAAATAGTAAAACTTGGTTAACTGTCCAGTTGGAACAAATTCATAATGAATAATCCCTCTGATATAAAAAAAAAAAAGGTGAGCAACAGCATTGCAACAAGTTCGCAAACTGAATTGTCCGACCTCATACAGTAAAGGAAGTAAAAAGTATTTCAAAACATATTACTACCAAAATATCAAGAAAACACAAAGAAAAGCAGTGAGAGAAAAAAAAAGGAGGAACAAAAAAAGCTATAAGATATACAGAAATAATTTTTTAAAAACCTGAATACAGATGCATACAACAGCTTTATTCATAATTGCCAAAACCTGGAAGCAACCAAAATGTTGTTCAGTAAGTGAACAGCATTTGGATAATGGATAAATAAAATGTGGATATCCAAACAATAAAATATTATTCAGCGGTAAAATGAAATGAGCTATCATGCTATGAAGACACATGGAGAAACCATACATGCGCATTATTAAGTAAAATAAGCCAATCTGAAAAGGCTGAATACTGTACAATTCTAACTATGTGACATTCTGGAAAAGGCAAAACAATGAAGACAGTAAAAAGATCAGCGGTTGCCACAGATTGGGTGGAGGGGGGAGGGATGAATAAGCAGAGCATCGAGGATTCTTAGGGCAGTGAAACACTCTGAAGGATACTAGAATGGTAGACACATGTCATTATACATTTGTCTAAACCTATAGAATGTACAACACTAATGTAAATAATGGACTTTGGGTGATTATGATGTGTCATCGTAGGTTCATCAACTATAACAAATTCAGCACTCTGGTGGGGGATGATGGTAATGGGGGAGGCTACACATGTGTTGGGGCAGGTAGTATATGGGAATTCTCTGTACCTTCCTCTCAAATTTGCTGTAAACCTGAAATTGCTCTAAAAAAGAAATCTGTTTTTAAAAATATAAATGTATTTAATTCCTCAATCAAAAGACTTGCGTGGATTAAAAACAATGAATTATCCAAAAAGGAAATTAAGAAAATAATTCCACTTAAAATAGCATCAAAAACAATATTTAGGAATGAACCTAACCAAGCAGAAATACTTGTGCACTGAAAACTACAAACACTGCTGAAAGAAATTAAAGAACACACAAGTAAAAGGAAAGATATCCTGTATTCTAGAGATTCAACAAACTCCCTATCAAAATTCCAACAGCACTTTTTGCAAAAATAGAAATTCATCCTAAAATTCATATGGAATCTCAAGGGAATCCAAATAGACAAGACAATTTTGAAAAAGAACTAGTTGGAGGAATCACACTTCCTGATTTCAAAATATATTTTGAGTACATAGCTACAGTCATCAAAACAGTGTGGCAAAGAACACAATTTACTACACAAATCAGTATGGTAAAGGAGCAGAAAGGCAACCTCATGGAAGAAAATATTTGCAAATCATGTATCTGATAAGGGGTTAATGTCCAAAATATATACGGAGCTACTACAATTGAACAACAAAAACCAACCTGATTTTTAAAATGGGCAAAGGACTCAAAGAGACATTTCCCCAAAGATGATATATAAATGACCAACAAACAACAGGGAAGGATGCTCGACATCAGTAATCATGAGAGGAATGCAAATGAAAATCACAATGCGGTATCACCTCATACCCCATAGGATGGCTACTTTTAAAAACGCAGAAAACAAGTGTTGGCAAGGATATGGAGAAGTTGCAATCCTTGCATACTGTTGATGGGATTGCAAAATGGTACAAATGCTGTGGTAGTTTTTCTTAAAATAAAAATAGAAGTACCATATGATCCAGCAATTCCACTTTAGGTTTATTTCCAAAAGAATTGAAAGCAGGGTCTCAAAGAGGTATTTGCACACCCATATTCATAGCAGCACTATTCACAATAGGTGGAAGCAAACCCAATATCCCTCAATAGATGAATGGATAAAGAACATGTGGTACATAAACATACAAGGGAATATTATCCAGTCATAAAAAGGAAGGAAACCCTTGCTACAAAATGGACAAATCTTGAGGACATTATGCTAAGTGAAATAAGCCAGTCAGAAAAAAAGACAAATACTGTATGATTCCACTTATATGAGGTAGCTAGGGTAGTCAAACTCACGGAAACAGCAAGTAGAATGGTGGTTACCAGTGGCTGGAGGGAGGGGGAAAAGAGAAAGATTTTTCATGGGTACAGAATTTCAGATTTGCAGGATGAAAAAGTCTGGAGATCTGTTTCACAACAGTGAATATACTTAACATTAATAAATTTGTACATTTAAATATGGTTAAATGGTAAATTTTATGTTATGTGTATTTTACCACAATTTTTACAAAAATTAGACTAACCATATTTCTATTTCCAAGTATGCCCCCTGTTCTGGCTCTTTTGTTTCCTTAACTCACTCTTTCCTTTTCTTGCATTTAGGCATGGAGATCAACCAACAGATGCCTTTTTCCAGAAAGATGAAATATTCTCTAAATAATAGAGCATTCTCTCCAGATAGAAATGAAGAGTTTTGACAATGATACATCACTGCAGAGCTTTCAAGACCTCGAACCAAAAAAATATGGCTTGGTGCCAAGAATCCTTATAAATTAACAACTAGCTGCTCCTTTTTGATTTGTTCTTCATACTAACTCGTTACTCATAATAACACAGTGTTAAAAAATAATCCTTTACAATATAATCAACTTCTTTAATCCTTATCTAATTTTTATTTCTCATATTTGGCATTTTTAAAAGGACAATAATTACATTAAACATAACTACAACACTAAATGAAATAATTGTAAGTCTGGGGTTTTGTTCTCTCGAGTGGTACCCCATGCAATTGTTTACAATGCCCAGAGTATGTTGAACATGAACATTACCCCAGTCAGAGAGACAAAGGAACATCTCTTTCCTCACAGACTACAGAAATATCCCTGGCAGTGAAAAATGACATCAAATGATAACACAGGTCAAAAGAAAAGAAGCCAAGACCACACATATGAATGGTTAGCAAACCCAGCAACAAGAGAGGGTTATTTAGGATTGTCATGTCTTCCTATTGAGAGAACCATTTAGCATTATGAAATGTCATTCTTTATCTTTAGTAATACTTCTTGCCTTATCGTGATATTAACATAGCTTTACATCTTTCTTTTGGTTAGTATTTTCATGGTATTATCTTTTCCAATCTTTTTACTTTCATCTTGCGTGCTGTGCTGGAAGCTGTTTCTTTTGCCCCAGGTTTTCTTTATTCCTTTATTCTTTTCTTGTTTCTTTTCTATTTTTAATATTCCATTTTATCTCTTGTATTAGTTTGTTATACATTTTTCTGTCATTCTTTTGGTGGTTACCCTGCAAATTATAATATACGTCGTTAACTTATTACAGTCTACCTCAGCCACATTCCAAACAAACCAAGACCTTAACAATTGAACTCCATTAACCCTCCCCACTTCCTCTTTCTATTGTTATATATTTCATTTCTACAATGTTTTAAACCTCAGGGACAGTCATATTATCATTTTAAAGCTCAACTATTAACTAACCTAAGGAAATACATATGAAAATTGTAGACAGAGTAAACAAAACTAATACTATTCCAGCTAAACTGGTATTTGCTGAAATCCTCCACAGATGTACATACCCTGGCAGCCAGGTGCTCAGTGTACTAGTGTCCAAATTCACAGGCAGCATGTATGTCACGGGCACTCCACGAAATTGACAGCCTACAGCCTCAGTAGTGTGTAGCTTCTAAAACATCACAGGAACCCTGATGCAGCTCTAGGACCTACTGGTTATACTAAATAGGGACATCAATTCTCCTCCTTACTTAGCAGGACACTGGCACTTTGTCTCATCCTTTCCTCCTACTGGAATGTTTCCAAGAATGCTATAGAACAAACTCTTACGTTGTGCAGGAGGGTCTGTCGACTATACTGTTAAGGCTCCTGGAGAATGTGCTTCATGAAAAGAAAGGAATAAACCAATAAAGAAGATGACATGAAATCAAGGAAACGGGATCTGTTATTTATTAACAGATGAAGGAGTCCCAAGACAAACGGTGTGCAATAGTCTTGCAGAGCAATCCATTCAGACCAGAGGAAAAGCCAGGGCTCCAGAAGACACACCACTAAGAAAAAAATGAAACCGAGACGAGTACATGATGTTTTTGAAAGTACTGAGAGAAGATTTACAGTTCTTTCAGAATTTGGAGATGACTCAATTGTAGTTATAAACAACAGTAAAAATTGAAGCAATTAACTCCAGAGACACAAAGGAAAAAAATGTATAAAAAAGGGAAATGTAATCACAATACACTATAAATCGTAACTTGTAAAGAATCTACATCAGCATACTGTAAACAGTCTATTGAAATTTAACTAAAATTTTAGTAAGGTGGACAGGAGAGATAAGACACCTAAATCATCATCTTCATTGTAAGAAACAAATAGATATTTAAAACATTAAAAATAGCATAAGGGATTTATTTAGAAAATATTTAGATAAACTCAAGAATAAAAAGTTAAAAGTTTAAAATGGTTGCTTGAGGGAAGTAGGAAATAAGACAGAGAATTCAGGTTATTAGAACCCTTTAAGCTTTTTAAACAAGTTTTAAACTATGTGATAAACATAAAAATTAAAGTAAATTTTCCTTGGGTTAGATATGCTGAAGAAAATACTTGTTTGTGAGAGCTCTGAGAACCTGAAAGATGGTAGGTGGTAAATAAGTCTATGAAAATTTCACAAAAAATTTTAAAATAGTAGAATCACAAGCAAGTAGAATGTTTTACGCTTCTAATTGTGTTGAAAAGAAAAGAGATGACTTTTAATTCTTGGTTTCAACAATTCTCTGAAGGACTAAGGATACAGACAAATATCTGAAATAATATTAATTTCTTAACTTCTTTCTTTCTGTAGCTTATTGTTGGCTTAAGTCACAATTCAGTCTTCCTTTGTCAGAATGCTTTTCAGAGCTTCCAGCTGTGATTTCAAAAATGGTACTAGGACAATACACAATTCTGTATTGAACTGTGAAGCCACTGACAGTGAATGATAAGAAATACAAATAGGAAGGGAAAAAAATCACAAGGGTACAAATCTTTAAGGAGCACGATAAAGACAGTATCTACAGAAAAACATACATTTAAAACATTCAAATTACACACACAAAAATGGCTTTTGATATTTTTCACACTGAACATGTGATATTATAATTTATAACATATACATATTTTGGTCTTCTATCCAGGTTCCTATAAAATAGTCCTAAGACTTGGGAATTTCCTAACGGGTAAGAGGAATGGGATCATCTTTTGTTATAATATTTGGTCTTTTGCCTTCAGTTCCTGCAACAGCTTCAGAGCATAAAGGTGAAATGGGTGTCTTATTCATAACAAGCCCCTTTCAACCACACCTGAATTTATAATAATGAGGTAACTTTTTGAAAACCCTAAGTAACCTAAGAATGGGAGATGGTTGCCAGAGGAACCAACCAGGTGATTAGAGGGTTGGAACTTTCAGTCCCATTCCCAGAAAAGGACAGAAAGACTAGAGATTGCGTTCAAATCACCCTAGGCCAATGATTCAATCATGCCTATGTAATGAAGCTTCCATAAAAAGCCCTGAACTACAGGGTTCTGCGAGCTTCCAAGTCGGTGAACATATGGAGGTCCTGGGAGAGAGCATGTTAAGCTTGCACCTCTTCCCCACAGACCTGCCCGTGTATCTCTTCCATCTGGCTGTTCCTGAGTTATATCCTTCTGTAATAAACCTGTAACCTAGTAAGTAAAATATTTTCTGGAGCTCTGTGAGCCACACTAGCAAATAAATCAAACCCGAGAAGTGGGTTGTGGGGGGACCTCTGATCTAAGGCCAGTTCGTTGGTCAGAAGCACAGGTGACAACCTGGACTTGGTGAAGTCCCGGTGGCTGAAGGGGGGAGGGGCACTCTTATGGGACTGAGCCCTTAACCGGTGGGATCTGACACTATCTTCAGATAGCATCAGAATTGCAGTACATTTTAGGACACTCAACTGGTATCCCAGAGAATTACTTGGTAGGGGAGCAAAAATACCTACACATTGGTAACCAAAAGTGAAGTGTTCTGTTGGAGAAGTAGAGACACACAGGAATGTTTTTTTCCTTATACAAACATCAGCCTTTTGCAAAGATTTTGTTTTGCCAGTTTCAATGGCAACTAGTTGTTATTTTGCTTCATTTTTAGATACATCCCACTAAAAGAGTAAAAACTAATTACTCAGTAAAGTTAGTCTAGGTGCACCAAAGTATGACTCATCTAAATGAGACAATTTATTTATTCAATTGATTTTATTTAGTAATACACTAGAGCTACAAATCCTCACCAGGATGAAAACAAGATGTAAAAGTCAAGCTAGTCTTGATTTCTGTAGTAATTCCCAAAAGATGATGACATAGAACGATGAGCAAAAAATAAAGGATACATATCACAAACTAGTATGTAGATAGACCCACGGCAGGTAATTTATACTGCAATTTAAATTCTCCTGAGCTACAATCGCATCATAAAGCCTTTATTCCTGTTCAAATAAAGTTAAATGTCTGACAACAGAAATAGCCTGAATTCCATCTTTATGCAGAGAAACTTAAGAAAGTTCACCTCATACCCTAAGGCTGTCTAGACAAACATTCCGAACACTAACAAATATTTATCTGCTTAAACTTCATTTGATTCTTTGGTATAACTCATCACAAATTATATAAAGACAATATATGACACCCAAGGAATATGGAAAATGGAAGAAAGCTTATCAAACAAATGTTTCAAGTCATAAACAATCACTCTTAACAATGACAAAATTGGGTAGATTGTTTTCTTCAGTTATTTTGCATCCTTGTAGCAGACAACAGTTCCAAAGAATAAAAAACCTGGACACTGTTCTTTTGCACAGAAAAATGTATAGTTGTGCCCTGAACAATCTATAATCATCAAAAACAGTTTAATGTTGTTGGAAAGCCTCTCGTGAGTTTAAGCCAGAAAACAATGTTTAAGATATTCTAGTCCTACACTTTAAGGTGGTTATTTAAATGGTTATTTGCATACATATTTAACCTGAGACTTTTATTAATAAACCACGAGAATGCTCCCTACGATTATGTTCTAATAAGCTTCCATTTCACTCATGTTCTAGAAAACATTTTCCACTGAGCACCCATATGGGAGAGGTTACACCGATCTCCACTTCCTCTGATGCACTATGCAGTAAGCTTCTTGTAAAGAAATGCTCAGAAGTAAACAGATCAGAATTCTGAACGTCTTTCACTTCTATAGCCATTCATTTTGTGCATCTTATATTTTTAAAAGAAAAGTGCTGCTGAGATGGAAATCTTCTCAACAGATGCAGGATTAGCCTTAAAAAAAACAAACCACAAGTTTTGGTGATTCTAGTATTTGAGACTCTTAGATTTATCGGTGCAGAAGGGCTTTTGCCTCTGTTAACAATGAGAGAGAACAGGGTATTACATAAACCAGGGAAGAAAGCCACCACCACAACAGAAACTTAAGCACGTACTCTGTAGCACTGCAGACGGTCACAATGCTCGAATCAAGATAAGGATGTGAAGAAGCTCTAAGTTTATTGCCGACTTATCTCTGCTAGCTGGATTGCACTGAAGAGCTATACCCTCACCGAAAAGAAAAAAGAAAAAGGAAGGGGGTAGGGAGGCTAAGTTTTTTTGCTTTTAAGGTGATACAGTTTTGGGCTTAAAAAGGTGAAGCTGTTCAATTTCTACTGCAGAATAATTATTCTTACTAAAATAATAATTTTATGTTACAGGAAATTTAACAAATTGAAAATATATTTACTAAGTCATCTTTATGATATTATACACTTTAAAATAATTGTTCATCCCTCTAAACTTGTTTTCATGTTCTCTCTTTTTTTGGTATAATGAAGCAGAGTAAGAGACAGTCCATCGGCTGATATTCTTTACTGCTTAATATTTACTCTCCCATATAATCAGGCTATACACTTGGAAAGAGGACTTGAAATTTTTTCCTATGTGGAGATGGCTTGAGAATCAGAAACCATCAAATTTCTGAAGAAAGCAGGAAAAGTTCTGAGCAGAAGATTCGAATGAATAAGCGGAACAATCTCCCAGTGTATTACTAAGCCAGTTTTTCATCCACAGCCAAACTTTTCTGCAGTGTTTTAAATTTAAGTGCTCAAACTGTGAATTCCTATCAAAAGTCACAGAATCTTAGGAGGAATATCAGGTAATTTAGTCCAACTCTTGATTGAAGCCATGGATATTTTCAACCAAATGCATGATGTGTGGTTTTCTAGCCTTTGCCTGATCACCCCAAGACAGATTACCTCAAAGCTGGACAGTTCTATTGTAAAATCATCTTATATTGTTCTATTGTCACATTCCAAAGGCAAGTATAAATGATTTTCATACTGTCCAAAAATTCTTTAGAGGGGAATTACTCTAATTTTTAATCTTGTTCTAAATACAGGATTATGCAATCCAGTGTGTATACAAGACAATCCAATGGGTTCTGGAAAGAAAACATTACCATTTCCACTTAGAGTTTGTATTTCATCCTTTTAAATTTTTTTGTTATATGATGTACATAATACATAGGAACAATTAAATGTGTATAATTTATAACTAAATATAAAAATGTTAGAGATGCTAAAAGGTGTGGGTAAGCAAAATAATTTGGAGGCCACTATACTAGTTAATGCCCTTTATTTTTAAAAGAAATATTAGGTCATAGAGGGCCTACCTATATAATTATGGATTTTCAATAGATATTAAATACTCATAATCAGTGTACTATCAACTATGTATAATTATTTAGCATCAGAACTTAATGGCACCAAATAATCTTTTAAAACATCAAAATAATAAAGTGATTTTCTCGCCAATAAACTACAGAACTAGTGGCAGAGAAATGGATCGTCCTACTCTCCATCAAGCTTACAATATGCATGCAGCAACTGTGCATGCACACGTGCACACACACACACAGAGGCAGACAAAGACCAATGAGGATATCTATCTATCAATATCCCTCCAACCTAACTCTAAAACTTAATTCTAATTTGACTGAATTTACATTTAAAGGCCTAAGCTGGATTCCTCAGAATAGTAACACTGGAAGTGATCCCAAGAAGATATCAAATGCATTTCAATTAATATTTAACATAATACTGTTGGGGCGACGGGATGGCTCAGTTGGTTGGAGCGCAAGCTCTGAACAACAGGGTTGCTGGCTCGATTCCCACATGGGTCAGTGAGCTGCTCCCTCCACAACTAGACTGAAGACAACGAGCTGCTGCTGAGCTGCTGGAGAGGCGGCCTGATGGCTCAGTTGGTTAGAGCATGAGTTCTCAACAACAACGTTGCCGGTTCAATTCCCGCATGGGATGGTGGGCTGTGCCCCCTGCAACTAAAGATTGAAAACGGTGACTCGACTTGGAACTGAGCTGCGCCCTCCACAACTAGATTGAAGGACAACGACTTGGAGCTGATGGGCCCTGGAGAAACACACTGTTCCCCAATATTCCCAATAAAAAAAAATTTTTTTTAATTGTAAAATAATATTGTTATCCTTGAAAATAGCTTCATTTCTATTACAAGAGTTAGTTACTGGGCTTCAAATCTTGCTTTAATTGTTAAGACAAATTGTTTAATTTTTTTTCCTTAGGTGTCTTAGGAAAATTAATCTACTTAGATGTATCTTCCAACTAGTTGGCAGGTTACCAAATTTTTGGCAGTGTAGGTCCTTCTAAGATCTTCTACACTCTCTACCTTTATACTGCACTTTTCACACTAAGTACATAACAAAAATTTACAATACTGAGGCATCTGAGCTGTAGCAGAATGAGCAAAGAACGTAGACACAGCCGTGTACTAGGTCTCTGCTTTTAGGCAAATTAAAAAATTTCCCTAAGCCCTAATTACCTCATCTGTAAAAATGGAGATCAGACCTACTTCAAAAAGCTGACATGTAACTTAAATTACATTACACACACACACACACACAAAGGTCTTGCATATATTATATATTCTACAAACTAAGTATGATACCATATAATGACATTAAAGAAATTAATTTCCATAAAACATTGTTGCAAAGATTACTACCAACTACATGGAAAAGATTCTCAATTATCAAATGAGTCATTAAAATTCAGTATTCTCAGAGCAGGTTTCTTGGTGTTTTATGGCAATAAGAAAGATGACAGAGGGATCGTTCTCACCTTCACCCCCCTTTCTTAACAGTAATTTTGCAACATTATGTTGTGGTTATTGTAAGGCTTTAATGTGAGCTCTCTTTTCCACCTTACCCTCAACCTCACAATGCAGAAATAGCTCCATGGAAACTGTTTATTTAACTATCTCACTAAATAGAAGAGGCCTTATCTTACATACTGTGTAAATAATTACTCTTTTTTCTTATTATTTTGTTTCAATATCTGAGAATTCAGAATGTCATTGCTCATGTTTTAATGAACAGTATTAAAATAACTCTAGGGAATAATTATAGTATTTTATTTCCACTGCTACTCATCTGAAAAAGATGACAAGCTATTTAAAAGTAATAAGAAACAAAAAACAAAAACAAAAAAAAAACCCAAATGAGTAGTGATGAAATGAGCCTTTGTCACTGCTCTTAGATTTCTGCCCTCATTCAAAAAAACTGATCTAATTACCAATATCTGAAAAAAGGAAAAAGTTTCTTTTCCCCTTTTCTTGTCCCCTGCTTGACAAAACTGGTGTTGATTCTCTAACACAGTCAAGGGTGTAAAGAGGCAAGAATAGTCAACACAGAATCAGAGGTAACCCAGAAACCTGTGGTATCACTCATAATTAGATGTATAACCTCAGGCAGGTTTTAACATCTTTGGACCTATAAACTGAGGACTTTGATCAGGATTATCCCTATGAGTCTTTGCTAATCACTTGGCAACAACCAGTGATCTATTGGCTAAAAATCATTTGTGTTGCAAGGGACTCATTTTGTAACCCAAGGTTTCTTAATTCTAAGCTTCCTCATTATTACAATTTTGAAATCTGTGTCAGGGCTCTGTATCCCAGTAAGATGTTGCTATGATAAAATGTACTTATCAGTTCTTAATAAATATTTGGCTTGCTCTTTGGCTGAACTATGAACATTTTCATAATCTATAAACCTACAAATTCTTAATTCTTTTCACAGAGAGATTTGTCATAATAACAATATTAAACATCAAATATCTTTTATACATGTAAAATGATTCTATTAATGAAAGATATTTTAAAATCTATATCTAGAAAATGAGATACAAATTAATGCACCATATATATGCATCTCTGTACACACACACACACAGTCATCTGAAGTATGAAAGCTTGAAAGTGAAATCTAGTCTGCTCTCATTGATCGACCAGATCACAGGTCATGATGACATAACATCGAAAACAGTCAATTGTTCACAAATACTAAGTCCAACACTGTGCTAACTTGGCGAAAGTCACTTTTCCTGAGATAAATGCTGTACTATGATCTCTGAAGAAAAATCAGCCTGTTCTAATGATTACCACATATAATATATGATCCTGGTCTGTCCTTCTGTCTGTCTGTATATCTACCTACCTATGAGTCTTTGGAAGCTAACACTCACAAGACAAGACCTTGTAACAGTGTTCTGGATAAACAAAAGAGTAGACGTTGGATGCCAAAATTTTCCTCCCTCGCTCCTAAGATTCAAGGCTACTGATAAAGTACCCAAATCTCTCGTGAATAAAAGAGGAAAGCAGAAGTTAGATCATATACTATATTTCTTCCCCCCCTCCCTCTTCTGCCTCCCCCACCATCCCTCCGGTTCAAGCCGTTGTTTCTCAGTCTAGTTGTGTAGGACACAGCTCCCTGGCCCATGCTCATATTATGAGCCTTGCACTCCCCTGGGCTCAGGCAGTCGGTAGCCAGTCATGACGGCAGCTCTCGCAGGCCGCCAGCCACTCACGATGGCTGCAGGCTGCTCATACTGGCCATCGGCGGCTCATGGCAGCACACGTAGCCCACAGCAGCACACAGTAGCCCACGGCACTTCATGTGCCCAGCTGCTCATGGCAGCCCAGCTCCAGGGAGAGTCGTTGTTCACAATCTTAGCTGTAGAGGGCGCTGCTCAATGGTCCATGTGGGAATCGAACCAGCCACCTCGGCGTTAGGAGCTCGGCGCTCCAACCATCTGAGCCACCGGGCTGGCCCCACTATATTTCTTTAGAGGTCTAATTATTCTAACATCTGTATCTATTTTACAACATAAAGGAAAAGAAGGTTAAACTTCACTTAAAGAGAGAACCTGACTTTGTATTGCGTTGAGCCTTCATTATAAAAGCCGCTGCTTGGAACAGAAGGAATGTAATTCAGATTAAAACAACAAACAAACAAAAAAACACCCCAAAACTTTAAGAACCATCTCTATGATGATACACTTTGCATGACACATTTACCAAGGTCAAGAACACCCTATCTATACCTTCAATTTCACTGTTAGGACAACCATATTAAATGTCAACACAAGATCATTAAGGATAGTCATAATAGCCTTAATAATCATGACATAAATATACTCTATTAAAGGAAACACATTCTGAACCTCAGGTGGGGTCAATAAACCTGTAAGTTACATGCTTTGGCAACCAAGTTTTGCACTATAAAGTATCTTTAATAGAGAATAACTAAAAAGCCAAAATACACTTTATTTAACTTATTCCCACCTTTCCAGTCCCATATTATTCCCCTGACAGAATAAAATGTGGCTTTTGACAGTGTCAGCTACCTGACACTAAATATACAGAAATTAAAGATGTCTATTAGTTTTCATCCAGAAAAATACAATTTTTCAAACGATTTGTGGGAAAATGGACATTATCTTACTAGCTCTCCTAAGCAAATATTTAGGTTTTAAATGTTACCTTTATTTTTTATTCCAATGTTGTTAAATCCTACGTACTCTTTTATTATCTGTTCCATTTCCATCGTTATCATTTCAGTTCAATATTTACAAAGCGGATCTACTACTATATCAATCACTGCAGTCATCGCTCTCCTAATGATCTCCTACTAGTTACTTCTCAAATTATAATCCCCTACTTATCCTGTCAGTAGGACACTCAAATTCACTTCCCCCTACTGATCCTGGCCTAGGGGCACCACCCTGTGGTCAGCAACAGGAACTACCCTTTCCAATACCTTATTTCTTCCCCCTTCAGAGAGCAGTACACCTGGGCTTTCTGGTTTTGCTCACAGTTCAACTGATTCAATCTTAGAACTCTCCCTTTCATTTGAAAAAAGCAGGACATCATCTTGCTGTGATTTACCATGGAGGGCAGAGTCCCTCACCTATAAACCCTTGGTAATCCACAAACTCTAAAGACAACAAATTCTTTGTTACTGCTTAAGAATAGAAAAAATGGATTTTGAGAGCTACTTCCAACATGAACTCCAGGCAGCAGCAGGCACTGAGCTGTGTGCCTTTTCTGATGTTGGCCTTGGTAGGGAAGTCCTTCCAGGTAAGCCCAGCCCCACTTCCACTCTGTGGAGATATGGGCCACTGGGAAAGCAGTCTCAAGTTCCTGCTGATCCTTCTCCTTCTGAGGTGCCAGTCTGGAGGCAGAGAAAGCAGCTGAGGCAGTGGTGCATGGGACCTCCAGAGCAGGAGAAAGGTGACAGCTGGTGCCTTTCCACAGCTATCCAATTCTGTTGCATGGAAAACCATATGTAGATCTGGAAACCATTATTCTGTCAAGTGTGGTTCAGCCACCAAAGAGTGCGAATTACCAGGAAGAATAATCCTACCTCCCGTTCCACCCTACCTGCCTGCCTCAACCTCTACCCTTCCTCTAATTTCCAGATTTAGCCAGGCACTACAAAAAATTCCCTCTGTCCATACCGCAAGAAACCCCACACAACTTCCCCAATTACAGCCTAATAAAGGTATATTGCTTTTTCTAAATTCACCTATAAACAGGAAAATGATGTAGTGAGGTTTGTGTTGATAATAACCTTCCCTAACAGAGAACCAGGATCACTAACCTCAAACTTTCCCTTAAGCTTCCAAAGTTTACATCTGCCTTCTCATTTCCCTCTAATTAAGAATTTACGGCAAAAAAAATTTCATTCATGATTAATGTTTATAAGTAAGGATATTTAAATAGTATTGATTGGTATTATTTCACTATGTAGTTACCACTGTAATTGTGAAATAGCGTATAATATTTCATCTAGCTTCTGGAGGAATGGAATCTGGGGGCTAGCCTGCCATCTACAAACCATTTATAACACTGAAATTCAAATTGACTTGTCCCATAGAAACGAACAACTGAATGTTGTTTTGTAAGTTCGTGGATTCTTATACTACATGACAGTAACTTCTTAGCTCAGCTCCCTAATACCTTAGCTGTATTCTTCCTATTTTATTCAATCTTGAACATAAATCTATTCCAAAAAAATCAAATATGGTATTCTCAACATGCAAATCCCTTTTAAAAATCTGTAATGAGGGCTCCCTACATCCAATCACATTATCAAAATTATTTAGTTTCACATTCATAATGCTAAATCAAGGACATCGACACTAAATTTAAATTTTAAAAATCAGCTATATATAATCATACATTATTCCAATCTTCTCTCTCATTAGTTCCTCCAAATGTCTTACTAGTTCTCATACTGGTTAGGCTGCAGGGTTCTATGTGGGATATAGTAGGTTGGTGCAAAAGTAATTGCGGTTTAAAAGGTTAAAAACAATTGCAAAAACTGCAACTACTTTTGCACCAACCTAATAAAGAAAACTAATGCATGGTCCTAGCTCTCCAGGGGCTCACAACTGGGATTTTCTTTTTTCTTCTGCTTTTTCTATGCAAATCTCAGCTATTTTGAACCTTGAAATTTGCATGTATTGTGTTGTCCCAGGATGGAGATCTACAGTGACTGGGCCTCACATTCCTAAGACACCCTCCAAAGAGCACAGTCTTTTAAAAAGCCCGTCAATAACTTGAACCCATACTTAGCTCTCCTTTTCCTGAACTTCTACCGCCCTTAATTTCAGCAACATCTGATTATATGTTGTTCTCGATCAAAGCTTTAAACTGCTAAGAATGGGTTGTAAATATGCTGTAGGTATCGATCACCTCAACCCTCCAGGTGGTCCAGCAGGGTCTGGGGTCATGGGATCAAACACCTCACTGTGCACATCTCATCACTTTGCCCTGCTGTGCTGTACAGGTGTTTTAATTTTCTATGTGAGCCATGAAAAAGAGTGGAAGTACAGGAAGTTTAATTTGAGGCATTTTCAAATTAGAAGTAACATTAAATTTAATGTTAGAAGTAACATTAAATATTATTTAGTACCATGACCTCATCTTAAAATGGAAGGAGATGAAACCTAGAGAATTTAATTTGTTTAAGGTCACACAGATAATTAATAACAGAAATAAGACATTCTTAGAATCCAAAGCCACAGGCTCCTGGCTTCTGGGCTTGATTATACATTGCTTCTTTAACTGCCACTTATGTAAATCTTGCCACCCCAACAAGTCTTTAAGAATAAGACTGTAACATGATTTATATGTAGCTCTCACCCAAAATGGAGGTGGGCAAAGTATAGGCCACGGCCCAGATACTGTCCACCACAGCCAAACCCAGGCATGCCAAATCATTTACACATTGTGGGTAGCTGCTTTCATGCTTCCACGCAGAGTTGAGAAGTTGCAAGAGAGATCATGTGGTCGAAAATATTTACTATTACTACCCTGTTTCCCCGAAAATAAAGACAATCAGCTCTAATGCATCTTTTGGAGCAAAAATTAATATAAGACCCGGTCTTATATTACATTATATTATATAAGACCTGGCATTATATAATTATATATAATACCAGGTCTTATAGTAAAATAAGACTGGGTTTTATATTAATTTTTGCTCCAAAAGACGCATTACAGCTGATTGTTCAGTTAGGTCTTATTTTCGGGGAAACACGGTATTTACAGAAAAGTTTTGCAGATCCCTGACCTAAAACAATGGTAGGTCAAACACTCAATAAACATTACTGAACAAATCTGTGAACAAACACTGGGGGAAAACATTTCTGATCCTATGGTGTTTTATAAAAGATAAAACAGAAGATCATGTAAACTGAAACACCATCATGAAAGCTTTCAGTACACTTCACCAGGTTTGCACTTTCGTCTATACAATTTTTTTCATATTCCACATCACAGACTCAAAGAACAAAGTTGGCAGAAGCACTAAAGATCAGGTACTTAAATGACTTGCCTAAAATCTTTCAGCTAGTAAATAGCAAATCCAGGACAGAAGCCTTTTTTAAAAAAAAACCAAAAAACTCTTTTCCATTATAATCAAGCAAATTTTAACAAAACAATTCTTTTTCACTCTTTGAGGATGAGGCATAAAATTTGACTTTATAATGTTACAAGTAATCTGAGTGTTAAAAGCTTGATTCACCATAAAACAACAATTGTAATAACACAAAAACTTTAGGGAACCAAAACTACTCTGAATTCACAGGCCTCCTTTCTGTTCTAATCCCACTGTCCATTTCTCCCCTTGATGTTATCACTTTATTTTAAAACATTAACACTATCCAAATACTGTTGTGTATTTACACACTGCATTGAAATTTCAAAGCATTTACTTAAATAATCTCAATTAACACCATGAAATACTTGAATTCTGGACCACTATGAATCTTACCATTGCTTTAAAACATGGCCTATCTCAAACCTACTGTCATAAAAACACATATCCCCCAGATAGCCAGCCATATGACTAACTCTTTCATCTTAAGTCTTCACTCAAATGTCACCTCAATGAGACTTACATTCCTCATCTCTCTTACCTCACTATTTTTCCCTTTTTTCCATAATGCTTATCTTCCAACATAAAATATAATTCATTTATTATCTATTGTATGCTGTCTCCTTTAATAGAGAGTAAGCTTCATAAGAGCAGAAATATTTGCCTGTTTTGTTTTTTCTGATGTCTCTTAACTATCTAGAACATTGCCTAGTACATAGTATCTAATATTGATGAATGACTGAATGAATGCTACTCCATTTCAAAAATGTATCCATGTACATTTTCAAACTCACTAATGACACATCCTTTCTTGCTCCCTATGCCTATTTACTACTCACTAATACACTGAACAAATAAACTAAGGGCAGAAGATTGGGCATGAGGAATTCAGTAAGACAACCCCTACCCTCAGGCAACTCTTTTCAGCATTTCCACCATCACTTCCTATATCCAAACTAGGACTTCATCTCACCTGGACTGCTATGATAGCCTTCTTAACTACCTGCATTCAGTCTGAACCTACTCCACTCCCTTCTCCATGCTGTAAACTGTGATATTTTCTAATCACAAGATGGCATTGCCCACCTTGCTTAAAATGCTTTGATGGTACTCATGCCTCACAGATGGACAAAACTCCTTACCATCGTCTGCAAAGCTGATACACTTCCTGTCTATCTCTCCAGGCTTAACCAGCATGCACTTATCCGTGCACACACACAAACATACACATCTGCCATTCCATCCCTCATAAGCAAGAAATTTCCTCCCATCTTAGGGCCTTCGAACCCCAGTTTCCTTTCTATCACCTAATTCCCGCAGCTTGTCCTTTAGATTTCTGTCACTTCCTTAATGAGATCAAATGTCCCTATAAAGGCTCTAGTAGCACTTGTCACATTTGGAAATTTTAGATTTGTTCGAATGGTTATTTCTTTAATATGTGTCCCCATCTGATTATAAACTCCATGAGAGTAAGGATCACTTCTGATTTTGTCCATCAGATATCCACAGGCCTAGCAGTATCAGATACTCAAGGTAAACTTGCTGAATGAACGATTGAATGAAAGCATAAACCAAAATGTGGAAATATGGAAATATGAAAAACTTCAGAGGAAGAATAAAAACTGGGCAAAAGAAGTGCTAGTTGCTATGAGGCAGGAAGTGGCATGAGGTAAAGAAGTCCACATAGGCTAAATCATGGAAGGCCTTGCATGTCATTTAAAAAACTTTCTTTACCCTTCATGTAATGGTGGAGCCAGTGAAGGGTGTTTAAGCCATGAAAATGACATGATTCGTTTTGCATTTTAGATAGTTCTCACAAGATGCATGTAGCATGGAAAAAGGATTTGAAATGGCAATGAGATGAATGAAGGCCCAAACTAGGGAGCTGATTTAAAAATGGAGAATAGGGGTAATCTTGAGGATCATGTGACTATAAAGTGACGAGAACTCTAAGGTTGCCAACGTAGGTGACTTACGGCTCCAGAAAGTCAGATTCAAATGATTATCAAACTCATGGGCTGACTACACTAGAGTCATCTGAGGCCTTGATTAAAAATATGTATTTCTAGGCTCCATACCAGACCTTCTAAATCAGAAATTCTGCGAGTGGGGCATGGAAATCTTATTTTCAACTAGTGTCCTAAATGATTTCTATTGTATTCACTCAAGTTTGAAAACATCTGCAAACATCTGTTTGAAAACATAGTAGAAGATAAAAAGCTTTATGAGATATGAGGACGATGAGTTTGAATTGCCTATGCAGACAACAGACAGTTAGATAACCAATTCTGAAGCTTATAGGACTGGTCAGGCTGGAGACCAAAATTTGGTGGAAGCTGAAAGTATGACATTTAAGTTCACAAGGGAGTGAACAGAGTGGTATAGGCTATGGTTAAAACTCTAAAGGACACAACACTTAAGATTGCTAATTATTCAATAAATACTCTGAAATGCTATTTTGCATGAGGTATTTATGTGGAAAAAGTTGTCCTGCTAGGTGTTAGGAGGGATATAAAGCTAACACATGGCACCTGTCTTACAAGCCCTGCAGACAACTCTAGACCTCTCAATGTATCAGCAAAAATGTCAAAGGCCTTAAATTCAAGTCCATTGTATACTTTGAAAGAGTTTTAAGTTTACTACAAAAACACTAACTAGTTTTAGTCTCAAAAGTCTTTAACTTAGAGGATATCCTTACTCCCTATTACCCATCAACATCCTGAAGCCCCTCCTCCTTCAAAACTTACAAGGATTCCTCAGAACTAATTACTCCTTTCATAAACACACGTTTTTTTATACTGCTTGTGGTACGTATCACATTCTACCTTGTATGATACTGTGGAGGCAGCATGGTGCTGCAGAAAGACAACTAACCTACAGAAATCAGAATTTTCACCCCTTATTGTGACCTTAAAATCACTTTTGTTTCCTAGCTTGTGAAATAATGACAATAGGAACTTTCATTATCATCTCATAGAATTAAGAATATCAAGTGAGATGATTCATGTTAAAGTGCTTTATTAAAATGCACAAGTTACTTTCTCAATGTACATCTTATCTTTTCTGCTAGTTTTAAAAACCCTTAAGAGCTAGGATCGAGTGGTGTGCATCTATATTTCCAGCACAGCATTTTTCAGAATATCTTACATATAGCAGGCACTGATAAGTTTGATCAAATAAGTTGAACAGATATAAGATGAAAGAGACAAATTTATACCCTACCTCATTCCAAAAATGATCTGAAGCAACTGACATGCATGCTTCTTTGACCACTGTAATTGACTAAGTATCCCACCAATAAATTTTGTTTTCCTCGCTCATATCATTTCCCTTTCTGAAATAACCCTTTCTCCTATCCTCATGTACTCACATATCTAAATCCTATTTCTCCTACAAGACCCAAATCAAAACATCCACCACCTCTTCTTAGCTTTTTATTCACTTCAACCCAGAACGATCTTTCTCTTCTCAACTTGTCCATACTATGTATCATATAGATACTGTTTTCTATTGTTTGCTATATCATTAACTAGACTGTAAGTTCACTGAGTCTAGGATCAGAAAGTTTTCAGAGCTACTCTAGAGAACTTTAAACATAAATAGTAGGTATAAAAGAAACAATCTTACGCGGTGGCCATTTTTTTAAAAAGATTTTATTGGGGAAGGGGAACAGGACTTTATTGGGGAACAGTGTGTACTTCCAGGACTTTTTTCCAAGTCAAGTTGTTGTCCTCTCAGTCTTAGTTGTGGAGGGCGCAGCTCAGCTCCAGGTCCAGTTGCCATTTCTAGTTGCAGGGAGTGCGGCCCACCATCCCTTGCGGGAGTCGAACCGGCAACCTTGTGGTTGAGAGGATGCGCTCCAACCAACTGAGCCATCTGGGAGCTCAGCGGCAGCTCACTCAGGTCAAGGTGCCGTGTTCAATCTTAGTTACAGGGGGCGCTGCCCCCAAGGGACTCGAGGAATTGAACTGACAACCTTGTGGTTGAGAGCCCACTGGCTCTCATGGGAGCCCATGTGGGAATCCAACCGGCAGCCTTCGGAGTTAGGAGCACAGAGCTCTAACTGCCTGAGCCACCAGCTGGCCGCGGTGGCCATTTTTAAAAATCTGACAGAAGGACCTGAAATAAGACCATCTTATATATGAAATGCTAACCTGAATCTTCATGAATTAAATGTGAATAGCTGATTGTTTCTATCAAATTATACATACAAATAAAACTGCTAACATTTTAAAGAAAGAAAAACATATACTACTTCATGTACATTCTTTGTATCTCCCAAGTACTTAGACCAATGTCCAATACATAAAAATGGAGAAACACTTTGATATGGGAGGTAAAAGCAGTTTTTAAATCAGACAGTGCCTAGCACACCATTGTTACAAAAACCTAGCTAATCAAAATATAAGTGGCCTAGATTTATTATTTCAGTTGTGAAACACTCTAGTTGTGAAACATGCTAGCTGGGAAACCATGGGCAGACTTAACTTCTTTATGCCTGCTATTTCATCAATAAAAAAAAAAAAGATACAAAAAATAGAGCAGTTTCTTAAAAAAACATATATAACGTGTTTAAACACATTGCTTGCCATATAATAAGCACACAATGAATAGTGACTATCATTATTATCACTACCAACTAGGTACTCCTAAATATTTCTTGGTTAATATTTCATATATTATTTTACGTAAAGGAAATTACATTGTAAATTTAAATATTTTCATTTCTGCATCTCCAACTCAATTATATAAAAATGGTTAACACAGATTACAGTATTATAACAAAATATGTTGTAATATTATGCAATCAGTAAAATTCTGTAAAGAATATTTATGGATAGCTAAAAATGCTTATAATAGAATTTTAATCAAAAAGAATACAAAATGGTGCATTTAATAAGATTCTGGTTTTATTTAAAAATATTGATCTTAATAAAAATAAATTTAAATTTTATTTCATATATTTTTTCATATGTTAGTATATTTAATAGAAAATTAAAAATACTGGCAATAGTAGTTTCTATTTTTTCTTCTTTCGCTTTTCTGAATTTTCAGTGTTCTACACTGAGCATGTTTCTTTCAAATACAAAAATTTAACTTTTTAACTTCCATATAAAAAAATTGCTTATAACTATATCAATCAGCCTTTGTGCATTTAAAGATGATCCTTAAAATAACATTATTTTAACCACATACATATGGCATCTGTTTATAAGTACAAATATATTTACTATAAGAAACGAAAACATTTCAATACAAGTACTGGAGCAGACTGGATGTGTCAATAAGATTTTCCCGGGAAAAAGACTGACACTAGTAACCTGAAAAGGAAGGAAATACAGAACCTTTGTGTTCAATATGTCATGACTGTTCCAACCAGATTCCATTTCCACCATTAGGTCAAAGCTATGCTTTACCTACCTATAGTAGGTATGCTTTACCTACCTATGCTTTACCTACAAAGCTATGCTTTACCTACCTATAGTAGGCACAAATAAATACTTGCCAAATTTGAATTTCCTTTAAAAATAGAATCTAAATTGAGGATCGAGAACATACTTTAAAAACCAGACTGGTTATGTGGCAGATGGCTAACGCAGAACCAGGTGGCTTTCAAACACAATGGGTACACTGAAAAAACATCAACCCAACACTTGCCTTACTGTTGTGTCTGTGCAAGGTTTCACTCAAGTCTCTAAGAATGCTATTTAACTTACACAGGACAGAAATATCAGCATACTCAAATGTTTATCACCAGTATTCAAATATTTTCATCCTCAGACCTTTGAGTTAAGAAAGAAAATAAAGCTATAAAAATAAAGGAGTCAATATTTAGAATTCGAAACTATCTCACACATTAAGAAACAGCAGAGTAGAAGCTTTCCAGACTCGTCTCCACTTGCCATATTATTCTTAAGCTCAGTTTTCTCTGAAAGACATGCAGATTCCATGCTCACAGGATAATCAGTGTTCATGGCTAGTACTTCCACATCCATATTGCTCCCACATCAGTTTGTTAGTTATACTCATTACAATCAGTTTAAATAAATATAATACTATCAGATATGAATTTCTATGAAAACTGTGACATGCTTTGGAAAGACTCAATAAAGGCAGGTTGCTTTTTAAAAAATAAATTTAAGGTAGGCAGGCATATCAAGAGATTATTAAAACCTAAGATTCTGTTTCAAACTGCTTCACAAATATCATTAGATTATCGCTCCACTTTATAAAAAGTAAAACTAGAAAACTGTAGTCCATGCAATGAGTACAAGAAAGGAGCAGAAGTCCAATCAGTAGATTTATATTTATATCTTAAAATGTAAGACCTTGGTTTTAAGTTAAATAAAATATTCAAAGTATGTATGTTTCAGTTTTTGATAATATTTTGATAGTAAAAACTTTGACTTTATGATTAATTGATAAACTATCTGATCCCAATTATGTTGGCTAAGAAGGGAAGTACGGTTCTTAGGTTCTAGAAATGAACCTAACCTAACAAAAAGAACATAACCTACACGTTTCCAAGAAGCAAATGAAAACCTAGTGCCTTCTATCTCTAGACATGTCAAATTTTATAAATTAGAATTGATGTTATTGCATTCTGATTTTACACATGAATAACTAACTTTATCTCCCAGACAGGTAATTATAAATAAAAATTATTTATTAAAACATAGGAAGTCAGATACTCAGATTTAATGTAATTAAACCAAAAACAAACTTTGGGTGAATGACTATTCTACTTGTGAAGCGCTCTGTCATATCACTTAAATGTCTAAGAAGAATTCACTTCAATACTTAGAAATAACCTTTTTAAAATCATTAGCCAATCTTTATAAACTTTATAAAAAATGCTGCCAATAATTTTTTCATGTCATTAGAGAAACACAAATTAAAAACCCCAATGCAATAATATCACTACACACACATTAGAATGGCTATGTTTAAAAATAATGATGCCACCAAATACTGGTGAGGATACGAAGAAACTGAAATTTTCATACACTCCTAGTAGAAATGCAAAATGGTGCAGTCACTTTGAAAGGTAAACATAATACTGTGATAATATATATATTTGGTCTTTGTTCAGACCCCCGACAAAGAAAGAGCTCCTAAAACCCGTGGAATCACAGGAGTATAAGAGATCTTTTATATGCTAATGAGATGACTGGTGACCCTCTAGATAGCTTCAGGATGGATGCTAGTCCCCAGAAAGACCAAGGCATGATTAAGGGGTGAAACTTTCATCCTCACCTCCTAAACTTATGGGAAGGGAGAAGTTTTGGAGATTTGAGTTCATCACCAATGGTCAATGATTTAATCGACCATACCTATATAATGAAGCTGCCACAAAAAAAACTAAATGGCAGGGGTGGGAGAGCTTCCAGGTTAGTGCACACACGGCTGGGGGGGGTACCTAGAGAACACATGGAAGCTCTGTACCACCAAACTTCCCCCCGCCCATTCCTTGCCCTGTGCATCTCTTCTATTTGACTGTCCTGAGTTGTATCCTTTATAATAAACCAGTAAACGTAAGTAAAGTACGTTTCTGGGTTCTGTGAGCATGAGCCATTCTAGCAAATTACTGAACCTGAGGAGGGAGTCATGGGAACACCTGATTTACAGCTGGTTAGTCAGACGTACATGTGGCAACCTGGAACTTGTAACTGATGTCTGAAGTGGGGGCAGTCTTATAGGACAGTCCTTCACCTATGAGGTTTATGTTATGTCCAAGTAGTTATTGTCAGAACTGAATTGAATTATAGGACACTGAGCTGGTGTCACAACTGGCTGTCAGTGTGGAAAACAACCACACATTTGAAAGTATTGTGAGTAAAAAACAGTGCAGATACATTTACCATATAATTCACAGAAATGAAAACATTACCTTTAATACCTGTATACAAAACTTCATAGCAATTCAATTCATAATAGCCAGAAAACAAAAATGATCCAAACATCCATCAAATGGTGAATGGATAAACAAATAGTTACATAGAACACTACTCAGCAACTGAAAGGAAAAACGCAACAACACAAGTGCATCTCCAAAGCATCATGCTAAGTAAAAGAATCCAAACACAAAAGACTACACTGTATGATCCCATAAATACATTAAATTCTAGAAAAGGTAAAACAGTAGTGATAAGACAGCAGGTAAGTGGTTGCCAGGGGCCAAAGGTTGGAGGAAAGAGGACTGACTGCAGCAAAGAGTCATGAGAAATCATTCCGGGATGATGGAAATGTTCTATATTGTGACTGTTATTACACGACTATACATTTTCCAAAATTAATCAAATTGCACATTTAAAACTAGTGAGTTTTATTATGTCAATATATGTCAAATATAAAGTTCTGCCATCCAGCAGACCCCCCCCCAAAAAAAAACTGTTTAAGAGTAAATTATAAGAAAACATATGCTCTATTGCTGAAAGCAAAACGTATGCTGAATGCTGATGTGGCACAGTATATTCGAAAATTTTAAGCAATTTAGTATATTTCCACGCTAAGCACAAATCCAGATTCTAGAACTTTATTCATTACCTTCCTTAATGTAAGAAAGTCAATTCATGTGCAAAACCAAAGCTAAAACAAAGTCTTTGTTCTTCTACCATAAAACTGAGACTTTTAATACATTTAGAGCACATACGTCAAGAATAATGAAGGTTTCAACAAAAAGGAATTATAAGCATGCTTTCGTTAGCTGCAGTAATTATTCATCTTTATTTAATGTAAACGGAAACTATCTTTTACCACAACTTTGAGATAACTCTTGCTGAGATACCTCTTTTTAGTTACCAACTAAAAGTTTGGAGAATCCTAGATACAAAGAACACGAAGTAACAGAAAAAGCAACTCTAACAGACTTACCCGCTCTGCAGGCGCCTCATCCCCTGGTAGACAAGCAGCGGCGGCAGCAGCAGCAGCACAAGCTATTTCCATCACAGCAGAGCTGGAAGGAGCATCAGTAGTGGATGAAGACCTGGGTCGTCCAGACTGTGTAACAGCTGCCATCTCCTGGCCAGATTTCCTGTTGATTTGGGGACTTCCCTTTGGGGCCTCTGGCTTGCCCCGCCTACTATGCAAGCTCGTCCCTCTCTTCATCTTGGGTGGCACTCGGATCTGTTGCAGGACACGATTCAGAGCTGTGGGGTGGGTGGGGACACCATCAATCTCAGCACATGCATTCTGGCTTTCCAGATCCATGTCAGGTTCTGGATCTGCCTGAATTTGTTGCACATCGTGTGGAGACACTGATGACCTCCTGCGCTGGTGCTGGAAGAGATGCTTCAAGCCTTGGCCAATCACATTAATGTTCTCCAAAGCATTGTGAGTCATTTTAGACAACTTTTGTTCTGATTCTGTTTGCTTTCTGGCCTCTGCATCTTGGGATTTGCCTCCAGGATCAGGGTCCTCACATAACTGTTCACTGCCCGAAGGCTCCATCAGTAGACTTAATATGCTTATTTGCAAACTCAAAAAATTTTATACACACCAGCACTGTCAAGTTAGGTAGGCATTTGCTTCAATAGCAACTACACATGCAGCAGTGAGACGGAGGCTCCATGCCTAGCTAATGTTAAAAAAAAAAAAAAAAAAAAAAAAAAAAAGGACCTCATATTATAAATCCATGCAGAAACTCCAGTGTTAAAAACAAAGAAAAACATGCCACTAGCCAAACAAATAAGCACTATCATTAAGCAATCTTTAATCAGAAGATTAAAAGAGTTTTCTAGATAGTGGGTAATGATTATTTGCTAGAACAGGAGAAAAAGCTCAGACAAAAGTACACAGAAAATGAAAACAGCAATTAAAAAAAAATCCATACAAGTTTCAATATATGAAGAATTGAATACTAAAGGGGTCGTCTTGGAATGGAAACCATAATACTTGACAAATAGCCATTGCTTGGGAAATCAAAAGAATAGACCATTCAGTATGTATAGTCTTGCTGAAGCAATTTAATTCCGGTCATTCATAACCATAGTTAGTTATCCATATGCTGAAACTCAGTAAACTCAAACAGTAATGAGAAGTGGATATCCTAACCTACTATATGTGGATTTTAATGGAAAAGAGGAACTTCTTGTTACCATTCATATTCATCAAGGTCACTGGTAACTGGGGTAACAAGTTTGCTTTTTAAGAAGAAAATTGAAATAAAAATCTTGTAAATTGAATTCTCTGCTGAAGCACAAATGATCTTCTGGTACCATATGAGTGAATGATCCAGACAGAGTCTGTCTTCAGAGAGACTAGAGCTTTGCTTAGTACCAGTTATCAAGAAAATAGATTCTAAGAAATCCCTTTCTCTGAATAGTATCATCCCTGACAGAAGTTTCCCATATATATTCACACAAATTCAAAACCAAAGTAACACAGTAACTGGTGTATAATGAAAGAGGAGAGAAAAAGAAAGGTCAAATAACAACCACACACCAATATTAAATGCAGGAAATTAAAAGGCAGCTGAAACTAAGAAATGTAAGATCAGCACAATCGCCATGGTTACGGAAATCACATGCAAAAAAAGAGGAGGGGAAATGGTAGGCGTGAGATTTTTTTATAATAGAAAGTGTTTATTTTTATATTGAATTTCTGCAAATATATAAAACAAAATTGCATTAATGCACATAACTTACTAAAGAGGACAAAATATGGTGTAGGAAGAAGTTCTTTATTTCCTATTTTCCCTCTACTTTTTGTTCAAAGGGCTTTAAAACCCCCTATCCTACCACGTACATTGAACAGTCTAAGATACTATCAATGAAGCACTATGGTGGCCTGTTCTGGGGAAATGAGGACTCCTTGCCGCCAAAGCAGCAATCTAGAAGGCATAAATTAGCCTGATGTAAGAGTTCTTGAGAACTCAAGGCTACTAGATTTCAGAGGGACAGGAATGCAAACCCACTAGTTCTCTTCCTGGTAACTACTTTCAGAAGACCTTCTTACCATGTATATGGGTGCTGTCATTAGGGCTCTGCTGTCCATGTTCTTTCATGTGTACGCGTATTTCCCCGTCTCCTGACCTCTTCATGAGTCAGAAGCATACACAGTGTGACAGGATGAAAGACATTTATCTTTCCTCTTTCTAAACACCACAAAATTCTTTGCTCCCAAACTAGGCAAAAAAAGTAGCAGCCCTGAGAATAGGAAATTTCACTGCCTTTCACTCAAATTCTTTGTGGTCACAATGAAATCTTCCTACAACATTGGGGCCTCTTGCCCTTTTCCAGACTGTACTGCTTTTGTTTTTCCTTTTCCCTTTGGGAAAGCCAAGAAAGAAACTCTAAATTCTTACTAGTTAATGACTGTCTTGGCCTCTACTGAAGTTTTCTGGAGCTCCTTGTGGGCAAAAATGTTGCCATAGTATATGTATTTAATTATCCTCACCTTCCCTCATGAGTTTGTAGGGCAGACTATTAGTTAATTGAATTATTCCCACTCTGCAAAGCGCTGAGCTCCTCAGAGAAAAATTTCCAAAATAATCCAACTAATACATCAACTAATCTCTTTCACTGGGCTATTTAGACCCTGAGAAGACTGGAGGATATGAAAGCAGCAGGCTGATAATGTGGAAGTAATTTACTTATTTCCTTACTTGTATTTCATTACCTAAATGGTTCTTGTTTTTTGAAGTAAAATATATAAAGTAAGTTTCTCCCACGAGAGAAAAAGATACCATGAATAAAGGAACGATGTTAAGGTTAGTTGGAAAAACAAATGACCTACTTGTCTCTTATGTAAAGGTATTAGGAATTTATTACTCAGCAAATCTGTTTCTTTGGGCAGTGTTATAAATCAAATGGCCATCTGCTTCTCATTTTTAAAATAAAAAATATGGTACATTTTATGTCAGCAACTTCATTTGAGATTTCACTAACATTTGGACACCATTTATTTTCATATAACTCAAAATGACGATTGATTACTAGGAAATACCGGCATTCCTAGGAAAACCTAGAAACGGTGTCAATTTCCAAGCCAAAGCTTGCAGAGGCTATCTATCCACACAGCTGCAGAGATTACGTAATAGAACAGTAATGAATTCTGCGATTTCTAAAGGCAAGACATAACCATACTAACTAGCAGAGGCTTATCTAACACAGTACCCTAAGTCGTGCTTTAAACATCAAATGGTAAGATAAGAATTTTTAAAAACAACCTATTGCATTAACAATAAAATGTACTGTATTTTGCCGTGTATAATGTGACTTTTTTGCCCAAATTTGTGAGGGAAAAATAAAGATGCACATTATACATGGGTAGTATTAATTCCATATCTATATAAATGTTTTTAATTCTTTTATTTATGCTTACGGGTTAAAAGTGTAACTCTAGAAATCAATAACAATATCTGTATGCAAAATGCTCTGGGATATGATCATCAGTTTTGTTGAACTTACGACAAACTTGCAACGACAAAGAGTTCCTGGCCTTCTATGATGAGTAAATATCTAAATATCGTATATTTGTTACCGGTACATAAAATTTCTTCTACCTTGTAGCTGTTCTTGTGCTATATAATTATTTGTTACATAATATTTCTTGTACCATAATATGTGAAAAAATAAACGCTAAAATTCCTTTATAATACAAAAAACAAGTACCTACATGTAAACAAATAAAAATTTGAATTAAAAAAATTAAAACGAAAGATTTTTTTCCCCTGAAAGTTTGGGCCAAAAACATGCATTATACACTGGAGCGCATTAAACATTGCAAAATATGTTAACCTGGTACTTACACTTGTAGCTATCATCTGCATTACTGCTGTGATTTCAACAAAAACAAGAAATATGGTCAAAATTTTGAAGCTAGCTAGAAAATCTTTAAGACCACCACTCAATATAAGCCAAATATTAAGGCAGGTAAAATGCTGTGCCAAAAATACCAAAGACAGTAATGCTATAACAATTAACTCTATAAAATTGCTGACAGTAAGAATGCAAGCACTAAAGGAATTCAATAATGGCAAAGTTTTTTAGGACTCCTCTATTTTCTTCTGTAAGACAGTAAAATTCAAATAAATAATAACTGTTCTTCGGTTTATAAAATTCCCCAAATAAATACATCAAGATCCCTGGTTAGCACAAACAAGTTCAACTGCAAAGCTAAGTGTGCTTTTATAAGAAGGAAATGTTAGCTTCTCTTCTCTTCACTCAGCTTCTCTGAAAAGTTTTTATAAGTAAATCAGAGGAAGTGAGGAAAGAGAAAAGGGAACAGAAGGACATGGCAGAAAGGGGGCAGAGAGAAGGAGTGAAAAGTGGGAAAGAGATAAGGAAAAGATAGCCGCCTACAGACCAGGCATTTCAGTTAATTTTGTTAAATTCTCAGAATTTTTAACAATTTTTCTACAACAGTTTTGCCAAAGACAAAATATGCCGTTATCGTGTTTCCCCGAAAATAAGACTTAGCCGGACAATCAGCTCTAATGTGTCTTTTGGAGCAAAAATTAATATAAGACCCAGTCTTATTTTACTATAAGACCGTGTCTATAATATAATAAATATAATAAATACAATACAATATAATACAATATAATATATCATATCATATATATCATATCATATATCATATCATATCATATATCATAACATAACATAATACCGGATCTTATATAAGACAGGGTCTTATATTAATTTTTGCTCCAAAAGTCACAGTAGAGCTGATCGTCCGGCCAGGTCTTATTTTCAGGGAAACACAGTACTTCACATTCAAGAAATAAGTAGTTCTGAATTAATATCAAGAATAAGTTTTAAAATTATGTTTTTAAAATCTGTCAACTGTTTAGAAGGATATACTAAAAAAAAGTTCCAAATTATATACAATTATTATTTTTTTCCTTTAAGTTTTTCTTTCCAATTTTTTGGCTTTTTTTGATAGATATGGTGACCAAAGAATTTTGGTTTTGTTATGAACCAAGTTATTGCAGTGACTACAAAGAGCTGGATACTTGCCTGTATCACTCTTCCTCAAGCACTTTTAAGGTATACAGGAATCCTTTTAGGAAATGCTGAAAAGCAAACATAAAAAATACAAAGTAAGAAACTTCAGAGGGTGTATATATATATATACGTATATATATATATATATATATATATATATATATATATATATATATAGTGTATAACTTATCTATTATATACACAAAGAAGAAAACTGAGTATAAAATGTTAATGTTTCTCTCTCACTGGTAGAAATAGTACTTTTCAGTATTTTCTGCATTTTCAAAAATGTGATAAAAAAATTGTAATCAAGAAAGAAGGTATTTTAGAAAAAAGAATGTTAACTTGTCAGCACTTAAAAAAGAAAGTGGTACATATCATGAGTAGCAATAAATATTTTTACACTGTGATATGGAACTAGAAATGTATATTTCAGTAATTCTTATCTAAAGTAACATGAAATGCAAAACAAGTACATGAAAATCACACAATCTTATAAGAAAACGTTTTTTCAAGTAGCTTACAATTCTATATCTGTAATTTTGCATTCAAAAGAAATTCTAAAAACTACACCTACCATGTACAATTGAGAATCAAGATGCACCAAAAAGGAAATTTTCTTGGAAAACTAGCTTCTGATAGCCATTATCAGAGAAGCAATTTAATTAGACTAGTATTTGGGGGGCACCTGCTATATGCTCAGCATTATATAGACAAGTAAAGCAAATTATCCTGCCCTCAAGGAACTCACCATCTAAGACAGAAAGTAAGATTTATATACTTAAAACTTAAAGAAATAGCACAAAACAACATAATTAAAGGCTAAAATGTGTGAGGAAAACTGCAATTACCATCAGAAGTCAGGAAGATCAGTTAGACTTGTTTGGGACATTTTCATGAAGAAGAAAGAGGCTTTAACTGAGCTTTAAGGTATGAGTAGATGGATAAGCAGGAAGATATAAGCCAAGACTTCCAGCTTAAAGAACAGTAAATACAGTATATTTGGGGGCTAGTAAAGAGGCCAGATGACTGTATTAGTAGATACATATCTCTGAGTCATCTGGAGAAGTGGGTGGCTGGTGGGCAGATGTAAGAGAGGACTTCTCTTTATTTTATTTTTTTTTATTTATTAGTTTCAGGTGTACAAAATAATGTAAGTTAGACACTTACACCCCTCACGAAGTGATAACTCCCCTCTCCCAACGAGAGGACTTTCTATCATATAATCTTTTGTATCTTTTGAATTTTATACCTTATGACTATATTATGTATTAAAAAAATAAACACATATTTCAAAAAAGAAAATACATGTTTTAATCTCTAGGGTAAACATTTAAAAAACAGTAACAGCGTATATAACTACTATGCTAATAGAAAGAAAAAACAGAATTTAAAGACTCAAATAAATGCAAAAAAAGAGGAAAAGCAAGATCACAAACAAAAGAACATACTAAAAGCAAAATGTAAGATGCCAAATGTAAATCTAAATATTCCAGTAATTACATTAAACGTCACTGGATCAAAAGACAAAAATTGTTATTAAATAAAAAACAAAATTCAACTATTATGGTGCTTACAAGAATCACACCTAAAATATAAAGAGGACAGTTAAAAATAAAAAGTATAGGAAAGGTGATACTGGGCCAGCTCAGTGGCTCAGGTGGTTGGAGCGCCGAGCTCCTAACGCCAAGGTCACCAGTTCAATTCCCACATGGGCCAGTGAGCTGCACCCTCTACAGCTAAGATTGTGAACAATGGCTCTCCCTGGAGCTGGGCTGCCATCAGCAGCCGGAGGTCAGCGTGAGCTGCCGTGGGCTGCGGTGGGCTACCGTGTGCTGCCATTAGCAGCCAGCAGCCAGTGTGAGTGGCCGGCAGCCCACGAGCGCTGCCATGAGCTGCTGTGAGCAGCCAACCAACGACCGACTGCCTCAGCCGGGGGGAGTACAAGGCTCATAATACCAGCATGGGCCAGGGAGCTGTGTCCTACACAACTAGACTGAGAAACAACAGTTTGAACCGGAGTGGAGGTGGGGGAGAGGTGGAAGAAAGGGGGGAAAAAGGTGATACAAACATAAACTAAAACAAAGTTGTTCTAGCTATATTAATAGAACTCAAAATAGACTTTAGTGCAAAAAGCATTAAGAGATATAATTCATAGGATGAAATGTATAATTCATCAGGAAGATATAACAAATTAAAATTTGTATGCATGTAATAACACAGCTTCCAAATATACGAAGCAAAACTTAGCAGAACTATAAGAAGTGAAAAATACTCATAATCATAATGGCGAAATGTTTAACATCTCTCTTGGTAGATGATAGAACAAAAAGGAGTAAAAAGATAAAAGACAGATCTGAATAGCATGATTAACAAACTGCTAAATAGACATTTATATAAAACAGCACCCAATAACTGCAGAATAAATAATTTATCAAGCACAAAGAGATCATTTACAAAAATTGATCATACGCTGAGTCCTAAATCAAGTCTCACAAGTTATTCTCTGACCACAATGTGGGTTCCTAAAGTTTAGAGACGGTGGAGGGAATCACTCTTCCTCAAGCACCTAATACCCTGAGGGAGGAAAAGCCTTCTCTCTGACTAAAGGAAATACAGTCACAAGAACATGGATGAATCCCCACAGCAGTTACGAAGATTAAACCACAAATTTTGACCAATTGCCGAAGACTAAATATGAGCGTGTAAAGTCCATAAGACCCTGGGGGCTGCGATCATAGGAGAGCTCCCACCCTGTATTACAGACTTTTCCTCCAGGAACTTCAAAAGGCTTTCTAAAGCAGGGGGGAACTGAGAGAACGCAAAGAAAGCTCCTCATTCTTGCCCTTACTCACTCCGGTGGAGCTTGGAGAGTGGAACCAGCAGCCAATGCCAATCAACCCAGACTTACTTCCCCTAACTCCCTATGGAACAAAAGACTTTGTATGCAAGGAACAATTAATCAAGGCCTGTACCCTGAGAACACGGGTTGAATTCCACTGTACCTGTGGAGGAAAGGAAAGGAGACTGACATACCCACTCTTCACTCTCTCTCTAAAGAAACAATAACCTTAATGCATAGGGGGCAAGGGCTTTAAAAACCTTAGCTAAAAAAGGGAAGGGATGGTTAAAACAAACCTATGCTAGACACAGCAACTGGGGAAAAAGAAAAACGGGTAGAAGCTCCATCCATGGAAGTGAAGTGGAAAGTCTTGTAAAGGCTTCACTTCCAAGACACAGGTTCTAGTACCTGCCTAAATCTGAGGCTTAATAGATCATCATAGAACTCCCTCACCCTCCATTACCATGCTAACAGGCTTTGAGCAAAAATCACAGTGGAATACAGCTGCAAGAGACAGATTCACTCTGAGAAACAGCACAAAGGGAAAACCCAAAGCCAGGCAGGGAGATAAGAAACATTAGGGAAATTTGAAGTCTCTGGTTCCCATAGCAACTACAAATGTCAACTCTGATAACCAGAGCAATAATAAATTTCAAACACAGCCCAACCTCTACCAGATTAACACAAATTCTACCCTAAAGGACTAGAGAAGGAAACTTGCAGTCTTCTCCAAGCATGTCAAATATTAATATATACCTCAGTATTTCCTGTGCTGTACAACCTGTTTAGCTGTCCCAAAGCCAATCTTAGATCTCCCTGGAGTAAATGGATGAATGCAAATTTACCAATAAAATCTGGCCATGTTTTTCAGATTTTAAAAGAAGTCACCAATTTATGCTCTTTCTCCTTCATCACTGTAGGTCATCTGAGATGGTTTCAATGGTAACACACATACTTTATCCTTTGTTACACTGAAAATTTATTCAACAGTTCTATTCTGGAAGTCATTATTTCTTCTCGTGCTTCTATATTATAAAGGGTAACATTTTTCCAGCCACCTAAGGGAATTCACGATTTAGCAACATCTTTTCCCAGCCCATTCATACTCAAATCTTTCTTGACCTCCTTGTTTTATATACCACTGACCAAATGCATAGATAAGAAACTCAAGAGTTGAGAGCAAAATGTGAAAAGACATGATTAAGTTCAGTAGACATTTACTACTTTGAAGAATGTCCTCTCCTGAGTCACAAATAGTTTTATCAAACTTCCTTGTGTTTACTCATTAAATATGGCCAAAGAAAGAAGACATTACTAAAGCACAGTGACTACAAACAGGCAGCTAAGGCTCCTTGGCTAAAACTGTTTTGTGAATGAATGAATATTCTCAATATTTGTGAATATTGTGAATGGATGAATTTTGTGAATGGATTAATATTCTGAATATTTAATATTCTCAAGTATGAGAATATTAAAATACTAAGACACAGTGTAATACTAAGTCAAAGTGAGACTGTCTGGTAAGTAGTTGATAATAATTCCAGGATCCTTTCATAGGTTGTATTATATTTAAGCCTTCTATTTACTGCCTGACTAAAAAACTATTTAAGTCATGTGCTCACAAAAATGCTTAGAAATGTACTGTGTTCTCTAGTACTTCCAATTCTAAGCAATTGTTTCTCCTAACGAAGAATACTTCACAAAGAATAAAATGTTATATAGTAATTGTCCAATAAGAGGTCAGGTGTGTTTGTATGTCTATATGTTATAAAATTGATTCTCCAAGGCTAATAGACATTCAAAAGGAGTTTTTTTTTTTAAATCCTTGAGATGGCTATCTAATTCACAAAGAAACAATTTAATTTAGCACAGTGATTTAAGAGCCTGGGCTTTGGAGTGAGCCAGTTTTTTAAAGCCACTTTTTATCTATGTATCTTTGGGTAAAGTCTTATATATCAAGTCACAATTTCTTCACTGATAAAATGGCAATGAGACCTACTTCCTAAAGATGTGAGAATTAAATAAGATAATGCACAGACCATATTTTTCCTTTTCTGAAACCAATTATGTCTCCCTAAATGGTATCTAGTAACAGTAACTGGAAGGGAAAAAAAGAAGAGAAAATGACAGCATGGAGCTGCACAATATTGTGATTTATGAGAAATATATTTTGGTCACTCAGATGTCCAGTTCTTGGTTCACAGCTCCCAAAACCCTTGGAATTTCCTAAGTGTTGAGAGTGACAACAGTGTCTTTTGTTATGGTTAATAGAGTGACTTTTGGAAAACACCTAAGGATGGGGGCCCGGTTGCCAACGGAGCCAACAACATGATTAGAAGTTTGGAACTTTCAGTGCCACCCCCAGACCTCCAAGAAGAGAAGAGGAGCTAGAGGTTGAGTCAATCACCAATAGCCAAAGATTTAATGCATCATGCCTATGTAATAAAGCCTCCATAAAAACCAAAAGCAGTAGGGTTCAGACAGCTCCCAGATTGGTGAACACATGGAGGTGCTGGGACACCTGGAGATGGCGTGGAAGCTCCATGTCCTTTCCCCACACCTTGTCCTGTGCATCTCATCCATCTGGCTGTTCCTGAGTTATATCCTTTTATAATAAACTGGTGATCTAGTACGTAATATGTTTCCTGAATTTTGCGAACTGCTCTAGCAAATTAATGGAACCCAAGGAGGGGGGAACCTCCAATCTGTACCCAGTCTGTCAGACACACAGGTAAATAACCTGGGCTTGCAACTGGTGTCTGAAGGGCAGTAGAGGACAGTCCTGCAGAACCGAACCTTTAACCTGTGGAATCTGATGCTGTCTCTGGGTATAGTGTCAGAATTGAACTGAATCCTTGGACATCCTGTTGGTGTCTGAGAATTGCTTGGTGTGATGTGGGACCCCACACACACATACACTGAAACTAGGTCTCATAACTAATTTAAGCTCTCTATAATATAAAATTTATTATAATTTTAATAATAATAAAAATTATTATTTTTAGTAATAATTCAATTGCCCTCACCCCTTCCCCAGGACCTCTTCCTGCCCTCAACCCACCATAGGAAACTATCCAAGTGCATTAGAAATACCTAGATATGGGCCGGCCCGGTGGTTCAGGCGGTTGGAGCTCCATGCTCCTAACTCCGAAGGCTGCCAGTTCAATTCCCACATGGGCCAGTGGGCTCTCAACCACAAGATTGCCTGTTCAATTCCTCGATTCCTGCAATGGATGGTGGCCAGCGCCCTCTGCAACTAAGCTTGAACACAGCACCTTGAGCTGAGCTGCCGCTGAGCTCCCAGATGGCTCAGTTGGTTGGAGTGCGTCCTCTCAACCACAAGCTTGCTGGTTCGACTCCCGCAAGGGATGGTGGGCTGTGCCCCCTGCAACTAGAAAATGGCAACTGGACCTGGAGCTGAGCTGCGCCCTCCACAACTAAGACAACAACTTGACTTGGAAAAAAGTCCTGGAAGTACACACTGTCCCCCAATAAAGTCCTGTTCCCCTTCCCCAATAAAAATCTTTAAAAAAAGAAAAGAAATACCTAGATATGATAACCAAAAAGTTACAAGCCAATTAAATTTTTTAAGTTTTTGACTCATGACACACCAATTATATTCCCATAATTTTTATATCATTTTACTTCTCACTAAGACCTTAACCAGATAAAATTCAATTCAGGTGATTCAATTCTCTTTTTAATCTAAACCTAGTATTTACATATTCAGTGAAATGTAGAAGAAGTACTCAAGAACATTCAGGCAAACAGGAACATTTTCAGTGGTGAGTGTAGTACATTCTAAATGTTCAAAACGTTATTGCTTTAGATTAAATAAGTATCTAAAAAGAAAAGTCAGAATTCTAGCCCAAGACTATAAGTATCACTAAAGTACAGCCTTTTTAT
Source organism: Rhinolophus hipposideros (assembly GCF_964194185.1). Lineage (NCBI taxonomy): Eukaryota > Metazoa > Chordata > Mammalia > Chiroptera > Rhinolophidae > Rhinolophus > Rhinolophus hipposideros. The sequence continues at coordinate 27,233,348 of NC_138060.1, forward strand.
TCTATTAGGTTTCAACATCACCAAAAAGTACCAAGTTCTTACCAACTTTGCTAGGATTCATAAAATCCAATAAAACATAGCATCTGCCCTTAAAGAAACTGAAAAATCTAACATGAAAAAAACAATGGTAATAAATACGAACAAAATAAATGTTAGACCTCAACAAATGACTTATGTGATAAGCATTATATTTGAAAGCATGAAAGGAAAGATATAACCAATACCAGATCAAAATTATTGGGGTTGGAAAATGTTACACTGTTGCTGATGTGTCCTATGTAGTTAGGCCTACTATGGATGTTTTTGTACTGAACATGTAGACTTTTTTCTTGTTATTCCCTAAATGATACAGTGTAACAATTTACAGAGCATTTACATTGTTTTAGGCACCATAAGTAATCTAGAAATGATTTAAAATATACAGGAGGATGTACATACGTTACATGCAAATACCACCCTTTTCTATAAGGGACTTGAGCATCCTCAGATTTTGGTGCCCGCAGGGGAACCCTGGAACCAGTCATACTGACGGATGATTTTATTTATGTTAAAACTCATTAAGTTAAACACTTCAAATATGTGTAATTTATTGCATGTTAATTATACTTCATTAAAATTGTTTTTAAAAGTTTAATAAAGTGATAAATGAACATTAATTTTAAAACCTGGTCAACACTGAGCCATGATCTGTGAGACAAACAGGGGGGAAAAAAGGAAAGCAGTATAGAATTGCTGATAAGAATGAAACAGTCCTAAATTTGAATATCAGTTTCAAGAATAATTAGCAAAGGCAGTTTTGGCTCTCTAAACTTCAGTCTCATTTTCTATAATAATGGGATACTAATATCTACCTCATAAGGCTGATGTAAGGATTAAAAGAAATAATATATGACAAATACGTCTGCCATTTAGGAAGTACACAATTAATGACAGCTATAATAATATATTTCTCTAAATCTGGTGGACGGCATGTTTCTTTATATGTGAGGCCTACTTAACTCTTGATTTACATACAACTGTGACAAGTTTAATTACTTAAACAAAGGGAAGACTATAAGAAGCAGTGTATACAAATAAAAGAACTTGGAGAGCAAGGAAGAAGGAAGAAGTATCACCTTATAGTAGAAAAAACTGACTGATGGTCCTACTGAAACTTACATTATCCAGAACAAATTTCATTATACATGGAATACTATACTATCTTTACTATCTTTAAAAGGGTGAAATATTTTTTTTCTTATAAGGCTTGAAAACAAACACACATTTCAGAAAAAATATTATTCTAACGTATTTAATTTCTTTGAGTTTTACTTCGTCAAGAGGTAAACTTTACTAATCTAGAAACACTTGTAACAGTCTAATCCCCTTCAACATTTGAACAAATGAAACATTACTATTTAAGACAAAATAAATTTCCTGTAACTAAATAATTTAATTTGGATGATTCTCAATAATCCTGAAGATATAAACTCCTTCAAAACTGAAACAAAATGGTGTACTGAAATAGCAGTATATTTTGCTATTACAGCTCACTTGCCTACTAATTCTTGGCCTTTAAGCAAATTACAGGAGGTCCTCAAATAACGTGGTTTTGTCTAACGTTTCATTATACCATTGATGAGGAGGGAAAAAAATCAATTCCCAGCCAAGGGCATTGTGTGTGGAATTTGCACATTCTCCCCATGTACTCTGGTTTCCTCCTCCATCCCAAAGATGTGCACGTCTAAATTGTCCCAATTTGAGGGTGAGTGGGTGTGTGTGTGAATGCACCCTGCGATAAAAGGGCATTCTGTCCAGGGTGAGTTTCAGCCTTGCACCCAGGATAGGCTCCGGCTACTCAAGAACCTGAACTGTAATGAGCGGTTTGGAAAATAATCATCTTGTTTTTCTTCAGCTTTCTTAGATGTATGCATAGCTCACATTTATTTCTATGTTTAATATTAGAAGTGTTCTGAGTTTTTAAGTTTGGTCACGTTTTTGTGACCAGAAATATACCACAGGAAGTTAATTCTTATTTATATCAATTAGTGTATGATAAAATTGGTTTCACTATACATAATTTCACTTAAAGTCAAAGCTACAGTTTCCAAGAATCTATCCATGACATTAAGTGAGAGCTTACTGCACTTAACTTAATCTCTAAAGTGTGGATAAAAATATTTCTCATCCCGTAGTGTTACTGTAAAGAATAAATGAGACAATGTATGCATAGAAAGCATTTTATATAGTACTTGGCACAAAGTAAGCAAACACTCAATAAGTGTTAGCTGCTATTCTTTTTTACTACTGTTAAACATGCCCCACATAATGATCACAAAGTAAATTTAACACTAAGATTTAGAAGGATTATATTTAATATATACACTCATATATGAAAAATATATACACACCAATACTACATTTATGTGCATCCATTAGAAAGGATTACATTTATTGTAAAATTGTAAATTCTATTCTAATTAACACTAGTTAATCTAATGTCAGATTAGACAATATTTGAAAACTGTTAGTACTTTACCGAAATGTCCTCATATCTTTCTTAAAGATAGATGTAAAATCAGTAGGAAGTCTAAATCCTGATAGAAAAAAATGTGGAAGGATACTACCTCATCAGTTCATGTTCTTCTACTTCCACTATTCAAATATGGAATGTCCTATTCTTTTGTCTATCCTTTCCCACAATTCAGCTAAATAAATGACTTCAAAATGCAAAACATTGTAATATCTTAGCTGGATCAACAAAAATTAGAAAAGAATTCTACTTTTTTTCCCCTGTGCTTTCCTAAAACTAGGGGACCTTATTTTACTCGCATACCTAACAAACTGTTGTTATCTACTTAGGGAATATACATATATACACACACACACACACATCTATATATCTACTTAGGCCAGAGTTAAGATGTAGACATATAATTTCACATTTTGTCATACTATCACACAAAGTACCTCCCGTGAAATAATCTGCATCCAAAGTACTGGCATTTGCTGCTAAAGTGAAGCAAAGGTTTAATCACTGGACAGCATTCACAGAAAATTAAACCAGTGGACCTAAGTAAGACATGTTCAACAGTGGGGCTTCTTGGGGTGTTCTTTTTCTCTCCCCAAGCAATCTATACAATTTTCCAAACTATATTCATAATATATTCATCCCCAGGATCACTACTCAGAAGCAGATAAATAAACCATTGCACAGCCAGAACCGACCAAACATGTTTTGACAGATCCAGGCCAACCAATCGCAAAGCTTCTGAATATGCACCCCCACCGCCTATACAGCACCAGCCTTTGGCTCCAGCATATGTTCCTTTCCTTCCTGTAGTTCTAGTTCTGGCTTTTGAGGAAAGAAAAATAAAGCTCTCAATTGAGTGGATCAAACTTCCAACAGGGTAAATTTAAAAAGACTGTCATATAAATCCCTTCAAAGAAACATCTGTTCAATACAAATGAATGCAACTTAGTTATAAAAGACAATACAACAAAAATTCAACAAATTTTAATATTTTTAAAGATCAAAAGAATAATTATTCAGATATGCAACTTTCATCAAATTATAAACCAGCTAGCATAAATAGAGAACAATATAACTCAAAGCCAAACAGTACCATGCAGAGGGCTACTTTTAATTTTCTGTCTATGTTGATTCTATTAGGTAACATGCATCTGAACAATGAAGTCATTTTTGTCTTAACCTTTTAAAAAATTCTAGAATAAGAATAGAAGGTTTATGGAAGGGGAAGGTTTATAGATTGTTGGATGGGGTAGTATACTATTAATTAATTGCAAATATCAATTAACAATGCAGCCTTATTATTTCCAACAAACAGGAAATATAAGCAGGAGAACAGTATTTCTGGAAAATGTTAAAATTAATGATTCAATCATTCATTTAGCAAGTATTACCCCATACCTACTCTTTGGTTAAAACTGCAGTATACACCAACACATGTAAAAACCTAAAAAATAGGAAAAGTACCTATAAGCACATGGAAAAGCAATTCCCACATGTATATTTATTTAAATATTAAGAATAAAATAATATTAAACTAACTTTAATAGGGTATATCTAAAGGGTATATCTAAATCTATGCAATGAGTTTTCTCCTTCACCGACATCTCCTTTTGGCTACCACCAGAAGGTACTTCAAGTCCTATATATCTAACACCTAATTCATGATCTTCCCCTGAAAAAAAAAAAAAAAAACCCACAAAACTTTTCTTTCAATATTCCTTTTCTCAGTGAGGGGCACTAAATTGCTTAAGCCAGAAACCTAGGAGTCCTCCCTCTCTCCCTCTTATTTCACCCATCACCAAATTCTGCTGACTATGCCTCCTAAATATTCTTGAATTAATTCCTTTCTCTTCCTCTCTACCAAGACCACTCTAGTCTAAGCAAGTCACCAGCATCTGAACTAAACTAGCTTCCTAACCAATACCAATGCATTCACTCTGGTAACCCTTCAATCCACATCCCTTCAATCCATTCTCCGCCTTACTGTAAGAAAGCAAATCTGACCCTCCCCTTTCTTGCTTACAATCCTCTGGTGGTTCCTCATTCCACCTAGAATAAAGGCAAAAACTTCTTAACATGACCTATAAAAAGCTGCAAAGGGCAGGCCTATCTCTCCACCGCAAACCACGTTCCTTCTCCCTTTAGCTCTCACTTCCCAGGCCATATTAGCCATAATTAGGTCTCTCATTACACCCTTTACCCTTCTAACACAGGGCCTGTGTACCTGATGTTTCTTCTGCCTGGACATCCCTCCTCTTTGCCAAGTTAACACCCACTCTTCCTTCAAATCATAAGTACTATTTTTTTTAGGACGCATTTTCTAACCTGGTCAAATTTCACTAATATCACTTATACCGCCACCTATTGCCTACAAGTCCAGTTGCCAGCAAACACAAAATGTTCAATACCAAGTCAAGCTCCCATCATCATGATCCTTACTATATTTAATTTCCTTTAGCAAGGTTACTTTAACAAGGATAATGAAGTTTATTCATCATAGGCTGTGTTCTGATGGCTTCCTATTATATAAGCTAGCCATCAAAAAGTCAAACTCCAACGAATACTCGAAAATAAAGCAATCTAAATCTGTTTGATTATAGTTTTCATAATGAAATTACTAGTAATTTTTTTTTTTTTGCTTTTCATTTTCAAGTCCCAAAGCTAAAACAATGACAAATCACTGGTTTATCTTGAAATCTGAACCTGTTACTCAACTTATCTCAAGGTAAATTACTGGAAAAAAAAATCTGTCAAATAATAACATTTAAAGAAGTTAAAATCTCTAGACATTAAAAAAAAAAAGAGCTCAGTGGGAAAAGAAGAAATCAGGGCAATGTTTGGATGAAAAACCCTCTTCCACCATACAAAACAAGAAGAAAGACATCTTCCTCATGAATTCTGGCAAGGTCAAGTTTCAGCCTTATTCACAAAATTCTTGGATAGCTTCCTTGGCCTAAAAAAAAAAACCCACACTATTTCACAGTGACTGAGTAAAGCCTGGATATGGATATGGTTACTTAGAGGAATCGCCCATTTTGACGGTAAGCAAACAGTTCTGAATGGTGTTTCAACAATTCTAAGTCATAAAAACAGTGGGTATTATAATTCATAACAAAATAAAAAGACAAATGACTGAAAAAAATGTAACATATCCTATTATAAAGAGGCTAGATTATCAGAAATTAACAATTTATTAAAAAATAAACATTCCTTAAGAAATTATGATAATTAAAGAGAAACACCAGTTCTTCAGATTCCAAAATGGCCAAATGACTTAGAAAGAAAATTTAGTAACAAACCTAACTCATTCTTCAGTTATTAATCTCTTCAAACAAGGTCAACAAAAGCCTACCAAAACAATGTATAACAATTATAATTTTATTCTCTTAAAACTCTATATCCTCCTAAAATAACTGTATCAATACACAAACCTCTCATTTTACGATTTTTCTCACATTTTTCTTAAAATTTTGGCATCTACCACCACTTATATGACAGAAAAAAAGAATAAACAAGCAATAAGAAAATATTAGTGGTCTCATTACACCACTGGTAGGAATACAAAATGGTACAGCAAAATGGAAAAGTTTGGCAGTTTCTTACAAAATTAAATATACAGTTATAATACGTCCCAGCAATCGCACTCCTTGGCATTTATCCCAAAGAAATGAAAACATATGTTCACATAAAAACTTGTACACAGATGTCCATAGCAGCATAACGGGTAATACCCCAAATGGGAAACAATACAAATGTCCCTCAATAGGTGAATGTTGGAACAAATCCTGGTACATCCATACCACGGGCTACTACTCAGCAATAAAAAGGAAGGAACTATTGATATGGATACATGTAACAATATGGATAGATCTCAAGAGCATTATACTTATTAGTGAATGAAAATAAGCCAATCTCACAAGGTTATATAAGATTCTATTTACGTAGCATCCTCAAAAATGACAAAACTAGAGATGCAGAACTGATTACTGGTTGCCAGGGAACAGGGACAAGGACAGGGGTGGAGGTGGTTTCCCAAAATAAAACAATGTTTTTAATTTATCCAATAAACATTAACTGCCCTTCTGAGTTTTAACTCTGGCCCTGTCTCCAGTGAAATTATCTAACTTTCCCCCTCAGCCAGCAATTCACTAAATTGATAGTAGCTAGTAAGGCAAAACATTCAGATGAGGTACTTCCGTCTCTGAGTCATAAAGATATTCTTACAAGAGCTCTAAAAAGTAGAGTAAGTATACAAAGTTGAGTCTCAGAACCCATAGCAACTCCAATCTTAGCTGCCTAAAAGAAAGTCTAACTATCAGTACAGAAAATGCAGACTATGTATAGGGGCCAAGAATGACACACTGCAAGTGGGTGTTGGCTCAAAAATATTAGTCAAATGGACTAAACATTACTGTATTTTCTTGATTCTAGAGCTCATCAATTGATTAAAAGGCACACCTGTACTTGCATTAACAGCTTTTTGAGGGGAAATACTACCATATTAAATAAACATAATTTCAAAACATTAAAATGCAAAAAACATTCCTCTTAGAATTGACAAAATCAGGGATTTGTGAAACACTACCAGTGTGCCTAACCAACACCTATCATTTGTTCCAAATTTTTCTAACTCAAAGTTGGACCAAAACACTACTCCTGGACCTTTATTCATCCCAAAATCTATTGTGCCTTCAAGATAAAATTTACAATAACCTACTGATGAAAGCAAACAGAAGTAATCTTTTGCAAAGATGTGGTTAGAAAGCAAATGTGTGAAGTGCAGCTATAACAAGCCTGAGCTCTACCCAGAAGAAGGCTTCAAAGCATTGCAGCTCCAACCACCGTAAAAGTAATTTGCTAACCTTCATTTCCCTTGAGTTATAATAGAATCTATGCTTAGAGTCATTGTAAAGATTAAATAGAAAACACTTGGAACCTGGTATGCAATAAGCACAACATAAGTATTAGCTTTAAAAAAAAAAAAGAAAGAAAGAAAAGCCTTAGGAAAGGACAGGCACCTATATAGGCACTGGTGGCAGCATTCGGGTTCTCACTCAGTATGCTGCAGCAGGCGTTCTCATTACCGGGGTACAACAACCTTAACTTCTTTGTGGGAGGTTCTTGCCACTCAGTTTTTTGCTCAGTCTGGTAAGAAAATTACCAATCAAGCCTAAATAGAAACAAAGTTATAGGAAGCAGGAAGAGCCGGTAAATTGAAGACAAAAGCTAATACTAATATGAAACTACTGTTCATTATAGATTTAGAGAACTCACATTTGTACAGCATGTTGTAGTTTCAAAGTACTTCTTAATACATCATCTCATTTGATCCTCAGAACAATCCTATGATATCCTTGCTGTTATCTCACATTTTATAGATGAGGGAAATGAGGCTCTTAAGTGACATTCTGAAGGTCACACAGGCAGCCAGTGAAAGGGCTGGAACTTAAATCTCCCTACTGCTCTACCACCGTTGCCTCACTAAATGGGGACAAGTTTCACAGCTAACACTACAGCTTTCAGTAGTCAGAATACACCTGGTAACATTTGTAAAAGATAGAAAAAGGTGTGGCAGCAAAGTCATGTATTAGAAAAGTTTTGGCTATGTTTTTTTTTTTAATCTAGAGAAATGATATCAAATTTTCATCAGTGGTATGTCTGGTGGATGACAATATAGGGTGTCTCCCACTTTCAGTGTTATACATATCAATAATTCTTGCACTTCTTAAAATACCATGTTTCCCCGAAAATAAGACCTAGCCAATCAGCTGTAATGTATCTTTTGGAGCAAAAGTTAGTAAGACCCGGTCTTATTTTTCTATAAGACCGGGTCTTATATAACATAAGACCAGGGATAATATAATATAATACAATACCAATACTTTTTGCTCCAAAAGACGCATTAGAGCTGATTGTCCGGATAGGTCTTATTTTCAGGGAAACACGGTAAGTATGTATTATAATTATAACGAGGAAAATAAGAAGGCTATCACAATAACTCAAAGGGGAGGCAGGGGAAATGATGAAAGCTTGGATTATAAACTCTGTAAGGGCAGGAAACCAGTTTGTCTTATTTACCACTATATCCCTAGTACTTTGTACAGTGCCTAGCACATATTAAGTGCTCAATAAACATGTCGGAATAAATAAGTGAATGAGTGAACAAATGAACATCCTAAAGGCTCAGCGAAGAAAAAAACATTTCAAAAGTAAAATATACACTCTTTGATCAACATCAAGGCCAGGAACATGAAGAAATCAAAGATAACCCCAAGTTTCATGGATTAGTTGGCTAAGTGAATCATAAGCCATTAATCAAGATAAGTAAAATTAGAGGAAGTATAGTTATATGGGAATGCAAATAGATCATAGCAAAATGCCAATGAATTTGATGGAAGATGTTAAATTTCAGGAACCAGTAGGGAGTTTAGGCTGAAGGTACAGATTTGGGAATCACCTATATGAAGCTTATACCAAAGATCAGAGCTACCGCACACCACAATTCCTGGACTCTCCCGCTCTTAATCAATAGCACAATAGGAAAGGCAGATAAAAATAGAATATAACCACTATTCTGGTGCCCTGATACCTAAACCTGACCTTCACCCCACTGATGTTTAAACTTAGATTATGAAATAAATAGACTTTATGATTTAGAGTCATTCATTCTCATGTGCTTTAATAGGACATGAAGGCCCACAGCTGCATTTTGTATTTTCACTATTTGCTACAGACAGAATTCTGGGCTCACAGATCCAGGGAAGATCAGAAATTCAATACACTTGGTATTATTTATCATAAACATACAAAATTCATATACTGGTTTAATTTAATATTATTCACTGGCAAACTGTCATAAAATAATGGTTTGTCCCATTCTACTGACTTCATAAAGTTTCAGTTTGAAACTTGAAATACTCTTGATAAAACAAATGCTTTGAGAGAGCACTCTTTATCAGTAGACAATTTTTACAGATGTTTATCTCATAAGACAGAAAAAAGTTTTTTTGGATTATTTTTTTATCTTATCCCAGGATTACAACACACTTCCAACTATCTCCACCCATGCAAGTCTCTTCCCCCTCCAATTCATTCTGCCTATGAACTGGGGGAGGAGTACACCTCCCCATTTCCTTTGTTTCAACTCTACCTCTCAATATTCATCCTTCGCATCTTAAAAGAACCTCACTCAAAACTAAGCTCGAAAAGTCAACAAATAGGTAGGCTAGTCTCATAAATACAGAAACATACAATGTAAGACTAATTTATCTTCATGCTTTCATTCATGTTATTTTCATCCCTGCAAAGTTATCGCTTTTGTCCAATATTTACCCAAATAGAGGCCACAGATCAAATCCTTCTCTAACCACTTCAGTCACCTAGTTTTTCCCTTATTTGAATTTCAATAATATAAACTGAGTGTCCTTCAAAAGTAAACTGTGTTTTCTTCATGTTGGAAAGTAGGCTTCCAGAAGAAAGGTGTCACATCAAATTCCAAGTCCCTAACAATAGTGAGCACACAGCTGACATCCAACAAACACTAACTCTGCATCTTAGATTTGTGGCTTCCTGATCCTCCTTAGCCTCCACATTGTCATATACCAAGGAAAAGAAATGTTATTTTGTTTTTAATTTTACTAGCAAATATTAGACGATCTAGAAGAATGCTAATGTGGGGGGCCAGTAAACACTGACATCAGTCTTAAACTGAAATTTATGGCCAAGACTATCATCTCATGTCAGGACAGTAAGAAAGAAAAGCCTAATTATTAAAACACAGGAAAAGAAAGCTATTTTTGCAAAGTAGAAGAGAAAAGGGCAATTGTTCTTGCAGAATACTTGAAAGAGTAATGAAAATTCTCTAGCTACACAAAGAAACTAAGCAAACCCTAAATAAAATCAGATAAGAAATTTGACGATCATACCACACTTCTTCAGTACACTTGACATTCATTGTCGAAGCACCACATACTTAAAACACGAGGAAAATATGTGAAAATGTTGAAAAATTGGGTCAACTGACCAGAATTTTCTAAACCTATATCAACAAAACCATTTTTTTGAAAAAAATAAACAGCTTCAATAGCATTTTTCAGAACCTGAACTATACTGCACATGGTACCATTTAGGAATATATGTATGGCCGGAAAAATGACCAGTCATTCCATGAAGACCAAATATATATATATTCCTATTATATATATATATATATACACACACACACACACACACACACACACACACACACACATATATATCACTTCAACCTCTTTGGATAAGTGCTAAGAAATGTACTTGTTGATATGTATCTAGTCCCAACTTAGAGTGAACAGAAAATCTACTCTATCAGAGTAAAGAAAGAACATAGGGCCAAGTAAATAACGGAAACCACAGAGAGTGGGTTATTTCACAACAGTTGCTAATTCAGCCTATTTGGTGACTGTGTTTTCAAAAAGCTGACTTCAAGGCCATACTGAAACGAAATTTTAAAAAATAAGGCTAAGACTGAACTGAGTCACTGAATCAGAACTAGAAGGGACTCGAATGATTTTAAACATGAGAAATTAGATTCTAATTAGGTCACGCTGGTAGTTGGTAGCAAAGGCTAGAACTAGGCTTCTAATTCCTGCAATAGGCATTTACTGAGAGCCTAATGTGTGTGGAGAACTCGGCTAAGCCAGTGTCCCCTCCTGTATACCAAGATACTTCCCTCAGATGTTTAAAAACATTTAAAACATTAATTTAAAACTAACATTCTCTCCAAGGAAATTTCTGTATTAGGGCAAGACACTGTCCACATCTTGAACAAGCATGTTAAAATAAGCAGGCAAAGAAAAAAGCTTTAAAGTTGAAAAGAATTTGGAATTCCAAACAATTTACCCTTCCTGTCCTGGCTATGAAAATTCACGTGCTGTTGTTTACCATTAGAAAGATTATGATCTTCAAAAGGCATCTCTATGCACGCCCCAATACTTTAAGAAAAATGAGCCTATCCTGTTGGAAAAATGATCTGTTTTTGTCACATCACACTGAAGAATTAGCTCTGTCACAGGATTAAACTACAGCCATCTGAGCACAAAAGTCTAGGCAGAAAAAGAAACAGTACTGAAATTTGATAAACACCCCTCAGGAATATGGCATTTAGCTGTTTCAATGGCGTGTTTCATCTAACGATCTCAAAACAAATGTTATTTACATTAGCAAGAATCAAAGCAGTAGCACAGTGACCCAATAAAGAAATATATCAATGACCTAGAAGGAATTCAATACTGATGTTCTGAATTCAGCCCTCTGCTCTAAAAACAAGATCCGGTTTTATGTAATAACAGTGTGGTATGATAGGAAATATATATTTGGTATTTGTCCCTGGCACAGAGCTCCTAAAGCCTTAGAATTTCCTGAGTGATAAGAGTATCTTTTGCTATTCATAACAAATTCCTTTCAACCATACCTGAGCTTATGCTAACGAGGTGGGCTCCAGACAGCTTCAGAATGGGAACCCGTTGCCAGAGGAGCCAAGCAAGTGATGAGAAGGTTCAAACAAATTTCATGCCCTGCCTCCAACCAATGCCAATGATTTAACCAATTCATTCCTAGGTAATGGAACCTCCACAGAGACCCCTAAACAAAGAGGTTTGGAGAGCTTCTGGATGGTGAACACATGGAGGTACTGGGAAGGTGGTGAGCCCAAGAGGACAAGAAAACTTCCCATACCTTGCCCTATGCATCTCTTCCATTTGGCTGTTTCTGAGTTGTATCTTTTATAAAAAAAAACTATAAATGTAAGTAAAGTATTTTTCCCAAGTTCTGTGAGTTATGCCAGCCAATTTTCAAATGGGGGGGTCTTAAGAACCCCCAAATTTGTTGCAAAGTATAGGTGGCCCAGGACTTGCAACTGGCATGTACAATGGTGGCAAGTCTAGTGGAACTGAGCTCTTTAATTTGTAGAATCTGACACTAACTACAGGTAGATAGTGTCAGAATTGAAATGAATTGTTGGACACTGTTGGTGTTACAAAATTAGGCAATTAGTTGTGGTGGGGGGAAAAAAAGCATACCAGTAGTTAATTCTTAGTCTGTATTTGTAAAGCTTGGAAATACGAATGGATTTGTTAATATTATCTCTCCCAGTTTACCTTGCCACATATGAAGACCCAAAAATGTAAGCAATGTTGTCATAAGTTATTACTAATAATAATTATCATTAATTGTATGCCATCTATATACCATGTCTGTGCCAGGCATTAAGCTTAGGATACGTTATTTCCATTGCACACAACTCTGAAAGGTAGACACTGTCCCCAGTAGCAGATGAGAAAATTAAATCTCATCGTTAAATTTCCTACTGCACAAGGCAAGTGGTAGAGCTGAAGACTTAAACCTACTTTTAACATACAAATCCATGTCTTCTTCTACACTATAGCAAGCTTTACTTCTTATTATGTAGTATAAAATTATAAACTCTACCTAGCAATCCTTGAGGAGAACATGTCCCCAATTACACCCTTGAAAGACTTAAGAGATGTAAAGTCTTCTGCTGAAAAAAATATATATAAATAAAATAAAAATGAAATTCCATGTATAGATCTAGTATTCTATTTTTCTACTTTATACATTTTTAAAAACTGTCTTTTCAGCATTGTATTCTCTTGCTGGTTGGCAAACATTTAATTTTTGTTTTCCTCAGTTATTAAGGAACTAAAGTCAACAAGACTTCATCACTTTCTCATCATTCCCAATATCAGCACTAAGGAGAGAGGGTATTCAGAAAACCTTAAGAGCTGGGAAGGACAAGATCATGTAGTCCAAACTCTTGCAGGGACACCATTTATAGTATCTCCAGAAGACAATCATCCAGGCTATCTCTAATGACAGAGACCTCACAATTTAGTTGATTCCATTGTTGGACAAATCTTACTGGGCAAAAGGTCTCCCCTACCGGGATGAAATTCACCTCTGAGGTACCTTCTACCTATTGTCTGTCCTCTGGAGCAATACAGATGCGGAGTCTGCTCCCTCTTGCTTAAAACAACTCTTCAAATATATTTAGATTGCTAAGTTTTAAATATTATCTTCTATACCAAAACAGCTCCTAATTCTTCAACTGTTCTTCATTAGATATAGTGGTTACAGCTCTCAGTATTCTGGTCACATTCATCGGACAATTTAGAATATCATTGTCTCACTGAAATGTACAATCCCTAAGTGGACACAATAATGCAGATAAAATCTGACAGGACAAGAACAAACGGACTATTACTTCTCTTAATCTAGCACTGTCTACCTGTGAATGTTCATCAATGTTAGTCTCTTCTCAAAGCCACATCATACAATTACCTTACATTATGGTGGCTTTTAAATGAAAAAGAAACTATTTTGGGCCAAATCATTTCTGGCCCGAAGAGTAGGACCTTACATTTTTATCACACCTATCTTGCCACTTTCATACTTCATCCTGTCTTAGATCACCTTGATTTTCTTTGATGTAACATATTAGACACCCTCCCAGTTTTAGCATCATTTACAAAATTTTGGGTAAGCATGCCTATTATCATACCATTATTCAAGATCTAGACCCACATAGCTTAGCAAAAGCAGAACTCACAAATCCTATAATCACACTGTGCTTTCTTTATAACAAAATAAGTAAGCAAACCAAATTTAAAACACTAATAAATTGGGAAAAGATATTTGCAACACATCTAGTAATAAGCTGATTTCATTACATAAATGGCTCCTACAAATTCATAAGGGGAAAAAAAGAAAAATCAATGAAAAACAACCAAAGTCTAACATGAACAGCCAATTCACTGAAAAGGAAAGATAAATGACTTTTCATATAGATAAAAAGATCTTCAACCACACTCATAAAGAGCAATGTAAATTAAATCTAAATGTTATACCATATTTTAGCTATCGGAGTGGCAAAGATCAAAATGTTTGATAACACATCTAATTTGTAAGGAGTGTGGGGGAAATAAGCGCTCTCGTAGATTGCTGATGGGAATGTAAATTGATTCCAACTCTTGAGAGCACAATTTGGAAATACCTGTAAAAAATTTAATTATACCCACCTTTTCTCTGGAGCATGGATATTCAATAAAGCATTATTTGTAATAGCAAAAGTGCTAGACACTTAGTTTTCAACCCAACAGCCATTTCTCCCTTCTTCCTCATTAAGAACTTCCTCATCAGAACTCACGTTTCGTTCAGGGTAGTAATGTGCCTAACCCCTAGAGATTTCTCATGATTGGTTGAGGCCAAATATGGTTATCATATTCTCTTTACCAGATAATGATCACTTTCCCAGACAAAGCTTGGGCTCAGGGGCAGCAAGGTGACACTCACTAAAATGTAAGAAATGTTATATAAAATGTACTGGTTGTCTTAATGCTGTGTGGGCATATGGGAAACCCAAAGAAATAAAATTATGTTAAATACACAACATGTAATACTATGCAGCTATTAAAAAAATGATACAAGTTTGTAAGTAGTGATATATTTTATAAGGAAAAAAAGCAAGGTGTATTCAAAAGCAACTGTTTGAATAGTAGGCTTCCATGTGAGTTTTTAAAAGGTGGGATATAAATAAATACATGTACACATATATGCACATAAACTATCTCTGGAAGGATACACAAAAAACTGGTAAAATCGTTGATTCTAAGTGGGGGCTGGACATCAGAGATTAAAAGGGAGATATTTTTTCACTTCTTAATTGTTTCAAATTTGTGTATTTCTATTCAAAAAATGTTTGAAATAAAAATAAAAATTGCTTTTAGACTTACATTATGCAAAAGATAATGTGAAAACTGGTCAAAGCTGATATTTCTAGAAAATCACTAAAAATCGTTTCTGGCACAGAGCCCTCTGGCCTATAATCAGTACTCAAATATTTGCGACATGAATTGCTATGGAATCTATCCCTGACACTGCCACTTATGGAGTCTAAGAATCTAGAAAGAAAATACTAAACTTCACATATTTGAACCTCTCTCTTCACAGTCAAGGTTGGTCAGATAATTGCTTAACTCTGTTTTCTGTCTTCTCTACAATATTTGAGCACTGACCTAACCATCAAAAGGAAAGCAGCTCACAATAGCCCTCTCTGGGTTTTCCATGTGCACACACAGGTTAGGACAATTAGTAAGTAGTATGAGATCACTAACAAATATTGGCTCCAATCTGCTACTTCACTTCCACTAGAACGTATGCTCCATTCAGACAGAAACTTTTATCCATTGTATCTCCAGAACATACAACATATATGAAAGTACTCAATAAATATATTTTAAATAAACAAATGAAGGAAAAGAGGTCTTCCATAAATGCCAAGACTAAGTTACATCTAATCATAACCTATCTACTTTGGTTATTTGTACAAGTTCATCTGGCTGAGGACGCTCCATAGACTGGATACTTCTTCTAAAGAATACACAAGAGTGGCTCACCTGTCTTTTTCAGCCATCTCAGGGCCTGTGGAGGACTTCTAAACGATAAGTATGTCTGGAAGGCTGTGGTCCAAGGCCATTTTTGCTAGCTATATGCAGGGTCTCCAGAACCGAAGAGAGCACACAGCTCTTCTTAAAATTGAAGGTGTTTATGCTCAAAAAGAAACTGAATTCTATCTAGGCAAGAGACGTGCTTACGTGTACAAGGCAAAGAACAATACTGTTGACTCCTGGTGGCAAACCGAACAAAACCAGAGTAATCTGGTGAAAGGGAACTCATGCTCATGGAAACAATGGCATGGTTTGTGCCAAATTCCGAAGCAACCTTCCTGCTAAAGCCACAGAATCCATGTAATGCTGTACCCCTCAAAGATTTAAACTTATTTGAAAAGTAAATAAAGTGAATCTATTCTCTTTTTTTTTAAAAAAAAAAAAGATAGGAATGTGAAGAGATTCTCACAAGCCCCTCTGAAAGTCCAAATATTAGTATTTAATGTGTCTTACAGCCGTATAACCTAGGAAAGAAGAGTAGGACAACCAATTGGTTCCTAGATAATCTCCACATTTCATCTTTTTCATAGTAACTACTAAGGATGATTTGAAAACTCTGAAGGCATTAAACAAAACTTTAGGAACTAAGAACCAGTGGTTTAGAATACCCTCAAAATCTCAAAGTATATTTTCCAATATTATTGTAAATGAACAATCAATCAAGCCAGTTGCTAACAATATTAGTTAAACATTTTAAATCTTCTCCTGTCAAGGTCATTACCTAGACTTATAGATTGTTACCTAAGTGCCCAATGTCATCAGCGTTTAGAAATGTTTTGCTATTGGAAAGGCAGCATCTCCAAATAGACTTTTACCTCCGCTGACCCACTGAAACTAACGTAGGGCCCCTCACAAAGTCCCCTGGCCTCCCTTTCCTCGACCTATATAGCTCAAGGATAGATCATTCTCCTGTGGCTAGAGCTCGGAATGTCCCTTGTCCCACCCAATTCCCCGTTTTAGAAAATTACCCTGAAACTTATGATTAGTACCCTTCGGCTTACTGATCACAATCTCTATGATCTAGCATTCTTTCCAGGCTACTCCCATCCTGGGCTGCTGACTCCACCAGAGAATCACATGGCCAGAGGGAAGGCTCCAGCAGGACCCCGGCCCCTCTGGAGGAGTGCCCAGATTTTCCCTTAAATACCCCAGGCTGGTCTGAGAATGTTAAGGCAGTTTTTGGAGGTGTTAACCCCCTGCCTTCTCAGACCACCGGTGTTCTGATAATCAATGCTTGTTCTAACAGCCCAACTCCTGTACACGCCTTTATTGGCTGAGCAGCGTCGGCCTCAGTTGGCCTCCATTTGGAACTATTCTTGCCGAGGTTACCAGTAACCACCACAGCTACATCAAATGGTTTGCAGCCTTCAGCGTAACTGTAGTATTTGACACAGTTGATCACTCCCTACTCCTGGAATCATTTTCCTCATTTGGCTCCATGAGACCCCCCACCGGGTTTTCTTCAGGCTGCTGTTACCAAGTCTCCTTTGATTGTTTTCCTCACCCCCTCCAGGACCTCTAAACCGTTCTACTCCAGAGTTAACTGAGTTCTTCCACCTCGCCTTTCTTCTGTCACTGCTCACTCCGTTGGTGACCTCATACAGGCTCCTGACTCAACACAACCTATTTGTCAACACCCAGTGGTACACTTCCAGCAGATCTCTCTCCTGAATTTCAGATTCACAAACCCAACTAACTACCTAGTCAACATCTCTACGGAGTCTAACAGGTGTCTGCAGTGTCGTATGTCCAAAACTGAGTTCCGTTCTTCCCCTCCAAACTTGTTTCTCTTTCAGGCCTCATGTCGATAAATAGCAATGCCATCCTTCCCGGAACTCAGAGCAAAAACCCTGGAGTCATCCTTAATTTCTTCCTTTCTTTCTCAGGACACATCCAATCTAGCAGCAAAGCTAGTTGACTTTTCTTGAAAAGAATATCTAGAATCAGACCATGTGTCACCATATTCACTGCTACCCCCAGTGCAAACTGTCATCTTCTCTCACTTGGATTATAGCAATAGCCTCTGGAATGGTATTCCTGCTTTTGCCCTTGCCCCACTCACCACCAGTATGTTACCAACAAACCAGCCAGAGGAATGACAAAGTCAAAATGGAAATCAGATCATGTCATACCACTGCCCAAAACCCTCCAAACACTTCCCATTTCATACAGTGTAAAAGCTAAAGTCCTACAAAGAACAACGGGACCAGCAGCAACTGAGAGCTTATTAGGGAAGGGCTCCACCTCAGAACTACAAAGTTAGAACCTGAATTTTAACAATTCATGTGCATATGGAAGTCTGAAAAGTACTTATATAAGGTACGACGCTATAAGAACCACCCTTCCCCATCCTTGCCACTCCTCAGGCAAGCTTCTGTCTCAGGATATTTGCACTTGCCATTTGCTATACCTGGAATGCTCTTATATTCTCTCACTTCTTTCAAGCCTTTACTCAAATATCAACTTATTTGTGAGGCTGTGAACACTCAATCCTTCCCCTCAATATGTCCTATTCCTCTTTCCCGCTTTTACTTTTCTCATTAGAACTTGTCACCCTAAGTTAAAAAACTGCATTTTTATTTATCTTATTTATTTTGTTATTATATATAATGTATAAAATAAGATCTAAGGCAGAGATTTTTGTCACATTTTCTTCCCCAGAACACAGTAAGCACTCAATAAATATTTGAAATGCACACAGCAATAAACAAATAAGGTTTGTTTCAAAGCACTATCCAATAAATCATATAAAATTGTTCCTTACCACACAAACTGATGTTTTCTCAGCATCCCATTCAACAAATCCACTTCTAAAATATACCAAGCCCTACAATGTAATTAGGCACTGTAAACACTGCTGTTTATCCATAATTAAGCATGGAGATTTAAAAATCTTATTCATGATTCATAATAGGACTGTATCATCAAAAAGTTTGCAGAAATAAAAAAGTCTTTGAGTAAAAAGAAGAAAGATGCCTACAGGTCCTCCACAATGCAATAACAATCCTTTATATCAACAAAATAGCCTTCCACACAGCTTTTCTCATCTGATCCTCAACAATCCCATGAGGTTTGTGTAAAACAAATAATGATATGGGGGTGGCCAGTTAGCTCAGTTGGAGAGAGCGTGGTGCTAATAACACCAAGGTCGCAGGTTCGATCCCCGCATGGGCCACTGTGAGCTGCGCCCTCCTTAAAAAATAAATAATAATAATACACCCATTTTAGAGATGAGAAAACACATACTTTATCTCTCAAAGCATGGCAGTAATAATGTAAAACTGGGACTGAAGTCTCTTGATTTTGAGTTCAAAACTCTGTATCACACCTCTTCTTGCAACAGATTACAAAAGCATATAGCGATATGTTATACTAAAGATACTAAGCGTTCCCAAACCATCCAATGTCTGTGCAGAATGGGAACAAACTCAGTTCAATAAAGTCACAATCTCAACATGAAGAATAAGAATTCAAACTGCTTCCTAACACTTATAAGTCTAACCCAGAGTCCAATGACATTTAGGAAGAATGTAAGAAATTAGCTGTTACATTGCACATCAAGAAAGCTCTTATTTGAGTTATGACAACTCCTAGAAAAAAAGAGAATAGGATAAAAGAAGATGGAAGAAGTGAATGAATGAGAACTGAGTTCTACTGAGGAAAGTCATGATTATATCATTTTATGCAGCTCTGAGTGCCTAAGTGATAAAATTTTGCAACAGAAGAAAAAAACACATACCTCCTCAAAATCCCAGCACAACAGCTTTCCTTTCTTTGCATAGATGAGGATGAAAAGTTGTAATCCAAACTGTCTCCCAAAAAGTTATTTTTTAAAAAGACATAGAAATAGAAGATCCATGTGTAAAGAGATCCAATCTGGGAGGATGGAGACTGTCTTCTAAATCTTGTGATCAAGAGCAGCTGTTTACCAAGTGTCAGCATCTGAAGAAAGTGCTAACTGTGGTGTGTCTTCTCGAGAGAGTAATACCTGCTGGGACAGAGGAGCAAGAGAAGGAGAAAGAAATACTACTGAATGCAAATGACTGGCTAGCAAACAATTACCAGTCACCAGTCTGCAAAATTTTTCAAGTTGATATTAGTGAACATTAAAAGATCAAGTGGAGGTAACACAAATGGGCAAGCCCAACTTACACGGGGGTTATCAATGATGGCAGCAATCAAAGATAGACTTCAGCAGGTGATCCAGCTCTCTGATTAACAATAAATAAGCAGTATAATAAACAAAATATAAAAACCTATTTCATGTTTTTTATAGCAAGATGATGGTCATATCATACAACCAAACACAGACAAATAATATTAGGTAATCTGGCAAACAGACCAAGCTCTCTGGTACCTTATAGAACAAATTTTGTAGAACTACTAATGAAGATGTCTGTGTCAGCAGAAAATATAGAATAATCACGCAAAAATATATAGTAGGTCTGGCAGAAAAACATAGTTAATGTGGACACTGAGTGACATTCAAAGTTAATTTGACACATAGGGTGGTTTTGTGTACCCTTGTTAGATATCTTACAGAATTAGAAATCTGTTATAGTTTGACAGCAAATTAAGGCAGTATTTCTTAATACCTGTTAAATTACAAATTACAGAATATACAGTAGGCTGAAATGAAATACAAGGAATGGGATTAAGAGCAGGTAAGATAATGCAGAAAAAAAAGTGAAAGTAAAGACATAACAATAGAAACTATACAAAATAAAACCTGGGCTACAAGACCAAGAAAAAAGAGCAGAGCATCAGCAAGCTATGGGACAAACTCAAGGAGCCTAATATATGTGTAATTGGAATCTTGGGGAGTGGGGCGGGGGAGGGGGAGGGAGGGCAGGATCTGAAAAAATAATATCTGAAATTTTTCCAAATTTGATGAAAACTATAAATCCACAGATCCAAGAAGCTCAACAAACACCAAGCACAAGAAACATGAAGAAAATTAAAACTCCACCAAGGAATAATCAAAACCAAATTGCTTAAAACTAGAGATTAAAAAAAATCTTAAAAGCAGCCAGGGGAATACAGAGCAAGAGAAAATATTTGCAAATCATATATTTGATAAGTAATTAATATCCAGAATATAGAAAGAATGCCTATAATTCAACCACAAAAAAACGAACAACTCAATTCAAAAATGTGCAAAAGACTTGAAGAGACATTTGTCCAAAGACCCATGAAAGGCCAAAAAGGATGTGGAAGATGCTCAATATAGCTATTAGGGAAATGCACGTCAAAACCCAAAGAGAAACCAACCTCATACTCATTAAAATGACTACTAAAAAAATAAAAAATAAAGAATAACAGAAAATAACAATGTTGACAAGGCTGTGGAGAAAATGAAACCCTTATGCACTGCTGGTAGGAATGTAAAACGGTACAGCTGCTCAAAATTTAAACACAATATCACCATATGATACAGCAATTCTGGTTATACAGCCTAAAGCAGTATAAGCAGAATATTGAAAAGATATTTGTACACCTATATTTATAGCAGCATTATTCACAATAGTTAAAACATGAAAAATACCCGTGTCCATCAACAGATGAATGGGTACACAAAATGTTGTATGTACCTACAATGGAATATTATTTGGCCTTGGAAAGGAAAGAAATTCTGACATGATACAACATGGATGAACCTTGAAAACATTATGCTAAGTGAAATAAGCCCGTCACTAAAAGACAAATACTGTGTGATTCCAGTTATATGAGGTACATAAAGGAGTCAAATTCAGAGACAGAAAGTAGAATAGTGGTAGCCAGAGGCTGGTGAAAAGTGGGATGTTGAGTTATTGTTT
Organism: Rhinolophus hipposideros; assembly: GCF_964194185.1. NCBI lineage: Eukaryota > Metazoa > Chordata > Mammalia > Chiroptera > Rhinolophidae > Rhinolophus > Rhinolophus hipposideros. Next base: position 27,255,178 of record NC_138060.1, read on the forward strand.
AATAGGTACAGAGTTTCAGTTCTGCAAGATGAAAAAAGTTCCATGAATATGAAGAGCTCTAAGTATATGAATGCACTTAATAGCACTGAACAGTACACTTAAAATGGTTAACATGGTAAATTTTATGTTGTGTGTATAACTGAATTTTTAAAAATTGAAAGAAAAATAAAAGGCAGCCAGAAGGAAACAACCACACATTATATGCAGGGGATAAAAATGAGCACCAACTTCTCACTGGAAACAATGCAGGCCAGAAAACAGTGAAGTAACATCTTTAAAGTACTGGGGGGGAAAAGACGTCAACTTAGAATTGTATAACCATTGAAAATGGCATCTATAAATCAAGGTAAATTAAAGAGATTTTCGGACATACAAAAGCTCAAAGTATTCATCACCAGCAAATCTGCACTAAAAGAAACATTAAAAGAAGTCCTTCATTCAGAAGGAAAATGTACCAGGTAGAATTCTGGAACTAGAGAGAAAAATGAAGAGCGCTGGAAATGGTAAATAGAATACACATACAGTACTTGACAAAGGCTTTTATTATGATAGCAGGTTCATCTACATTATAAAATAAGGGAAAAGAGCACTAACAAGAATTTTCATAATACACCTGTATTCCGAAAAATAACAATAAAGTATCTTAATAGAATTCATTCCCCATCACAACAGTCCTATAGAGAATCATTATCTTCTTACAAAAAGAAGTCCCATTAAGTCCTGTTCCCCTTCCCCATTAAAATCTTTAAAAAAAAAATTATATAAAAAAAAAGAAGTACCAAGGCATAACCTATTTGTCCAATAATAGAAAGTGAATCCTTTAGAAGTAAAATTAAAATCTTGGTTCCGGACCAGTGTTCTGTTACACAAACCCTTTTAAAGGGTTTGCCTACAGTGAAGTTACTTGGGATAAAGTATGATGGTTAATATATAATTTATCTATTTACCATTGCCTTCAGGGAACCCTAAAGTTACTTAGAAGTAAGCTACAAAGACAGCAAAGAAAGTTCCTTGCTTTCAAGAAATCTGAAAAACACATCTGATTTCAACGAATTGGGTCAGGTAACCCCAATCTGGCAAAAGAGAACTTTTACCAAGTCTTCCTGAGGAAAGTGAATTTATCAAAGCAAAAGTGTCAAAGCAGTAACTGCAAAACAAAGCTTCAGGGTTGGGTGCTCAAACAGGAAAAAGAAAACACTAATACTTAATGCCACTCTATCATAGTCCAAACCTCAGAGGGAATGTGGTTAGTAAGAATAAAATCTCTGTAATGTCATTGATGCCAAATAGATTACAGAATGGGAATCCTGCCTACTATCCCTCTGAATACATAATGTTAAAACACAATTCATTCAGAGACTCCTCAAGACCACAATCAGGTCTTATAAATAATCCAACTTCACAGTGAGAGACTACTTGCTGTTCTCAGAAAGGTAACTAAATGGTGTAATTCAAGATGTTCCTCTAACAGAATTCTGGGGTACCTACTGTTACCCCATGTGCACCAAAATTCTTTACTCTGTAATGACTTTGCAATGAAAATTATGGGATTTCAGTATTCACTGATGAATACCATGCCATGAGAAAGTAGGATTCTTTCATCACTTTACCTCAAGTAAGTCATTGGGTAACTTTCCTTTAATATGAAAACAAAATTTATCAAAAGAAATACTTTACATACTCAAGAGAATTTAAAACATAGGTTCAACAAAAACTTATACATGAATGTTCATTATTCATAATAGCCAAAAAGTGAAAACAACTCAAATGTCCATCAATTGATGGATAAACAAAACGTGGTACAGCCACATAGTGGATTATTATTCAGTCATAAAGTCATTAAGTATTGAAACATTCTACAACATCGATGCACCTTAAAAACATGAAGTGAAAGAAGTCAGAAACAAAAGGCCATATATTATATGGCTCCATTTGAACGAAATGTCCAGAATAGGCAAATCCATACAGACAAAAATCAGACTAGTGATTGCCAGAGGATGAGTAATGGATATGGGGCTTCTTTTTTGAGTAATAAAAATATTCTGGAATTAGATAGTGGGGGTGGTTGCACACATCATGAATTTTCTAAAAGCTTCTGATCTGTACATTTTAAATGGTTAAAATGAATTTTGTGTTATATGAATTTTACCTCAACAGAAAAAAAAAGAAATGTTTCTAAGTGTTAGTTATCAAGCACCCGTATCTCTCACTACTTAACAAAATGCTGTGTTCATAAAAATCATTCAAAAATACTTTTTAAAATTTAATATTCTGGAAAAAGCCAAACTGTAGAGACAGTAAACAGATCAGCGGTTGCCAGGGGCTGGTGTGGGGGGAGTTAAATAGGTGAGGCACAAATTTTTTAGAGCAGTGAAACTATTCTATATGATAACGTAATGGTGAACATGAGATATTAAAAGTTTGTCAAAACCCACATAACTTTAAAGCACAAAGAATAAACAATATATGCAAATTTTAAAATAATTATTTAGGAGGTAAAGGGATCTATCTCAGCATGGAATGCAGAATGTGACAAAACAATTTATATCTATTACAAATATGAAACCACCTCAACAAAGGAGGCGGAATAAGGTGACGACTTAAGTAATGGTGGAAATGAGGAATCTGTAAGACTAAAGGCAATGGAATCATCCATGAGCACTGTGCTCTAGTTGATACAGTTTTCCCACAGATCACAGACTAAGCATTCTAAAACCACTGCCCATGTTTACTAGAATTAAAGAATTAAGTAAATGGATGGCAGAGGACAGAAGCCAGATTTCTGACTGGTGAATTGGAGGAGGTTAGAATGAACAATGTGGTAAGAAATTACAGTTGGAGACATCAGTACAAATTCATGTTTAGCTTAATATAGAGACAAACGATTACATACAAAAATATTTATAGATGTGAATACAAATAGCTCAATATATTCACACATAACTCCTTGCTCAGTTAGAGGGCCTGTAAGCAGCAATACTCTAGTAGCAACTAGCACATTTAGCATTCAGATCTTGGTTTCTAATACCATTTTCCTAGGGAAAATGACCAATTATAGGACTAGAGCATGATATATCAAAGATGAGTCTGAAGCACTTTATGTTGTCAGAAAGAAAGTGCTCACACACACATAATCATGGGAGTATGTCAAAGGGAAGGGATACAGAAGCCAACTGACAGAGCTCCCAATGACCAAAGCTGGAACAAGTTGAGCAAAGAAATTTATGTGACACTCCACCCTTAAGGAAGTGGAGCATAGTTAAACGTGGGCGACACATAGTGACTTTGTCTTCCAGAGTACAGAAAAGGAAGAACAAAAGGGTAACTTTACAGTGAAAAAAACAAATACTACCTCAAGCTAGGGGATCAGGGTTAATATTAACACTAAGTCCTAACAATAATACATACTCTCGATACGTAATGAGAAGGACACTGTACCTCTGTGGTCTTCCTTCCAAAATCACATTACATCATTCTAACCCTTAGAAAAACATCAGACAAATCCCAATTGAAGGAAGGACATACTACAAAAACACCAGATCAGTTATTTTCAAAATCGCCATCATTAAAAACAGGGAAAAGTCTGAGAAATTGTCACAACCAAAAGGAGCTAAGGAGAAATGACTATTAAATGTAATATGGCATCCTGAATGAGATCCTGGAACACAGTAAAGAACATTAAGGAAAAAGCTGTGGAACAATGATAAGTCTATCAAGTATAGACTTAGTAATATATATCAACATTGGAACACTAATTATGACAAACGTACCACACTAACGGAAGACCTTAATAATAAGGGCAAGTGCTGTGAGACAGACAGGAACTCTCTGTACTGTCTTCACAGTAATTCAGTAAATCTAAACGGTGCTAAAATGAAAAGTTTGTTTTAAAAGTATTTTTTTAATTGTAAAATATTTATGATTTAGTGCATACCTAAATTTTACTCAGTGTATCTGGGACCCAAAAGTTGCCTAAAACATGGTCTTGGCCCTCAAGAAGTTTGTTGTCTCATTGTGAGGTAAGACAAATGCTCATGAAACAAATATAAAACACAAAAATAAGAAAACATTGAGAAGTACAGATAGAAGTACATTAGAAATATAGAGAAGGTTACAATTTTGAGGTAAGACTTCATCAAGGAGACAAAACTCTAGTGTAACCTTAAATGTACGTCAGGGTACCAAAGTAAAAAACTACCATGATAAACTGGTACACTTACAAGAACTAGAAGGGTAAATAAATAAGAAAAAACTAAAAGAAATGAAAATATTTAGCCCTGAAAAGTGAAGACATAAATAGGAGACCTAACGGCAGTGTTCAAATACTTGAAGGGTTACGTGGTAGAACCAAAAGAGATAGCTCATACACCCACTGAACTCACTAGCTGACCTCTAGTAAAATGTGATCAACACTCAAGGACAGAGAATGACAGCTGTTCAGTCGAGCCCCCACAGGAAATGGCCATTTGGAAAGACAGGAAGCAGGTGGCCTACTTCTTCTCACAACTTTTCAAAGGACAGTATGCATGTGAACCCAATGAAGTAAAAGTTTAAATTTGAATCGTGCATTGACTGACCACTTAACCACGTGCCAGGTGCTTCCATATACATTATCTTATTTAATATTCACAACACATCTATAAATATTTATTAATGTAATAGACTTAATGTAAAAATACAGAAAAATAAATGCCAGGAAGCAGGAACACATTAAAACTCTACCATCCCCCACTCTCTGATAGGAATTTGACAGCTGTTTTAAAAAGCAAAATTGTTTGAAGGCCTACATATCTACATAATAATTTATTTCCTCTTGCTCCTTGCTTTAGTTAAGCTCCGTGACTCTCTGTTAAGTGCATAAGAGTTATGTATGATTATATATACAAAAACACGTACACTATACTTTTTAAGCAATTCAAGGGATTTTCAAGTATAGTTATCATCTTAATGTGATTTTTGTCTCATGTACCAACTTTAGAACGACTCCTGGGGATGAGGTGCAATCCCACTGCAGGCTTATTCTGTGGGCACTGTAAGGCAGCATCACAGAAAGAAGGTGGAGAGGCTGAATCCTATTACAACATGAAGAATATTCTAACAATTAGAGCTATCTAAAAACGGCATAGGCTACCACAAAGTAATGATTTTTCTGTCATCAAAGGTGTTAAACAGAGGACGAACAATCTCTGAGAACATTTTAGGAGAGCAACTGGATAAGAAGTTCTCTTCCAAGTCTTAGATTCTAGAATGGGTACACTTTTAAAACCCAACAGGTGGAGGACAACCTAGTTAAGAACAACACAATGAAAAATGACACAAAGGCCAGAATGACATAGTATGTGGGGAAGTTCAATGCTGGGGAACATATAAGCTCATGTCCACCTACCGATCCTCACACTTGCTGTTTCATGTGCCAGGAAAGCTCTTCCATCTTTTAAGCCATGACTCAAATACTCAAATATCTCAAATACTCAAATACCTCTTTAGCGAGGACTTCCCACCACCCCCACCAGTCACTCACTTGTCACATCACCTAGTTTTATTTTCTTCATAGTTCATATCATAGTTTAACAAACTTTTTCTACAAAGGATCAGACTACACCCTGCAGTCCAAATCTGGCTTGCTCCATGTTTCTGTATAGACTATGAGCTAAGAACAGTTTTACATTTTTAAATGGTTGAAAAAACTATCAAAAAGAATATTTTGGGGGTGGTAGAAGAGGGAAAGAGGGGGTCAAATATATGGTGATGTATTATAGAAACGTACACTTGAAACCTGTATATTTTTACTAATCAGTGTCGTCCCAATAAATTTAATTTAAAAAAGAATATTTTGTGACAGGTAAATTACATGAAATTCAAATTTCAGTGTTCAAAGTTTAAATATTTACTTTCTGGTCCTTTACTGAAAAAGTTTGCTAATCGCTCATATTTTAGCATTACCTGTAATTACCTTGTCTATTTGCTTGCTTGTTATCCTCATTCTTTCACACACAGAATAAAACTCAATGAGGGCAGGGACATTCTCTGCTTTGTTCCCCCACTGTAGCCCAGCACTTAGAAAAAATCCTAGAACAAAATAAAGGCTCAATAAACATTTGATGAATAATTAATGAGGGATTCATAAATGCCACACGGAGGAGTTTAAACTTAAAACCTCAGCAGTGACAGGTTTTGTACATATAAGAGAGGCATAAAAACTCTTGCAGAAAAGGGGAAATATTCTAGTAGAGAAACCGAGTAAACGGCTTAAAGTAATGGTTGTCACCAACCAGTCCAGATCATTGGTTTTCTTCATCAAACTGTACAGGTATTTTTGTACTCATGAAAGATTCTCAACTACTGCAAGGTGTCACAACATTGTCTGTACTTCTGTTTATCTTAAGATGCAAATATGCTTTGAGAAATCTGATTTCCTATACCTAGTACCCAGCACCTGCACCATGCCAAATCTTAATAAATACTCTGAACAGATCTAGATTGTGTGCTAATCAATTTTTCAGTATCTAAAATTTTCCTATGCTGCTGATCAGCAATCTATTCTGTACGCAGCTGAAAACTCTTTAGAAATTAAAAGGTTACCACCCACAGGCCAGCAGCAGCTTTTTAATCTTTCTATACTAGCCAAAGAGTGGGTGTGTGATTTCAAAAAAATACAAGCCAACTCTGTTGGTAAAGGACAAGATATTGTTGAGGTTAAAATCCTACCTATAACCATCATTTGTTACATGACTTTAGTAAAACTACCACCGATTCATAATTGGAGTCTCACTCTTCTAATATACAAGTGGAGAAAAAAAGTGCATCTACCTTGTGGAGGAATCTTGTCCTTAACACAATATTTCCATAAGGTTCTTGTCCTTAACACATTAATATTTCCATAAGGTTCTTTTTCTCCAGGCTTTTCAATAATTTCTATACACAGGGTAACTTCAAAGACAAGGGTTTGGTTAACCAATCACTTCCAAAAGTCAAGCCACTGGTCAGAAGGCATACCAAGTTTTGTTTTACTTTAAAGCTTTTCATGCCCGAGTTTTTTTGTTTGTTTGTTTTTCTGTTTTTTGTTTTGAGAATTAGCTACTTTATGAATTCGGACCTTGAACAGAAATGCTTACGTACAGGTGCCTCTGATGAGTATGTCAGACTTACAGCATCCATTTTGAATTAGCGTGTATATGTTCATCTTCCTTTCCTCTATGACAAGGGAGGTTGAAAAGGCAGCCTGCAAAAGCACTGGGCTAAGATCTCCCAAGACTACCGTGTAAGGTGTCCGCAAAGCGAAGGGGGAAAACTGGCCAACAGCTAAAGTGAGCGCTTTAAGAAACTCTGCTGCAGGCTCACCTGGGGGATCCTCACTATCAACGTTGTTGAGGGAATGAACCGAACCCACCGCGGGACTAACGCTACACACACCTCTGCTTGTGCTAAAAAAGGGAAATTTGCAAGATACAAACGGATCTCTGGCCCTTGAGCGAAGGTGCGTCCTTGCCCCCTTCCTCGAAGGCCGCATAGAAGGAGCTCTGAGCCCTAACCCAGACAGCTCGCACTCCCACCCCACACCGCCCGAGCGCCCCGATTCCCGCACAGCCGGTTCCCTCCTCTCTTTAAACAAGTTGAAAATCAAAACAAAAGGTGCAAAACTGGTTTCAGGTGGCAATGGGTGAACCCTAGTGGCCAACTTCTGGGGACGCCAGGGCAAGCAAGGAAGGGATCGCAGGACCTCAGACCCCCACCAGAGCCAGCTCCCCCAGTCCTCCGGGCTTCGGCCCCACTCCTCACACGGCACTCGCTGCCCTCGGTCCTAAAGACGGGGTCGTGGGAAAGGGGTGAGGGGGCGGGGGTTGGGAGAGAAACCCCAGGGTCAAAATGACAGCCGATCCAGCCGGGAAGGGAAAAGGCCCGGCGGGATGCTGGGGGTCGAGTCCTAGGCCCGGGGCTTTAGCCCCGACCGGGGGCGACCGGGGGTCCAACCGCGCCAGGCCGCGGGCGGAAGGTCGGGCCCGCGCCGGCGGTGCCGCGGGGCTACGCTCCCCTACTACTCTCCCCACCCGGGGTGGAGGGGCCCTGAAGGGCCGCAGCCGGAGACCGGGGCGCGGGTACTCACTCACCGGCGGGGAGGGAAGGAGCAGCCGGCGTCTCCGCCAGCGCCGTAGCTCGAGCTCAAGCGCCGGCTCCTGCCGCTGCGGCCGCCGCGCCCGGTCCATCCCCCCCACACACACCCCTCCCGGCCCTCCCCCCGCGCCTCCTCGGCCGCTGCAGCCGCCGCTGCAGCCGCCACCGCCACCTAAGCCCCTGCGCGGGAGCGCGAACCGGCTCGAGGACTGAAAAGCGCGTGCGCCCGCCGCCGCCACCGCCCACAACCTCCGCCCCCGGCCGGCAGCGTCCGCGCGAGGCGGCGGCGGGCGCGCGCGCGCCGCAAGGGGCGGGGACAGGACTCGCAGGCCCCGCCCCGCCCCCTGTCCGCCCGCCCACCCACGCGGTCGCGGGGCAACTGAGCTGACCCCGTGCCAGAGGCGGTGGGCTGCTGCTGCAAGTGGACTCCTCCCGGGAAATCTGTAGGAACCGAGCTCCTTTGGTCTGGCCCCTCTCTCTGGGGAGCGAGGACCTGAAGCAATGCAGGTGTAAGCGGATTTCTGGCCGCTGCTCTGGATCACACACCTGTTCTCCCTACCTTGAATGGAAAGGCCTTCCTTCTCTGATCTAGCAGGTTTTCGTCGGCTGTTGGGCAAAGGGCAGAGGCGGTTACTATTTCGCGTCTGATATTACCACTGAAAGGATCACAAGCAACCAAGTGCCAACCCCTTTATTATTCCTTTTTTCCTAATTCATTTATCCGTTCATCACTTATCTGTTGAGGCTTCTCCTGTGTGTTAGGCCCTGTTCAAGTTGATGGGAATACAATGTGGAGATATGTAAAACAGAGTCCCTGGACTCATGAACGTAGATCTGGTGGAGAAGGAAAACGTTAAAGGGAGAGTTACACAAAATTAAAATTTGCAATTAGTAAAATCGCTTCTTAGAGGTACATGGTGCTAAGAGAACCTATATGGGAGGTGGGGTGGGACGCAGAGATGGATTTAGTCAAGTATTTTCAGGCTGGAATCTAAAGGCTAAGTTGGAAGGAATCAACTAGGTCCAAAGGGTGAGAGAATAGCATGACCAAAATGGAACACGGGAAGACCACTGAATGTGGAGTAAAGTGTGGGAGTGAGGAGAGAGGCAATAATTGAGGTAAGGATCTGAGTCAAGGCAAGGTCAACTGGTGGTGGTGGTAGAGAAGTGCACTTTTTAGGGAGTAAAATGGGCCAGACTTGATAATCTATTTGATGAAGAGTGAAGGCCACGGAGGTGGCAAATTTGACTCTTAGATTTGAGGTTGGTGGGGGATGCAGTTACAGATCTCAGGAACACTGAAGGAGACCCCTGAGGAAAATAACTAAAAATGGATAATAAACTTAAAAGTTAAAACTATAAGTAAAATTCTAAAAGAAAACAAAAAAAATTTGTGACCTTGAGATAGACAGATTTCTTAGGACGCAAAAAGCATGAACCATAAATGATTCTAAGTTTAACTTCATCAAAATTTAAAATTTTTGTTCTTTGAAAGACACCATTAAGAAAATAAAAAGGCAAGGCACAAATGGGAGGGGGGAATTTGCAATATAATATATCTGACAAAAGACTTGTATCCAGAATGTATAAGGAACTGTTGTAATAGAATAATAAGAAAACAACCCAATGAATCAATGGGCAAAAAGTTTTAGTAAATGCCTCACCAAAAAAAAAAAAAAAAGTAAAAATGGCCAATAAGCTGCAAAAAGATGTTCAACATTTTAGTAATCCAAAGATTTACAAATGAAAACCACAATGATATACACCCTCATTGGGACAGCTGAAGTTAAAAAGACTGATGACCCAGTAATCCCATTCCTAGACATCTCCCTAACTATACTTAAGCTCCAAATAGACAATAACAAAGTCATACTTCCACCTAACATGACACAACTAACCTTCAAACAACCAAAAATGCTTAATACTTTCCCCAAAAGAAGATTCAAAGTCCTTGGATGTTTCCTGTCTGCTTTTGATATTCTGTAACTTAATACTGTGCTATAAAGTTAACTATCACTAATACATTCCCATTGTGTAGTAGCAATCAAATTTTACCGTTGGTAATCAGGATCAGTCAACCCAGCCAGCCCAGGAATTTCCTTCTTTGCCTGTTCATTCAAAGGCATGAAATGCCCAGAGTGATCAGCTGACAGTTTCAACCTCCAGTTCAGCAGAAACACTGTTATGTCTCCTGGTGGAAGCATTCTTCCCTTGGAACTAAGACCTCTAGACCAGCAGAGCTACTGAGCACTTCTCCTTCCAGGCAAAATGAGCAACCAGATGTACTGCTTGAAGTTCTGCCAACAGGAAGACTTCCTTCACTGTTTTTCTTCAAGGATATCCCAGAAAGGGGCCATAGTGCTGCCACAGTCCATTTTCATTAAGTGCCTGCATATTGTGTAGAATCATCATAAACCAGGCTGTTAACCAAACCTGGATTTTCTCTTCCCCGGTCAACTGGTCATAGGGAATGCCCCACGAGATTGTAAGTGTGGACTGAGAGAGAAAAGATAATGTAGCGGGAGTAGGGGCCATGGGCATTTGGGCCACTTCCTTATACAATTTACTTATGCCTTCAGAGCCCACCATTCAAGCCCAATCTCACATATACCATTTCATTGTTAATGGAGTGTTGCTGCATGTGTACAACTTTATAGCTTAGTGGATCAGACAACACACAGTGCATGATGGGTAGCTCACATGGTAACTTGATGGTCCATGGTTAAGAGTTCAGTGTCTACTAAGGCTCAGCAGCAAGCCAAAAGCTGTTTCTCAAAAGGACAGTACTTATCTGCAGAGGCTGGCAGGGCTTTGCTCCAAAATCTTAAGTGTCTACACTGTGATTCACCTATAGGAGCCTGCCAAAGACTTGAAACAGAATCTCTATCAGCCACTGGCAGAATGAGGCTCTGGGTTTGGTTTTCAGAAACCTTGGCCCTAAGAGTTTCTTCAAGACAGAAATAGGAGCTTTTAGGTCATTTATGTGTAGCTTGAGCTGGGAATTTGAAGCCCTGAGCTCATCGCTTTTGTTCCCCACTTTCTTCAGTGAACTTAGGAGCCACCAACCAATCCCACTATATTCCTTAGTTGCACTAAAATGTTCTAAAGTAACAAATACGTGGTCGCTCAGGATCTCGCTTCCTATAGGCATTTGATTAGGGGTACCCAATGACTCATCATGCCATAGACTACCAGTGCCCTCTTTATCACTGGAAATAGAGTCATTAGTGCCATTAAATCTAACCAGGTTAGAGAACCAATTCAAGAAAACCCAGAACTAATTTTAAAAACTCATCCTTAAGATTCTGTTCCTCAAGACCCACTTTCAGTACCAAAATCTGTTATTAGTCAGGGTTCAAACAGAGAAGCAGCACCAGTAGGAGCTATATGATCACAAAATACTGTGAATATTTAAATTTAAAAAATTATCACAGTAAAAGACATTACCATTAATCCCCAGTAAAATACTACTCCTCGCTTTGAAAACACTCCATCATTCTTGCCACTTTCTGAAGAAGTTCTAGAAGTCCTCTTTCCTGAGTGTCTTTAATTGCACTGTCGTGGCTACCTTGATGTCCTAAATCGATTCAAAATGTTTACCTTTCATGGTCATTTTGACTTAGGGGAAGAGTCAGAAGTCGCATGGTACCAATTCCAGTGAATAAGGTGGATGAGGACACACCGTAATGTTTTTATTTGACAGAAATTGCAGTACCAGAAGCAATATTTGACATGGAGTCTTGTCATGATGGAGGATGAAATAAAGACACTCATGAAAGAGGACTTCCAGAATTGCTTCAGAAAGTGGCAAGAATCATGGGATAAGAGTGTTTGAAGTTAGAGGAAGTATTTATCTTTACTGTAATAATATTTTTTAATTTAAACATTCATTATATTTTGTGATCACACCTCATATAGTAAAAGATTTATTTCAGGAATTGATTTATGCAGTTGGAGGTGGGGAGGAAGACTGGTTAAGCAAATGTGAAATCCAGAGGGCAGGCTGTAGGAAGGGCAGAATGGAACTCTCAGGCAAGGGCTAACGCTGCTGTCCCAAGGCAGAATTTCTTCAAGAGAGCCTCAACTCCGCTTTTAAGGACTTTCCACTGATTGGATTAGGCCCAACCAGATTATCTAGCATAATCTCCCTTACTTAAAGTCAACTGATTATGGACTTTAATCATATCTAAAAAAAAAAATTGCCTTTATAGCCACACTTAGTGTTGAATATTGTAGAATAACTGGAGACTGTAGTCTAACCAAGTTGACACCTACCTCAAAAAGACTATTACATGAGTGTTTACCCGAGAGAAATGATAAAATATATCCATTCATACCAAGCGTTGTAAAAAATATTTATAGCAGCTTTATTCACAGTATCAAAATACTAGAAACAACTCAAACAGTCATCAACAGATGACTAGTTGAACAAAATATGTTAAATCCATACAATAAAATACTACACATCAATTAAAAGAAACAAATTATCTATATACTTAACACTAGATGAATCTCAAAATAATTATACTGAGCAACAAAAGCTAGAAAGAGAAGAATACATGTTGTTATAAGTCTACACAAAATTCTAGAAAATCGGAACTAATCTATAGTGACAGCAGATCAGTGGCTGCTTGGGACCAGATGACCAGATGTGGAGAAAGAGATGAGAGGTAAAAAGGTACAAAGAAACTTTTAAGGGTGATGAGAATGATCTGAATCTTGATTATGGTGGTGGTTTCATGGGTCTATACATACCGTGTTTCCCCGAAAATAAGACCTACCCAGACCATCAGTTCTAATGCATCTTTTGGAGCAAAAATTACTATAAGATCCGGTCTTATTTTACTATAAGACCGGGTATAATATAATATAGTATAATATAATATAATATAATATAATATAATATAATATAATATAATATAATATAATACTGGGTGTAATATAACGTAATTGTAATATACAATACAGGGTCTTATATTAATTTTTGCTCCAAAAGACGCATTAGAACTAATGGTCTGGCTAGGTCTTATTTTTGGGGAAACAGGATATGTCAAAACTTATCAAATTGTATACTTTAAATAGGCACAATTTATTATTGTATATGCAGTCTATCTACCTTAGTAAAGTTGTTAAAAAATAATTCACTTGATAGGATTCATAGCAGATTAGAAACAGCAAAGTAATCAAATATATGGTGATGGAAGGAGAACTGACTCTGGGTGGTGAACACACAATGGGATTTATAGATGATATAATACAGAATTGTACACCTGAAATCTATGTAAATTTACTAACAATTGTCACCCCAATAAATTTAATTAATTAAAAAAGAAAGAAAGAAACAGCAAAGTAGAGGATTAGTGAACTGAAAGACAGAGAGCAGAAAGTATTCATATTAAAGCATAGAAAGAGAAAAGGACTCAAAACACAGAAAAGAGCATCAGAGATACATGGGACACAGTGAAAGATAGTGCTGCAGAACAGAGGCTATATACAATGGGAAACAATATTGGTGAGTTGTTGAAAATATCATATAAATGGTTTTACTCTTGGTGAGGCAGTATCTAGCATTTGGACACTTACCCAATTAATTTTAAGAGTATAAAAATTGGGGGCAGCCGGATGGCTCAGTTGGTTAGAGGACGAGCTCTCAACAATAAGCTTGCTGGTTCAATTCCCACATGGGATGGTGGGCTGTGCTCCCTGCAACTAAAGATTGAAAACGGTGACTGGACTTGGAACTGAGCTGCGCCCTCAACAACTAGATTGAAGGACGACTTGGGGCTGATGGGCCCTGGAGAAACACACTGTTCCCCAATATTCCCCAATAAAATTTTTAAAAAAGTTTTTTCTAAAAAAAAAAAAAAAAAGTACAAAAATCGGGATACTATTCATTTGGCAAAATTTGATAAAATCATGGCAGAATATTTCTGCAGAAATCAAATATCAACACCAAAAAAACACTATTACATATTACTCAGGGGATTAAATACAAAACGCATTTATTAAAATATTAGCAGGTGCTATAAAAGAAATATTTTGGGATAAAGTAAGAACTACTAAATATTATTCATTAATTTAGGTTCAATACCTAATATACATATGTAGTACAGATAATAATTATAATTAGATTTGTAGATTTCTAAACTCAAGTATGTGAACATTTTGGGGAATTTTTTTGTACACTGGAGAAAGACTTTGAAAATTTTAATAAAATATTTACAAACATTGAATTTGACAAAAATAATTTGAAAAGCCAGAAATATGACAATGGTGTAAATACATGTGGAAATTTTAACACGGCAATAAAAGATCTTTAAAAAAATTATCCACCATTCTGTATTTCTTCTTTAAGCATTCCTTAAACTTCATAGTGAACAAGGCAGTCAGAGTCTCTTCTGGCATTATCTAACTTAAGATATATCTTCCTAGAACTATATGATTTTTTTGGCTTCAGTTAAACATCTGGGTGTATTGAAAAACTGAATATAGATTTGAAACCACTGTTAAATATGTGATGGGAAAATTGAATTGGTACTATCACGCCAGTAAAAACTAAATTACAAACAGTACGCAATGATTTTTTTTAACTAAATTTTTTTTTTGGAGGGAATATTGGGGAACAGTATGTTTTTCCAGGGCCCATCAGCTCCAAGTCGTTGTCCTTCAATCTAGTTGTGGAGGGCGCAGCTCAGCTCCAAGTCCACTCACCGTTTTTCAATCTTAGTTGCAGGGGACACAGACCACCATCCCATGCGGGAATTGAACCAGCAACCGTGTTGCTCAGAGCTCCTGTTCTAACCAACTGAGCCACTCGGCTGCCCCCTGCAATGATCTTTTTAATGATGATATGAATAAAGAACATAGGCTATAAAATACCAGACAAAGCTATACTTTCAAACGTATCCATGTCTAAATTTATTAGCTTAGTACTGACTTGGCATGATGCTTTGAATAAAATTAATGGCTTAAGCAAAACAAAATGATACAGAAAATTCAATGTACAAAAGAAATTTTGATATACATAATGCTTAAAAACCTCAAAGGGATTAAGAAATTCTTTGAAGTAAAACTATATGATGCTTATGAAAAATAAATTATTGATTTTTAAAATAAGTTGCAGAATATATTATGTATATATATGCACATATATATATATACAATAAAATATTACTCAGCCATAAAAATAGAATAAAATCTTGCCGTTTGCAACAACATGGGTGGACATAGAGGGTATCATGCTAAGTGAAATAAGTCAGACAAAGAAAGACAAATACTGCATAATCTCACTTATATGTGGAATCTAAAAAACAACAAATGAACAAACAAAATAAAACAGAAACACTCATAGATACAGAGAACTATCTAATGGTTACCAGAGGAGAGAGGGTGGGGGAAATAGGCAAAATAGGTGAAAGGGATTAAGAAGTACAAACTTCCAGTTATAAAATAAATAAGTCACGGGGATGTAATGTACAGCATAGGGAATATAGTCAATAATAGTGTAATAAATTTGTGTGCGACAAGATATAACTAGATTTATCATGGTGATCATTTTATAATGTATAAAAATATTGAATCACTATGTTGTACCCCTGAAACTAATATAATATTGCGCATCAACTGTAATTCATAAAAATAAATTAATGTATGAAATAAATTAAATAAATTGGAGAGCTTCTTGACATAGGTTTCAATTTCTCCAACATAGGAAATATTAGAAAAAGGAGATCTCAGTTGCAAATCCCACAACCCATTTATGATCCAAAACTAAATTTTAAATCAAGTTATTTCCATCCTACATTGGAAACTGCAATTTCATTTGTAGAATTGAAGTTTATAATGCTGAAAGAAAATAATGATTTTTGTCGATCTAATCTAGATCCTTACTATTCAAAACATGGTCTCTGGACCAGCAGTGTCAGCGTCACCTGGGAGCTTGTTACCATAAAAATGGGAAATCTGAGCCCTGCTCCAGAGCATCATATTCAAAGACTTCATTTTAACGTAGTTGATTCATATGCATATCACAATTTGAAAAGCAATGGACTAGATAACATATGTCATTTGAAGAATTACAATGAACATGAACTGCAACAACTATTAAAAATTTATAGTTGAAATTGACTAATGAATATTAGTGGTAATATTGATGGGAAATGAATGCTGAGGAACTAAAAATCCTTAAGTTATTTGGTAAAATAATTCAATACTTTCTGTTGAATTATTGCAATATCTTTGCAGCAATAATGTATTTCCTCATATCTCTCAGTATATGTTTAACTTTGCTAACAAAGATTATAAGAATGTAGTTAAGAATGTAGAATGTAGAATTCTACATTAAAGAATTTAGCTTCACAGGATTAAATTTTAGTAAAAACTGGTTAAGGTATAGAGTGAGAAATAAAGACTCATGTAATGACCAGGACATACTGGAGCAAGTAAGCATGGAAACTGTCATAGGGAATTTTATTTCCATGAAAACAAGTAATTGTTGTGTAGCAAACTGTCACATGCTAGTGACTTTGAATTTCCAGTTATCGTGCTAATTTCTCTCTCTCACCTCAGGGCCTTTGCTTCTGCTATTTCTGGTGCCTGGTACACTTTCCTCACCGACAGCTGACCTTTCTGTCTTCAGCTGAAATACGATTTCCTCAGAGAGGCCTTCCCTGACCCAAAAACAAGGTCAGCTTCTCCCATCAAACACTCAAAGCATCCTGAGGTTTCCCTTTCTTAGCCCAACATACATGTAACTTCCCCCTTACACATCTGCTTTCCTCTCTAGACTGTGAGCGTCATGGTACAAGGACGTTGTCTCTGTCGTCCTGAACCCACTGAGCCTCCACGTGTCTTCGGGTGATCAGTACAGGCATACCCCTAGGAGATACCGAGGGTTTGGTTCCAGACCACCACAATAGAACGAATCATAATGTTTTTACTGGTGGAAGATCCATGGTGCAACATCTGTGGAGTGCAATAAAACAAGGTGTGTCTGTAAATGTTTATTGGATTAATAAATGAATAAATTCCTATTCATATTAAATGAACCATGACCCTGCCTTATATTTGTACAACGCTTTATTCTTTTCAGCACACTTTAACTTCCGTTATCCCATTCGAGCTTCCAAAGACGTAGATCTACCTAGTTAGCTTCTATCACTCCTACCTCTTAGGTAAAAGCATGGGCTACAGATGGATTGCCTGCCTTCCAGTCCTAATTCTGCCACTTCAGACCTGTGTCTTGGGCAACTTACCTCACCTCTCTGTGCCCCGGTTCCCTTATTTGTACTTACCTCATAGGTACACTGTGAGAGTAAACAAACACAGTTGACCCTTGAACAACGTGGGCGTTTGGAGTACTGACCCCTTTGAAATAGAAAATCCATGTATTAAAAAAAGAAAAAAGAAAAGGAAATCCATGTATAACTTTTGACTCCCCAAACACTTTACGATCACCCCTTGGTGTCCAAGGGGGATTGGTCCCAGGACTCCCTGCAGATACCCAAATCCATGCATGCTCTAGTTCCTTGTATGAAATGGCATAGAACAATACATAGAGCTGGCACTCCACATCCGTGGAATCAACCAACCACAGATCAAAAATAGTATTTTCAATCCACAGTTGGGAACCTATAGATGTGAAACCTGAGATACAGAGGGCCGACTGTATATCTATTTTTAAAAAATCTACGTATAAGTGGATCTGTGCAGTTCAAACCTGTGTTGTTCAAGGGTCAATTGTATGTACACATAAGCACTAGGATCAGTGCTTGCCACTTAACAAATGTTACCTATTACAGGAGTACCGTGAAGATCAAGAGTGTTGGGGCCAACATTAAAGATTAGGCACCTGCAATATGATGTTGCGTGAAAAAGAAACCAGTTACAGAAGACCAAATACTATGTGATTCTGTTACAGGAAGTTCAAAGACAGGCAAAACTAAACTATGATAATAGAGATAGATCACAAGAAAAAGGGTTGGGGCCACCATATTGACTGGGAAGGGGTACACAGCAGTCTTCCTGGGTGCTAGAAATGTTTGGTATCTTGATCTGGGTGTTGGTTATACAGTGAGCATGTATATAGCATATATTCTTAAGATTCGTGTGTTTTACTGCATGTAATTTATACCACACTTAAAATTTTAGGCAGAAGTAAGGAATCGTAACCAATTTCCTTTATCTTGGCATAGAAGACTTCCCCCAACTCCTTCTCTGCCTCCCACCAAGAACCTCAGAGGGGAGTCTTGGTGAATTTTAATCTTCCTTTCCTTGATTCATTCCGTTGACACCAAAAAAAACAAATTTCTTTCACTGACCTGGTCTTAACCTTGAACGGGATAGAAATAAGGGCACAATCCAGGAGACCCAGCAGGTAAAGTGGGTGTGTGAGTACAAATAGCCCTCGCCATAGTATCAGGACAATCAATGGTCTTCCCTGGGAATCAGATGTTGCCAGTGGGATAAGGCCTTAGTGCCAACTCCCATGGCCCTCACCTCATCCAAGCAGCTCCAGAGAACAGAACTCTGACAACTTCTATGCTTGGGCCTCACGGTCAGAATTGCTAGTGGTCAGGATGTCAGATGTATTGGTCTATTTTGGTTTCAAGTGATAGAAATCCAAAGCAAACAGGCTTCTGCAAAATCAGAGCAATTTATTGAAGGGTACTGGTATTTATAGAACATATCCATGCAAATGGCAAAGGCCTCAGAGATACTTGTGCCCGGGGGCATTTTCTCTCTTCTCTACTTCTCTTAGTTTTATTAGATCAGACCAGCTTTCTCCTCACGATGGAGAATGTGGTTACCATCAGTTGCTGAGCTCCACGCATGGTAGCCTCACACCAGAATGCCTACATCCTGCTTCCCTTAAATCCAGTCCAGAAAATCACAGGGGAGAACTCTGATTGGCCCATTTTGTGTCCAGTGCCCACCCCTAGATCAATCAACTGTGGCCATGAGTGTGGGACATTGTGACTGGCAACACCCACCAGAACCACATGGTGGTTAGAAAGTAGAAAGGAATAGTGCCCCAAAAGAAGGCATAGTTCCCAAAACAAAAAGGGGTGCAGAGCAGGGTGGACAATGGTGGAATACAGAGGGGCACAACTTAATCCAGAAAGCCTGGTCTGGTTACTCCGCTAATTAAACATAACCTTCTCAATCCCCATTGTCCAGGGATCCTGAGATAAAGCCAGCAAGGCCCTACCTTTGAGATCCAACCAGCATAGCAAGTGGTCAGAGAACATTCCAGGGAAAGACTGTTCCTCTCTCAAGGTAGGATACTCAGCTTTATCAACAGGACAGGTGCAAGAGAGAAGTGGAAGCTCACCAGGCTGAGATCCCAGAGACTGGGCCTTAAGCTGTAACCAACCCAAGCTACGACCAAGTATAAATCCCCTTCCAACTCTGGGCCTCAGTGACCTCCGCTGTAAAACGGCAGTGGTGGAGCCAACTGACTAGAGTGAGAGTACAGTTCCTGAATGGCCAAACAGTCTGGATTTAAATCTCAGCTCTACTCCAGAAGCTGTGTGCTTTTTTGGGATGATGATGATGATGATAACGATGACCATGATTACTTTTTATTTTGAAAATAATGTCAAAATTACAGAATATTTGCAATAATAAGTCAAAGAACTCCTATATACTCTTAACCCGGATTCAACAGTTTCTAATATATTGGCACGTTTATTTAGTCGTTCTTTCTCTTTTTTCTTTTTCTTTTTTAACTATTGGAGAATACCTTGCATACATCTTTACTCTTTACTCTGCCCCTTTACTCTTCACAGTTGTGTTTCCTAAGAACAGGGATTGTCGCTTACATTACCACAATAGAGTTATCAAATTCAAGAAGTTTAACGTTGGTACAATACTTCCTAATTAACATATTCCAATGTTGTCAATTGTCTCAGTGTCCCTACAGTGTTTTTCCCCCTCCAGTATGGAGTCCAGTCCAGGAGCAGAAACTACATTCCGTTTTGTAAACAATAATATAAAGAGAGCCACTTTCAAATGGAACCAGAGCTGCCATGCCGAAGGAACTACCTTGCACATCTTATATATCAAACCTTGGAATGTGAAAATGGCAAAATAACCTTTGGACTGGGCCTAAGAAACCTTGTTTCCCCCCAAAAAATGTTCACAAAGATAATAAGAAAGCATTTATTATGACTACTGGACTGAAAATTTAAAACATTATTTAGTATTAACATCACCACGTTACTTTATCTGCACCCATAGAAATGCTTTCCTTCTATTGATGTAATTGTTCCGCTTCCCTTTCTCATAACTATCCACTGCCTTTTTCTCCTAATTGGAACATTATTTGGGCTTCTGCCTGAATCAGTGGTCCCAAATAGCTATGCTGATTGATCTCATATAAATGCTTGTTTGTCTCTCACTGTGAAAGTCCTTTTTATTTTTAGTTTAGTAATTGTCAGGTCTCTCTAGCCTTCTTTAATCTGGAACAGTTCCTAAGCCTTTCTTTATCTCTCCTGACATTGTTATTACTGAAGAATACCGGCCAATTGCTTTATAGAAAGCCTGTCAACGTGAGTTTGTCTTACGTTTCCTTATGATTAAATCCAGGTAATGCATCCCCAAGCAGGATACGGTATGTGTTGTATCCTTTTAAGGGTGTCACAGTAGTTGAATGGATACATAAACTGAAGTACATCTAGACAGTGGAATATTTTTCAGGGCTAAAAAAGAAATGAGCTATCAAACCATGAAAATACACAGAGGAACCTTAAATGCATATTATTAAGTGAAAGAAGCCAATCTGAAAAAGCTATATAGTTGTTTGATTCCAACTATATGACATTCTGAAAAAGGTAAAACTATCAAGACAGTAAAAGATCAGTGGTTGCTGGGGGTTAAGAGTAGGGAGGGATGAATCTGCACAACACAGAGGATTTGTAGGGCGGTGAAAATACATTATACTATAAATGGCGGACCCATGTCATTAAACATTTGGTAAAACACATAGATTGTACAACCCCAAGAGTGAACCCTCATGTGAACTATGGACTTTGGGTGATGGTGGTGTGTCAAGGTAGGCTTATCGATTGTAACAAAGTATCACTCTGGTGGGGGATGGTGACGGGTTGGTTTGGGGTGGGACAGACTGTGTGGGACCTGCTAGTTGTTCAGGGCAGACAGAGAGTGTAACTTGGGGTGTGATAACAGTTGAAGCTTATCATAAACCGTTGGGGCCATAAGGAAACTTCACACCCTTGAAAACTTTCTATTTTAGTAGCAAAACTTTTTCAGACCAAACCTAGAACAGAAAATAGATGAAAACAGAGGAGGTTTAGGTCGAGTGGGGATGGTTGTCCAGGGGACTAGGTCTTCCACCAGCTTTGCTGCCACCCTCCCTCACATCTTTGTAGAACCCCCCCCAGGACGGCATCCCTCAATTTTGCAGATGAGAGAACTGACGCCCAGAGGGGAGTGACTGGCAACCACTCCTCCTAGGTGACGAGAGCCAGGACTTGGGACTCCAAGCCCGGAGTCTTTTCTCTTCAGGATCATTGGAAACTTTTCTTTAAAGTAAGAGCTTTGAATAGG
Organism: Rhinolophus hipposideros; assembly: GCF_964194185.1. NCBI lineage: Eukaryota > Metazoa > Chordata > Mammalia > Chiroptera > Rhinolophidae > Rhinolophus > Rhinolophus hipposideros. The sequence continues at coordinate 27,276,859 of NC_138060.1, forward strand.
GTTGAGGGAAAGGGAGAAGTGCAGGCATTTTAGCTCAGAAAATCACAAAGCCTCTGCTTTCTGGGACTCAGTGTTCCCATCTGTACAAAGGTGAGTGCTGAGCAAGGTGATCTTTGAGAGACTGTCCGTCCCTGCATCTTGAGGCCATTGGCTGTGCCTCAGCCTTTCTTATGGGACTCACAGCCCTGAGCCCCAGATCTTAGGCTATGTCCCCCCAAGTCCCACCCCTACTCTCAGAAGAGAGATGGGGGTGCCCAAGAGCTGACAGTGAGTGAAAGCCAAGGGCAGAGTGCTGAGCAGAGGACAGGCAGCCCGCTGTCCAGAGGCTGAAGTGACCTAACCTGGCGGCTCACAGTGTATTTAGACCTCTGAGCTCTTATCCCTGGGCTGGCAGCCGATTAGAGAAAAACAAAAATGGAATGACCTCTGCTTGGCCTGACAACTCCACCAAAAGGAAAGGAAACAGCTTTTGGTTTATTTTGCTCCTTCTTCTCTCAGTGGGTAGAGCAAAGCCAGGACCCCTGAGGGGATTGGCACTTCTGTAAATACCTCATTTGGGACCGGGAATTTCCTTCCATCTGCCCTCTCAGACTCGCCTCTGTAACCTGGCCACACAGTCCAAATCTACCCTAACTCAGCACTACTGATTTACTTAACAAATGTTTATAGTCCAGGCTCTACTCTCAGCATTTTCTAACATTGATTCATTTACTCCTCAAACAGCCTCACTTTCACAGATGAACAAATTGAGGTCACAGAGACTTATTAACCTGCCTGTGGCCGTAAGAAGCAGACAGTACTCAAAACCAGGTAGTCTGGCTCCAGACTTAACCTCCATGCTATGCCACTTCTCCAAAGTCTGCCACCCTTCAGTGCCACAGGACACCAGGCACCTCCCCTCTGAAGTAGCCCCAGAGAGCCCTCCCAGCCCCCATAACCACTAAGGTTACCCACATACAGTGGAAATCTGCTGTCCCAAAGAAATTAATAGAGGAATTGCTTGTCCACTCCACTCATCAGTGACCTCTGACCTGCTCCTCTGGGCTGCCCTGCAGACCTTCTCACACCTCCTTCCCAAATTCCTCCAAGTCACCAAAGTCCAGGCTAAAGTCTTTATACAATTTTACTAAAAATCTGAGAGAGTGAAAGGAAAAGGAAACCCAGTCAGCAGTTATGTCTGCAATGGCTATGCCCCCTGCCCTGGAGAACCCTGCCCTGGGGGCCCCTTCTGGCTGCTTCTCTCCTCAGCCCCTTGCCTCTCGTTTTAGTCAGAGGCCCTGACATGGAATCACCTGTTCTCTTCCCAGAGTTCAGGAATCCTCACTACCTAGGCCATTTCCCAGTCAGAGCAAGCAAACCCAAGGGACAGCTCTGCAGTTTCTTCAAAGATGCCTCCTCCCTGTTTCCACAGAACACAGCAATTAACATTTGATTCTTCAAGAGCCAAGGTTTCTTCCTTCCAGAGAAGGGCTTTCACTTTATCTTGGGTAACAGAGGGCCCTGTGAAAGTACTTTTCCAAATAAAAGAGCAATCTTTGCCCAAAAGCTATTTCCAGTGCTACCAAAAAAATCAGGCTCCTATTGCGAACAGCTTTCCCACTCCATTTCTTGACAAAACACAAGCAACAGCTGTAATGACTGAGCAATATACTCCTGGGATATAAATAAAATGGAGTCACTATAGTCAAATTACTAAAATCAAGTAGGTTGAGGCACAAGGAAATATTTCTGTTCTTGCTTTAACTAGCCTGGGAACTTAAACTTTGGAAATTTCCAGTCCTGCATCAATGCCTGAATACCTATCAAACCTCCAGATAACCCTCTGATTACCCCATGAAGGACTACAGAAAGAATGTTCACATATCCAGACCACCTGACATCCATTATCAACACCACTGGTCACCTAGAGTGTTACCATCTCAGACCATTCCAGAGGCTAAGAGTGTTGGACTAATTCTTCTCAAGAATGTACCTTTTACTATAAGACCCCCCTGCTTTCCTTTCTCTTTTAGAACCTTCTGGGTATTGCCTAGTTGTGTTTCTAGTTTGCAAATCCTAAGACCCTTGAATACATCTTTATTATTTATTTCTAGCCAAAGGCTCCAGGCTTTTTTTGAGTTCATTTGGCAAGTATAATCACAAAAGTTTATTTTGTCTCTCTTTATGTCTTTAAAATGCATTCAGTGGAGGAAGCTCTACCTCTGTCCCTGGATGAAAACTTGGATCTGATTATCCCCAAGTGTCATGGTTCATTTTATTTGTCAACTGGGCTGGGACACGAAGTGTCCGAATATTTGGTCAAACACTGTTCTGGATATTTCTGGGAGAGTGTTTTTCAGTGAGATTAACATTTAAATCAGTGGATTTTGATTAAAGCAGAATGCCCTCGTAATGTGGTTAGGCCTCACCCAATCAGCTGAAGGCCTGAATAGAACAAAAAGACCATCTTCCCCTGAGCAAGAGAAAATTCTCCAGCAGATGGCCTTAGTCATCTGCAACATCAGCTCTTCCTGGTTCTCCAGCAGATGGCCTTCGGACGGGAAGTGGAACTTCAGTTCTCCTGGGTCTCCAACCTGCCAGCACAGTTTACCGATTTTACTCTTGCCAGTTTCCATGATTGCATGAGCCAATTGCTTGTGATAAATGATAAATACCTCTCTTTCTCCATATATATGTATATACATATATACGTATATATACACACATATATACACAAACATGTATACATATTTTAAGAAACGAATACTGTATTACAATTGTACTACTCAATATATACCCATAACAAAAGACGAATACAAGTCACGTTTGACTTCTGCAATTACAAGAGGTGCCCAAAGTGGTTACCATCAGTGCCCAGACATTTCTGATTATGGCGAACTACTCTTGAGCAACACTGACCAAAGTGTCCATTTGTATACATTTTTTGGCACCCCAGGTATATTATATATTACATATATATAGTCATACACCACATAATGTTTCAGTCAATGACCAATCACATATATGATAGTGGTCTCATAAGATTATAATTGATTATAAGCAAAAAGTTTGTTTGCAATGTTGAAAGCAAAGGCTTGACCCCACTACAGTGTTGAATTTGCTGCTAGCTCTGGGTGGTTTCCAAATAAAGCATGTTGCCCCTCTCCCATGTGCCCACTCCCACACCTGAACATGCACACACACTAGCATGCACAAACTCACTTTCCTTCCGTACGTTTCTCTTTCTCTCTCTTTCTTCCGGGTCCTGTTTCTTTCTCTCTTTCTTTCTAGCTTCGTCTCTCCCTTTCTCTTCCTTCCCTTTCTCCCTTCCTCCTCCTGACCTCTACTCTCTCTCCAACTGGTATGTCCCCCCACAGCCCTCCCCTTGCCTCCACAAAGCACACCGACACACAGCTGTCTTTTCCACCGTATTTTTACTATACCTTTTCTATGTCTATGTTTAGATATACAAATACTTACCATTGTGCTATAATTGACTATAGTATCCAGTTCAGTAACATGCTGTACAGGTTTGCAGCCTGGGAGCAACAGACTGCACCATCTAGCCTAGGCATGCAGTAGGCTCTACCATCTAGGTTTGTGGCAAGTGCACTCTAGATGTTTGCACAATGACGAAATCACCACATGATGCACTTCTCAGAAAGTAGCCCTGTCATTAAGCGACACATGACTGTACATGTATACATATCCTACCATGTTTCCCTGAAAATAAGATCAGGTCTTAAATTAAGGTTTGCTCTAAAAGATGTATTAGGGCTTATGTTCAGGAGATGTCATCCTGAAAAATCATGCTAGGGCTTATTTTCGGGTTAGGTCTTATTTTTGAGAAAATACAGTATTAGTTCTCTTTCTCTGGAGAGCCCTGAGAAATACACCAGGTTGAAAAAACAACAACCAAACAAAACCTCTATATTGACTTTAGATTCTTAAACACAGCCTCAGTTCAAAAGTTAAAATGTCCTCTCTGGAGAGCAGCCAAAGCTTTTAACTTTTAAAAACGTTATAGATGGCCCCTCACCCTACTAGACTGTGGATGGGTCCTGTTTTCTCTTTCCCCATCTTAAAGCCGCTTCCTCCATCTTGCTCAGGTGGTTTCTCACCCCTGGGGCGGTTGGGTGGAAGTTGGGAGGAGACGGTGGGGAGCAGGAAAGTCCTTAATTGATACTGCTACAGGATGATGCTAAGGTATGTGTAAAGCTGATCCTTCTCAGGGGGTGCTTTCATAGATTCTGAGAACCCCCAAGAGCATTCCATGTTACCTTTCTGATGTGGGGAACATATTTACCTCCTGCTAGTGACTTTCTCCTCAGCTCCTGCTTTTATTCCTCTCTCCAACAACTGGGCACACACTACACTGACTCTCTGTGTTGGTGGCACACCACTCCTCTAGGTGTCCTCTGGGGCATGACCCAGGCAGCTCTCTCGAGGGGTCCACATCTGAAATTCTGAAATCTGAAATTGGGAAATTTGTTGCTTGTTCATCTGACAGCCTTGGGGAGGGAGGCCTCTTTCCTGCTCAGCCACTTCTCTAAGGCTCTTCTCCCAAACTTTAGATTGTTGAATTAGGAATTAGAGACCAGGTCCAGCAGCCCCCATCCTGCAAGAAGCCCATAGTTAGCTTCCAAATGGTCCTGTTGAGACTCCTCACCTGGCTTCAGGTAAGAGCACCCTCAGGTGTGTCCATGGGTGGGTAAGGCTGAGGGTGGGGAGAGTCAAAGTCCTACTATCTACAGACACATTCTCTTCACAAATGTCTTTATCTTCAATGACTAGATCATTAGACCGTCAATGATCGAGTGCAGGTGATGGCCTTCAATGCAGGCGAGATGTTTTCGGGTCTTATAACAAGGTTTTGTTTATTTTCTTTGAACATTTACATCTGGGTCTGGAATGTCTTATTTATTTTATTTTGTTGAATCCTTAGGAAGTTGCAATTTAACACCTTGTTACACGTACACAATTACATGTACAAAAAGATGGAGAACTCTATACCTCCGAATTTTGGTGGGGAGAGCTCTGAGTGTGTCTGAGCAGGGAACAGACTGGAGAGGTGGCTTCAAAGTAGATGTTGAGGGCTCTGGTCGCTCTCTTTCTGGTGCCTTTCACTATCCCCCTCTACTCTTTTATAATATAACTTCCCCAGCCCTGATCCCAACCCCTTGCTCTTAGTTCACTACCAGAAAAGGAAAGAGAAGCTGCTTTGCATAATAAAGAATTTGAAGGGCCATGGTAGGGCAGGAAGTACAGAAACAAGGGGGAAAGTTCTGTGCAGAAGATGGTGAAAGATGGCCTGTAACCTTATAACTGTCTCCCTACTACCAAAGCCTGACAAAATTCTTCTAAAACTCAAGCAGGGTCCAGCCGCTCCCCTGTGAGCGCGATCTTATCTCTTCTGTGGGGCTGGGAGCTCTGCAAAGGCAGGGACAGCTGGGTCTGCCACAGTCCCCCACAACAGGTTACTAATAAAGGTCAAATGATTAAATAGGGAGCCAGGGCCTCCGTCAGGCTCTGGAGTGGGCTGGGATTGCCAGCCTAAATGGCCAGGATCCTATATAGCTCTGTTCCCTCCCCTTGTTGGTCCTAGCATTGACATACAAATTACATCTTTATACATTATAAGCCCATCAACACAGGTTTCCTTTAGTTCTTTGAATATATTTAAAGTCGCTGATTTAAAGTCTTTGTCTAGTAAGTCCAAGGTTTGGTCTTCCTCAAGGTCATATCTATTGGTTGCTTTTTTTTTTTTTTTTCCGCCTGTGTATGAATGGGTCATACTTTCCCATTTGCTTGTGTGTCTTGTCGGTTTGTTGAAAATTCAACATCTTAAATAATATAATGTGGCAATTCTAGAAACCAGATTTCCCCCATCCCCAGGGCACGTTGTTGCTATTTATTGTTTTGCTGCTGCTGTTTGTTTGTTTACTGACTTTTCTGAACTAATTCTGTAAAGTCTGTATTCTTTATCCTATGTGGCCACTAAAGCCTCTGCTTAGTTAGCTTAATGGTCAGCTAATGATCAGAGAGAGATTTCTTTAAATGCCGTGAACCATAAGTCTCCTAGCCTTTGGGGAGAGGTTCTGTGTGTTAGCACATGCTTTTTATGTCCCATCAGGCAGTTTACAATACTACCGTAGCCTTCACTTTCTGCTTTAAGCAGAGCCTCAAGGTCAGCCCGAGGTGAAAGATTAGGGCCTTCACGGACATTTCCTAGACAAGTGCACAGCTCTTGCCATTTGCATGTCCTGCTTGATCACCAAGAATATGTTGGAGCTTTTCAAAGCCCTCGTGGACATCACATTTTCTAGCTTTTCTTTTAAAATCTGTGGTCAGCTTCTTGTTTGTCCCATCTGTTATCACTGCTTTAGGCAGCTTCTATGTTAAACTATTGTTGCTGGTTGTTTTTGACAAATGCCCCTAGGGAAAAGGCTGTTCACATTGACTGAGCTGAGTCAGGTCAAATAAAAACAAACTCAGGGAGTGGAGATTTCCAAGGACCTTCTGGACAGGTCAAATAATGACAACTCTCTGGGAGTAGCACTTTTTAGGGAGCTCCAAACCCTTTTTTCCCTCTCCAGTGGTTGCTAAGTTGCTGATTTTCATGGCTGTTGTGATTATAAAACTGTTGGTTTTCAAGGCTACTGCAGAGCTAAGATGAAAGGAATGGGACAGGATAACTTAAAATGCACCAAATCTCGCAGTTCTGAGATTCAGTTCTTTCTTTCCTCTCCTTTTTGTCCTTCTCTTTCTCCTTTTCCTTCTCCTCCTCCTCCTCTCTCTCCTCCTCCTCCTTCTTCTTGAATAAATGTTCCTTGGATTGTTATAAGCTTTTGGTTAATTTTCAGAGTACTGAAAAGTTAATTTGATGATTTTGCCAGTGTTCTCATTATTCTTACAGAGGAGTAGATTTTCAGAGGTCCTCACTCCTCCATTCTGGAAGTGCTCTCCCCTCTCCTAGAGACTTCAAAATTCAAAATTTAAAAATATGCTGCCCAAACAAAAGAGTCTGTAGATTGAGATGGTCTTTGGGCCACCAGATTTATGGTTTCTGACCCCAAAAATAAGCCCTCTAAAAATATTTATTTGTGCAAAATTGTAACAATTGGGGAGTTGATATAAATGATGATTTCCTAGAGTGAGGTTCCCAGATTTCTAATGATATTCTGGTTGTGATTTTCTGTGATTTATGACCATTGTGGCCATACCCAGTGGGTCTGGCCCCTACTCCATCACCTCAGCCAACGTTTTTCTCAGGTCCCCCAAGGTGGGCAGTGAGGGGGCTGCTCCCTGAGGAGAACACTGTTCCAGGGAATAGGTATAGAACCTGACAGAATACAGGACTCTTTCTTGGGAAGTTTCTCATCATCTGATCAGCACACTAATCCCATGACATGGGTGGCACAGAAATAAACACAAAGGAAATGTCTTTTGGATGCTACTGATTGCTTAGATAATTGGGTACATCTCCCTGATTTATGAGTGAATATGTTACTGTATAAATGTTTGAGTGTGTGAGCATGAATGTTTTTGTGAGTGTTTGAGAGTATAAGTAAATGAGTTTAGGATTGCGAGTGTGTATAAACGTGAATTTGAGTAAGAACATAACGCAAATGTTTGCGTGTGTATAAGTGTATGGTTATGTATGTAATAAAACATGTGGGTGAGTGTGTGTGTGAATGTGTATGAATGTTTGTGCATGTGTAGAACTGTGTGAAATATACAAGTATGTATGGAAGGGAATGCTATGGTGAATAAAAAAGGGGCTACATAATTAATCTGACAAATCAGTGACAGAAAGTAACTTCACAGGGTGATCTGATCATAAATTCCTAACTGGGCAGGTCATGGTGGGTAGTCATGCCTCAGACTACAGTTCCCTTAATAAAAGGTTTATCTTGACCTTAAGCTAGCCCTGTCCATTATCCTTGTGCATTTAGGTTAACACACCTTTGAAATACCAGTGGAATTTTCTTTTCAGACCCTTTCAAGGGAGTAATCACCCTCAAGAGAGTGTGTGATCTTATTGCCCATATACCATCTCTACTTATTAAACGTAAATGTTAAATGTTAACTATCCTGAAGCCATCAATGTAAAAGAAGTACGTAAATCTCCATTTTACCTTTTATCCAATCATGTGGATTTCCCCACCTTGCTTTCTCCTGCTTCTGTAATCTACCACCATTGGATTTCACGTAATACTGCTTACTTCCCCTCCTTTGATTCTAAATGCATAAAAAGAACTGCAAAACTGCCATTCTCCAGAGCATTTTCTCAGTCCCTTGAGATCTTGCTTCCAGGTATGTCCTCAGTTTGGCTCAAATAAACTCTAATAAAATTATAAAATTTTCCATAGGTTTGGATGTTCTTACGTAGACACAATGTGGGTGTGTGAATACATATCAAAGTATGTGTTGTGAGTATGAATGGTGTGTGACTATTTGAGTGTAAGTGTATGAATGTGTGTGTTAATTAAATACTGGGGGTGCCCAAAAAAATGTATACACATGACTTATAGTCATCTTTTGTTATCGGTATATATTGAGTATTACAATTTTAATACAGTTTTTTCCTTTTTTAAAATGTGTATACATTTTTTTGGCACCCGCTGTATATTTGAGTCAGTGTGTATAACTATATCAGTATGTGAGAATGTTTGAGTTTGTATGTGTAAATATATGGGTGTGAATGAATATGGGTATATGAGAGTGAGAATATGTATAAATGCTTGCGTGTATATGTGTGTGAGCAGATTTAACATACATATTTGATTGTATGAGGTGTATGAGTGTGTGACTTATGCATTATTAAATGTGCATTTAAATATAGGAGTGTGTAAGTCTGACTGTATGGGTGTGTATGTTTGCATGTGTGTAACTATATGTGGGTGGGTGAATGAGTGTGAGTGTATGAGTATGTGGATATAAATGTTTGAGTGTAAGATATGAGCACATGTATATATGTATGAGTGTGAGTATGAGTGTGTATGCGAGTGTGAGTGTAGGTGCAGGTCTGGAGAGGTAAGTAAATACACAATCGCAGCTTGAAGAGAAAGCCCTGGTTCTCCCTGGGAGGCAGAGAGCAGTTGTCCCCATGCAGGGACTATTAGGTCACACATCAGAAGTTCAGCTGCCCAGTGCCGTCCTGTGTTGAGCCCTAAGGGCCCCTGGTTTTCTGCTCCCCCATCACTCATACTCGTGGGAGGCAGGGCAGGGCTCCCAGGCACTGGTCTGCTGGCTGTGGCCTTGTCTTCCCCTGAAAGTTGAAGAAGCCTGGAGTTTATAGCTCGCCTTTGCCCCCAAGTTTGCTGTCTTGGTAATGTAGGTAGAGCTATGTCTTATTGGCACCATTAAACTTTTCCCATTGGCCTCATTGCAAAGGCTACAAGGCAGGAAAGTCATGTGTTCAAGAGGTTGTTTTAATACCCTGCTCCTATTTGAGGAATAATGGGGTAGCTCCCAAGTTTTAGAACGAGACACTATATTGAGAGCTTTGCATATATATTGCCTCACCCAATCCTCCCAAAAGCCACTAGTAAGCTCCGTTCATATTCAGACAGACCTGACTTCAAATAGTGACCCTGGGAGTGGTTAGCTGGGCGATCACAAAACAGAGTCCACTCTCAATCCTGGCTGGAGGGTGGCAGCCCTGTTCTCATTCTTTAGGCCTCCATGAAAACTTCACCTCCTCACCTCATTCCCTCCTTCCATTAGCTCCATCACATGATCCTGTGTATTTCCTTGATAACACAATTTGTAATTATCTTATTCTTTTGTTTGTTGTTTCCACCTCCAAACTCCTCTGAGGCAGATACTAAGTCTGTTCTGGTCATAGCTTGTGGAATGTGACACATAGTAGGTACTCAATGAATAACTCTTAACTGACTGGCAATGAATGAACTCACATATATGCCCCAGAGATAAATAAATACCTCTTGGAACCAGCTACCCACTGGAACCTACACTTTGCAAAGCTCAGGTGTGGTGTTTACTATCTTGAATTTTCAAATGTATTGGTGCTCATATTCTAGAACTATACTTTCACCAATTCCACTATTTGAAAACTTCAATTACTGGACTGGATTCCTAGTCCACCCAGTTAACAGGATTCTAGCTATTTCTGGCCCTACACTTCCATCTACTGGCGATAGGTGGATCTGCAGCCTCAGGAACAAGCAAGGAATGGGATGGGGGGATTCCAGCTGGTCAGGAATTAATAAAATGAAGCAGTGACTATAGAGGATTCTGACAAGCAACTTGGTAGTAAACGATAGGAAATCTCTCTTCTCTCTCTATCCACTTTTAAAAAGCATTAAATTCCCCCCAAAGCTTCCATTCCCCGGTCCTGGGCTCTCAGAATCCAACCAAACTCCTCTCCCTCTCTTTAAGCCTGCTTCCCCTGCAGCCTACGGCATTTCAGTAATTGCTCCCACCCAAAACACCGAAGTCCTCCTGAAGAAGTCCTGGAGGAGGGGGTGTGTATTCCTTCTCCAACACGAGCACAGACAGCGCTTTCTCTTTCTCCCATGCCCCACGTCTAGTCCACAGGAAAACCCTGTCTGCTCTTTGAAAGCTATCTAGAATCTGACCGTTTCACACTACCTTCCCTACTCTTACTGTTGACATCATCTCTCAACTAGAAAAGATTCCTCTCTGAACATTTATCCAAAGAGGATCTATAAATGGCCAGCAAGCACATGAAAAGATGCTCAACATCATTAGTCATCAGAGAAATGCAAATCAAAACCACAATGAGATACCGCTTCATACCCACAGGATGGCTGTTATCCAAAAGAGAGAAAAAAGAACAAGTGTTGGTGAGAATGTGGAAAATTGGAACCCATGGCTGGTGGGAATGTAAAATGGTGCAGCCGCTACTGAAAACAGTTTGGTGACCCTCAAAATGTTAAATATAGTTATCACATGATCTGGCAGTTCCACTGCTGGGCATATACCTGAAAGAACTGAAAACAGGGAATCAAGCAGATACCTATATCAGTGTTCACATTATTCACCATAATGAAAAGAAGAAACAACCTAAATGTCCATCAACAGATGACTGGATAAACAAAATGTTTGTCTACAGACAAGGGACGATTATTCAGCCTTAAAAACAACTGAAAGTAGATTGAAGGTTACCAGGGAGAAGTAAGGAGAAAGAATAAAGGGTCATTTTTAATGAATATGGAGTTTTTGTCGGAATGATGAAAATTTCTGGAAATAGACAGTGGTGATGACTATCCAACCTTGTGAATGTACCTAATGCCACTGACTGTACATTTTTAAATATGGATTATCAAAAAGACAAGAGATGACAAATGCCTGGCGAGAATGTGGAGAAAGACAACCCTTGAGCTCTGTTAGTAGGAATGTAAATTGGTGCAGCCACTATGGAAAATTTGGAAGGTTCTCAAAAAATTAAAAATTAAATTACCATATGATCCAGCAATCTCAATTCTGAGTATATATATGAAGGAAATGAAATCACTGTTGAAGAAATATCTTCACCCCTATGTCCATTGCAGTATTAATTACAATAACCAAAACATGGAAAGTGTCCATGGATGGATAAATGGATAAAGAGACTGTGAGATATATGTATATATAATGCAATACTATACATCATATATACATACATATATATATATATATATATATATATATATATATATATATGATGGAATACTATACAGCCATAAAAAGAAGGAAATCCTGCCATTTGCGACAACATGGATGGACCTTGAGGGCATTATGCTAAGTGAAATAAGTCAGACAGTACGACAAATATGATCTCACTTATATGGGAATCTAAAAAAACAAAATTCATAGAAAAAGAGATCAGATTTATAGTTACCAGATGTGGAAGTGGGGGTGGGGAATTGGAGGAAGTGGTCAAAAGATACATCTGCAATGATCCTGTTTCCAAATCAGGTCACATTCTGTGGTACGGGGACTGAAGATAGCAACATATAAATTTGGGGGGAGGGGACGCTATTTAACCCATAACCCTCCCCAACATAGACACCCCACTGCTCACACAGACTCTGTCCCTGTTTCTCCTCTATCTTCACACCACTCCCCATCCCACTCTTCATCTGGAAAACTCCAGCTCCTTCTCCAACACTAGGTACAGATATCCCTTCCTCCAGGGAGGCTTCCATGATTTCTTCCTCTCTTTTTGGTGCCCACACAGCAACTTTGGCTTCCCCAATTATAGTGATTTCTCTTTGCCACTAGGCTATCAGCTGCTATGAGCATGAACTAGTTTGTTGGGATCATTGTTGAAAATTGTGAACAGGGGAAGAGACTTCAGGGGATGCTAATTTTAGGATTGGGGAGGCCTGTCTGTAGAGGGTCTGAGAGAAGGAGCCCGTGAAGGGGAGTAGATTGAGGAAGAGGATGGTGATGGGCTAACTGAGGATAAGATGGGAGGGGCTGATTTCTGGGTGGGGGCAGAGGAGCGGGAGGGTGAAGCTGCAGTGGGAATTTGCTCTGGAGAAAAGGGAAGCTGAAGAAGCTCAAAAGGGCTGTGCAAAGCACTGGGTCGGGATCCCAGAGACCTGGTGTTCGGCCCTAAAACGCCACTTACCAACGTTGTGATGGAGCAGCCCCATTCCACTCTCTGGGCCTCAGTTTCTTTGTCTATAAAACAGGAGAATTAGCTCCAGAGATCAAAAAACTGACTGTTGCTTTTCTGACAAATCTGGCCCCCAGACATGTTTTGTTTGACCTGCATAGTGATACATGAACTTTGTATTAGTTGCTAACCTGTAAAAATCGGGAAATTTCATCTAAAACCCAGCTTTCTAGTGTCTTTGGAGAAATGAGTACGTCTTCCCTCATGGCTGTGATTGGATAGGCAAAGGTGAGGCCAAGAACCCCTTTAGAGGTCTCCTGTCTCCAGCGGGGACTCAGCCTACGTAACACCAAAGGCCTGTCTGAAAAATCTAAACGTCTATGAAAAGGATTTCAGGAGGTGGGGGTAGGGTTGCCAAATTTAGCAAATAAAAATGTAGGACGCTGGGTGTGGTGTCCCTAGGCTAGACTTAGCATTTGCCGCTTCCAAGCGTCTGACTTCATGAGGGCCACGACTTTAAGTGCACTTCTGACTTTTACCACCAGGGAGCAGCAGAGCAGCAAAGTTGACCTGAGTCTTCCAGTCCCAGGATCTCTGCTAGAGCCTAGGGGATGAGCGGGGGCTGAGGGGGTGCTGGAGGTGAGGCAGGGCAGGAAGCTAAAAGGAGATGGAGGAAGGGGGAGCTGTGCCGACCCTATGTCCAACTACTGAGGGGAGGCCAGAGGGGGAGAGGTCATAGCGTCAGAGAAGGCTTCTGGAAAAGGAGACTTGTGAGCCAGGCCTTAAAGACAGGCAGGATTTGGACAGTAAAGGAGAAGGGCTCTCCAGGAGGGAGGTGTGGAGGGAGGAAGGAGTTTGCACCGGCGGTGTAGCCTGGCCTAAAGCAGTGCGACAGCGTCAGAAATCTGGAATTCTTCACGCCATTGTTTTCATCATGAGTCATGGATACACGTGACAGACACCTACCTCAAACTGACTTAAGCAAAAGAGGAAAACATTTTCTCATGTAACTAAAAAGCCTAGGAGAAAGATGCCTCTAGGCATGGCCACATCCAGGGACTCAGATGACATCATTGTGCCCTTGCCTCTCTCTATCTCTTGGCTCTGCCTCTCTGTGGTGACTCCATTCTCAGGCAAGCTTCCTACTCCTGGTGGCAAGATGGCTGCAGAAGCTGAAAGCAGACCCCCTAAAACGTCATAGCAACCACCACGCAAGGAGAGAACTTCATTCACAATAATTCCACCAGACATCCTGGGGATTACTCTGATTAGCCGTGTCGTATGTCCATCCAGAAACGAATTGGTGCAATTCTGGTTGACATGGTCTGAGGTATATAGGCTGCCTCTGGCATGAGGGGTGGATCTGTCCACCCAACTCCCCTGGGCTGATACTGAGGGAGAGGGTGGACTCCATAGGAAAAGCAAGGTGGTCTTTTCAGAAGATGGGACAATGGTTGCTGGGCAGACAAAAAGAAGAGGGGTCTGTATACCAGGTTCTCACCTGAGGGATGGTAAATCAGAAACTGTGGATTGGGGAAGGGCGAGGCATGAGGTTTATTTTTGTTATCTGTTTGTTTTGCCTATTAAATATGATTGTCTGACAAAACAAAGAGGCAACCAACCAAGTGGGAGAAGATATGCCTCCGATATACCCCAAATATATAAGGAACTCATACAACTCAACAAAAAAAGAAAAACAATCCAATTAAAAAATGGGCAGAGGATTTGAATAGACATTTCTCCAAAGAGAACATACAGATGGCCAATAGACATATGAAAAGATGCTCAACATCGCTAATCATCAGAGAAATGCAAATAAAAACCACAATGAGATATCACCTCACCCCAGTCAGAATGGCTATCATCAACAAGACAAATAGTCACAAGTGTTGGAGAGGCTGTGGAGAAAAAGGAACCCTCATACACTGTTGATGGGAATGCAGACTAGTGCAGCCGCTATGGAAGGCAGTGTGGAGGTTCCTCAAAAAATTACGAATAGAATTACCGTATGACCCAGCAATCGCTCTCCTGGGTATCTACCCCCAAAATATGAAACCATTTATCCATAAAGATATATGTGCACCAATGTTCATTGCAGCTTTATTTACGGTGGCTAAAACACGTTGGAAACAACCAAAGTGTCCTTCGATAGATGACTGGATAAAGAAGATGTGACATATATACACAACGGAATACTACTCTGTTATAAGAAAAGATGAAATACTGCCATTTGCGACAACATGGATAGATCTTGAGATTATTATCCTAAGCAAAATAAGTTAGAAAAAGTCGAGAACCATATAACTTCACTCATATGTGGGATATAAAAGCGAAAGCAACAAAGGAGCAAGACAAACAAATAAAGAAACAAAAACTCACAGACACAGATAATAGTTTAGTAGATACCAGAGGGTAAGGGGTGAGGAGGGATAGTAGAAGAGGGTAAAGGGGGTCAAATATATGGTGATGGAAGGAGAACTAACTCTGGGTGGTGAACATACAATGTGATATATAGATAATGTATTACAGAATTGTGCACTTGAAACTTTTGTAATTTTACTAAGCATTGTCACCCCAATAAATTTTAATTTAAAAAAATGTAAATGTATGAATGTTTTAAAGCCATGTCTACAACTTTGATACTGGCCAGACCTCCAATGTAGCTTAGATAGATACCTGCAGCCTGATCTCATTCCTTCAATAACTCGTTAATGACATCTACCATGGGCCAGGTGCTGTGCCAGAAACTGAGGGCATAGCAATGAACAAGAGATAAAGTCTTTGCCTTCCTGTAGTTTATAATCTGATAAGACAGATGGATAAAAACAAGGAGACAACTAAATACATGTTTCCAGTGATGATTAAATGCTGTGAAGAAAAATAAAGCAAGAGAAGAGAAGGGTGATTGGTGCCACTGTGCGTGCATGTGTGATATTTCATACAGCATGGTCAGGAAGGAGGAGAGGAGTGAGCCAAACAAAGATCTGGGAATGAGCATTCCAGGCAGAGGGAACAGCAAGTGCAAAGACCCTGAGGCAGGAATAAGGTTGGTGTTTTCAAGGAACAACACAAGACTTCATGGCTCTCTGGGAAGGAGACAGCAGTAGGAAGGCGGTCGGAGGAGTAGAGGAGACAAAGGCAGGTGGTAGAGGGCCTTGTGGGCCACTGTAAGGACTCTGGCTTTTAATCTCCCTAACACAAAAAGCCACTAGAGTGTTCTGAGAAGAAGACTTTCCTAGCAGCCAGATAGGAAATATAGATCGTAGCAGGCAAGGATGGAAGCAGGGAGACCAGAGGGAGGCTGTTGCAGTTGACCAGGCTAGAGGTGGCGGTGGCTGGACCAGGGTGATGGTGGGGAAAAGGTGAGATTCTAAATATATTTTGAAGGATGAGTCAATAGGATTTGCTGATAGACTGGTCGTGGGATGTGAAAGGAAGAAGTCAAGAGTGACCGCAAAGGTTTTTTTTGCCTAAGCCACTGTTAGGACAGAGTTGTCTTTTCAGAGACAGAAAGACAGCAAGAGGAGCAGTCAGCAAATATTGAGAACCTGCTATGTGCCAGGGGTTACACCTGCGACCAAGCCAACCTTGTCCTAGAGGTTGGCAAGAGAGACAGACAATAACCACTAAACAAGTGAGCAAGTGAGAAGATTCCAGCTGGTAGAAAGTCCACACAGAAGATTAGAACAGGGTCACGGGAGTCTGCATGTTATTTGAAGAGCAACCAGAAACCACACTGGAGGGTTTTCAGCAGAGTGACAGGGCTTTACAAGGACACTCTGGCTGTTGGGGACAGCGACAGGGAGGCCAGCAAGGAGGCTGCTGAGGCCTCAAGGTGGGAGACAGTGGTGTCTATGGGGAAGAGCTTGGACAGAGGAACGGCGGCAGCAAACAAACCTTTATTCTCTGTGACAGCAGCTTCAGGAGCACGGCGTCATCACCATCCCTCTCCAGGGACTGGGACAAGCACTGCACCCAGGGGTTCTCCACCCCCAACCCCTGTCACTTCAATAGGTGACTGTTACTTTGCCATTAATTGCCACGTCATCCTTCATTTCCCTACAATCAGTTCCATCTCTAGGTTTTTTATTTCCTCAGGAGCCGCCCTGTCTTGCTCATATCCTGTTGGTCCAGACCCCTCGCCCACCAATGCAGCCTGTCCCTCTAGTTATGACTTTCCGAAGCTTCTCCTGGGGTCCCAGGGAGGGTCTCCCACCCTCATCCCATCCTGCAGCCCCATGTCTGCTTTTTGTCTCTCCATCTGCAAAAAATCTCCTGGCCATCTCAATCCTCCCGAAATCTTAGCGTCAAATCACACCCAATGTGAGCACCCTCCATCCTCTCAGTTCTCAGCCCAGAAACGTAGATCCCTCAGGGTAAGACCCACTGGGGCCAAAGTCTGGCATTACCCCTTCCTAAGTCTCTGACTCTGGGCAAGGCCTTCCGTTGAGCACCTCAGTGCCCTCAGCTGTGAAATGTACACCGCAATCATTGTGGCACACGTAAGGGGTCTAGCACAGTTCCTGGCATGCGGAAGTTGCTCAGGAGGTGGGAATTCCCTTTTCTATAGAGAGTTACCTGGGCAGGAGTTGCAAACCCATGGCCTTTCAGCTAAGGCCAGCCATAGACTCGTTTTACTTAGTGGATATTGTGGCTTCTCTAATCTGAATCTGAATATTTTTAGAAGGGGACACACATCTCCAAGGGAGCCAGAAACCCCATCACCCCTCACATTTAAAAAATTATATATGACATTTCTCTCTATAGAGTAGCCCCTAAAGCCATTGTGGCAGATTGTATTTTTCCAAAGTTGCTACAACTACATCTCCCATTCCATGTGTTCTTCTTGTGGTGTGACATACACAGACAGCCCTCCCATTGAGAGGTGGGGACTGTCTTCTCCCCTTGAATCAGGATTGACATGTGACTACAGCATAAGGGCTTCTGTGTGATTTCCGAGGCTAGGTCATAGTAGGTGACACAGTTTTCACCTGGTCCTCTCGTCCTTAGAACTCAGCCTCCATGCTGTGAGGAAGCTCAAGTCACATGGAAAAGACACGTGTGGGTTTTCCAGCTGACAGCTCCAGCTGAGGTCTGAGGCAACAGCCAACAACAATCAGCAGGTATATGAGTATATGCATGAGTAAGGAAGCTTTTGGAATAACTTAAGATCTCAGATAGCAACTACATGAGAAACCGCAAGTAAGACCTCCCCTTGCTGAGCCTAGGGAGATAATAATAAAATAACCATTTTTGTTTTAAGACAAGATGTTTAGGAGATTTATTACTCAGGAATAGATAACTGAAACAGATGCCTTTACTACAGCCAGGAAAGGACAGAGTTAGAAATCAGATCCAGGACTATCAATTACCAGAACTTTCCAGAACTCACATGACCTACTTCTCTGGCAATTTCTGTGTCTTCTGTCTTTTAAGGAAGCAGGTAATGAAGAGAAGTGGCCAAGGAATAAGAACTTCTGAAGAGGAAGAAACTCAGCTAACTACAGCAACATGAAGCCTCATGTCCCACAGAAAGCATGTATTGAGTCCCTGCTGTGTACTCCAGCAGGGTGCTAGATACATACACAGAGTTGTGAAAGTAATCCAAGGACACAAGTATTGTTATCTAATCATATCTCTAGCCATCAGTAGGGCCTTGTATCCAGCAGGTGCTTAATGCATGTTTGTTATTCAGGATGAAGATAACAATTGAGCTAGGACCAAGAAGTCTTGCCAGTGGCAATAAACAGCGTCAGTAGTGATCGGTGCTGTGGAGAAAAATAAAGCTGGGTAAGGGGATAGTGAGTGGTGGGGCTGCCATTTTAATTTGGGTGACCCACGAAGGCCTCTCGAGGGCTGTGATATCTGAGCTGAGGCTGAAGTGAACAGAGGGAGTGAGCCATGGAGCTTTCTAGAGAGTGTCTGGGTGGAGGGAATAGCAGGTGCAATGGTGCTAAAACAGGAGCAGGAGGTGGTGCTCTGGAGAAAAGCGAGTGAGGAGCAGGAGGAGCAGAGGGCAGATTAATGAGGCTGGACCGTGTGAGCTCTTGTCAGCCTGATAAAGACTGCCTTTTACTCTGGGTAAAATAGGGAACGGCTGAAGGAAGGCAGAGGAGTCTAGTGATCTAAACTTCAAAATGGCCACTCTGGACATCTCGAGGAATCCCTGACTCTCTACCTCTCAGGCCTTCCTTCCTCTCAGTGGCATGAAGGCCACCAGCATCTCCAAGCTCACTCCTGCCTACTCTGCAATTTCAGAGGGAGGAAAGAAAGTTGTTCCCAACACTTCAGTGGGTAGTCCTGAGGTTGAGGCTCATTGGATGGACTTGGGTCATGTGCCCATCCCTGAGGCAATCACTGGGCCAAGTGGAGTCAGCCCTCAGGAAGAACAAGAACTCATTATGGGGGAAGTGTGCTCCCAAGGAGAACCAAGGTCCAGTTCTAGAGGCAGGGAGGTGCCAGGAATGGGCACTTCTCAAGGTTGGGGTCACGGGGTCGGGGGAGTGGGGAGATGGTAATGCCACCAGTCATCTCATCCTGCTCATTTCAGAGGCAAAGCTTTGTGGTTCTCAAAAGCGTTGGCTCTGGAGCCAGACTGCCTGGGTTCAAATCCCAAATCTGCCACCTGCCATTTGGGTGACTTTGAGCCGCTTCAAATTCCTGGAAGCAGAGTCTGAGTTGGGGATTCTAGTGCACACGAGTTACTGAGGATGAGCTCTCAGTAGGAATCTATAAGGGATTGAGGAAAACAAATAGGACAGGGGAAGTTGTCCTACCTTGTGGCGAGTGGGCCCCATGCCAACAAGGGCTCTGTGTTAGTATGTTATGGCAGCCATAACAAAGTATCAAAAACAGAGTGGCTTAATCAAAAGTCTGGAAGCAAGGTGTGAGTAGAGTCATGCTCTCTGCAAGTGTGTGTGTGTGTGTGTGTGTGTGTGTGTGTGTGTGTGGCAGTGTGGGGGCAGGGATCCTTTCTTGCCTCTTCTGGATTCTGGTGGTAGCCAGCAATCCTTGGCATTCTTTGGTTTGTAGATACTTCACTCTAATGTCTGCCTCGGACGTCACATGGCCATCCCTCTCCCTGTACATCTCAGTCTGTATGTCTCTTCTTCCCTCTTATAAGGACACCAGTTATATTGCATTAAGCATGCGCCTTATTCCAGTATGACTTCACCTTAACTAATTACATCTGCAATGACCCTATTTCCAAATAAGGTCACATTCTGAAATACTGGGGCTTAGTACTTCAACATATCTGTATGGGGGAACACAGCTCAACCCATAACAGGTTCCTTGTGGTGGTGGGCAAGCCTTTTGTACCCATACTTCAGACAATCATTGCTCAAGGGTGGTCCCCAGTGGAGAGGGCTTTTGGGGTGATGTGGTTCCCATTGGTCAAGGACAATTGTCAGGAGAAGGGGGCAGCTGTGTTCTTTAGCAGCCAACACTTATAGCAGCTGGTAGATGGGTGCATTAACCAGTAAAGGGGAGTTGGGTGGGGTCCCCACAGCCTCTAGACAGACAAGTTGGTCAATCTCCTTATGCCTCAATTTTCTCATTTGGGAAATAAAAATTGTAGAGTGCCTAATTCAGGGAGAGGTGAGGATTAAAATAATTTGTATTCTTAGAACAGAACCTGACACAAGGTAAGTGCTTCAGAAATGTTAGCTTATTATTAATTACTATTTAGGCCATGATGGGTGTGACAGATTCTGAGAAGTAGCAGGGTTCATTCTCAGCTCATGCATTGATCCCTACTCATCCTTCCTGGCTGACTCCAAAAAAACTGAGAAGAGTTAATTCATCACAAACAAAAATGCAGAATGAGTCCTTTAAGGCCATCAAATCCTCCATGACCATTTTGCAGATGGGGAAACTGAGGCCCAGCAAAGACCAAGTAATAGAAGGGAGGTAATATGGTGGTGGTTAAGAAAAAGATTTTGGAATCAGACAAACCTGGTCTTATATCAGTACTGAGTGACCTTTCATCAGTACCTCTGCTTCTCAGCCTCGATTCCTTGTCTATAAAATGGGTCATCATTGCACCTATGGTTGAACATTAAATGATGCTCTTTAACTGCTTATTAAGTGTGAGCTCCTGTGTCACACTAATATGATCATGAAACGTGGGCACACATGTGGCCATTCTGGAGGGAAGGGGACTTCTTTGTCCAGTGCTCCAGGATACCGCAGCCTGGGAAGTTTCATCCCCAGCCCCCTACCCCTGGCTTCAGCCCTGTAGACTGTCTCCCATCTCAGGAGAGGCCCTTGTCTGGCCTGGGCTGTGGTCCCACCAGGAAATCAATACCAGTCTGTCAGCTGTCATCCACCTCCCCAGCACCGTGGAGCTGCTTAATTGTACAGATGCTGGTGCTGCCGCCAAGGCCTCGCTCGTCAGAGCCGTGTGGTGGTCACAGCCGTGCTTGGCTGAGAGGTACATTCATTACAGAGACAGCTTTTATAGGGACTTCTAGAGGGATTGCGGATGTGGAGCGAAGCAAGCAGGCACGCCTCACTGCCGGCGTGCAGCAGGCTTCTTGTCCAAGCTGCTGATAATAATAGCCAGAATTCACATACGGTTCAGTCTGTGCCAGGTGTTATCCTAAGGGCTTAACAAACAACAACTCACAACTGCTATGAAGTAGGCATGGTTATTATCCTTGTCCCCATTTTACAGATAGGGCAACCGAGGCCCAGAGAAGTGAAGTGACTTGTTCAAGTTCACTCAGATAATAAGTAGGGCCAGTGGTTCCAGGGCCTGGATGTTTATTTAGCCCCTGCTGTGTGGCTTCTCAGTGATAAGGATATTGATATTTATGGTATTGATAATAATAGCAGCTTCCATGTATTGCAAGTTAGCAGGAGCCAGGTGTGGTACAAACCTCCTTTTCATACCTACTTTATTTCACTCCAACTCTCTGATAGGGATGAACGGCCCTATTTTTTAAATGGGCCAATTGGATTGTGGGACGTGAAGGTACTTGCCCAGGGCCACACAGCTGATCAAGGAAAGGGATATACACACACATATACACACACATGTACATATATATATATAAATGTCTGGCTCCAAGCCTAGGCTCTTAACCAGCCCCCTCTGCTGTCTTCCATTCACTTGCTGTGTGGCTTCAGGGAGGCCACTGCTCCTCTCTGAGCCTCAGTGCACTTTTAATCTAGCAATCAGTCTTTTCTGAGCTCCCAAGTGCTTAGACTGGGGTTGGGGGCTGGGGCAGGAACAAATGAGTAAGACGATGCCCAGTCTCTGCCCTTAGGGTGCCCGATACCTGCTTCCAGCCCCGAGGCAGCCTTTTTCCCAGTGTTTGTGGGCATAGACCACCTGCAACGCAATGGCTGCGGAGCTTGTTAGCAAGGCCAGTGCCAGCCCCAGAAATTCTGATTCAGGAAGTCTCGGGTGGAGCTCGGGAGCCTGCCTTTAAAGACACTCCCCGGGGTGCTGGTGCACAGCACCCATAGGCTGCGTTACATTAGATTCTGTGCTCGCCGCTCTGAATTAAAACGCCTTATGAAGAGAACACATTCTCTATCCACGCCTCAAGAAGGCTATTTCAGTCATTTAACAAATTAATACAAAATTAAGCATGTTTTTAAAATGAGAACAGATATTATTTATCAGGTTCACATTAAAGCATTCAAAGAGTATAGGAGGGTATGGTAACGACTTTCAACTTCATCCCTCCCACTCTGCCTCCTGGAGCTGCTCAAAGAAAACCACACGCCAGACACTCTTGACCACTCACTTGGAGACAAACACAGTGCCCTGCATTGGGGCCAGCAGGGGCCAGACAGACATGGTCCTGCAGAAGCAACGACGGTGGCTGAACACTAATAGTAGCCAGGCTTGATCCCGAGCCTTATAATGGGCTATGGAGTGTTATTATGATCGTTACCCTTTTACGAAGGAGGAGAATGGAGTTTATTGTCCGAATCATGATTTTCCAAAGTTTGGCCTGTATCAGAAGCACTTGGACCAGCAGCCAAATGCAGATTCCTGGATTTCCACCCACCAGCTTCCTAGAGCAGGGCCAGGAGCCTGCATTTTTATGCACACACCCTGGGTGTCTCTGACCCTTGCTCACTTATGAGAACCACTACTCAAGGATGAGGAGAACACTGAGATGGTGGGACCTAAAGAGGAGGGAAAACAGCCCCTAAGAAAGGGACAGCCAGGGCATAGGTGTAGAGTGGGCTGGGCTCACCCTGTTGGCTTTCTCCCCAGCGGTGTGGCTGAGGCTCCCCAACCCCACATCTAACCTTCCCCACTCCAAGGCTCTAGCCCCTGAAAACTCTCCCCTCCTTCTCAAGACGTACAATTATTCCAGCCTTCAGGCCACCCCAGCTGCTTCTATTATGTCTTATTAGTCAAGTGGAACATTAATTAAATGTGAGAATAATGGAGCCAGAGATGGGGGGAAAATTTGTAAAGCCCAAGGAAGAAAAGAAGTCCCTTCACAGGACTCTGCAGTACTGGAACCCTGAATTGTGGGACGATGAGGAAGGCTGTCTCCCTGACATTCCTTTTTGCCAGGTGACTCAAGGCAGCAGGCCTTTGGATGTGCATGGGGGGAGAGGGGTACGGAGAAGGTGACCCAGGAAGCCAAGAGAAACCAGGGTCACCATACTGGGATAAACCAGACCCTGTGGGAAAAGAAGAAAATCCAAACTGCCTCCCTCTACCCCATCCTCACTCTCTGATGGCTTCCCTGGTGAACTTCCCATTTATACTTCAAGGCCCAGCCCTAAAGACCCCATCTCTGGGAAGCGGAGTTAATCCTTGCATTTCCCGGGCTGTGGCACCATTATAAGCAGCTCTAGGTCACAATTCAGGTTCCTATTTCCATGTCTGTTCCCCTCAGGGTCCTCAGAACAAGGCCTGGCCCTGAGAGCATATGTTGATGAACACTTGTTGGAAGAGCAAATGTGTTTTGTCAAGATAAACCCTGGGGCTGGTCATCTGTGATTTCAAACTCTTCTTTCAAACCATCTCTTGCCCCCCATCCAGCCAGTACAAAGCTAGTAGTCTAGAGTTGTTTGAACTTCTTTAAGTGACATTCAGGTCCTTCGTGATCTCATCCTAACCCTCCTCTTTATCAGGGTTTCTCAAGTATGTTCCTGAGTCACCTACATCAGAATCACCTGGGGCCCACACTGGACCTACTGAGTCAGAATCTGAGGGAGTCTGAAGAGCCCCAGTCTGCAGACAGTACAGAGAGTGGGAGGAGGTAGTGATAGGCAGGGGGTTTGTAGAAGCTACATGGTGGGGCTCTGTTGGAAACTGAATAGACGTGCCTTTTATATCAATCCCCAGGGCTGCAGTTTCCTCCTTTGCCAAACAATAAAGTGATCTAAATTAAACACAGTGCTCCTGGCAGAAACAATGAGAATTATTACATGCTCCGCTACCTCTTGGCAAAGCCTCTGGTTGACTCAGCCAACCTGGGAAGGCACCGAGAACAGCCTGTGTTGTCCACCGGCCCTGCCTGAAGGAAAAGCGCCTACCAGCTTCATTTCACCAAGGTCGTGGAGCTGTGAACACCTACCCTGGGTGGGGGGGAGGGGTGGCAGGGCACGGGATCAAAGTGGACCTGCCCAAAGAGTCGCTTTTTCAGCTGGCATTCCTTCCCTGCTTTGTGCTCACATACCTGCAGTGGCTTGGCACGTAGGGCCTCCCAAACCAGCGTGTCTGCAGGTGTGGGCTCCTCCCCAGCCCAGCTCATGCTTGTGCTCTGTACATCCTCACACCCCACAGCTTGTGCACTTCCAGTCCTCTGTCCCTTGACTATCCCTCCTCTCATTTCCCCAGCTGATAAAATCCAACCTACGTTATCTCCTCTGTTAGGCTTTTCCTAACTACTCCCACACTTCCAACAGGAGTTTCTCTCGACCCTGTGCTCCCCCGGTAACTTATCATGATCACGTGAACAGAAGCTAAAACTTACTGAGCACTTACTATATGCCGAGCCCGCTGTTTCCTGTCTGGACTCTCACTGCTATAGGCTCCATGTATGCCCATTCTTTCCAGCCTGGCGGGGGAGTGGGAGAAAAAGGGGTGGCGTAGAGTGGGGTGGGTTCTGACGGGGCCTTATGAGGATGCTGGATGCTCCAGTTTACTGTGAGAAGCAACAAAACGATCCATGGGTGTAGCCCAAGAGGCACAAGCAAGAAGATCTTGCAGTGAGAGCCCAGGGCTCACAGGCTGTGTGGACCAGTGACTATAGAACATGCAGGAATAAGTCCAACGCAGGCGAGAGATAGTATGGCAGATTGGATTTGCAAGATGGCCACAGGCTGCCCCATGCCACAGGTTCACACTGCAAAGAAATACTGACGCTTCTTTCGTGGAGAAGTGGGGCTTATGTTCCCTCCCCTTGACTGTGTCATGTGACTATAGCACAAGGATGCTATGTAACTTCCAAGGCCATTGTAAAAGGTGACACAACTTTGGCCTGGTTCTTTTGGGTCACTTGCTCTTGGAACCCAGCCACCATGCTGTGAGGGAGCCCATGTGTAGGTGTGCCAGGCCATAGCCCAGCTAAGGTCCCAACCAACAGCCAGCATCAGCTACTGACCGAGGAAGACTTCAAGATGCCCCCACCTCAGCCCCTGTCTGACTGCAGCAGCCCAGGAGTCCCTGAGCAAGAACCACCATTAGTCAGCCCCAGAACACCCAAGAGAATACCAGATTGCTAGTGTTTTAAGCGACTAAGTTTTGGGGTGATTCCTTATGCAACAATAGAAAACAGCTCAGATGGGGATCCAGATGGAGACTGAGTAGTAGGAGCAGGGAGACCCTGAAATGACCAAGTTAAGTTTCCACTTCTTGGCCAAAAGGGAGTTTGGGATAGAAATGAAGTTCCAGTCTAGAAAGTCACAATTTTTGCATCTTTGACTTTTAGACTGGAAATCATATGCTTTATGCCAGCTGTGTGACCTTGGGCAAGTCACTGTCCCAATCAGACCTTCAATCTCTAAAGGACTAAGATGCCCACCTTATGGGATGGTTGTAAAGATTAAAGGAGATCATGGATGTGAAGTGCCTGGACCTCACCTGGCATTCCTTGTGTGTTAACCCCTGCCTTTCCTCACGGCTGAGCACAGGTCGGGAAGCACCCTGGCCATCTTCCTTGCCACCTCCACTCCAGGGTCATGCTGACACCTGAACACATGTATGCAGTTCCAGGGGACACACAGACACCTCCTCCCTCCTCCCTTGGTGCTGAAGTGAGCCAGGAGCCAGATGATCGATGGGGAGCCCTGCCTGGATGAGCTCTCTGCTCATTGTAAGTGCCTGCCACCTCTGCCTCCCTCCTTTCCAAGGACAGCTTGAGCTCAGCACGTACTTCATCAGGGCGGAATAAAACAACCAGAACTCTGCTTCTCATCCTACCCCCCATCCCATCTACCCAGAGTCGGACACTTGGCTGCTCATACTGCGCCCTGTGACAGGCCAGGCCTGGATGGAGACACAGACCTTCCCCTCCGGGGGCATTTGAAGCTTCTGGGCCAGTCACCTCTTCTGCTGGTCGGTCAGCCTGAATAGCTACCATTAGTCCAGATGCCATGACCCATTTAGTGAGCACTGATTGCGCAATGACCAGATGCGTTACACATGTACCTCACTTGATCCCCGCCAAACCCCTGTGGTAGGCACTACAATCAGGTCCATTTGATAGAGGAGAAACTGAGGAGCAAATAAGTCACCTTTCCTGGGAGGCAGTTGGGCTGGAATCAGGCCATTCTGACTCCCAGGGCTCCCTACACTTAAGGGCTATCAAAATCTCCTCCAAATTCAAGCACCATCTTGTCCAGTGCTTAGAGGAAGACACCCTATGGTTCTAATGAACAGACAGGCAAACAGACCTACTCTTTCATTCAGTGAGCACCTATTAAGCACCAGGCTGTTTCAAGTGAAGGGATAGAAAAATTAACAAAAGGAAGTCCCTGACCTCACAGAGGTTACAAGATAGTGGCCCAGAGAGGTGATGTCACTTGCCGGAGGTCATGCAGCCAGTAAGTAGCCATATCTGTGGGCCAACCAGAAGCAGATGGGGTGGTCACTGGGAAAGGGCCCATCTGACAACCCAGGGTCAGTCCAGCCAAGGCACGGAGGACAGAAACTACTTTGGCAACAGACTGGCCAGGGTTCCAATCCACTACTGCCATGTTCTCACCTTACAAATCTGGGCAAGTCACTTCACCTCTCTGAGCCTCTGTTTCCTCCTGCGTAAATGGGGATGGTGAAGCCCACGGTGAGATATTTGGGAGGGTTAAATGAGATCTGGCAAGTGCTAGGGACTGGCGCATCTTCTTTCCCTTCCAGTGAGGGTTTCAGACTTCTTCCACTTCCTCTTTGTGGGCTACGTTGGCCTTGGTCAACCGTAATGAACTTGGAAGAGATCTGGGCATACTGTGGTCAGATCAGCCACCTCCTCTTCCTGCACTCTCAGTTCATTCCTGGGGTCCTGGGGCATGAAGTAGCAAGGCTTTGGTGTGGGTAGACAGATTAATGGTAAAAGGTTATAGCACAAATTGTAAAAGATTAAAAAGATAACTCTGGCAGTGTGTGGAAGGTAGATTAGAAGGGGGTATATTTGTCAGCTATTGCCACAATAATGCTGCATAACAAACCAACCCAAAATTCAGTGGCTTAACACAATGATCATTTATTCTCACAAGTGCGCAGTTGGAGTGGCTCTGATCCACATGTCTCTCATCCTTCTCCCAGGAGCATGGGTGAGTTGAATCTTGTTCTCATGGCAATGCCAGAGGCACAAGATGGTGAGTCTTAGGCTTGGAACTGGCCCACTTCTGTCCTATTCCACTGGCCAAAGCAAGTCAATGGCCAAGGCCAAACTTAAGGGGCAGGGACATCCATTCCATCCATGATGAAGCCTTGGTAAGGGTGTAACTGCAGAAAGGGGTGAGGAATTGGGACCAAATCTCAGTTATCACAGGAGAAAGTGGGGAGGTAGTGTGTCCAGTTAAGAGGCCTCTGCAGATATCCAGGTGCACAATAATGATGGCATGGACCAGAGTCATAGCAGTGGAAGTGATGAGAAATATCTGTTGGATGAATGAACACTCATACACCTTGCTATGGTCTGAATGTTTGTGTCCCCTCTAAATTCTTATGTTGAAATCCTAATGCACAATGTGATGATATTAGAAGGTAGTGCCTTTGGGAGGCGATTAGGTCGTGAGGGTGAGGTCTCATGAATGGGATTAGTGCTCTTATAAAAGAGACCCCACAGAGCTCCCTTGCTCCTTTGCTTTCCACCCTGTGAAGACACAATGAGAAGTCTGCAGTTTGGAAGAGAGCCCTCACCTGACCATACGGGCGCTCTGATCTCAGACTTCCAGACACAAGAATTGTGTGAAATAAATTTCTGTAGCTTATAAGCTACCCAGTCTGTGGTGTCTTATTACAGCAGCCCAAACAGACTAAGACACACCTTGACCATTTATTTCACTCCTGAGAATTCATGCTAAAGACATAATCTAAAACTCAAAGACGTTTATTGCAGCATTGCTTCTAATAATTAAACACTGGAAACCATTTAAATGTGCATGAAATGTAATCTTGGTTCTCTCAGGCCTTCGAGAGTGTAGTAGAAAGAGACTGGGCTTTGGATTCAGAGAGACCTGGGTCCAAATTCCAGCTCCACCACTTTTGAGATGTATGATCCTGGGCAAGTTCACTTCACCTTTCTGAGCCTCAGGTATGAAGGAAGGAAAGGAAAACTCATAACTTTATAGATCAGGACCAGTGTCAGGAAGGGCTTCCTAGATAAGCAGGACTCAAGTGGTGAAAGAAGGGCTATGATTTGGGGAGGCAGAGGGAGAAGGTAGGCGCCCTCAGTGGAAGGGGTGGCAAGGCTAAAGCGTGGGTGGCAGGAGCAACATGCATGTCTAGCGAAGTAGGCAAACTAGGATTGGAGCGGAAATATTGGGAAGAGGAACAGCGCAGATGGTATATGGTGGGGTTAAAAGCTTCATCACAAAAGACTGAATTCTGTGCCTGGAAACAGAATCGGGGGAGGAGGTCGGTGAGTTGTAAGTGCGGTCCTACTCTGGGCTGGACCCTCGCTTAATGGGCTGTGACCCAACAAGTGCCTGTCCTGGAATAGTCCCTTAGAACCACTAGACATTCTTTTGTTTAAAATACAGTTCATTGTGTTGTTCATGGGCTTCTCTGCCTTTCTGGTTTTAGGGAACCAATAGAGAGTGGGTCTCCTGCCCGTTAAACCCCTTACTTGGCACTTGATGTCATTGTCCCATTTGGTCCTCAGAGCCATGGGTATGTGTTTGAGTGTTTACCTCTGTACCTAGGACTCTGTATGTCCAAGTGTATTCTTGTCGTGTGTTCCTGTGTGTCTGTCCTGTGTCCCATGTGTGTCTGAGCCCCCATATTAGTCTCCACATGTATACATCTGTGTGTGCTGAATGTGTGACATTTTCTCCACCACCTTCCCAGCACCCCGCCTCCTTGCCCATTTTCTCTATCTTGGGGGATGGCGACCCTGCCTTCTGTCCAGCATGGGCCAGCCTGGTGGCTGTGACCTGGTGGCCGTCCCAAGCCCAGAGTGAGTGTGTCAGGACTTTGTAAAGACCCATCATCCTGACAGCTGCAGTGAATCCATTTGTGACTTCTCTGGATACAAACTGAAAAATGGCTGTCAGTAATAGTGTGGGAGGGGCTTCTCTCTCGGCATGACTCCAGCCAGAATTTATTAAACTTTCTTTTTTTAATTTCTTTTAATTTCCCTGTTGGACTCAAGTGGCTCATCAATCATGGGACACCTTCAGTGTGAAGTGCATCACCAGTATTGTCACACGTCATCTGGCCACACCCGTCTCCTCAGAGCAGGCAGCACCCCAATATCCCATCCCCACGCCAGGCTGCGTCCCTGAAAAAACCAAGCTTATCCTTCATCAGAATGTTGTCATCCCTGCATCCCTCTCTCTGCAGTGTGGGACATTGGCTATAATTGCAATCGTCTGAGCCTAGATTGTGGCAGAGCAGGGCTTGAGAGCATGTTTACAGGACAGGGTCTTCAAGCTTATTATCAACAGGGCATTTGGAAACTGCTAGTGCTAGATCTATCTATTTGACTCTCCAGATCTACTCTCCCACTTTCCCCATCCTGCTCCAGGTTTGGAAAGCTAGCCTTTATCAATGGCTCGCTTGGCCCCTGGTTTTCCATTGGGTTCAGCCAATGGTGAGTCTCAGAGGAGATCAGAGGGTGGGAGAAGAAAGAGGTTGTAGTATTTAATCCCCTGGCTCCTTCCTTGTGGGGTCCCTCCTCTGAAAGTTACAACTGCTGTCAATACTCTCTCCATCCAATTTGCTCGTATTCTGGGTTCTGGTAACTGCTATTTCTTCTCACCCCTTTAGGCTTAACAGGTCTCCTCTTACCTTCCCTGGGCACTGCACTATTCTTTGTGCACTCTGTGCATACTTTGATAAATAGCTATTTTATTAAATTATCCTTAAACTATCCAATTTGAGGATGCCATTTATTTCCTGGCAAAATTCTTACCAATATACTCCTTCTCCCCTAGGCCATAAGCAGACACAATTTTGCTGTTTTAAATTTTTAAACAAATTAACTATATTTGTTCCTGATGACAAAAGTATCCACTGGGGGAAAGTCAGAAAATAAAAACTGTCATTTACCAAGTACCTACACTGTTCTAGACAAGCATGATGCCAGGCATATTCCACATTTCTTTGCAGTACCCTGTGAGGTATGTTTTACTGCCTCTGTCATTTAGAGAGGTGACATTCGTTGCCCACAGTCACATATCAAGGTAGTGGTGGGCCTAGGAGTAAACACCAGGTCTGTGAGATTCCACAGTCCTTTCTGTGACTCTGCCCCCATTCGCAGAAGCCCTTGTTTATCTGAGCATAAGTCATGATTGCCCTGAATAGTTCTCTGGCTCCAAAACCAATAAAGGAAAACCCGTTTGCTGCAGCCATTTAGGCCCTCAGAGTAGCCCTGGAGACGTGCCCAGTTTTGGCATTTACGATGGTCAGACCCAGAGTGCTTGTGATAGATGGCTCTGGCCCCCCTCTCTGCCCCAGCTGTGAGCTAGAGTTAAGAGCAGCCTTTCCTTGTGACTTCTCCCCCAAGAATCCATGCCCTAGATCTGCGCCCACAAGTGAATCCTGGCCAAGAGTTGACAGAGGCATCAGAAATGGTGAGTGCTTTGGGTCTGCAGGAGGGAGCGAGTCTCCTACACTTGGGCAACTCCGCTCCGCCACCTGCACATGGTGTCCCCCGAGTGCCTAGCCCCTCTTCTCCAGCATTTCTAATGTTACCCATTCTTCAGGGTCCTGATCAGCCCTGCTTCAAGTTTGGCTAGACATCTCCAGTCCATAGAAACGTCTTCCTACGTGACACATCATTGGTACTACGTTTCTCGGCACATAACTGTTGTCTAGCTGTTTATATTGTTTTTGTCTTGTATTCCAGCTGCCCTGGGAGCTCCACAGGACAACATATGTTCACTTCTATCTCACTCATTCATTCATAGATTTAATCACTTATCTACTCCTTGACTCATTCATTCATTCACTCCGCTACCTAAAGTATTATTATTCTTAAAATGTTTCTGGCCTGCCTTTAGCCATATATGGACCAGAGGAAATGACCCATTTTTTGAAAGTCCAGGTCAGATGTCCACAGGGCCAGGCTGATTCCTATGACCCTGACCTTTTGAATGACCTTGACCTTACTTTGTCCTCCCAGCGACTCATGAGACTTTGGGTCATTTCCCCATAGGGACACTTCTCAGGTAAATTGGAGCTCCCCCTTCAAGGTGCAGAATAGCTCAAAAAGCAGCTGGGGCTTGGTGAGCCAGGAGACAGGACAAAGCTCCCTGTACCCTGCCCTCTCCTGGTCAGCTACATTTTCAACATCTTAGAGGTTGTGTAGCATTGTGATTAAAAGTCAAAGACTTGGTCTTCCACCTGGTGACCTTGGGCAAGTTACCCAACCTTCTGGGTCTCAGCTTTCTCTTCTGTAAAGTGAGAATAACCATAATACTTACATCACTCAAATTTTTGAGTATTTAATGTAATAATGTATGGAAAACTCTTTGTATTAGCATGTAATAAAGGATTCGCATGCAGTAAACAATTAGTTGGCTGAAATTGTTTATTACTATTAGTGTTTAAGCATTGTTATCACCCTTATTTTACAGAAGGAAAACTGAGGCCTAGAGAAGCTAAATAACGTACCTAAGTCCCCCCAGTGACTTAGTGGCCAAGCCGGTACTCGAACACAGGCCTTCGAGTTGGAGGCAAAGGCTAAAAGGAAATGAGCTTTGTTGTCATGTAGCCCTTCTTCCCCTCCCTGGCATGGGATGATCCACATCCAGGCCTGGGACCCCTTCCCTTCTTTGAGTTTCATCTGTCAGTCGTTAGGTTGCAAGTGACAGAAAGGACAGCTCAAACGGACTTAAACAAAAAAGGAACTTATCAGCACCATCCAGTGATTTGTTCAAACAATGTCATGAAACACCAGTTCCTTTCCACTTCCTGGTTCAGCTAACTTTGCGGTGACAACATTCACAAGCGGAATCTTCCCATGAGGTGCCAAAAATAGCCCCCAGAGGTTCTGGGCTTACATCCCACAACCACAGCATAAAAAGAACCTCTCCGCATATAGTTTCAGTAAAAGTTTTATATTTGAGTTTCATTGGCCCAGCTTGGCCAGACATTTATCCTTGAACCAATTTTGGTAACGGGGGAGATTCATACCCTGGCTGGCCAGGCCTTGGTCACATGGGTCCCAAAATGGTGCCAGCCCCACACAAACCAACAGGTTCAAGGGCAAGGGAGGGTGTTTCCCCTTTGTAAACCCAGTTCCTGTTATAAGAATAAAGGGGACTGGAGGCTGACCAGATAAAAGTAATAGCCTCCTATACAAATGGGAATAAGAAAACTTTCTTCCAAGTTTCTTGTATAAATGATTTGTGATCCTATAGAGAATATTTGTGGTACCTTTGGACCCCTATGTGGGATTCTTTTGTTGTCCTTGACATCCATTTAACCCAATTGTATCCCCTTATCCTTCCAAGTCCTCTGTTATCCAACTCCTTCCCTCTCCATCTCTCT
Organism: Rhinolophus hipposideros; assembly: GCF_964194185.1. Classification (NCBI taxonomy): domain Eukaryota; kingdom Metazoa; phylum Chordata; class Mammalia; order Chiroptera; family Rhinolophidae; genus Rhinolophus; species Rhinolophus hipposideros. Next base: position 27,309,570 of record NC_138060.1, read on the forward strand.
TTTCTGAAATCACAGCCAGGATATCATGAGATCTCAGTACAGGACTGCAAACAACAGAACCCAACTGTAGCTGACGTAGCAGAGAAAGGGGATTTGTTGCTCCGTAGAGAGACTACATACTCGTGGCCAATAGGAGGGCCTTCCTTGCAAGGGTCTAGGCAGCAGGGACTTTACAACCATCTTGTCCCAGTACTGTCACCACTACTGACACAAATGTCCCCCCAACAACTCTGAAATCTCTCCACCCAAGAGTCTACGTCCCAGGAGAGAGTGAGACCAAGCTTGGGCCACATGCTGACTCCTGCACTGGGAGTTGGGGCAGAATGGCTGGCATCCCATCCAGGCTGCGTGGGGTGGGGATAAGGCAATTCCCCAGAAGGAAAGAGGGACCCTTCTGCTGGCTGGAAGTCAAAGGGTGGGTGCAGGCAGCCAAGGACAACAGTGTCCGCTCCAGATTCACAAGTGGGATCTCATGGGCCAATGAGAAGGAACTCGTGGACTCTCAAAAAGCACAGTGGGCATCTCGTTGGGCCAAACGGAAGGCCTCTGTCAGCACCCACTGGGCCCCTCCTCCTCCACCTGTTGTCATCCTGACTCATGGCCCAGCCTTAGTAGCAGATTAATACCTACTCCCCGACTTGTAATATTCAGGGTGCGGATTCCATGAATTCTGAGGACAAGCTCTAATTAGCTCGAAACATTGGACTAGATATTACTTGTGGCTGACAGCAAGATAAATATATCTAAAGGATCAGGCGATTTGGAGTTGGTTTTCATTTTTCTTCTGTAATAAGAAAGATGATAGCAGGGGTTGGGGCTTGTTATCTCTGGTGGGCCTGATGGATGACAAGGTGTCTGATCCGACAGCGACTATGGCTCACAGGCAAGCCACCTATCACCCGCCCCTACCCCAGCTCACCAAAAGGACTTCCGTCCTCATCAGAATGAGCATATATCTTCTGGAGATGATCCAAAGATAAGCTTCATGATATTTCAAAAGTTAGATTCTTACTTTCTCTATTATGGGATTTGAGACATCAGATACTGGGTTGAAGGGTGGCTTCGGGTATTTAGTCTTTCAAAATACTTTCTATTAAAAAGGTTCCTTTAATTTAGTGAGGAGGAGTCATCAAAACATCAAAGAGAATATTGCAAAATGAAAAAAAACTTCTCCATAGTGGTCGCCATCCTAACAATCAGCTATTTTCATCTGGGTATATTCCCTTCCAGAGTGGGCAAAACTTGGGAATACCACATATTTGAGTTCAAATCGAAGTAAGTTCCTCTGTTTCCTGGCTGTGTGACTTTGAACAAGTCACTTCACCTCTCTGAGGCTTGGCTTTTTTAAATAGGCAGAGTAATTTTGACTTCACAGGGCTATGTGAATTAAGTGAGGAACTGTGTTCAGGGTACCCAGGAGTTGGTTCCTATATACCAGTCCTTCTCTGTTGTCCCTTTCCAGTATTGCCCTTTTTCTCAGCACCCACTGAAGGCTAAGTTCTGTGGGAGACGAATACATACTCTGTCCTCAGGAGATTCCTTTTGTTACATTAATACATGTTAATTCACCAGACTAGCTAGCAGAGAACAGAGAGTGGACGAGTAAACAGGTAAGTTTTGAGGAGGCAGTGAGGATGTCTTATTCGTGGGTTGTACATTAGCTCTAGAGCCATGTCCCCTCTCTAGATGGGGGCACCAGTGAGCCACCGTACTGAAGATGACCACTAGAGTCTGCCCCAAATAAGCTCCAGATACACGTGCCACACGTACATACAGTGCCCTGTATACCTGGGCACAAACACACATGCACACGTGCATGCCAGCCACACACGGACCCACATGTGCATATACACATGTGCACATACACATGTATGCGTATGTGCACACCAGACATGGACCGTGCATATGTGCACACACAGGTGCATGTGCAGAGGCAGAGACGTGCACAAACACGTATGTGCACATGCTCCATGCCAGCTGAATACAGCACACAACGCAATCCAGAAATCACCCCCGTGCGTCCAGCTCCATGCCAGCCCTGTGGGATGGCGGCAACCCCGCAGCCCCCGCTGCCCTCCCTGAGCACGAGTTCCACTCAGCAAGCTCCAGCTGGGCAGAAAATTGCTCTTTAGAAGCAATCTGGACCACACAGACTTGCAATTGACCTCTCAGCACGAATATAAGACCTTATAGGGAGCACAGGGTCTGGATTGGAGGGGGCTCATGGCTGCAGCTTATCAGTCTAGACTGTGAGTGTGGAAGCCTGGCCTGGCCCTGAGCCCAGACAGGGGCCGACTCTGCCTGGCATCTCACAGGGAGTGAGCAGCCCCAACAGTCCCTGGATATTACCCATCGCCGGACCATGCCGTTCTGGGGAGGAGAGGAAAGGGACCAGGCAGCTCTGCTTAGGAAAGGGAGAGGAAGCAAGTCCTCCGTCAGATTGAGCTCCTCTGCTGCCAATTCTGCTTGTCTTGACTCTCCCCACCTTTAGGGCCCAGCTTCTGCCCCTCTGCCTCCAGGAAGATTTCTCTGATTGCTCTGGCCTCCAGGTCTCTCCTTGTGCACCTTTAGGACTGCTCCCCAGTTTGTCTATTCCTCCTTATGGTAAATATCTGGAGTCTGTCAGTGTGTCCATTGTTGGAGGGAGGCTACCCTTGTGCCCTCTCACCTCAAAAGACAAGACCAGGGGGCGGCCGGATGGCTCAGTTGGTCAGAGCGCGAGCTCTTAACAACAAGGTTGCCGGTTCAATTCCCGCATGGGATGGTGGGCTGTGACCCCCTGCAACTCGATTGAAAACAGCGACTGGACTTGGAGCTGAGCTGCGCCCTCCACAACCAGATTGAACGACAAAGAGGCACAACAAGAAGGGCCTGAAGAAGACGCAGGCCAGCCACGTGAAGGCTATGAGTGCAAAGCTGAGGCCATCAAGGCCCCCGTAAAGCCCGAGGAGGCCAAGCCCAAGTCCTCAAGCTCAGTCCCCTTGCCTACACCACTCACCCCCAGCTGGGAAACGTGCTTGTGCCTGCACCAAGATCTCAGGCTCTGTCAGCCAAAGGCCAAGGCTCCAACCAGGGCTCTGGCCATGGCTGAAGCTGCCACTTCGCCTCCAGCTCAAGCTCTGGCTCCCAAAGGTGCGCAGGCACCCACGAGGGCTCCAGAGTGGAGGCCTCTGTCTGCCAATGGCACCCCTGATGTGACCCCTGAGTATCTGTCTGTGTGAGGCTGGTGGCCTCCTGTGCTCTTTGTGCAAATCAATCTGAGGCTGGATCTGTCACAAAATAATAATAAGTAAAAGGTAAGCTGGGAGGGGCTGCTTCAGGCCCTTCTGTAGCTCAGGGTTGATGATAAAGACCCAAAAATATCTTGGGGATATCTCTGAAAAGAGAGTAAAAAGGCTTTGAGAAAGAACTCAGGGGAGGCTGGGTCTGGGAAATCAGAACCCCCAGGAACCCAATAGATCTCCTGTAGGAAGGGGTGTGTGTGTGTGTGTGTGTGTGTGTGTGTGTGTGTGTGCTGTGTGTCTGCTGTGGTACACACAGGTGGACACTGGGAATTAGAAACAGTGCATAAACTCGCCATTAAATTATCCCATTATTCATTTTCAAAAGCATAGCTATATTAATCTGACAAGCAACTACAGTCTTGAGAATCAAGCACATTTGTATTATCAGAGGGGAAAAAAGAAGTTAGAAAAATATATGCAACATAATGACTGGACTATCAGCTCCCTGTTTTGAATGCAGGTTTCATTATTATTTAGGTTTGGTGAGGCCAATCGATCAGGAGATGGCTGCCATTGTTACTTACAGTTCCTAAGAGCAGGGAGCAAGCCACACTATGTAGGGCCACATAGGGAAGCAACAGGGTCTGCCAGGAGGCTAGAGGGAGCAAGAAATGGGGGGGAGGGGGGGAGGGGTAAAGGAAGGGGGGAGAGAGGGGAGGTGTGCAAGAGTCTTTAATGTGGTTTCTGCAGGGAGGACCAAGCCAGGCAGGGTCAGAAAGTTTAGGATTGGCTGGTTTGAAGCATCTCAGTGGGCTCCGGGGCATAGGGGCTGTCCCTAGTTGTCTGGTATCTGGCTCTGGATGATTAGGGCAAAGAGATATTAGCCCAGAGTATGGCAGGGGTGTGGACTCTGGATCACTTTGTTTGCATATGAAAGACGCTCCTAGGTGAGTCCTTTACTATCTCTAGGAATTGGCTAAACCCGTGAGAGGCAGTCTCTCCAGAATCACAAGACCCCAGAAGTAAAAGCGTCAGAAACAATGGTTAAATACAGTGCCTGAGGCCTAAAACAGGTTCTGGTACCTACTAGGGAATCAGTGAATATTTGCAGAAGAAAGCAAGGAAAGAAGAGAGGGAAGAAGAGAGAAAGGAGGGAGGGAGGAAGAGAGTTGGCATCCTGAAGACTCTTTGGATGCCTATACCATCCTCTCTGGTCCCTTGAGCTTTGTGGGAACTCCCTATGCCTTTCCTCAGCCGTCCAAGAACTCTCCTCCTTATAGACAACTCTGATTAAATCACTGATTATAGAAATGCACCAAGTGGGCTCAGCAGGGGGCAATGTTTCAGCCATCTCACTGTCCACCAGGCAGCTTTCCTATCCATTCACACTTATTATTCCTTCTGAGCCTCAACCAAGACTTTGTTGTTTTGTTTTTTGATGCTGTTTTTGGTTTGTGGATAGGTAATGCTGCCCTGAGAAAAAATTCAAACAGCATTAAGCAAGCACCCCCGCATGTCCTCCCCTGCCTGGGCTCCTTCAGTTCCCCTTTTGCACTGCACTCCTGCATCCCAGCAGAAAGTCTGCATAAGAGCATACCAGTCCATTCCCACGCCACCACAGATGTAACTGATGTACACATTGTTCTTTGCTCTAGTTTTTTCACTTAAAAATATATCCTGGAGCTGTTCCACATCTATACATATGGAATGGCCTCATTCTTCTAAAGCAGGAATAGTACCCCGTAGTTTTGCATGAGCCCTAGTTGATTAAGCAAGCAGACACTTCCTGGTGGACAGATATCCAGGCTGTCTGCAATTCTGGCTTCTACAAACCACATCACACTGAATACCCTGTGTACACATCCTCATGCACAAGTATGGGTATTTGTATAAGGAATTTTGAGAAACAAATTGTCTTGTGGAAGGTACATATGTGTTAAATTTTCAGGTTGCCATCCAAAGAGGCTGTACGAATTTACAACTCCACCATTCTATAATATGAGAAAGATAACAGGTGTGTCTGTCTGATGAAATGCTTAGCTAGGATTTGAAATGCTTAACAAGCTTCAAATTCTGGACTCTGGCTGAGGGATCAAGCCTGGGGAATCAGATTTGCAATCTACTCCAGACAACCATCTGACCTTGGGGGCACAAAGTATGCCCGAGAGTTGGAAAGCCAATCAGGCCATCCTCCAGGCCTCAGTTTCTTCATCTAAAAACGAGGAGAGGACTCTTTAGCTGATGATCTGAAAGTTCTCTTGTACCTCTAACCTTCAAAGTCTTTCTGCCTCCCCAGGCCTCTGTACCCCTATCTGTAAAGTGGGACTAGTAATCTCTATTTTGTTTATCGTTATGGGTGATGTGAGGATGTAATGAGGTGGTGGACATGCCAGGAAGGTTGGGTGCTTGCCAAAGGAAAAAGTAATAATTGAACACTTTTGGAATCCCTTGCCAGACCACTAGCATGGTCTGGGGCACACAACAGATACTCAATTAAAGTTTTAGGCCGAAGAAATATTGAATGTGGAGGCAGAATAATGTTGGGACTGTCCAGAGGTAGGAGACGCCTTCATCAATACTGTTCCCTCTCTGTAAAATGTGGTTCCCTCTAAGTGAGCATGGACAACTTCTGTGTCCCCAGGACTGACAACGGAGCCTGGCCCATTAAATGCTACAGGATGGAGGCTATGCCCAGGACGCAATGTGGCAGTGTTCTCTTCCAAGGTGTCATGTGACATTGGGGAGTGATTGAGGGACAAGCTCCTTGGCATCTTCTCCCTTCATCCACTCCGGTCCTTTGCTTGGGTGGAGTGGACCCCAACAGCTCCAGGGGTCACAAACTTCAGTGTTCCTTCCTGGTGACTAGGGCAACACATTGGAGACAGTAGGGAGTGATAGAGAGTGTGGTGACCAGGGGCAGCCAGGGTCGGCTCCAGCTGGCTGTTGTCAGGAGAAAACTAGGTTCATTCTTTTCCAAGAGACTTTCAAGAAGCCATAAATCCACATTTTTCCTGATCTTTAAATGTTGGCTATTCAGGTTTTTTCGAGAAACTGTGGGAGTCACATAAAACAGTCTGTAAAGTGGTGGTGGCTCACACGCTACCAGTTTTGGCATTCTGAAAACTGTCCCCTTCCCCCACTGTACAGATGAGAAAATTGAGGCCCAGAGAGTGGGGGGCATTTGCCAGAGGTGACAGTCAAGATCAGAGCCTGGACCCCACGTGTGCCCTAATTTCTCCTTCTCTCCCTCTCCCCTTCCATTCCTTCCTCTCTCTCCTTCCTCTCCTTCTCTATTTGGTATGTGTCTGCTCTGTATCTGTTTCTCTCCGCATGCATCTCTCAGTCTTTATCTCCTACTCTCCCCTAGGTATCTCTTTTTAATTGTGTGATTCTGTATGTCTCTCTGTCCCTCTTTGTCCCCGACACGAGTGTTCTCTTGGACAACAGACCTTCCGAGCTGGGTGCAGACATGGCCCCCCAGCAGCACCCCATCCTGCGGCTTCTGTCTGCTGGGTTCCTCTCCCGCCCCGCCGCCCCCGCCCCAGATTTCCGGCAGAGCTGGCGGGCGGCAGGCCGAGTTGAGTACCCACGGGGCCCGCTGCCGTCAGCGTCCCTTCGCGGAGGCCTCGACCCCTCCCCGCTGACCTCACCCGCGCAGCCGCCTGGCTCCCATATAAGCCGCGGTGGGGCAGAGCAGTGGGCAGCTGGCGTCCGGGTTCCTGCGAGCGCTGCGGGACTGCTGACCCACCGCCTCCAGACCCTGAAACTCCGGACTCAGCCCCAGGATCCCGGAACCGTCCCGTGGGGCTCGCGCGGGGCAGGTAACCACCTTTGTTCCTCTCACCCCCGCAGGCGGCGTCCGGGACAGGGGGCCCTGTCCGCCCAACCTCGGGTGTCCCCGGGGAGAAGCCACGGCATCTGTGCAGGGGTGGGACAGGGCGCTCGTACCCCCGGGTCTTCTGTGGCGCGGGCACACTGGTGGGGGGCACAGCAGTGCCCCCAGGACCTGACATCTGAACGTCGGATGGACGGTTCGCAGCCCCGGCTGCCTGGCCGCCGGCTGGGGCACAACCAGGCGGGCAGCGTCCGCGGAGGGCCTGGGACGCAGCATCCGGATCCCGACGTGGGAAACAGAAATTTCGCATTGGAATCGAATTTAGCCCCAGAATCTCAGTCTCAGCGCTAGAAATAGACTTTTCGCGTTGGAATTAACGACGAAGTTAGGATCTCAGCCATGGCATCTTAGCGTTAGAAACAGGATCCCGGCGTGTGGTCAGGACGGCGGCGGCGGGCGGGCGGGAGGAGAAGGCTGCGTGGGGAAGCCTGGGGAGAATGTCCGCCTGCGCGGACGCCGAGCCTCCGGGCCGTCGGGCGGGCGCTGCAGTCCTGGGCGCGCTCTAGCGCCGCTGCCCGGCTCGGCCGCACACCGAGCAGCGCTGTGGCGACGGGGTCCACGGCCGCCTGCCTCGGCGGACACACCTGGGGCCGGCAGGCGCTCCCAGCGTCTCCATGGGTGTGGACGCCTAGAACTGGGGGCGGGTCCTCCCGCTGCCCCCGCCCCGCCCCACGGTGGCAGGTGGTCCTGCGCCCCGACAGTGTTTAAACGGTTTATTACTCTGGCCTCGGGGACCCGCTGGGACAGGACAGGGGAGATGGAGCGGGCTGGAGGGGGCGTGACGCGCTTACTCCGCCCCCCTCCGTCCTGACCCAGACACCTCCGAGATGCCTGCCCCTTGGTTGCTGCTCACCATGGCTTTGACCCTGACCCTGACCGACGTTCCTGGCGGTTGCGCACAGCCCGATGTCGCCCAGCAGGAGGCGGTGATGGCAGCCGAGCACCCGGGCCTGGGTGACCTCCTGCGTCAGGCGGAGCGCCTCTCACTCCTCCGGGAAGACCTCCAGCGGCTGCGAGGGGAGCAGGGAGATCGCGAATCTGGTGAGGGGCCGGGCTGTCCCGGGTTGCCCCCAGCAAGGAGGCCGTGGAGAGGGCTGGGGGAAACGCAGACCCAGAGCGCAGGGAGCGACTTGGTCAATCAGTCGTTTGTCTTTGATAAGTTCAGAAACTCTCACTGGCCACACCCTCGGTAGCGTCGTGAGGTGACCCTAGGATCAGATTCCTCTTCCCTCTCAGTTCTGGGATTATTTCACATACAACAGACCTTTAGTCGGGAAGATGCTGTGCGGGAGAGTCTCTTTGAGCATGACAATTTTAATTACTACTCACTAGGCGCATATAAACCAGGCACTCACTGTTCTAAGCACTTCAACACCTTATCAAACTATTTGATATTCCTAACAACCCCTTAGATAGGTAGTTAGTATCTCACATCTTACACAAAAGAAAACTGAGGCTCAGAGAGGTTAAGTGAGTTGCTTATGGTCACACAGCTAAGGAGTGGCAGAGGTGGGATGGGAACCAGAAGTCATGCCTTTGATGACCTGTGTGAGTGGGTGTGTCTGTGAGTCCTGAAAGGCAGATGTAAGGCCATGACTCTGGGTGAATGCGGCAAGGACTCTCTGCCTTTACTGGGAGGGAGGCTGGAGTGGGCACTCAGGAGTCACCCCTCACTGGCCTCTTTCCTTCCTCAGAGTCTCAGATCTTTCAACCTGACTGGCTCTCCAAGCGTCAGCACCCAGGCAAAAGGGAGGAGGAGGCAGAAGAGGGAGTTGAAGAAGAGGAGGAAGAAGGAGGGGCTGTGGGACCCCACAAACGGCAGCACCCAGGCCGGCGGGAGGATGCAGCTGTGTGGTCAGTCGATGTGACCCAGCAGAAGCGGCAGCACCCTGGCCGGCGCTCCTCCTGGCTCGGGTACACTTTCACCAAGAGGCAGCACCCAGGCAGACGGCTGGTGGATCCCAAGACCCAAAGGAGCTGGGAAGAGGAGGAGGAAGGAGAGCTGATGCCTGAAAAACGCCAGCACCCAGGCAAGAGGGCCCTTGGAGGCCCATGTGGGCTCCAGGGCAATTGTGGTCAAGCCAGCCTCTTGCTGGGGCTCCTGGATGACCTGAGCAGGAGCCAGGGGACTGAGGAGAAGCGGCAGCACCCTGGGCGTCGGGCGGCCTGGGCCAGGGAGCCCCTGGAGGAGTGAGCCCAGTTTCCTATAAAGTTGAGTTTGGGGTCTAAAAATGTCTTGAGGTCTGTATGTTCTATCTCTGTCTGACCTCTTCTTTCTCTCTTCCTTAGATCTCTGATCATAAACCTGAGACCCCCTATATACACATACTGAAACCCCTGGCCTTGCCCTCCTCCTTCAGGGACATGAGGAAGCCAGCCTACGACTTAAAACCCCATATTACTCCATTTTGCATCGCTGGCAAGGGGGCAAATCCAAGAGTCCCTCCCTAACCCTACTGTCCTGCTTCCCCCCTTCCTTAGCCCTGGCTAAGATGACTTTCTGTCTCTTCTAAGGATTCCCCAGAGAGGGGCAGAGTGCTTCTGGGGCAAGAAGCCAGTGAAGGTGGGGTGGGACTGAGCCGTGATGTCTACATCTAGCTTCCATTCCCTGCCCCATGTGTCAGGATTGGCCACACGCAAATTTTACCCCAGGATCCTCTCCTCCCCTTGGTCTTTTTAAAATTTTTTTGTAGGTGGGCAGCACCTGACCCACAGCTGTGTTCTGCTTGGGGGAAGACCCCCTGTGGTGCTGTGCTGTGTGGTGGCTGTGGGATAAATGTGTGTGGGGATACATAAACATTGTTCTGGAAGTTGTGGCTTTGTATATAACCCGCTAGGTCCCTTCCCCTTGTCAATGATATCATCCTAATGATAATAAAACATGCATCTAGATAATCTTGGAGCTCTGTGGTGGCAGTTCTGTCTTAGCTGGTCTGGGGTTTCTCTTTTCAGCATTAACGGGGGACAGGAATAGAGCTCCTCAGCTCTGCTGAGAAGGGAATCAGGGAACCCTGGGGGATTAAAATTCTTCTCCACCAACTCCATCTCAGAACAAGCTTGGGAGGTGGACAGGGACTCTGGAGCCCATTTGACACCTGGGAAAACTGAGGCCTGGGGAAGAAGAAAGGCTTGCCGGAAGACACAGCTAGCTGAGGGGTAGCCATGGTTCTGAGGGGCCAGCTCAGGACCCTGCCATGAGTTTCCCTGGTTTGATAAGATTGCTGATTTGGCTCAAGTTTGTATTCGACAACAGTCTGTGGCAGGAATCAACAGTTTGTGTCATCTGGCAGGCACAATGAAGACTAAAAAACAGGCTATGGTTGGGAACCCAAACCAGCGGCCTTCTGGGGCGGGGCAGGGAGGCAGTCTGGGTGCAGGACAAGAGGGACTGGTGGGGACTGGGGCAAACCGAAGAGGCCATCTGAAGACACTTAAATCCAAAAACTTTAACATTGTGTGAATCAAATAATAGTAACAATAATAACAACAACAATAACATATACTCAGCACTTCTGTGTCAGGCTCTGTCCCAAGCACTTTACATATATTCTTTTAATCCTCACAATAATCTTTCTAGATATTACCATTATTATGCCCATTTTCCTAATGGAAAATGAAAGGTACAGAATGATTAAATAACTTGTCTGAGACTGAATTTGACCCACTCATTGCCAGTTTGCAACCTCTGACTTAAACTAAACTCCAACATATCCTCAGGCCTTGAATCTGAATTAGACAGACCACCATCTATATGATGGAACGATGGGCTACTCAGCTTTCCTGCAAACAGTTTTTGGTCACTTTCTTGGGTAAAGGAAGGAGGGGCCAGGAGTGGGTCTGAGCCCCAGGTCATCTCCTCCGTGAGCTAACAGTTTAGATGGGGCAGGGTTGGAGGAAGACTTGGGTTTATAAGATGCATTCACACACACTATCTCCGTTAATACTCCCCAGAGTGCTCTGAAATATTGAGCATTTGATGGATTTTCAGATTTCTCTCATTTTCATTTTCATATAAAGAAGAAACAGAGTCTTGCCCTGAGGTACATTAAGCATTTAGAGCTGCCCTTCCCTCTAGCCTTGACATTCCACCCCACTGGGCTGCCCTCTTCTGGAAACTTTTTTTTTTTCAAAGGAGAGCGCAGCTCACAGTGGCCCAAGCGGGGATTGAACCGGCAACCTTGGTGCTACCAGCACCACGCTCTAACCAACTGAGCTGACCGGCCACCCTGGAAACTCTTAAACATCCCATTGTTCCCATCAGGGCAAGTGGGGCCCTAGCAAGATTCCCTCAGCTCACAGACCGCCCCACAAACGTAGGTGCCTTCATAGAGGTATTATGGACCACTTATGCAGCACTTCCTGGGTGCTCAACACTAACAGACACGTTCTCACTGGCTCCCATGACCACCCCATGAGACTGGCTGTCATTTCCCGCCTTCCTGATTAGAAACAGAAGAAACAGCTTCCTTGGCAGGTTGTTTTTGTGGTATCATTCTGCAGGTGTGCTCCCCAAGCCCTGCCACAATTTCATAAGTGTCTAATTCCAAGAGCGATATTCAAAATATTTAACAACTGGCACAAGACAGACATCAGTTATCAGGTGACATGTTCGTCAGAATAGATGGATTCTGACACACCTGTACGGCTCCAGCAGTGTGAAGGGCTGAATGTTGGCGGTGTTAACCCTTTTTGTTTAATATTTCCAAGACAGTTTCTATTTGCTCTGCTGAATCCTGATGATTCCCACTAGGTAACTCCTCCTCCTCCTTAGTTGTCACTTCAGACAACCCTTCGTGGAATGTGGCACTGCACCCCTCCTTCCTTGCAGCTATCGCTTTTTGTAATTGTATCTGTCTTAAGCTGGGTTCCCCCAGCACCAGACCCCGAGGCAGGATTTGAGTGCCAGGAGTTTACTTGGACGGTGATCCCAGGAAGCACTGGTGTGGGAGTGGGGGAGTGATTTGGGGAAGGGAAGGGAGTGAGTGAGGCAGGCACTGGGGAGCAGGTTTTACTTGGGAAACTGTAGAACAGACCTCAGAGTTGTCCTACTTCATGGGGTGAGGAAGCTGGACATTTTCTTCTGATTCCCAATAATCAGGGATTGTTAACTCCCTGGCGCTTCCAGTTTGCCCTGTGCTCTGACCACAAGAAGACCCTTAGGTGGAGACTCTCAGGATATCATTGTGTGTCCTGCACAGGTGAGAGCTGAGGAGCACTGAGAGACCAGCAGCACCTGCCACAGTCTTCTTGGGTTATTTTTTCATAAATGGCTCCTATCTCACCAAACTCTGTGATTCACGAAGCAAGGACCACTCGGGTCCCCAGCACCGAGGACAGTGCCTGGTGCAGAGAAGTGCTCAGTGAACAGTTTTGAACATATGAAGGCCACACGAGTGAAGGTGGAGCTGGGATTTGCAACCAGGTCTGCCTGATTTCTGGGCCCGAGAGGGAGGTGGTGGGGCAAGCCCGAATGCTGTAGGGCACTGTCAGTTACTAGAACTTGAGATGCTGGCCCCAAAGAGGGCCACAGAGCTGAGAGCTTGTGTTGCAACCCAGTGTAACATCTACCTAATTATTCTACCTTTTAAAACACTTCAGAGGATACCAAATAGCCCTCTGCAGATGCCAGTTTTTACCTCTGCACTGTGCCAGCAAGAACCTACAATGTGCAGGCCCCTGTGCAAGGAAGGCACTTTCCACCCACCATCTGCACCCCACTTTATGGGTGAAAAATGCCTGGCTCAGGGAGGGGAAGCGACTTGCCCAAGGCTGCACCTTTTGCATGATGGTACCACCAGGTTCATCCTGGTTCTGTAAGACCAGAGTCCGGTGGTCTTTCTTCTACCCCTGCTGTTCCTCGCTCAGGCGTCTTTGAAAAGCTGGGGAACATTTCCTCAAGGAGCTGCCTCTCACGAATTCAGCGAAGCCTCCTGATCTGCTTTGCTGTGAAATATCCCAGTACCATGACTTCTAATAGGTTCTTTAATTAATCCTTTCTGCAAACCTTATTTTGATTAATTAAATGTAATCAGAGGACTGGTTTGCGGAGAGACTCAGTTCCTGCTTGGGCCTCTTGGGTGGTGTGAGAACATGTGGGGCTTCTTACCTGAAGGATGTTGGCAATTAGAGCCCATTTCGACTGGCTGGTATGAGCTGACTGCCTTGGAGAACATCAATTAGCTGAGCGGTAAAATTGTGCTGAGAGTTACAGGTTACCAAGGGGACCTGTGGTCAATGCCAGAATTTAAGTGGCTCTAGTCTTCGGCGATCAGCTTTCCTGAATCGCAGCCACGTCTGGGCCTGGTAATTATTGGCAGGCTGATTTGGCCTCTTCCCTTACGAAGAATGACTTCCTAATCGCCAGCTGCTGGGGAGGAGAACTTCCTGGCACCGACGCAGGTACACCTGGTGGAGGTGCCAGATGCTGGCAGGCACACACGGGCATAGCTGCTGTGGGCCTATAGCCAGAGAGATGGCATAGGGCGTAAACTGGGCTGAGCCTAAACTCCCCTGGGAAGAGCAGAGGGTCTCAGGGCAGCCCTGGAGAGCACCGGAACACCAAGCCCTTCTTGAGAGGTTGAACATTATCTCCGAAGGGATACCTGGCCTCGGAAGAAAAAGGAGCCCCTGCTAGTGCCAGAATCAGAGCTAAGACTCACAACAGTGTTTCCTGAGCACCTACTATGCACCGAGTACTGCTCTAGGAAGCAAGTCAGTCAACCCTCTCTCTAAGAGGAAACTGAGGCTTGGAGAGGTGAGGTGATTTGCCCACACATCTGAGATTTACATCCAGACAGTCTGCTTCCAAGTCGCCTGCTTTACATACAACAGCACTTCTCAGTGTTGCTCTGAAGACCCCTAGGGTCCTAAGACCTTTCAGGAGATCTACAAGGTGTTCACTTTACTAACTATGTATCTGTGTGAGGCCAGATTATCTTCCTACTTTAACTAAAATCGAATTTGTTGATTAAATGTAGAAGCAGATAAGAAAATCCAGGTGTCTCCTATTAAGTCAGATATTTAAAACATTTGTACACATATAAACCAATGCCATTCCTCTCTCTAAAATTTTTTGGAAACTATATTGTCCATAAAATATTGTATTTTTGTTAGCACGTAGTGGATTAATTCGTTATTTTGAAATGAACAAATAAACATTTAAAAAATTCTCATTTTCAAGGAAACCATCACAAAAATGAAAAGACAACCTACTGAATGGGAGATGATATTTGTTGATGATATATCTGATAAGGGATTAATATCAAAATTTATAAAGAACTCATGCAACTCAACACCAAAAAAACCAACAATCCAATTAAAAAGTAGGCAGAGGACCTGAACAGATATTTCTCCAAAGAGGACATACAGATGGCCAATAGACATATGAAAAGATGCTCAACATCGCTAATCATCAGAGAAATGCAAATTAACACCACAATGAGATGTCATCTCACATTTCTTCAGAATGGCCATCACTAATAAATCAACAAATAACAAGTGGTGGCAAGCATGTGGAGAAAAGGGAACCCTCGTGCACTGTTGGTGAGATTGCAAATTGGTACAGTCATTATGGAAAACAATACGGAGTTTCCCCAAAAAATTAAAATTAAAACTATCTTATGATGAAGAAATTCAACATCTAGGTATTTGAAGAAATCCAAAACATTAATTAGAAAATATATATGCACCCCTATATTCATTGCAGAATTATTTACAATAGCCAAGATATGGAAGCAACCTAAGTGACCATCAACAGACATTTGGATAAAGAAGAGGTGGTACAAGACATCAAAGATGGTGGAGTGGATAAACCCTGTGCCTGTGTCTTTCTGTGAACACATTAAAATTACAACTAAATTATAGAGCAATCAACCTGGAAAACCATCTGAAGTCTAGCTGAACATAAGACTTATGACTAAACATATAAAAAAGAAGCCACGTCGGGAGGGGGTGGGGACAGAGACATGGAAAGGGCCCCAAACCTTTGTGTGGCTGTTGAGAATCGGGAGGGATATCTCGGCTGTGGAGGTTCCTCCCAGAGGAGTGAGCCTCCCTAGCCCCCCACACCAGGCTCCCCAGCCCAGAGTACTGGTGCCAGGAAAAGGAGCCCCCACATCTGGCTGTGAATAACAGTGGGGATTCCGACTCTCTGGATGGGACGGAAGGCTGTGGGAAACCCAGAGGTCCTCTTAAACAGCCCGCACACAGACTCGCTCGCTTACAGCACTCACCTTGAGCTCCAGCGGAGAGATGGCGACTTGGGAGTCATCAGAGACATATGGGGTGGGGGTGGGAGGCAGACTGAAGTGTGTGGCTTCAGAGGGAAGACAGGAGGACAGTTGGCATTGCCTCTTTGTGGGGTCCTTCTCTCTTGCAGCCAGCAGGCAGGCACAGTCTTTCCTGTGTTGAACCCTCCCTCTACGATTATGGTCAAATCTGAATCTGATTGGCCTGATGAGCTCTGCTGCTCCACCCTGCTGACTCACTGGGGCCCTGCCCCATGCAACTCTCCCAACGCCCAAGGCACTTTCTCTGCCAGCAGCCAGCCCTACCTGCATTGCACTGTTTCTTGGAAAACTATGGGGGTCTGGCAGGCCCCGGGCAGGCAGCGACTGGCTTCAGTGTGCTCTGAGACTTTTGCTGAATCACTCCAGGCTCAGCACTGGCATCAAACCAGAATTTACATTAACCTGGAGACCACAAATCTTCCCACTCTAGTGATTCCCTGAGACTGTGCCTCACCAACTTGCCTACCACACCAGGCTCTATCAGTGGCTGAACCTTAAGGTAAGCTGGCAGGTGGCAGCAAGCCTTGGGGTGTCCTGGCTTTTTGCAATGCTACCCCAGGCCTGGTAGTGGTGGCAGACATCCTTGGTTCATAGTGTGGCCACTCCCACACACCTCCAAGTACAGCACAGGCAGTGAATAACTGTGGATCGCTTTGTAGCTCCTATCAGGTAGTACCCGAACAGTCACATGTGGTGGGTGACCTGGACCTGCATCAGAGGCCCTCCCAAGAGTCCCCAGCACCAACATACTTGGAGGTTGGCGTCAGACCACATCAGAACACTGCCTAATTAGCCCCACAAGCAACATACACAAAGAATGGTCTCAATAGTCACCAGAGCCCACTGGGGCCAATCCCACTTAGTCGGGTAACCCCCCCCCCCCCCGCACAGCAGCCCATAAGCTGTGGATGTGGCCAAACCCCACAGTCAGTCAGCCTAAGGGTCAATCCCACCCACTGACATGCCAGTAACAATCAAGGTTCAACTATAACAGGATGGCCCACAAGGGACACTCCTGGAGCTCCCAGAGCAGGGAGACTGTGCCACTGGGCTCCACAGAACACCTGCTACATAAGGCCACCAGGCCAAGACTGGGAGACACAGCAGATCTACCTAACACATAGAAACAAACACAGAAAGACAGCCAAAATCAGGAAACAAAGAAATGCGTCCCAAATGAGAGAACAGGAGAAAAACTGAGAAAAAGAAGTAAATGAAACTGAGAAAAAGAAGTAAAGGAAATTGAAACCTACCAGAGACAGGAGTAAAAAATGGTTATAAGAATGCTCAAGAAACTTAGTAAGAACTTCAACAAAGAGATGGCAAGCATATAAAAGGACATAGAACCATTTTTTAAAAACAGTCAGAAGTGAAGAATACAGTAACTGAAATGAAGAATGCAGTAGAAGGAATCACCAGCAGAAAAGATGAAGCAGAGGATCGAATCAGTGATTTGGAATACAAGGTAGTAGAAAATACCCAATTGGAACAGCAAAAAGAAAAAAGAATCAAAAAAAGAAAGACAATGAGGAGAGTTGAAGAGACCTCTGGGACAACATCAAGCATAACAACATATGCATCATAGGGATACCAGAAGGGGAAAAGAGAAAGCAAAAGATTGAGAACCTATTTGAAGAAATAATGACAGAAAACTTTCCTAACCTGGTGAAGGAAATAGACATGGTGAAGGAAGCACAGAGAGTCCCAAACAGGATGAACCCCAACAGGCCCATACCTAGACACATTATCATTAAAATGACAAAGAGAGAATCCTAAAATCAGTAAGATAAAGACAACTAGTAACTAAAATCCTAAAATCAGTAAGATAAAGACAACTAGTAACTTTAGTAATTTATAAGGGAGCTCCCATAAGACTGTTACCTGTTTTCCTGTCACCTCTTCCTCCAAAATCATAACTGCTCTTGTCAATAACTAATATTTCTTATGGCCCATCAGGGCCCTTTTCTACCTCTGGCTGTTGCTTGGTGGACTCCAGATACTGACTTTCTTGGCTTTTGGGTTCTCCCCTGTTTGCCCTCCAGACCTCTTCTCTGTCCTGTCTGCATCCAGTAGGCCAATCTCTACAGACTGCTCCTCTTCCCCCAGACTCTGGTGTGGTTAGGAGATCAGAGACAGGGAGAAGAGGAATACTGGGGTCCATTCTTCCTATGCTACAGCTCCTGTGGGACCGCTCATCCTCATAGCCCCAGCTCTCTCTGGGTTCTGGCAATGCGGCCCTCTTCTTTGTCTATTCAGCCTGCAGAGCAGTAACGGCTCCCCAATGTTGCTCACCTCAGGGTGCTGCACTATCTCATGTGCTTTTTTTAAACCCTGTCCTCCCCATGATTAAAAGTCTCCTCATTAAGCTCTCTTTAGGTATCCTTTGCAATGGGCAGCTGTTTCCTGGGGGCTGTGATGGACACAGCCTGACTAATAGACATAATAATACCATAGTGAAGTCAGAGGCCAGTCTGGCTTGTAGAATCATGGGAGACTTTAATAACCTCCTTATCCCCATGAATACCAAAGGAAATATTATAGTTATTATTATTACTGAAGCTACATTTACTGAGCACTCACTATGTGCTGCCCACTGAACTCAGAACTTGAGATATGCTATCACATGTAATCCCCACAATGATTTTATCAGGTAAGTATTGAGGTTATTCCCATTTTACGGATGAGGTACTGAGGTTCAGAGAAGGAAAGACACTTGGTTAGGATCACACAGCTAGTGTGTTGCCAAACCAAGATTAAAACCCAGTTCTGTATGATCTCAAAACCCAGGCTCTTAACCTCTACACTATAGATTGTGTGACAGAATCCAATTTTGAATTGAGATTTAAATTCTGCTTCTATCTTGCCTTCCCAGCAGCCTTCTTCACTCTCATTTGGCATTGCTTCTCAGCAGAGCCTTCCTCTTTCTCGACAGCACCAGTTCCTGCTCCTATGCGAGCCTCTTACACCCAAGCCCAGGGCAACCTCTGGAAGGAGAGGGCGCCTCTCTATGTCCCTTCTGCTTCTCCCATGACCCCATCTATGAACTGAGAGTCAGACAGAGAGCCTGACTTGAATGGTGCCTTCATATTAACCATAATAACAGTCATAGCTTACATCTGTTGATCACCTCCAATGCCTGTGTGAGGCACATTACATGCACTGTCTCATTTCATTCTCACAAACAGCTTGGCAATATAGATACTACAGTTATCTCATTTTAAAGATGGGAAAACTGAGGCTCAAAGCTATTACTTGTCCAATGTCAGGCAAGCAACCCACGGACAACTCATGATTCCTGTCTTCCTGACACCTTGTGCTTGACTTCTAAGAGATTCTACCACTATGTAGACACAGTTTCCTAATGAATCACACCGGAGGAAAAGGTATAGTCAACAAGAATAGGCTGTCTCTCCTTGTGTGGCTCACAAGGTCTTGGTGTGTTTGAGGTCTTCTACCTAAAGGGCTTTGTGGAAAGGGTCAGGTACTGGTCAAATATCAGTGTTAATAACTCAAGCTCATTTTTAAAGACAGCCTAGATGTTTCTCTCTGCAGAGCTTGAATGTCTGTGCTTCCCTCTAACCCAGCAACTTCTGTTGATTCTGTATTTTAAATAACTCAGGATTTTTTTTTGGTTGAAGATGGCTAATTGATCATACATGGTTAGCTCCTCTTCTTCCTGAATAAAAACTCAAGGATGATCTCAATATTTCAGGAAATCTTGAAACCTAAACAAGAGACTAAGATAAAGAAACAGAGGGGAAAAAAATAGCCCTAGAGGAAACAGGGATAATTCTGAAAACAAAAAAGGATGTCAAAAAAAAAAAAGAAGAAGAAAGAAAATACCTTGTAATTGGTATCCCCAGAGAAGTAAGATACAATATAGCACCCATAAAACGAGTACAAGATGATATAGAAATGAATCAGTCAGGGAACAAACAAACACTTGGAAATTAAAAATAGAAATGTCAAGCATCTTAGAAATGCACCTTTTCCTTTTCATCCCACTGTCCCAGCCTAAAATTTAGGGCAGCTCTTCTCCTCTTTTACCTGGTCTATTGCAGTTTCCCCATTTCTTCTCCTGACTTTTGAACCCTTACCCACCCTTCTTTTTGCCAGCTGGGTGATCTTTTAAAAACATGGCCTTCCCTATGTTTCCCTTTTTTAAAACCCCTGATGACTTTTCATTTCCTTCAGAATAAAAGCTTTTCATGATCGGGACCTGTGGCAGACACCATTAGCTGCTTTCTCAACAGACATTTCTCCAATTTCTTCTTGGCTTTGTTAAAATATTAAGCAGCCATGCATCTCTGAAGAGGTGAATCTTGATGGGTCTAAGCCAATCATGAAAATTCCATTCTCTTGCCAGTGATCTGTTTGGGGGTGTTTGTATCACTCAATGAAATATGGGATGTCAATGGGGGAAAGATGGGGACTTTGGGGAAAGGTTTACTTATTGATAAAACAAAGGCACCATGGGAAAAAATAATCCCTCTTTTTTCAATATCATAATGTTCTCAACTGATACCTGGAACTCTGACAGCCATTTTGTGACCATGAGGGCACAAGCCTGAGATAGAAGGGGATGAGCCTGGGGATGGCAGAGCAGAAAGATAGATACATCTGATTCCTTGACAATATCATTGAGCCACAAAGAAATAACCAATCCTGAAGGCACCCGACCTCTGGACGTCTTGTTATGTGGGATAATAAAACTGACTCACTATTTAAACCACTTCTAGTTGGGGTTTCTGTTACTTGTGGCGAAAGCCTCCTAACCGCTATAAAACCTGATATTTCAGGCTTGTCATCTGCTACCTCTCAGATCTCATGCTTCCCACCCTTTGCTGTCACTTCTCTTAGCTGTGAATTGCCCCCAAATATTGTCACACTGTTTCTGGCCTCTACCGTTTTTACCCCCACTATTCTGTCTGCCAGGAAAGCCCTTACCCACCTCTCCTTTAACACCCGGCAATTTAATAACATTAGTTTTCCGGGATGTCCTTCCTAACACCTCTGGTTGGGTTGGATGACCCTCCTCTATGTTTTCAGCTCTCCCTTCACAAACTCAACCATCAGGAAGCATGTTGCCCCTACTGAACTGTGAGATACTTGGGAGGGGGTGAGTTACGTCCCTAGCACTCAGGAGGATGCTTCTAGACCCTTTGTGGGTTTGTCAGGTCCTCATATTGCCCCCAAAGTTATGCTCGTGTATATGTGTGGTAGAGTGAGCTGGTTTAAAAGCAGGCTTTGGAGTTCAACAGACCTAGGTCAGAGGCTGAGCTCAAGCACTAACCAGCAGTCCAACAGCTAACAACCTCTCTGTGTCTCAGTCTCCCACTTGCAAAGTGGAGACAGCAAAATCTAGGGCGTCGGGGCCGGCCCCGTGGCTCAGGCGGTTAGAGCTCCGTGCTCCTAACTCCGAAGGCTACCGGTTCGATTCCCACATGGGCCAGTGGGCTCTCAACCACAAGGTTGTCGGTTCAACTCCTCGAGTCCCGCAAGGGATGGTGGGCTCTGCCCCCTGCAACTAAGATTGAACAGGGCAACTTGAGCTGAGCTGCTGCTGAGCTCCCAGATGGCTCAGTTGGTTGGAGCACGTCCTCTCAACCACAAGATTGCCGGTTCGACTCCCACAAGGGATGGTGGGCTGTGCCCCCTGCAACTAAAAAATGGCAACTGGACCTGGAGCTGAGCTGTGCCCTTCACAACTAAGACTGAAAGGACAACAACTTGACTTGGCAAGAAGGCCTGGAAGTACACATTGTTTCCCAATAAAGTACTGTTACCATTCCCCAATAAAATCTTTAAAAAAACAACAACAAAAAAATACCCTAGGGCGTCAATAGCAATGAAATGAACCCTAGGGCGTCAATAGCAATGAAATGAGATGAGCCACGTGAACCATTTAACTCAATGCTTGGCACACATTGTTTATAAATACCAGCTCTTGGGATTATTTATTAGTTTGCATTCAATTCTTGTTGGGGGAAGGGATTTGAACTTTCATCAAATTCTCAAAGGGGTGGTCTATGATGTAGGAGAGTCAAGAACCATTGGTTTGGGAGGAAAAGGGGCAGTGTGGGTTTGCCCACTGGGGTGGGGATATCATAAACACATACACCTTGCTTTTGTAAAATCTGCAGTGAGAGTACGGAGGTAATTGGATTCTCTGGGAGGCCAGATCTTGCCATCGTGAGTCCCAGTTTTATCATCTCTCCCTCAAAGCCCTGGGTACCCTTAACCCCAGGGCTCTCCAAACGCCCCCAAACCTGCTGAGAGCAGAGCCAGCAAGTGGGGCTGCGGTAACCTCTTTTGAGAATGCGCCTCATTACAGCAGAGGGAAGAGGCAGCTGGGACAGAGGGTGGGCAGGGCCTGCAGCCCTTTTATGTCTAGACCTGATGGCTCAGGGAAATCACACATCTGAAGACAGCATTGGTAATGTAAAGTTTCGGCTTCTTCGGCCCTCTCTGTAGTTGGTCCTCCTAGTAGCCAAGAGAGGGTGGATCGGAACATGAGGCCCAGTGAGCTGAGGGCAGAGGCAGGAGTAATGGACGCACACGCCTCTGTGCTCCAAACCCTTGTGGGGTGGTGGGCAGAAGAGCACACTTGATGTCAGGCAAACCAGGACGGGTCCTGGTTCTGCCATTTTCAAGCTATGGTGTTAGGCAAATTGTTCTACTCTCTGCACCCCAGTTTCCTCATTAGTAGGAGGGTATAAATAATCATACCTGAACCCCCACTCCCTTACCTTGAAGAGAAATCATTTCTACGGTCAGCTCTGATCATGTCACTGTCCTGCTGACATCCTTCAGCAACACTCCCAGGCCCTCAGGACAAAGGCTACGTTCCTTGTCCTGTCATTCAAGGCCCTTGTTGAAATAGATGCTGCCCATTGCCTGGCTCAAGTTCCACTACCCGCCCCATCCAGTCACACTGTACAGACCAAACGATTTCTCTTCTTGGCCAACACAATACTGCCTCTTTTTGACCAGGAAAATCCCAGCTTCAGACTTAACTCAGGTACCTGTTCCTCCAGGAAATCTATGACCTCCTCGCTCATTGTATTAGGCAAGTCCTCTGGGCTCCCATCTGCCAGAGATGGATGGACCTGGCCCCAGAATCCTAGGGTTCATCCACAGCAGCACATCTCAAGATGTGGTCCAGCATCATCTGGAAACTATGAGAAATATAAATTCTTGGACCCCACCTTCAGTCCTGCTGAATCAGAAACTCTGGGATTGGGACCCAGTGATTTGTGCTGTAAAAAGCCCTCCAGGGAATTTTGATCCTCAGGTTTGAGAACTATTGGTCTAATGCGGTCCTCTGGAACCATGTGAGATTCCTGTGTTTGAAGTACCTCAATATCAACTTCCACAGGGTCCCAACTCCAGCACCTGCTGCAGAAGGAAGAGGCCCTGGGCTGAGCGGTTGGCTCCCCTGGGTGCCTAAAGCTAAAGGAGTTGTTATAGATGAGAATTTTCCCCATCACATCCCCTTCCTGGAAACACTCAACCAATTTCAAATTGTAACTTTCTTTTATTGGCAAAGAAGAAATTTCAGCACCTATTTCATTTATTTCTCATCAACCTCTTATCCATCCCAATCCAGCCAGGCTGGGCCCTGCTGGGCTTGAGAATCAAACTACCGGTCATCTACTGCTTCAGGAAAATGCTGTAAATTTCATGTGGCTCCTCTCAACCATGCCAAATATTGTCTGGAAAAATACTTATTTTCTCCTCTTCTCTTGCCCAGCACCCCACCAGTGTGGTTCAGAAAGTAGTGAAGGTCTTAGTAGTCCAAATGTTTTCTGAACCTGGTCTCCTCTCAACAGAAGAGTCATGTCCCTCAACTCCCTTCCCCCCACTTCTAGAATCTGCTAACCTTTCATACTAGAAGTTCTTCTCGGTATCTAACCCAACCTTTTCTTGCTCCAAACCAGCCTATGACATAAAAACAACAAGTAATTTAAACTCTGTTTTATAGCTCTGGGAACTAACAAAGGGGCAAGCACACGATAGGCACGCAATAAGTGTTAGTTTAGAAAATGAGCAAACAGGAAGATTGATAATAACAAAATCTGACAATTGAAAATGAACATTTACTCTGAGGATTATGTTAAGCGTCTCAGATATATTCAAATTCTCAACAACCTAATGAGATAGATCCTAATTTATTCCCATTTTTTTATATGGAGAAACTGGGGCTCAGAGAGATTAAGCAATTTGCCTAAGGTCACACAGCAAATATGACAGAAGCAGCATTTGAACCTATGTGAATTAATTGTGTAATTGAGGGCTCACCTCCTGGATAGCGCTTTGAGTGTTGCTTTCTGAGGGGGCAGCTGTTGCAGGAAGCATCTATGTAGCTCCTGGAGATTCATGATCAGTGGGGGCAAGGCTTGAGGCAGAGACAAATGAGGCGGTAACTGTCCTTTGATGAAAGGCTCCTGAAGACTGCTGGGGAGGAGAAGGAGAAAGCCGTCAGGAGCTGAGCACACTGGAGGAGATGTAGGCGTCAAAGGCAGTAAGTACCAACAGGTCTGAGTAAGAGGCCCTTTTTCCAGCACCAGTCGGAGGCTTCTATTAAAGCAAAACTTCAAAACCGAAGACAAATCAGTGAAAGACAGCGCTCGCCTCCCCCTGCTGCCAAAACACAAGGTTGTTGACTTAATAAGCTTCCTTTTTCCCCCTAAGCCTATCATCATTTTTAATATCTTAAATGTACTCAAGTAATAGAGTATCATTAGAATTTTATGTAATATACAGATATGCAGAGAAAATGTTAGAGCCTCCTTTTATGACTCCCACCTCTCAGCATCCTTCTGAAGAGGGAGACACCGTTCACAGTTTGGAGGTGGTTGGCATTGCCTCCCCGGGCATTGCCAGTGAGGATGAGGAAGGGAGTAGTCGAGGTGATGAGACGAGCATGTTACCATGTGGCCATCGCCTCATGATTGTCCTTGTGGGCTGCTCACATGGTGTGTCCGCTTCATACAGTACATCTCCAGATGGGTGCGTCCAAGGAGGAATCTGGACTCTCAGATCTCCACATCCCACACACTGAGGGGTGATGTTTCAAATATGGAAGTGGGGCAGTGTTTTAAAATGTAGATTTTTATTATTATTCAGGTATGGTGAGGCCAACAGATGGAGGCAGAGATAACTGCCATTGAAAAGATAGTTTGTTGCTCACAGTTCCCAATACTGTAATGAATAGTCTTGCTCCTGTCTTTGTGCAGACGTGAGAGTTTTTGTGGGATAGTACACTTAGAAATGAAATTACTAGGACAAAGGGCATGAGCAGTTAAAATTTTTGCAAATACTGCCAATTACTCTACTAAAGGCTGTACCCAATTTATATTCCCCCCTATAGTACATGAGATTTGAGACTACTCATTTCCCTACATAATTCCTAACACTGGATGTTATTAGTCTATAATATTTTTTAAATTAGCCTATTCTTAAAATACACTTTACTTGATTCCAAAAGTTATTTGAGGCAGTTTTTACTCCAAAGCCCATGAAGGAAGCATTCTAAAATCGTGGTTAAATTGTGGGGACTCTAGAGTCAGACTACTTAGGTTCAAATCCCAGCAGCAATACTTAAAGGCTGTGTGACCATGGCAAGTTTCTTAACCTCTCTGTGCATTGGTATGTTTGTAGTAGAATGAGAATAATAAGGTGGTGGTGTATGGGAGCGATAAAAGTGTGCCTCTGAGGTTTCCAAGGATGGGTAGTGTCATTGACTGCCTCAGCTGCTGTGGTCTGAAGGAAGCAACATTAGCATGGAGACTAGGTACCCACAGGCTGCTCCCAGCCAGCAACTGAGGGACTGAGAGCAACAGGCCCTTTCCTGTACGACAGAACTCTCCTTGGGCCTCATTTTATATCTTTCATTTCCTTCTTTGACTTTCTTGCCTCCCTTTTATAAGGATCCTTACAATTACATTCAGGGTCCACCTGGATAATCTCCCATCTCAAGCTCCTCAACTTAATCACAACTGCAAAGTCCCTTTTGCCATATAAGGTAACAGTAACCTGGGGGTCCTGGGGATTGAGTCATGGGCATTTGGGGAGCCATTATCAGCCTGCCACACTACCCACCTTCCCTCTTTGCTTCGCCCAGGGCTCAGACCAGCACGACATTCTGGTGACTCTCTCAGTTGCCTCTAGATAAAGTACAGGGTACCAGTTAAATGTGAATGTCGGGTAAACAACAAATAATTTTTTAACATAAGTATGCATGGGACATATTACACAGGACATACTTATACTAAAAAAGTATTCATTGTTTATCTAACACTCAAATTTAACTAGGTGTCCTGTATTTTTGTTTGCTAAATCTGATGACTTTCCTCTAACTCCTTCTCCATTTTCCTTCACAGGTATTTTTCCCAGTAAATCTCTGTCATGTCTAATCCCATACTGGTGTCTACTTCTCAAAGGACCCCAACTAACACATGGTGAGAATGAAATGAGAAAACACACAGAAAGGTCACAGAACAGTGCCTGGTCCCCAGGAAGCAAACATTTGCTCTTAGCAGGTAGGCATGGCCAAATATTACCAGCTGAAGTGTGAGCTGAGGTCTGTCTAACTCCCCAGCCTGTGTGTCATAACCCCCTACCCCCACTCCTACACTTAGTAGGTGCTCGAAACACATTTCATGAGAGATATGTGTATTGTCTGCATGCTTACCGACTTTCTGGAGGACACCAAGGATGGATGGTTGCTGTGGAGAAGTATGAAATGGGGATGAACTTTTCACTAAACGGCCTTTCATCCATTTTGAATTTGTACCAGATAAATGTTATTACCTGTAATAAAACTGCAACATTTTAAAACACTTTTTAAATTGAACTAAATTCATCGCAGTTTTTATATTTTGGCAGCCCAAACTGTGCAGGAGGCCTGAGTTGGAGCCCACTGTGCTGCCTGAGGCCCCACGTTACCTGAGAGGAACTGGCTTGGAGGTAGCAAGGGTCCCCACTATCTCCTATGTTCCTGAAGGCACTTTTGCAAGGCCAAGTTCCTACATCAATGCTAAACCATCACCTTTGATGCTGAATGACTGAGGAGCTCCCCAATCATTCCACTGAAGTGCTCTTGACCCACCTAGGTTCTTCTTTGGGAGGCCAGGAGATTGGCGTGGAGGCAGGGGAGTACCTCCCACCTTCCCTCACATTCCCCCCACTAGCACAGGAGGAGGAGGAGGCAGGGCTTGTGTCAGGGAGTTGGAATCACAGAACCTCAGCATTCAAACACCCTTAAAGGTCAGGGTTGGGTAAAATTCTCCCCAACCTCCCTGACACGTTTCCTCAGTCTATGCTTGCATGCCTCCAGGGATGGATACCTCACTCCTTCAGCAACAGCCTTACCAACCAGCACAGCTCTGACAGGAAGAAAGCATTTACTCTCCCTGAGCTAAGACCTGGTGCCCTGGGATGGCTCTGTGATGTCTTTGGGGGTCCTTGCTCTGTCCTCAGGGCCCCCAGACCATGTGAGCTTGCTGCAGAGTTGCCCCCAGGGTGCCTCCTCCGACTACTCAGTGTTGGCGACTTCCTGGCCTCCTACTTGCCCTGGGCATGCTTAGCCTGGCTCTCTTGCAGGCCGCAGCACCTAGGGATGGGATGGACAGCCAACATGTCTTCAGAAAGCACCTGCTGGGCCAGACCTCAGAGGAAAAGTTGTTTTCTGGGCCTGCGCTGGCTGAGGCCTGAGGAAGCCTGAGCATCTCACACTGAGGCCAGTCAGTGACCCAAGCACTGGGTGTCCACACCCTAGGTCTGCACCTCTCCTGCTTGGACAGGCTTGGATACTCTCAGCCAAAGTTAGAGTGCTGGCACTGGTATCTTTATCTGGGACGCTTCCTTCTGTTAACCTATTCTTTCTTTTAAAAAATGATTTATTTCTGAAAGTGAGAAAAAGATCTGTGAGATCTAGAGGTAGCCGCGCGGACTAGCTCCTTGTGTATTCCCCTGGAGATAGTCAAAGCATGTTCAGCATACACATGCTATCCTTGGCTTGGGAGACCATCCTTTGCCGCTCATTGTGTGCAACCCCAGAAGGCAATCTCTATTGCCTGATCCCACCCTTGGAAGGCCCCTCTCTACTCCCTCCCACGTGTGATGAATGTACCCCTGGCTCTGCACAGAATGATTCTGATGGTACCTGGGTCTCAGTTTTAACAATTTAGCATTTATTTAAATGCATATTAAAGAAAACAAATACATCCAAACTATAATTTCATATGTGCCTAGAATAGGGTTAATATTTAAAAGTGAGTTGTGTTCCAGGTAAATAATAGGCAGTTTGTAGCTAGGGCGAAATTGTACAGGAGGTACAAGGACAACTCAGAAGCTTGGAAATGCTGCTGCCGCCTGTAAAAGGTGAATCGAGAAGGGGAGACACGCTTGACGCCTAGAATGAGCCCCCCGTGGCTGGTAGAGGAAGGCAGAGGCTTTGGGGCTGTGATTCTCAATCTTGGCTGGACATCAGGATCACACGGGCAGCGTTAAAAATCCTGTCCAGGCTGCGTTCCACATCAATCTAAGGGTATGCAACCAGCCTAAGTCCCACCAGGGACAGGTAAGTGCGCCCAGAGCTCCCCTGAGCCTCTCCTAAGACAAAGTGGGGCGCCCCCTGCTGGCAGGAGGAGCCGCATGCTCCCACTCTGGTGAGATTTGCGGCGGGACTCAGGGTCTCAGCTAAATGGGGGAAGAGGTTGGCCAGTTTATATAAGCTCTGCTCCCCTCAGGCTTCATATTAACTGTTAGCAAGAGGAAGCTATTTAAAGCAGGCGGCTGAGGGGCACGTGGGAGGCCACTAGTTCTGGCGCAGGGGCTCAGGACGCAGGCAGAAGACGATGTTCCAAATTCTGATCCTTAAAGTGCCATCCAGGTCAAACCAAATTAGGAGCGGAAGGCAGCGGCCAAACCACGGGGGCGTGGAGGAGACTAACTAAAATGCTTAATGCACTTGGTGATATTCCTATTTTTCTCCCAGCTAATGTTTCACTCACCCCCATGCATTGGTCTTCTGCTCATGAAGTTGATGGTCATTCGTAATTCATCAATGTTTTCATTCAGCAAATAATCCTGGGCCAGGTCCTACGTAGGGCATGGGGGGATAATACCAAAAATAATAACAGCTCACATTTAATGAGCGCTGACCCTGTGTCAGGTATTGTTCTATGCACTTTGCATATATTAACTTATTTAATCATCACACTGTCCTTTGAGGAGTGTCCTTATTTATTATCCCCAGTTGACAGGTGAGGAAACTGATGCACAGAGAGGTTAAATAACTTGCTCAAGTTCTCACAGTTAGGACATGGCTGGTACATGACTAAGACAGCACTCCTTCCTTCGAGAAGCTCATAGTCTAGTGGGACAACAGAGCTGGGAAACATGTATACATATACATATAATTGGGGACTCACAAGAGATGAAGTGCCCCTTCTGTCCGGGAGGGGTAAGGGAGGATAGATAGTGCACTTGGGGTCTTGAATTCAGGGTTCACAGTTCCAAGAAATAACCAATGTGTTTTCAGGTCAAGGAAAGGAGTCCTGCGTGTTCTCTGTTTGCCCCGCCACGAGGAGGGTGGAGGGAGGCAAGGCAGAGGACTGAAGGCACCTGTGTTTGGCCCCTGCCCTGGTCCTCACATCAGCTTGTTCAAGAGGAACAGCGGGTTTTCCAGGTGACCTGTGCCCAGCCTGGGACCTGTCCCAGCACACTCCCTTGGTGGGGAAAAGAGAATGTGAGAAAGCCTTTCATTCGAAGGCCTGAGGCTTCCTATGCTGGCTCCACAAGTCACTTACCATCTCAGAGCTTCAGCTCCCCAATGTGCAAATCGGTGACTGACACCCATCTTACAGGGTCATCATCTTATTCAGGATGTAGCAGGATATTTAGTGGCAGATTGAGCGCAAAAATGGCCATAGTCTCTATCTGCTATAGGCTGAATTTTGTTCTCCCAAAATTCATATGTTGAAGTTCTAATCCCTGGGACCTCAGAATGTGACTGTATTTGGAGATAGAGTCTTTAAAGAGGTAAGTAATTGAAGTGAGACCATTAGGGTGGGCCCTAACCCAATATGATATCTTTCTGAGAAGAGAAAATGTGGACATAGATATGCACAGAGGGAAGACCATGTGAAGACAGGGAGAAGACAGCCATCTGCAGGCCAAGGAGAGAGGCCTCAGAAGAAACCAACCCTGCAGACACCTTGATCTTGGATTTTCAGCCTCCAGAACTGTGAGGAAATACATTTCTATTGTTTAAGTCAGTCAGTCTGTGGTACTTTGTTATGGAAGCCTGCAAGCTGATACCTCCCCCTTTGTGGTTTCTCCCAGAAAGAGGCAGTGGTTCTAGTTCTCCATCCTTGGATCTATGCTGGTCTTGTGACTTGCTTTGGCTGATAGGAGGCTAGAAGGCAGCAGAGATGACAGTGTGCCATAACATAACACGTAATGGCTAGTGCAGGTGTTCCTGGTCGAAGGGTGGTGGAGGAGGTGGAGACCTCTCTTTGCAGTCATTCATTCCCTTGGCGAATGCAGAACAATAAAGCCACTGTCATCTTCAGCGCATGGCCTCCAAGGTCGTTCAGGAGTTGATGTCCAGCCAGGAAACGGAAGAGAGAATGGAGAGAGTCCATTTCCTTTCAACCACCTGAGCCTGGATATCACTTTCTCACACCTTCATTGGCAAGAAGCAGTCACACAGCCTCTCCCAGATGCAAGGAGGGCTGGGAAATGTCCTTAGGCGTCAAAAGATCGTGAATGCTTCTGCTTCCTTTCTTTTTGTGAACAAACCCGGGTTGGCCTGCTGGAAGATGAGAGACCACATGGAGGAGAGCTCATTTATCCCAGTCAAAGCCATTCTAGACCAATCAACTCCCAAACATGTGAGAGAGTGATACAGAGAGATGAGAGAGAGAGAGAGAGGGAGAGAGAGAGAGAAGCAGAGAAGCTGAGGCCATGAGATTTCCATCACTACCTTTTCCAATCCAGGGGAGCACTTCCGTGGGCTGAGGTACACACGGTGAATACCTGGGGGGAAGTATCTGCCCTTTCTCACACCAGCCTGCTAAAGTTGGTGACTTGGCAGCCTGGCAGAGGCTCAGCCTGAGGTTTTTTGCGTGGAGTGTAGACCTCGTCTGAGAAACGATCTGAGGCAGAGACGGCCAGCTGTCCACCGGAGACATGTGCTTGTCTTGTGTGGTGTGGAGATGTTGTGGGATATAGCTGCCCAGCCAGGGACATTTCCCAGCCCTCCTTGCATCTGGGAGAGGCTGTGTGACTGCTTCTTGCCACTGAAGGTGTGTGAAAGTGATGTCCAGGTTCAGGTGGTTGAAAGGAAATGGACTCTCTTCATTCTCTCTTCTTCCATTTTCTGGCTGGACATCAACTCCTGAATGACCCTGGAGGCCATGCGCTGAAGATGACAGTGACTTTATTGTTCTGCAATCCTGAAGGGAATGAATGACTGCACAGAGAGGTCTCCAGCTCCTCCGCCACCCATCGACCAGGAACACCTGCCTAGCCATTACATGTTATGTTATGGCACCAAAATCTTGGGGTTGGTTTGTTATAGCAAGTAGCATTATCTTATTTAATATCATATCCGTGGCTTAATAAGAATAACAACAACAGATGACCTTTACTGATTGCCTACTGTATATCAGAAACCATGTGACTTGTGTTAGATGCGCAATCTCAAACTTCACTACAACTCTGCGAGGTATGGACTATTATCATCCCCATTCTATATGGAGGCTGAGAGAGCTTGCCCAAGATCACACATTCCTTCAAAAACATTTATTGAAGGCCTATTATGTATCAGCACCATTTGAGGCTGAGGATACAGCAGCAAACACAAAAAGTTTCCACCTTCGTGCAGCTGGTATCCCAGTGGAAGGGAGGCAATCGATAAACATGTGCACATACGCATAAGTAATGAGGAGAATGAATGCAGGGCACAGGCACAGAGGGTAAAGGGGTGGGGTGCTGGTGAACAGCCAGGAACAAGGTGAGGCAAATAGGGCTCTGAGAGTACAAAAAGGAGGCTGGTGCTTGCACAGTCCTAAGAGTGAGCACCTCTTTAAATTTTGCACCCCAGGTGCCTCGCTTACCTCTCCTGGTCCCAGCTCTGGCCTGGGATGTGTTATTTTGATAGCGTGGTCAGGATGAGGTGATGTTTGCGCAGAGGCCTGAGGAGGAAAGGGAGAGAGGCATTTAGGAATCTGGGAGAAGAGTGTTCTAGGCAGATGCTGGAGGTGGACCATGCTCTGCCCGTGACAGCAGGAGCAGGAAGCCATTGTGCCTGCATACCAGGGCCCCGGGGGAAGGTTGTGAGAGATAAGTCTGAGGGGTACCGGGGCCAGGTCAGGCAGGTCCCTGTGGGCTAATATGAGGACTTTGGTGGGAGCCACAGGAGGGTGCTGAGCACAGGAGGGACGTGGCCTGACTTTGGTCCAGTGGACTCCTCTATCTGCATGGGAGGCAGAGGCTGTAAGGGTGGGGTGGGGGCAAGAGAAGAGGCAGTGAGAGCAGGGAGGAGGCTACTGCAGTCACTCAGGTGAGAGATGGTTGGGTAACAGCGAGGTGAGGAGAAGTGGGCATATTTTAGATCCATTTCAAAGCAAAAGCCGACAAGACTTGCTGATGGATTAGAAGTAAGGTGTGAGAGAAAGAGAGGGGTCAAAGACGACCTTGAGGTTTTTGATTGGTGCACCTGGCTGAATGGAGGAGTCCTTTACTCCAATGGAAGGGCTGTGAAAAAAGCAAATTTGGGAGTTGAGTCCCCCAGAGAAAAGAACCCATGAGCTCTGTTGAAGGCACAAGGCCCGGTGGGAACATGTTCCA
Source organism: Rhinolophus hipposideros (assembly GCF_964194185.1). Classification (NCBI taxonomy): domain Eukaryota; kingdom Metazoa; phylum Chordata; class Mammalia; order Chiroptera; family Rhinolophidae; genus Rhinolophus; species Rhinolophus hipposideros. The sequence continues at coordinate 27,341,840 of NC_138060.1, forward strand.
TGTGCCATGACACTGAGCTCCGGACCATCATTGGGCTCACAGTTGAGCCCCTGCAAGAGAAGGGGGGCTCAACTCATCAGTGCAGGAGCTTCGTAGAGGGAACTGACTCTCACTCAAGGCAGTTGGGGTGCTCACCCTCTTCTGCTGGACAGCAGGAGGGAGTCTCAGAAGGCATCAAACAAGAACCAGGAAAACCAAGTTGGCTTTGGAAACCTGGGATCTTACATGACCATATGGCGCCCCCTGGTGGCTGGCTAGGCTTTTCGCAGCCCTCTGCTCACCCCGTGTACCTACCTACTCCACAGAGTAAAGAGCACATTGTGACAATGAGATCTCCTTCCCAGGCCAGCTCCACTTCCCAGAGGCAACGACTGTTAAGAGTCTGTGTTTCCTTCCAGACATTCAACAAACATCCTTTCAACTGATTCTTACTAAGGGTTTACTACGTATGCCAAGCACACAGTATTTTTGCCTTCTCTATCTCTTCTCAACACAGAAGCCAGAGGTCAGATCCGGTTCCTTCCCTACCTACTCCCAACTCTCCCTTGAGGACCCCGCCATCTCAGAGTAAGGGCCAAAGTCCCTACAATCACCATGACCTGCCCTCTACCCTTGAGCTTTCAGACCTTCCTATAACTCCCTCCCTTGCTCCCTCTGTTCCAGCCACATTACCTTTTTTATTGTAGTAAAATAGACACAATATAATACTTATCATTTTAACCATTCCCAAGTGTACAGTTCAGTGGCATTAAATACATTCACAATGTAATGTAACCAGCACCACTATCTATACCCAAAACTGTTCCCTCAGCCCCCCACAAATTTCTGCATCTATTCAACACCAACACCCACTCCTCCCCTCCCCCCAGACCCTGGTAATCGCTACTCAACTTTCTGTCCCTATGAACTTGCCTCTTCTAGATACTTCATGTAAGTGGAATCATACAGTATTTGTCCTTCTGTGTTGGGCTAATTTTGCTAAGCAGAATGAAAAAGGTCCAAGGGAATGATGTAGCATATATCACGTCATTCCCTTTTATGGCCGAATAATATTTTATTGTACGGATAGATCACATTTTGTTTATCCATTCATCCATTAATGGGCACTTGGGTTGTTCCTACATTTCGGCTATTGTGAATAATGTCGCTATGAGCATGCGTGTTGACCTCATGACTTTTACTTTAACCTGCCAGGCACACCCTGCCTTAGGGACTTTGCACTGGCTGTTCCCTCTGCGTGGAAGTTCTTCCCCAAGAAATCCACATGGCTTATTCCTCACTGCCTTCAGGTCTTTGTTCAAATGGTGCCTTTTCAGGGACCCCTCCCTACTAAATACTGCGACCTGGCACTTCCCATCCCCTTTACTCGATTTTTTTCTTTTTTCTATGCACTTATCACTTTCTAATGTACTATAAAATATACTTCTTGGGTATAGTTATTGTTTAGTGGCTGTGTCTCTCCACTAGAATATCAGCTTCATGAGGTCAAGAAGTGGTTGTCTGGTTTAGCTCAGGCACCCATGTAGCAAGGTGCTCAACACATAGGTTGTTGAATGAAAAACAACACGGGCGTAAGTCAATTTCTGAGTTAAATTGGAGTCACAAGACTAAGGTGTTAGATGCTCTACACATCAAACTCTTCAATATCTTAAATACTTAAAATACCACATGTACACAGATTATTTCAAATCTGTGTTTGAGTTGGGGTTAACTTCTCAACTGACTGGGTGCACATATCTCCAGAGATTTAGCTCAGAGGAATGAGTTCTGAAGCTGCAGACAATCAGTGTGATTTTCTTCTTACAACCTGAGGACCATGCTGAGCCCTTTACTCTCGTCCCTGGCCCTGGGACCCTCTTGGAGGTATGTACAGCACAGTCAGTCGAGGGGGTGAGTGGGAGAAGAAATCCAGTTTGTGACCCACTCACTAGGCACAGGGCTTTGAGTTCTGGCACAGGCCTGCATCCGTGGAAGCAAGAGGGGCCTCTTTCCCTCTTTCCCATTCACCAAAGACCCCAATAGGCTGGCAGTGGCCCTGTTTTGTCAAAGCAGAAGCCAGCCCATAACCTGAAAATTGGGTGGCCTTGCAGTTCACATGTTAATACCATATTTTCTACTTTACAAATCTGTTGAGGCTGCTACTCCCCACCAACCTCCCCCACGAAATTCAATGAATGTGCGAGTAGTTATTATTTGATTCTATTCTGACTTCCCATCTGGCAGGGCCATGACTCTCAAAGATATTTCCATGATACCAGATAGGATCCTCGCATCTCCAATGGCAGTGTCTGACTCAGCTTGACACAACTGCCAAAGCATTTAAATGACACTTCCCTTCCTTTTTCTTTAACAAACATTCACATAGTCCTTCCTATGTGCCAGGCCCTGTTCCAGCTCTGTATTAACCGATTGAATCCTCCAGCCTAGGAGGTAGATGCTATCATTCTCCCATTCTACAGATGAGGAAACTAAAGCTCAGAGAATTTCAGTGACTCAACTGGGACCTCACAGCTATGGGGCTGGGATACAAACCCCAGTTGACTGGCTCTGGAATCTGTGCTTATAATAGTTATGACTGGCTACCTCTTAACTTTTTCTTGTCCTCCTTTTCTCCCTCTTTCCCTACTTATTTCTTTCCCTCTCTTCCCTTTCCTTCTCTTTCTGTCTTTTCTTTCGTCCGTTCTCTGCTTCCTTCCTGACCCTAAGCAGCTGCCACCTGCTTCCCCTGGTCACCACCCAGCCTGGCACACCCTTTGTCAATTCTCCAAACCAGGCCCTCCCCTCTTGTGACCCTGTCAGTCCTTTGGTCATTACTCTGTTTTCCCTGTGCTAGCAGATGGGGTGTGCCAACCTCTGTCCCCTCAACCTACCTGCTCATGACCACAGCAGCAATTGGCAGAGGCCTGCCCTCCCATGACATATGCTTAGCCACATTATGATTTCCCTCTCCTGCACAGGGATTTTAATGTCATGCCAAGACATCTTGTGTTGCTTGAGATGAACTTAAACAATAAGGCGTCAGAAAGAGAGAGAGAGAGACAGAAACAGAGACAGAACTCTAGGACAGAAGGCAAAGGTGAAGGAGCCATTGTCTGAGACTCTACCATTAGATGGGACTCGCTGTAGTGCAGGGAAGTAGTGCCTTAATAGTATCACTCTAGGTGTGAATGAATTTTTCTGTTTCTCAAAGGACACATGTTCTTCCCCATGACCATGCTTTTGCATAGGCTGTTCCCCAGGCCTGGCAAGCGCTCTTGATCATCTCTGCTTGAGGGCTCTGCTCATGTGTTGCTGCCTCTGGGGAACTTTCCCTGAATTCCCCAGGGGGTTTCATCAGCCAGAACATCTGCACACATGCGCACACTTCTCTTTCTCTCTCTTTTCTTTTCTTCCTTTCTCCTTCTCCTTCTTCTTTTTTTTTTAACTAATTGGATTATGTTCCCTGCCAGCTGAGGCCTCCTTGAAGACTGAGACCGTCTTGCATGATTCTCTTCACTTCCTCTATCTCTATGCCTGATACATGGTTGGTCCCTGGAAAATGCTGAGAGATGCAGAAAAGCTCAGAGATCAGGCCTTCACAAAGGAAGGAAAAGTGGGGGTTGTGAAAGGCTCAAGACAAGATGACTCTGGGTTCAGTACTTAATAGCTGCGTGATCTTGGGTAAATTACCTAATCTCTCTGTGCCTCAGATTCCTCACTTACAAAATGAGAATAATATTAGTTTGTACCACATAGGGTTATATGAGGATTAAATGAGTTAAAACATGTAAAGCACATAGAACAGTGACTGGCACATGCAAATCACTCAGTGAATATTAGTCATTATTACTAATATTAAAATAGAATTAATAATAGAGTTGCCCAAAGGATTTAAATAATGAAAGTACTTTTGATAAACTGTAAAGCATACAGGAAGATCTTTGCCACCATCATTCTTAAAAATATCAATAGAATAGCAGTGGCTGATCCAGCATGATTTCCGGAATTAATTCACAAGCTGCCGGCCACATTGCTACTTTTTTGAGCAAATGAAATGGTGAATGCGACACTGGCTTTTGTAAATGATAGAATAACAGGCAAAATCATGATGGTTTAATAAAAGGTTCATCACCTGACTCCAAACATAGTCCTGCTGATAAGTGTGGCCAGTTCTTGGACTTATCCGGCTCCATACATTCAAGAAGGTGTTTTCACTCTTTTGGTTACTCAGAGACGAGGCAGGAGCTGGCGGTGGGTAGGTAGAGCTGGGACTGATGCTTTGCTTCTGACAGGTTGGCAAGTCTCTTGTCTGTGCCAATACACAAAGGGGAGTCACTGTCTACTCCTACCAACCCTGTAAAGTTAAAAAACATACATATTTTTTGGACTATCAGACTGAAAAAAATAAAGGAGCTTGAAAGTCTTTAGAACCCATTTTATCTGTTTAGATGGGAAAACTGAGGCCAGGAGAGGGCAAGGGAACAGTTGAAAGTCACACAGTAAGGTCTCTGGACCCCCTACCTCACTGCCCTTCCACTGGCACTTGCTTTCCAAAATCTCTATGCTCTCCACGCTGGAAGCTTCACGTCCTTAAATAGAAGGTGATGGAGGCCCAGCACTAGTTGCAGAACCAGTGCTCCAATTTAGAGGTGGAGCCACTCCCCAGCCCCCACCCCTCTGCCCCTGGCAACCACCAACATATTCTTTGTATCTATGAGCTGTTTTTGTTTGTGTTTTTTAAAGGTTCCACATACTCATATAAGTGAGATCATACAGTGTTTGTCTCTCTGTCTACTTATTTCACTCAGCATGAATGCCTTCAATGTCCTTAGGTCCATCCATGTTGTTGCAAATGGCAAGCTTTCATTCCTTTTTGTGGCAGAATATACATATCACATCTTTATCCATTTATCAATCAATGGACTCTCAGGTTGTTTCCATGTCTTGGCCATTATAAATAATACTGCAATGAACATGGGGCAGCGGGGGGCAGCGGGGGGGGGGGCATACATCTTTTTGAGTGTTTTCATTTTCACCGGCTAAATGCCCAGAAGTGGAATTGCTGGATCATTTGCTAGTTCTCATTTTACTTTTTTGAGGAACCTCCATGCTGGTTTTTGATAGTGGCTGCATCAATTTACATTTCCACCAACAGTGTACAGGAGCTCCCTTTTCTCCACATCCTCGCCAATACTTGTTATTTTTTGTCTTGTTGATAATAGCCATTCTAACAGGTGTGAGGTGGTACCTCATTGTGGGTTTTTCGGTTGTGGTTTGGTTTGGTTTTTGTCCACCTGGGAATTATACTGTATGCTGTGTTTTCTTCTGGTTTTACTGAAAAACAATTGACATACATCACTGTAGAAGACATACAGCATGGTTTGATTTACATGTTGTGAAATGATTATCACAATAGATTCAGCTAACATCCATCTTTTCATATAGATGACAATAAAAAGAAAAGAAGAAAAAAGAAAGCAAAAAAATTTTTTTTTCTCGTGAGGAGGAGACCTCTTAGGATTTACTCTGTTAACAACTTTCCTGTACATTATACAGCAGTGTTAGCTACAGTCATGGGGCACATTACATCCCTGCTACTTATTTATCTTGTAACTTTTGACCACCCTCCTCCAATGCCCCTTCCTCCACCCCTTCATTGCAGTTTTGATTTACATTTGAAAATGTCAGATTCCCCACAGATTTCCCCACGCTGTCCACCCTCCGAATGGATACTTCCTCTCATTACAAGTCTCCCCTCTCATGTGGTTCTATTCCGGATCTTTCCACATCCCCCAAGTCTCCAAAATATTCCTTTTATCTCTAGCTCTCAAGAACTTTGACTCAACTTAATTTAGAACTGTAGCTGGGGGTAGGGTAGGAGGTGTTAAAGACCCCACCCGCGACCCTGCTGCCTCATTCATTGCACACCTTGGTCGAAAGCTCAAGAATTCCATCATATACAAGCTTCAGTTCTCCCACCTGTACCACGGGGTGGAGAGCAAGCGGCTGGCGTTAACGCATTATACGTAAGTACCTGGGACGTCCAAACGTTGCAGAATTACTGAGCTCACCCTGCTGGTTCTTACAGCGCCTGCGCAGACGCGGCCGGTCGCCCAGCGCTTTTGGAGTCGGTCGCGGCCCGTGTCGCGCGCTGGAGGGCTCGGCGCTCGGCGGGCGTCTGTCAGCCTGCCTTCCGGTTTCGGTGCTGCCACAGGAGCGCCTGCCGAGCGCCAAGTAACCGATGGCGATGGCGGCCGCGACGGTGTGATGAACCGTGGAGGCCCAGAGCCCGTGCCAAGGTCTGGAAAGGCCTGCGAGCCCGCGGGAGACGGGCCGGTGACCGAGGCGGACCGGGCCTGAGCGGCCGGGGCGCCGCTCTCTTCAGGCGCCGCCACGGGCGGCCGAGCGGCTGTGGGACGGAGGTGGGGCGGGTGTGCCCTGCGTAGTGGCTGAGGGGGCTTTCGGGTCTTGCGGGTCGCTCGTGTGTGCCTGCGTTGAGTGGGCTCTGTTTGGGCTCTGTGTGGTTTCGCGGGGCGTGTACAGTCGTGCGTGGTTGTGCGGCTGAGGGTGGGTGGGCGTCTCGCGGGTGGTTGTGTTTGGTTCTCTGTGTGAGGTTGAGGCGTTTGGGGTCTGAGTTTTTGTGTTGTTTGTCACGTTTGGTGTGGCGTCTGTGCGACGTGTGAAGTTGTCACGTCTGCCCTGCGGGGGTGAGTCTTTCGTGGTGTGTGGAGGTTGGCGACGTGTGCCGATGGTGTGGAGCGAGGTGCCGCGGGCTGTGTGCGGCCGTCTCCGCGGCGCCGGCTGGACGTTTAGGTGCAGAACACGTAGGTCTTGTTTTCCCGTTTGGCGTGGTGCGCGGTGTGGGCCTGCCTACGTTATGGTTGTGGCGTCCGGCTTGTGGTTTGTGGTAGACTTCTTTGGTGTGTGGTGCGTCTTTGGTGGTCTGATCTTCCAGGTCATTCATTGTGGTTCTTGTAGTTTGTGCCGAACGTCGTGGCAGACCTTGGCGACATGGTGGTGGAAAAACAGACATGGAGCCTGCCCTCAGCGAGCTTCCAGTCCCAGGTCGTCAGTTACTTCATACACTTGAGGTCAGCGCGGTGTGGACAAGTGCAGGGGCTGTCGGAGGGGAGGAGGCCTCAAGTCAGAGGCATGTCCTTGAGGAAGCGAGGTTGGATGCAGATGTGAGGGGGGGGGGTGTTTGATTTGCGGCCTTAGGGCCGAACGCACGGGACGGAAGGGGCTGTCACAGCCAGGGTGTCGGAAGAACCACTGGGTGGGACGAGGACCTGCGCTGCTATGTCAGTGACTATCTGGAAACACGGTGAGATTTGCTTATATGTAGTCACTGGGTTTCTTCGCTAGAGGAGAGAAACAGACTTTGTTTACTTTCTGGGTCACTGCCACCCTTCAGCTTTGGGGACCAGGCCGTCCCGCCTCAGTGGCCCTCTCGGCACGCCCGTCGAAAGCTGAGGGTCACACAGTCCCTCTTACTCTCTACTGTGGTTGGGGAGAAATTGCTCTGCTTTTGTGGAGTGGTTTTGTGGTCTGGGTTCTCCTTATGACCGGGAGTCCTTCTGAGGTGACATTGGAAGTGACTTTGCCATGCATGGCCCAAGAACACTGAAAATGTAACTTACTAAGCCCTGAATTGTTTAAGCACGAAATCCTTTGATTTTTAAAGCAGTGAGAACATTTGGCTGCCTGCTCAACTGTCACGTACTGGTTTATAAAATCTAGTAAGTTCATTGGAGAGAAAGTGCTTTACAAGTACAAAATGCAAAACAGATTTTTCTTTTTTGACCACTAGGTTTCTGATGCTCCTCCTTAGACTGATGTTTGTTTTGTTTATTAGGGCAGGCACTCTCTCTTTTTTATTGTTGTATTTTTGACGCAGGATTCAAGAGCTCAATAGATGCGGTTGAATCAATGATCCAAGTACAGAGAGTTCAAGAAAAACTCCTATTTGTTGATAAGTACCTTCAGACATTACTCCTATGATCTACAAATTACGAAGTTGGATCATTTGGAATGAATGTTAGAGAATTGCCTGGGTATTGTGTTTGCTGTTGAAGTTGAATTTTCCTTTCGTATCTTCAAGCATCTGTGCTTCCCACTTTACTGAGCTGCCGTTGTCCTGTGATGTTCTCCTATCTTAGATGGTTTTATGTTTTGGTCTAAGGATTTGAGAAAGCAGTTTGTGTTCTCAAACATGTACTGAACAAACATTAAGTATCCTTGTTGAATGATGGAAAGAACAAAGAGAATTCTGAATTGCTGCTAATTTGCCTGATTGGCTTTCCCCCCCCTTCTTCTTTCCTTTCTCAAGGCTTCTTGTACTCCAGTGAGGAAACCTCGCCCAGAGCCATGATACCACTTCCACGTCATCTGTGTGCTGCCTGGTTAAGTTAACGCTGCGGGAGCCCTGGTCCTTTGCGGAGGAATCCCGCTGAGGGTTGGCATGAGGCCCCTGCCTTGTGCAGGTTGACAGGGACACTGCCATGGCCTCTCTGGATGACCCAGGAGAAGTGAGGGAGGGCTTCCTCTGCCCTTTGTGCCTGAAGGACCTACAGTCTTTCTATCAGCTTCAGTCCCATTATGAGGAAGAGCATTCCGGGGAAGACCATGATGTCAAAGGGCAAATTAAAAGTAAGAGGCGAGGAGTTTGCTTATCCCGTTCTGTCAGTAGGAGCTTGAACTCATGGGGTGGTTTTCATCAGCTTCCATGTTGCCTCTGGAACATGATATTAACAATCATAAATGGATAACAATAGCCACAAACATTTATCTAGTGCTTACCACGTGCCAGGTTTTGTTCAAAGTCTTCCCATGTATTAACTTCATTTAATTCTCACAATAGCTATGCGGCGATGAGCCCCATTTTACTGATGAGGGTATCCGACACAGAGAGATTAGATAACCTGCCTAAAGTCACACAATGAGGCAGAGCCAGGCTTTGAACCTAATAAATGTAGTTACTGTGCTCTGCTGACTGAATTGTCTCATTGCCAGCCTCCGAGGGTTTTGGAGTGGAATTCTTTTCCTTTGCTATGCAAGTAGAGGCACATTGTTGATTCAATTACTTGTCACAAATTCAAGCCTTCCTGCCATCCTTCTTTTCTCAACTAGACCTTGTCCTCTGCAGCTCAAGAAAAGGAGGGTCATAGTTGAAAAGCAAAGAAAAACAACCCCCAAAATTAAAACTTAGTATTTGAGCTTTCAAGGGCTCAGGTGTTGGAGAGTTGCAGAAATTTTAACTAAACAGTGTTCATTTCCTGGACTTCAGATTCTAACCCCTAACTGTGATGCCACTGCTCTGAAACTCACTTTTTCGTTTTCAGCAGTGAGACTGAAAAGATATGGATGCTGTATTCACAAATCTTTGTTGGGTGGGAGAGAAAGGAATGATCATGTATTCCTACCGTGTTTCCCCGAAAATAAGACCTAAGCCCTAGCATGATTTTTCAGGATGACATCCCCTGAACATAAGCCCTACTGCGTCTTTTGGAGCAAAAATTAATATAAGACCCGGTCTTATTTTCCGGGAAACGTGGTACGTGTACGTTGGCCTCCGCACACGTGAGTCATATGCACCCGGTAATCAAATAGTCACACTCTATGTCATATTTTCAGTTCAGAAAAAAAGAGTTGCTGAAAGCATTAACATTTATAACTTCTTTTCAAAAGCATGACAAAGTAAAACAGTTTCAAAATCCTGAATACGGTGATGGCCAGGTGGGTTCTGGCTGGAGCAGAGCCATAACTGTTAGGAGCTCTCCGCCCTCTCCCCCCAAAAATGCTTTTTGCGCTTTATAGTTTTCAGAGTTCTTTCACATATAATTTCATTTGATTCACCCTGCTGTAGGGTGGTTGGGCTCATCTTACAGAGAAAAAGTGAGGCTCAGAGAAGTTGAATAACTTACCCAAGGTCACAGAGGAATTGAGTTCAAGAGCTAAGCTTTGAACCCATGTCTTCTGTCACCTCTGAGACTACTGCTACTCTTTCCACATGAGATCACCGATGATGTGAGGCCCTATATTCCAATTGTAGCATGTACTGCAGCTGGAAAACAAACAAACAAACTGATTATCTAAGTTCCTTTGGACAATTGAAGGGCCTCCATGATTTTCAGTGAGTGTCCAGTCTTAGCTGAACCGCGTCGTGTACTCTGATACCACTAAGACTGATGCCAGTGGGTAGAGAGGTTGTAGAATGTCCTCAGATTCCTGTGATAACCCTTTTATTAGAAGAAAAATGTTTAAGGTTATTTAGGGAATAGTAGACATGGGAATCTATTTAGAGAATACTAAATAGAGTAGAAATTTTGTTCCTTGTAAAAGAAACTGGCAAGTATTCACTTGTTTTTCTCCCTCCATTTTCCCCCCATCTCTGCCTCAGAAGAACTAAATTGAGTTAAGCATTCTTTAGTAGGGAAGGAATTCTTGACTATGTGTTTCAGAATCAGGAAAGTAAAGCTTTAAAGATTGACATCAAAGATTTTTGAGAAAGTCCTTTGAAAAACAGATCACCTCTCCATTTGGTCTTTTGATTCTTAGAAATTTTATGACATTGCTAGTTTAGGCAAGTGAAATGTTAAAACCAAAAGAGCGAACCTTGGTTTTAACATTTCACTTGCCTAAAGTGAAAGTGAAATGGTTTCAGGTTTTGGAGGCAGTTTAAAAAAGAAAATTTAAACTTGACATTAGTAAAAAGTAGTTAGTGGGTTTGGGTCCTAGCCATGATTCAGCTTCAGTTTAGCACATCTACAGTCAGTGAAAGAAAAAGTGGTTGAGAATTTGCTTTTGCTTCTGCTTTGTGTTTTAAAAAACATATGGGATTGTTCTTAATTGGCCCCTTTTAAAGGGTTACACCCACCCTGGGAAGGTTGCCAGACAGTTTTTCTATGCCTCTTACAGTGGTAAAATGGCATGGATTGCCTGTTTAACTTGACATAGGTTAGTCTTGTTTGCAGAAATGAATTGGTGTTTGCTAACTCCAATTTCTTGTCTGTTAGGCTCTGTATTTACATCAGACACTGTCCTCTTCACTGTTGTTAAGAAAGACTAATGTACGAGGTCTCAAAATTAAGTTTGTGAACTTGTTGCAACGATGTTGCTAACCTTTTTTGACATCAGAGGGATTATCCATTATGAATTTGTACCAACTGGACAAACAGTTAACCTAGTATTTAGAAGTGCTGAAAAGGCTGCGTGAGAAAGTTAGACAACCTGAACTTTTCACTAACAATTCATGGCTCTTGCATCACGACAATGCACCAGCTCCCACGGCACTGTCTGTGAGGGAGTTTTTAGCCAGTAAACAAATAACTGTATTGGAACACCCTCCCTACTCACCTGATCTGGCCCCCAATGACTTCTTTCTTTACGTGAAGATAAAAGGAACTATTGAAAGGAAGACATTTTGATGACATTCAGGACATCAAGAGTAATACAACAACAGCTCTGATGGCCATTCCAGAAAGAGTTCCAAAATTGCCTTGAAGGGTGGACTAGGCACTGGTGTTGGTGCATAGCTGCCCAAGGGGACACTTCGAAGGTGACCGTAGTGATATTCAGCAATGAGGTATGTAGCACTTTTTCTAGGATGAGTTCGCAAACTGAATTGTCAGACCTCGTATTTTAGAGGATGTCCTTTAGTTCTGGTGGACCTTATTTTCCCAGTTGGAGAAAGCTATCCCATAGTGACTGATAATCAAGGAATTTGCTTATTAACCTGACTGTCTAACAAAGACATGTCTATATAACATTATCAATTTCACCTCCTACCTGCCAGCCCCTCCGTATCTGCATTTACCTAGAGTTTTGAAAAGCAGTGGGAGTGTTTTTAGTGTTATTCAGGTGACAGAGCACTTCAGAATCATGGGAACTCCATGAAGTAATGATCTATTAATGTAAAAAAAATTACGCATATATCAGTTTTTATTAAATCTGGTGTTTTCTAGTGGCAAAAGGGATAGCAGTCACCTAAGATTTAAGAACATTGATGAGAGCAACAGGATTGAGAATTCTTTTTTTCACCAGTTGACTGTTGTTCCATTAACAGTCCTCTCACCTCAGCAAAGGTGATGGAAGCCCTGTTTTGCAGAGTATTCAAATCAGTGCTGGGTGGGGAGAGCTGGGGCGCTTGTTTTAGACTTACAAGGTTTTCAATTCCAGCCCTGCTGCTTATTAGCTCTGTGATCTTGGGTGAAGCAAGTTTTTCCCTCTCTTTGACATCATGTCCTTACTTGTAAGTAGGAATACCACCTGCTTCATAATGTGTGCATGAGCTGGTATAATGTATTTGAAAGCACTTTGCTTTGTGCCTGGTACATACAATGAACCAATTCAGGGAACCTTCATTTGCTCTTCTTACCAAGTCTAGTTCCCTTTGTGTTATGTTGTAGGTGTTATATCTGTTTCTTGACGCTCTTTGCCAATATTCTCATACATCCATTCAGTAAGTGTGTAGGGAAAGAACTTTACGTACAGTTAAGCATTATGGGGAACAGCAGCCCAGGGATATTGGTTTGGCTGAATCTCATCCTGGAGGTAAACAAGAAGTATTTCCTCATGAGTCCCTAGAGTAAATAAATTAGTACTGTAGAATTTTATTTTTAAAAAACTGTATTTTAATTCAGGTATAGTATACATATAAGTTTTTAAGTGTACAATTCAGTGAGTTTTGAAAAACATATATACCTATTTAACTACCTCCCCAATTAAGATACAGAAAAACACACTTCCATCACCGTGGTCCTCTCACTGAATTTGATTTTAATACTTCTATTTAATTGGGCTCTTACATGTGACAGTGAGCAGTCATTTCGCTATATACTGACCACATAAAACCAACTTACTGGTAATACGACAAGGGAATGGATTGCTCTGTGGTATTTGTAATACAGTGGTTATATGATTATTATTGCATTTTATTTGGGATCCAAAAATTTCTTGAGCCTTTTTATACAAAGCATAATTATTTCTTTAACTCTTGGGTTTTGCGATTTCCCTTGACTATTTACAGGGTGTTCTTCAGAGTCATTTGTGATGTTTGTTCCATTTTTTGAGGTTTTGTCCAGAAGGCTAAGAAAGCAAAGAACAGGCTGTTGAAACGAGAAGGAGAGGACCGAGCCGAATCAGGGACCCAAGGATATGAGTCTTTCAGTTATGGAGGGGTTGATCCTTACATGTGGGAACCCCAGGAGCTTGGTAAGAAATTCAATTTCTTTACTCACCAAATGTTTGTTGAGATCTCTAGCTGATGTTTGAAGAGCTGGCTGAGGAGGCATCAGTAAACCAAAATGGTTTACGTTTCCTGCGGACCTTATGTCCTAGTGGTAGGGGAGAAAAGGGACGAGAATGAGCTGAGCATCTGCCTTGTATTAGGTAGTACATTAAGTGCTTTCCAGGTGTGCTCTCATTTAATCCTCACTGCACCCCTTGCAGACCTGCCCAGGGTCAGACACCCAGGAAACTGCAAAACTGAGGTAGAAATCCAGGTCTGTGACATCAGCCCAGGCACGGATTTCCATTGATTGGGCTGTCTCCTCTCACGCGGGATATTACCTGCCTAGTGAAAGGCACTGGTTTGTACAACTTTATTTTCTGAAACACATAATTATAGTATCATTTACTTATTTTCAAAATAATCACCTTTTGGGGGGGGTGATGAAAATATTCTAAAATATATTTTGGTGACGGTTGCACAGCTCTGAGTATACTGAAAACTATTGAATTTATATGCTTTAAATAGTGAATTGTATGTATGTGAATAATATCCCAATAAACCTATTACCAAAAAGATCATGCCACACAGAGCTGAACTCACTAATCTTACATGTCCTTTAACTGTTGAATGATAACAATCATGAATATAATATTTTCTGTCCCTGCAATGGATAAAGAATGATCCCTTCATAGTACTTTATTACACTTTCATACTCATTATCTTGTTCACCTTTCACCATAGCCTTGTGAAGTAGAATGGGTAGTGGCGTTCATTCCCACTTGTAGATGAGGAAACAGGCTCTAAGAAGGGAAATGTTATTTACCCAGGGTCATCTTACCGTATTCTTAGAGTGCCACTACAGAATATGTTTTTTTAGGATGAGGAAAGTCCTAGAACTGCGCTGTTTAATATGATAGCCACTAACTATATGTGGCCATTTAAACTTAAAATTAAAAGTGAGTTCTTCACCCACACGCTAGCCACATTTCAAGTGCTCAGTCTCCGTATGTGGCTAGTGGCTACCATATTGGAGAGTAAAAACATTTTCATCATGGCAGGAGAAAATGACTTTAAAAATAATACTATACACATGTAATTATGAGTTACACCTGAAAGCCAATTAGAAACAAAGGAGAAATTTCAGGCATGTGAATTCTTATTAGTGCTTGGATAGCTTATTTCATAATTGCCGATGTTAAATTAGCTGGGTGATTTTTAGACTAAGTAGCCTGTTTAAAAAACTGAAGGAAGTCACAAATTATGAAAAGGTCAAAAGAACGGCAGAGTTTAGAAGTTAATATTTATGGTCATCCCTAAGAACTTGAAACTAAAATTTAGATGTGAAGAGTATGGTTAAAGAAGAAAAGATGCTTTCCTAGTTTTTTAAATTTTTAGTAAGACTCTAAAATCCTAGAATTTTTACTTGCTTTTGAAATGTATTGAGGATAAGCAGAGAGACAGAGAGGCTTCCATAGAGAAATGACAAGTCATTTATTTCCCCACCTACTTTTCTAGGTGCTATGAGAAGCCATCTTTCTGACTTCAAAAAACACCGAGCTGCCAGGATTGACCACTATGTTGTTGAAGTCAATAAATTAATAATCAGGTTAGAGAAGGTAAATTTTGTTGTTTCAAAACATTTTTTCAACAAGTATAAATTTTCTTGGGGGGGAAAATGACATTTCTGCAGCATGTTGTATGTTGTATATATCTGATGCTGGCAGAGAAACGCCCTTACTGGAGGGAATGGCCCAGGTCGACAGACTTGTCATATATGCAGCTTCCCTTTTCCTCCTTATGAAGCCCACTTGGTTGCTGGAAGGCCTTTCTGCCTTCAGATTCCTCTCCTGGGTGTCCCAGGCACGATCACACAATGGAGCCTGGTGTGTGACACCATGTGTCAGCAGAGAAGCTGGTGTCTGTGAGGAGAACTCAGCTGGGTCCAGCATGCAGTGTGGGCACATCTTAGTTGGGCCTTCTCGTTCTGTAGTGTGAGAGTGTGTCTTTCATAATATGGTCACTCTGTTTGACTTTGACCCTGGAAATGCTTGTCATGTATAAGCTAGATTGTGTGGTGGGCATGATAGCAACGACTGGGACAGTTCTATATGCGGACTTTGCAGGGCAGAAATGGGTGGCCACTTGCATTGTCCAGGAGAATCAAAAGTTCCCCACTGCTTTCAGTCCCGCCTCCCCCCACCACATCTTGACCCACCCCTAGTTATTGCTTGAAGTGCTAACTGACAATAAAGAGATTGGAAGTAGGTCATGCAAAGGGAGGTACCTTCTAGATTATCCCATGTGAAATTGCTTTTGGAACTTTGTGGGGTTGGGGTGACAGATGAGACTTGAGAAATGCAAATGTGGTCATTTCCGCTTGCCTCTTGCTTGTGGAAATTGTATCCGTCACCTGACTAATTGCATTTGGCACTGTTATCTTCCTGTCAGCTCACTGCATTTGACAGAACGAATACTGAGTCGGCTAAGATCCGAGGTAACTCCAGAACTTTGCTCACATTCATTCTATTTATCTTTCTCCCTGACCAAATCTCTTTTTAAATGGCTTGCTTTTTTGTTTGTTTGGTTTTTGTTTTGTTCTTCTCAAAGCAATAGAAAAGTCCGTGGTGCCTTGGGTCAATGACCAGGATGTCCCTTTTTGTCCAGACTGTGGGAATAAGTTTAGCATCCGTAACCGCCGTCACCACTGCCGCCTCTGCGGGTCTATTATGTGCAAGAAGTGTATGGAGCTCATCAGCCTTCCCTTGGCAAGTAGGTAACATGGAGGCGGGGCCCTGGACCCTGATCTCCTCCTGAGACTATCTGTTTACTAATCACCACTGGGTGATTTTTTTTGAAACTTTTTGTTTAAATTAATGGCCATGGGCTCTTCATTCATTTACCTGTTGATTCCCTGAAGCCCTCTACAGACTAGGAACTGTGCTAGAGGGCCAAGGATAAAATGGTCTATAATGGGTTGGCAAACTTTTTTTTTGCAAAAGATCAGATAGTAGGTATTTTAGCTTAGTGAGCTACATATGGTCTCTGTGACACATATAGTATCATTTACTTATTTTGATACAGTATTTTGATACTTATTTTGATACAGTATGTGACATTTCTTCTTTTTTTAAAACAACCTTTTAAAAATATAATAGCCATACTTAGCGCAAGGGCCATACAAAAACAGGCTGAACTTGGATTATAGGTCATGTTTGCCCACCTCTGGTCTATAAGGCATCGTCCATTCTCCCAAGGGGTCTAGCATCTAGCAGGGGACAGACTCATACACAAATAATTGCTTTATAAAGAAATAAGTATGAGAGAAGGCGCATCAGGCATCCAGGAGAGCTGACCAAATCTATATCAGCTCTGCTTGGAAGTGGCCGGGGAGGCTTTGAGAGGAGACTATAGGAGAGGGTCTTGAAAAACGAGCAGCAGGCTATTCCTTTCCTTTGAGATAAAAGTCACAGTCATCATCATATAGACTAGACTGTCATGTCATAATTGGAGAGACAGCAAGTGCTGTGGCGGTGGGGGAGAGCGAAAGCATGGGTGCTCAGGATCAGGAGGTGATGTTCGAGAAGAGCCTTGAAAGAGGATGCAAAGAGGTAGGGCAGGAGGGATCCTGGGTAAAGAGCAGGACCAAAGGCGTGGAATTTGGAAAGTTCCTGGGGAAGGTTAGTGAATGAGCAAACAGAACAGTTGTGGGAATGTGGAGGACATGTGTGAGAATTAGGGGATGAGGCTCCAAAGGTTAGGTGGAACCAGATGTCCAGAACTTTGAACCTCAGCTGGTTAAAAGTTGCTAAAGGTGAACTAATGGGCTTTTGGTCAATTCTGGGACCTTTGGGGTGGTTTTACGACTGGAGAGATCTGCTGACTGCATGTGCTGTTGGCCACTGGGCGTCTGGACAGTGTGGGGCAGAAGCAGACGCT
The DNA here is from genome assembly GCF_964194185.1 of Rhinolophus hipposideros. Taxonomy (NCBI): domain Eukaryota; kingdom Metazoa; phylum Chordata; class Mammalia; order Chiroptera; family Rhinolophidae; genus Rhinolophus; species Rhinolophus hipposideros. The sequence goes on from NC_138060.1 coordinate 27,358,986, forward strand.
TCCTCTGTCCAGCTCAGACTCCCCTGGGCACACATTACCCGGATACTTTCTCTTTCTCCCCGAGACCAGCTTTCCGTCTCGTCCGAGACGTCATAAGCTTTGTTTTTGGGACACTATTCATCTTTCTTCTCTTGGGCTAATTAACCAACATTTACTGGGAAGCTGCTATGGGGTGGCCCTGTTATATATGTAGGGGTACTAGTATGAATAAATATGAACAGTTTCTGCCCTCAAAGAGTCACAGATTCCTTGGGCAGCTCTGGGGTGTACATAGAGTGGAAAGTTCTCCAACAGGGGTGACGTGGTAGGGAGTGCTGATAGAAAGGGCAGATCATTTTTGCCTTAAGGAATAAGGGAGGTCTTCCTGGAGGACGTGCCATTTAAACTGAGCTTTGGAAAGGGTAGGAGGCAGGTGGTTGGGAGTGGGGAAGGCTGTCAGCACAGTCTAGGGAGGACATGGGTTGGGTCTGAGGCATGGCAAATGGAGGAGGGCAGTAGGTGGTAAGGCCAGATTGGGGGTGGGCCTCACGCCCTCATAGACAGACCGTCCTAGGCTTCTGGCTCTCTCGTGGCTGACAGTGGGAGTCCTTCCCACTGCAGACCCTGACTCCAGGAAAGCAGAAGTGTGGGTGCTTCTTGCCCCTGCTCTTACCCCATCAGCACCCGTGGACTCCCCTCCTGTTGAGGGCAGAGAGGTGATTGGAGGCTGTGGGCTCACTGCTGCCTGTCCTGTGCTGTGCTTTCCAGACAAGCTCACCAGTGCCAGCAAGGATTCCCTGAGCACCCACACCAGCCCCAGCCAGTCACCCAACAGCGTGCATGGCTCCCGCCGGGGCAGCATCAGCAGCATGAGCAGCGTGAGCTCCGTCTTGGACGAGAAGGATGACGACAGGATCCGCTGCTGCACACATTGCAAGGACACGCTGCTCAAGAGGGAGCAGCAGATGGATGAGAAGGAGCACACCCCGGACATTGTGAAACTCTATGAGGTGACTCATGGCGTGTGGTCCTGGGTCTGATTCGAGAGGCAGATTTGGCTCTTCCTTACATACATGCCTGCAGATTTTGGAGAATGCTTTGAGAAGTTGTTCCTTTGAATCATTGTTAGTTTCTGCTAAAGGGCCATGGTATGATTTCCTAGCTAGTGCCCTGGGTGAGTCACAGAGCCATCCTGGGTGTGTTGCCACAAACTTGTTCTTTCACCTCTCCTTGCCCTCTTGAAAGCAGAGGTTGGAGGCTTTGGTGGCCCAGAGATAAGAGGAGAAAGGATGGCTGCCAGATGGTGTGGACAGGTCCTGGGGGTGAGGGCAGAAGCTGGAGCTGGTGGTGAACAGTGGGCCAGAAGAGTCCTGTGACACTCACCTGGGAGCTTCAGCTTCGGTCTTTACATGTTTGCATAACTGCCCATAGGCTCAGGGCTTCCCCTTTTAAGTCCACTCCCATGCCTCAGCTCTCGATACCACCAGTGACCCCAGAACACCTTTAATAGGTGCTACTTTGAGGGGAACATAGTGTAGTACAAAAACGTGGGATTTAGGGTCCGACTGGCCGGGCCTCCTAATGGCCAGGTGGGACCTGCAAGCTGAGAAGGATTCTCCAGGTGGAGGTGGGGCAGGGAGGCTGTAGGAGATGGGGAGGAGGAGATGAGTCCAGGCAGAGGAAGCAACTCATGCAAAACTGAGTAGAAGAGTGTGTATTTGATCACTGAATGGTCACTGTTAGCCATTCTGCAGGTCATAATGGCTGTGTTTCTGGAATCACTGTGAAACGACTCAGGCTACTAGAAATGGTGTTAATTCAACCCTGTGCTGAGCTGCAGATGTAGGCATTATCCTTCCTTTATGTGGAGTCTATGACCTGATAACTCATTTTTATAAGTAGCAACTGTGCTTTTTGCTTCCTTCTTTTTTGAAGTAAGCCCTGCAGATGCCTTACGCTGGTGTCTTGCATCACCTGGCAGAGAAAGAATGTAGCAACTAGTTCCTTTTCTTTGCCTTGATAAACTCTGGCTTGTGTCCTGGAAGGCCTTGCTCCTGTCGAAAACATGCAGTCAAAAATTTTGTTCTCTCTTTCCTTCCTGCAAAATTTTCTGCTTGTAAAGTAGGTCTGTAACTCAGGAAATGGATAACAGCAAAAACAAAACAAAAAAACACTCTCTGCATTTTTACATTTCGGAAAACTGCACATTTAAAATATATTTCTGTTGATGCAGCATAACTTCTGGGCAGGCTTTTCTGTACCTTGCGAGCATCATTCACCTTCTTTTTCCTTCTTAGAAATTACGCCTTTGCATGGAGAAAGTTGACCAAAAAGCTCCTGAATACATCAAGATGGCAGCATCATTAAAGTAAGCTGTTTTCTGTTTTTCTAATTCAATGACTCTTTTCAGGTATTTTAGTTCAAATCTTCAGTAGCTGAAAATGAAAATCTTAACTCTGGTTGTGCTTTTCTTCTGTGACTGACTGCAGAGAATCTTTGTCTTGTCTGTATTTTCGTGGCACACATTGCTGTCCTCTGTAGCCAGGTTCAGGTGACCCCAGATTGAGCGGGTTTGGACAGGGCCTTGGACAAGAGACACCTCTGCCAAGTGCAGCATCTGGAGGTGAGCAAGGGCAATGCCACCTCAGGGTGACACTGAGCTGTCAGGGCTTGGAGCAGGCATTTCCTTTATAGCAGGGGTGGGCAAACTTGAGCCCACGGGCCAAATCTAGCACAGGCCATATCCCAGGTAACAAATAATGAACAAGATAACTCCTTATGTGGCAGTTGCTCTGAGGGAAATGCAATTTGTTGACATGATTGAGACCAGGGGAAGTGATTTCAGATTTGGGCCAACCTCGTTATTTTCCATGTGACTTGGAGAGCTTGAGACAAAGCACAATTCTTCTCAATTCTAGTCCGATGTTCTTTTTGCAAACTGTGCAGTGAGAGATGAAACAACTTTACTGAATCCTCAAATTGCAGCATATACCAATATTTTTCCAGCTAGGACTGTTATATATAGATGGTAAAATAGGTAAATGCAGCAGTCCTGTGTACTTATTCCACTTAAATTGCTGCTGTCTCAGAAAGGGAGTTGAGTGGCCATTGCCAAGGCTAGATTAATTGCTGCAAGATCTTCGGAAATGTTTCTCTTCTCAGTAAACACTGAGGAAGCTTGGCCCATGTGCTAGTTGCTGAGGATATAAAAATGAGAAGCCACAATCACTGCACTTGGACTTCAGCAGTCTGGTGGGAATGATAGACGTAAAGGAACAATTCTAAGACCACACAATAACTGCTGTTGTTTCCCTGAGACTGGCGTTAAGCCGCCTCTGGCCTTCCTGATGTCCCCTGCTCCACCCTCGGCGCAGTGCCTCCCTCTCTTCCCTTCTTGATGGGGAGTCAACGTGCTTTTCTCATGTCGAGAGCAGTTGTTCGTGAGCTCCATAAGCATGGGGCAATAGATATAGTGCCGTGCCTCACTGCGGACCCCGTGTCAGCTTTCCAGTTGTTCCTGTGGTCCCTGGGGAGTATTTGAGAAAAGCCAAGGACTTTCTGCTCTGATGTAGTATAAAAACTCATTTAGTAAACTACTTCATACATGTTACTAGATACAATGAAATTGTTTAGGGAAAGTAGGCCAAAGCAGATTAAGTTGCATTTATTTTGGCCTTGAGTTTAAGAGCTGCGCCTTAGAGACCCAGGCATGAGTCTGTCCCTATGGTGTTTGCAAACTGAAAAGTGGCTTCTAATTGATTAACACTTATGTTTTGAAAGGGAGTGAGCACTACATTACATACAAGAGTCAGAAATCCCAGTTGTGTCTCATTTGTGAGGCCTTAAACCTTAGTTAGAGTCCTTTTACACTATACTCCCCAGTCAATGTGATGAAACTTAAATCAAACATTTCTGTGATTCCTCCTTAGTGCTGGAGAAACAACCTACAGTCTGGAACATGCCAATGACCTTCGAGTAGAAGTGCAAAAAGTATACGAGCTAATAGATGCTTTAAGGTAAGGTCTGTTCCGTGATGTCTCCCTTGCTGCCTTGACTGGAGAAGGTGCTGTTTGAGTTCATTGGTGGGGGGCTAGCAAACCTGGGCTTACCCAGAGTCCTGCTGTTAGCGGTACGTGTTAGAGGAGGAGGATGAGGAAGGTGTCGGCTCTGGCACTCTTCTCAGTAACTTTTGGTTAAAGATTTCGAATGTTCATTATTATTAAAGGAATAGGAGCTTCCTGCCACCAGCTGTGTGCCAGGAGATATCACTGGATACTTCCATATAGTGTATAGCTCATTTATTCTACCAAAATTACCCTGTGAGGTAGGGAGTAACATTTCCATTGCATAGGTGAGAAAATAACGCACCATAGCTAGGAAAAGTGGTGGAGCCAGGATGGAAACTCAGACTCTTTCTTCAAGTGGACAACTGCTTTTTAACTGTGGACTGGCTGTTGGGGTTAAATCAGCCCTTTGCAGTGTAGGAAGAACAGTGACTCAGAGAAAGAACTGACGAGATGAGAAATCCCTGTCTGTCTGTACATGTGGGACTGGCTTTGTAATTTGTGGGTGCAAGATGCAAGTCCCTTAAACGCAAGTCCCTTATGCAAAATTATTAAGGATTTTAAGACCGTGACAGCAGAATATTAAACCTAGCCCAGGGCTCTGCTAAGCACCAGAGCCTGTGTGGCTGCGCAGGTCACTCAGGCATGAAGCTGGCCTTGCACGTGTGGTCAGCCCCTCTATGGCCAAGTGTTTGTCATGCACCCTGTGTTGTGTTAGAGGCCTTGGGGACAGTCAAAGGGTAAGAAACAGGCTTTGCCTTCAAGGACACTTTAGTGGAGTCTCTAGCCCGTCTTCTCTAGCCTGTCTCCTCCGCAAATCTTCCCAGCATGCAAGCCTGGCAACTCAGAGACTTTTCAGCCTTGTTTCTGAGGCGGTCTGTGCTTGTTACATTGATGTGTTTGTTTCAATTCAGTAAGAAGATCTTAACCTTAGGCTTGAACCAGGACCCTCCACCACATACAAACACTTTGCGGCTGCAGAGGATGATCAGATACTCAGCGACACTTTTTGTGCAGGTAACGCCATCCTGGGGTGGCAGAAAGATCACATTGCCGCCCCTGCTCTTCTACCACTCAGCAGGCAGACCAAGCGAATGGCTTGTTTAGTTTTCATTTGTACATTTACTATTTTTCAAGATTATAAATGCATTGTGCCACATTTAGAGAAAAATATGAATTTCAAAGAACAGTAAGAACTCCTTTAATCCTACGTCCTCAGTACCGTGGTGCATCATTCTGGTATATTTTCTTCTTTTTTTTTCCATTTGCATTTCTTATATAAAGTAGTTATAATTAGTGTATATTTGCAAATTTATGTCTTCTCTTTTTATCACTGAGTTTTATATCATAAGTCCTTTTTTGCATCGTCCTCCAATCGCTCTCATTTGAATGGCAGCAGAGTGCTGCTTTGACGTACACACCATCTTTCATTTAACCATTCCCCTTTCCTTGGGCACTGGATAGGTTCCCATCTTTTTTTGCTGTTAGGAGTATTGCCTGATGAACATACGTGTATGTACCATTTCTTCCTTAGGATTACTCCTAAGGAACTCTGCCTAGACCATTGATTGGGAGGAAACAGCTCCTTGTTCCAGGGCAGACTAGAGTTAGGTGCTTAGCTCTGAATTGTCTCTACCTTAGAAAGCCCCTTGTGAGTGTCACCGTTAACCACCTCTGGGGCTCCAAGACAGCTCTAATGGAGTCCTGCTGGGTTAGGTTTTCAATGCCACATTGCAGAGAATCAAGCCCTTTCTCCTTTGGATGAGCGACTATATTCCACAGTCATGTGGTGAGTGCCTATGTGTAGCAGGCAGTGTGTGCTAGGTGGTGGGTAGCCTGCCATGAGCAAAAAGGCAGACATCCCTGTTCTCAGCAAGCTTATATGCTAGAGAGGGGTATAAACAAGAAACACCTAAACCATATAGCGTATGTTGAAAAGTGCTGTGGACAGACGTAAAGCAGGGAAGGGTGGTAGGGGGCTCAGATGGGGCAGGCAGGGAAAAGGCCTCATTGTGAATGTGCAGAACTGGACTGCCCGGTGTTGGTCATGTCAGAAGGAAAAGCCAGGCTCATTTGGAAGGTGACTTTCTGGCCTGATTTAGGGCCTTTCCTGCTACTGCTCATTAATGTGACCGTCCGAGGGTGGAGTGACTTAGCTTAAGTGGACTCTCAACACAGGGCTTAAGGTTCACTTTTTTCTAAAGGGGTTTAAGTGTAAAATTGTCTGTGACTCCCTATAGGAAAAGTTGCTTGGTTTGATGTCACTGCCAACGAAAGAACAGTTTGAGTCACTGAAGCAGGAGGTGGAGAAGAAGAGAATCCTGGAGAAACAGGTGAGTGGAGCGCAGGGACGCTGGTATCTGGCTTCCTCCTGCGGCTCTCCTGAGCACGGAGGCCGCTGCAAATGCCAAGGGTTCCTGCAAGGCTGTAAATCAGAACCTCTCACTCTAGTTTCCCTTTTTCTTCTGTTCTGTTCTTGCCTCGCCCTCATCTATAGAACTCAGAAATTGTTTGGTTTTCTCTGCAAGTCCTAGTTTTCTTTCAGAGGGTCTACTGGTTTTCTCCTGTCCAGGATTCCACAGAGACTGGCAGTTCTATTTCTCTAGCACAGATTGCAGAGGACCCAGACACCAGGGAGTTCTTTGTAGAATGCTTTGGAATATGCATTATTAAACAGAAAATAATATGTGTGTTTAATACTGTGTGAGATTCTAATATAAATGAGTAGTAATGGGCCTCAGAGGTTTAAGACTGGTATACAGTCAGTGAAACTAAGATTGAAAAAATGTTATCTTTAACTTACTGTTGGGCCGGCCCAGTGGCTCAGGTGGTTGGAGCTCCATGCTCCTAGTGCCAAAGGCTGCTGGTTCGATTCCCACATGGGTCAGTGGGCTCTCAACCACAAGGTTGCTGGTTCAATTTTTCGACTCCGCCTCCTGCAACTAAGATTGAACATGGCACCTTGAGCTGAGCTGCCGCTGAGCTCCCGGATGGCTCAGTTGGTTGGAGCGTGGGCTCTCAACCACAAGGTTGCCAGTTCGACTCCCGCAAGGGATGGTGGGCTGCACCCCCTGCAACTAACAATGGCATCTGGACCTGGAGCTGAGCTGCGCCCTCCACAACTAAGATTGAAAGGACAACAACTTGACTTGGAAAAAGTCCTGGAAATATACACTGTTCCCCATTAAAGTCCTGTTCCCCTCCCCCCCAAAAAAAGAACTTTAAAATAAAAACTTACTGTTATTCATTATTTCATTGTTGAAAATCAGGGTTTGTCCCCTTCTCTCCCCCTGAAACAAAAGCATAGCTTGATTTTAGCAGTTGGTTAGTTTAGTGCTGAGGTGGGCAGTTGGAGCCTCGCGGGCACAGGACTAGAGGGAGGGCAGTGGGCAGCTGACGGTGTGATTGCTGTTGGCCTGTAACTGTGTTTCTTCTCTGGCTTTGGTGTCTCCCCAGGCGGCTCTGGAATCCCAGCGAAGGCTTGAGGAAAGGCGGAGGGACCTGCCATCTCGTGCCAACGGGGAGGTGGCATCCCTTCGCAGGGGCCATGTCCCCTTAAGAAAGGCTGAGGGCTGGCTCCCCCTGTCAGGAGGCCAAGGGGAGCGCGAGCACTCGGACCCCCTCCTGCAGCAGATCCACAACATCACGTCATTTATCAAGCAGGCCAAGGCCGCAGGCCGGACAGACGAAGTGCGCACACTGCAGGAGAACCTGCGGCAGCTGCAGGACGAGTACGACCAGCAGCAGACAGAGAAGGCCATCGAGCTGTCCCGGAAGCAGGCTGAGGAGGAGGACCTGCAGCGGGAGCAGCTGCAGATGTTACGTGAACGTGAGTGGGAACGAGAAAGGGAGCAGTTCCAGGCAGCATCCCTGCACACACGGACCCGGTCCCTGGACTTCCAAGAAGTCAGGCCTTTTCAGCTGGAGCCCAGCAGACAGCCTCGCACCCACCTTGCTCATGCTTTGGATCTGGGCTCCTCCCCAGTTCAGAGCAGTGCGGCTCCCAAGACCCCTTCACCCAGCTCAGCTCTCGAGCCCCTCCGAGTGTGGTCTGGGCCCCCAGTGCTTGGCCCGGAATCGCTCCCCCAGAGCACCTTATCGCAGTCACATGGGGTCCCCTCCCTAAACCCCTTTGAGGAGGAGGACCTCTCCAGCCCGGCTGCAGAGGACTCTAGCAGCCCTCCTGCTACAGAGCCTTCTTTCGGCTCTTCATCCCGCATCCTCAAAGATTACAATCCTTTTGAGGAAGAGGAGGAAGAGGAGGCAGTGGAAGGGAATCCCTTCACTAACTCAGACAGCCCAGCACCCACCCCTTTCGAGGAGGAAGACGAGCGTCCTCACCAGAGGCACGCAAGCCCTCCTGTTCCTGGCAACCCCTTCGAGGAAGCCGTCGGTACCAACCCCTTCGAGATGGACAGTGACGGTGGGCCTGAGGGCGAGGAGCCCATAGAAGAGGAGCTCCTCCTGCAGCAGATCGATAACATCAAGGCGTACATCTTTGACGCCAAGCAATGCGGCCGCCTGGACGAGGTGGACGTGCTGACGGAGAACCTGCGGGAGCTGAAGCGCACCCTGGCCAAACAGAAGGGGGGCGCTGACTGACCAGCAGGTGGGCAGGGCACCTTTGTGTCCAGGGCCTGGCAGGAGCCAGTGGAGCAGGAGAGAGGGCTGGTGGGGTTGATGGGAAGGAGGAAGGGTAGGAATTCAGATGCACACAGGTTAGGGGAGGAAATCTGCTATTACGTGCTGTGCAGCTGGAGGTTTTTCCACTATAGCTGAATAATAAAATGGGAACTAGAACAGGAAGAATCAGCATTCATTTGCTGGGGTTTTTTTCCTGTTTTTTTTTTTTTTTTTTTTTTTTTAAATTGGGTTTTCCCTTTAGGGGACTTAAAATTTTCACTACTGAGATAAAACTAAATGCAATTCTGTCGGGCCCCGTCCAGAGATGGCTACTGGTCCATTTGCTCCTCCCTAGTCTTTGGTCATTATGCAGTATTACAGGGCAGCCTTCTATAGGGCCCTTCCTTTAGCCAAGACGGACGGACAAGATGGATTTCTTTAAACCTTACTCTGCTCTGGCAGAAGTCTGTCCCCATTAGGCTGTGGGTTCCTTTCGTTTGGGGCTTCCTCTGCCCTGCTGGGTACATCCTGCCTATGCAATGGAAGGGAGAGGTAGCGCTGGGAAGGCACTAGTGTAGACCCAGGAGAGCCCAGCACCTCTTTGTAAGAGGGGGTAACAGGGAATGAGGTTTCATCAGGGTCTCTTTCCCTCTGTTGAAGTTCTTGTTTGTCTCTTAGGAAGTCAGACTCCCAGCGCTGGGTAGCTCTGTGAGTCTGACCATGAGCTTTTTAGAAAACAGAGGTGGTTCACTTTGGTTGATAGAGGTTGTAATATTTGGGAGAAGAGTCTTCACCCAAATGTTGCTCTGTTGAAACTGAATGACTGCTGGAACAATTGTCTGTCCTTGGAGAAACCTCTAGAGCTTTGGCAAAATTACATGGACCTGGAATTCTTCAGAGGGCCCAGTCTATGACTTAGGAATTGGTGATCAGGAAGTTTTTGTGGAACATTGTCAGGAATGTTGTCAGGAAGCTGCCCTAAGTCAGAAGATAAATGTAATTTCCAAGGCTAGCTGATCAACCTTTTTCCCTTCTGGCTCATCCTATCCTGACTCAGTGAGATACTTTCTTCCCAATGTTTAGCACTAAGAAACAAGTGTTGGAAGAGGCACAAACCAGAACCATTCTGGTACCACTGTAGTACTTGAACTTTTCATTAATTAAGGACAAAAAGGGAAATTATTAATTTAGCTCTGGTGCTTTGGTTACAGGAACAGAACCCTTAACTGACATCTGACATCATGATACCCAAGTGTGCTCAGCTGTGGGTAGAGTTCCTGCAGTTACACTTGTTAATTAATGAACAATAACTGACCACTAGTCACTTTATTCCCCTTACCTGACTGGGTCAGACTCTCACTTGGTTACTGGTTTGAGGGCTAAAATTCATTTTGTTACGTGCTGGGAAGACCCCGGTTGATCTTGGGAATGTTTGAAAAACATTGTGGTATTAAAATAATCTGTATTTGTGTTACACTATTCACAGTTCGTTAGCACCCACTGGATCTTTGGGCTGAATGAAAAGGTCCTGTATAGGGGTGTGGGAATGGGGAGTTGGTGGAGGGTTTGTGGTGGACCCTTTGCATTTGGGTTCTTTTCACAAAGGAACGTGAGTGGGATACTCACGTCAGCCAGTTACCAACCTTGTTGATTGTAGTAGTTTTGGGAAGTTGGCAATCAGGCATCTAAAATGTTGCCTGCTGTAGGTGTCCATGCCCTTCCTGCTGGAATTCTGGAGGGTTTTATGGATGGCTACATGCTTCTCTCGCTCAGTCTGTCATTTCTCTGTGACTGAAGAGGAGGAAGCTGTCTGCACCAAAAAGCAGGTAGTTCCAGAAGCTAAATACTGCTTTTCATCATAATTTTCTTATGAGAATATCTCTCTTTTAATTAGCTGATGGTTTCAGTTAAGACTGGTTTACTAAACATACCCTTCCGCTGAAATCAATCACAGGTAGCAATGTGTAAGTAACTAAGAGCATTGAGAAAGACAGGTAAGAAACATTTTTAAAACTAAAAATAAATAAATAAATAAATTCAAATATCCTAAACCAAACTAAAACCCTCTGATGTGATTGAATTCTTCCATGGCTGTACTCTTCTATGAATTCTTCCATTTAATTCTTCCATGGCTATATTCTCCTCTAATCATAGACGTGACAGGAGTTAGAATTCTCTGTCCCTCAACAGTACCATTTCCCAGAATTCACACAGGCACAAAGTTGGGTTTCAGAGATGGGTTAGCGTCAGGGAGAAGGTGGCGTGTGAATTGCAACTGCAACTTCACGTTTTTACCTCATGGGAATAGTTCACCTTTCTTGCCCTCCTTCAGGCAGATGGTTCCCTTCGTTGGAAAATAAGCAAGTTCTTGATAGGGCGTTGGCAAATCTCCCTAGATACAGCTCATATATGGAAGAGACTAAGAATTCAGGCATCAAATGAAGGTGGCTTTTCCTTTTTATGCCTTGTTTTTAATTTTCCCTAACACACTAAAGACTTGTACTCATTGTACTTGCAGCTCAATGTGTCTTTGCTGTTCATATACTAATGTACCTGAGTCTTCATGAGCCACGTGATAGGAAGGACATTGGCATAGTTAGGTGATGGGACTCAAAGTGAGAAGCTGGTCTCTTTACCAGGTCACAGACTGTGGTAGTAGATTGTGCTGGTCATCTGACAGTGATGGACAGTGTAAGGGTCATTGATTTGCATGCACTACTCTGGGGCCTTGTATTGGAACCTTTTTAAAAAAATAAAATAACAAATGTTAGTGGTTGAGTGTGTTTGCGTATGTGTGCATATGTGTTGTGAGAGTCACCAGATGACATCCCTTCTCCCTTCTCTTAATGACCTTTTGAGTATCAGAAGATAGCCCCAGTTCCTGTGTTATCTGTCTGGTTAAGGCCTCCAGACAGAGTCAAGGTCACTCTGCCCTTATCCCCAGTTACTCCTGCAGTATTGATTAAATGAACCGTTTACACAAGCATAGTGTAAAACCATTTCTAATCCTATTAGCCCCATTTCACACTAGAAGAAACAGGCCCGGTGAGGTTGAGGAACCTTATTGGCTGCCATTTGTGCCAAGCACTGCTACATTCTCACACATTCCTCATTTGGCTACCAACTGGCCTGTGAGGTAGTTATTTGCGTATGCATCTGACAAATGAAGAAACAGGTTGAAAGAAATTAGCCTGGCTGAATCATAGCCGGTCAGTGGTGGAATGAGGATTTAAAGTCTGGTCAGCCTGACCCCCTTTGCCCTAAGTAGCAAGGAGGGTTTGATCTGGGTCAGGCACAGTGGGAGTGTTCAAGCTTTGTGTCTGGCCCAGAGGTGGCAGAAATGGGCAGTGGGGAAAGGTTGGCAGCTGCTGAGTGGGTTTCTGGTATTGACCACATGAGCCTTTGAAACAGACCTTGCCAGGACCTATGGAGCTTCCAAAACTAGGAGGAGATCATCTGTAGCTCTCACTGTGGGCCAGACAGAATGCTAAGTATTATTATGCATGGATTACCTCATTTAGTCTTTCCAACCACCCCAGTTTACAGATGAAAAAGTGAGTGTGGTGAGATTAAGCAGGCTCAGGGCTATACTACTGGGATTCCACACAGGTCTGCCTGACTCCAAAACCCAGGCTGCCCTGTTTCTAACGGGATGGGGTATTTCATCCTGCGGATTTTATGATCAAAAGCTCTTCTGCCTAAAACGTCAGTAGCCTAGCACAGTTTTAAAACTACTTCAGAAAGGACTTCTGGTTTCAGCTCAGGCGAACAGTTTAGAAGTTGTCGCTCCTGTCCTTACAACAAGAAAGAGCTGTACAAACTGAAAATCAGTGACTTTTCTTGGACCCATCAGAGAACTGTGTTTACAGTGCATACTGCCACCTCAAAATCTGGAGACAGAAGTGAATGCAGAGTCACAGCTGAGATCTGCTTACCTGAAGCCGAGGCCCCTGGAACCGGAGTTGGTAGAAACTCTGGATGATTTGCTGGAGCCTAAGTGTAGACATACAAGAGCGAGAAACTCCTGGGGGCCACAGCCTAAGGGAGATCCCACACTTTCACGGGTTTTACCTCCAGGAACCCCTCCAGGTTTTCACAGATAAGAGCTGAGAAAGATCCCCTGATGGATGTGGCAGGCTAAGGGGACGAATAATTTTTGTAAAAAAAAGCAAAAACCTCAGAGCCTTCCACAGGGGAAAAGAACTTACCAGAGTCTAATCCCACCTGGGAGAAGGGCATTTTCCCTACTCCACCCCTCCTGTCTTACCTGAGGGAAGGGTGAAAGAAAACTCTTGTTTTTCTATAAACACCACTACTTATACACTTCTCCCACTAAATGTGTGGGCTCTTTCCTACACCAACCAATTCTTTGACACCAGATAGATGTCTTACAATTTAATTCAACTCAGACCCTGTCTACCTGGAATTATTGTCAGCTCCCACATATTAAGGCTCAGTCCCACAAGACTGCCTGCATTTCAGATCCCATTTACAAGTGTGGGCCTCCGGTATTTCTGATTCACCAGCTATACTTATCAATTGGGTTCCCACAACCCCTTCCTTGGGTTTGGTAATTTGCTATAACATCTCACAGAACTCAGGAAAACAGTCTATTTACTAGATTATCAGTTCATTATAAGAGATTTCAACTTAGGAACAGCCAGATGGAAGAGATACATAGGGCAAGGTGTGCGGGCAGGGTTACAAGCTTCCGTGCCTTCTCTGGGAACCCCATTCCCAACACCTTGATATGTTCACCAACCTGGAAGTTCTCCCAAGCCCTTCAGTTAGGGTTGTTTGTTTTAAATGGAGGCTTCCTTATATAGGCACGATTGACTAAATCCCTGGCCATTAGTGATTAACTCAACCTCCAGCCCTTCTTCCCTTCCCAGAGATCAGAAGTTGGGGGCCTGGGGCTGAAAATTCCAGCCATCTAAACACATGGTTCTCTGCTCCTAGCCCCCATCCTTAGGGGCTTTCCAAAAGTCACCTCATTTGCAAAAAACGGGTGTGGTTGACTAATTTGTTACAGATAACAAAAGATGCTCCTTTCACTTTTATCTCTTCAGAGCTATTTCCGGAAAGGGGACGATACCCAGAGATTATGACAAAAGATGGCCTGTCTTGGCTCATGCTGCAGACTTTCCTAAAATCTCTCAAAGGTTCACAAGCCCCAAACAAGCAGCATCTGTCCTGGGCATGCGTCAGACCTCTTGCTAAACAGTCCCAAGCCTGGCACTAATGGCAGCAGGCCTCAGTTCGCAGCTTAGCTTCTCCTAGGCACCTGCAAACCCAGTGCAGGCAGTAGCCATCTGTGGATTGCTTTGTGGCTCATGCCAGGTGGCCTTGGGCAGGGCACAAGTGGAGGCTGAACTTGGCCAGCAGTGGGGCCCCTCCCAAGAGGCCTCAGGACTGGTATACCCAGTAGCCTTCAGACAGCAGAGAGCACCACCTGGCGGCTTCCGCAGATGACACACCCAAACAGCAGACGGGGCAGACACCAGAGCCTTGCTAAATCGAATCCTGCTCTGTAGGGTCAGCCCCTCCACAACAGCTCCTCCACTGTAGTCACAGCTAGTCCTCACAACCAATTATCCTGAGGGTCAATCGCTCCTACTGATGTACAAAGAGCAACCAAGGCACAACTACAACAGGAGGACAAACACAATCCACACAAGGGACACACCTGCAGCAACTGGCTCAAGTGACCAGGGAGATTGGGCCACTGGGCCCCATAGGACACCTACTATGTAAGGCCACTCTACCAAGACTAGGAGACAGACAGCATCTCTGATACATAGAGACAAATGCAGGGATGTAACCAAAATGGGGAGACAAACATATATCAAATGAAAGAACAAAGCTCCAGAAAAAGAACTAAACAAAATGGAGACAAGCAATCTCCCAGCAGCAGAGTTTAACATGCTGGTTAAAAGGATGCTCAATGATCTCAGTGAGAACTTCAACAAAGAGATAGGAAACATAAAAAAGAACCAGTAAGAAATCAAGAATACAATAACTGAAATCAAGAATACATTAGAGGGAATCAACAGCAAATTAGATGAAGCAGAGATGCAAACCAGCGATTTGCAAGATAAGATAGCAGAAAACACCCAATCAGAACAGCAAAAAGAAAAAAAAGAATTCAAGAAATTAGGATAGTTTAAGGGGCCTCTGGGACAACATCAAGTGTACCGACATTCACATCATTGGGGTACCAGAAGGAGAAGAGAAAGAGCAAGGAATTGAAAACCTATTTGAAGAAATAATTATGGAAAACTTCCATAACCTGGCGAAGGAAATAGGCATACAAGCCCAGGAAGCACAGAGCGTTCCAAACAAGATGAATCCAAACAGGCCCACACCTAGACACATCATAATTAAAATGCCAAAAGTTAAAGACAAAAATGGAATCTTAAAAGCATCAAGAGAAAAGCAGTTAGTTTCCTACAAGGGAGCTCCCATAAGACTGTCAGCTGATTTCTCAACAGAAACTTTGTAGGCCAGAAGGAACTGGCAAGAAATATTCAAATTAACAAAAAGCAAAGACCTAAAACCAAAATTACTCTGCCCAACAAAGCTATCATTTAGAATTGAAGGATAAATAAAGAGCTTCCCACACAAGAAAAAGCTAAAGGAGTTCATCACTAGCAAACCAGTACTACAAGAAATATTAAAGGGAAAAGAAGAAGGAGAAGGAGAAGACAACGAATTAAAAATATGAATAATAAAATGGTAATAACTACATATCTACCAACAATTACTTGAAATGTAAATGGATTAAATGCTCCAATCAAAAGATGTAGACGGCTAAATGGATAAGAAAACAAGATGTTTACATATGCTGCCTATAAGAGACTTAACTTCAGATCAAAAGACACACACAGAGACTGAAAGTAAAGGGATGGAAAAAGATATTTTATGCAAATGAAAACAAAAAAGCTGAGGTAGTAACACTTATTATCAGACAAAATAGATTTTAAAACAAAGGTTATGGGGCGGACGTGTGGCTCAGTTGGTTGAGAGCACGAGCTCAGAGCAACAGGGCTGCCGGTTCGACTCCCACATGGGCCAGTGAGCTGCGCCCTCCACAACTAGAATGAAGTCAATGAGCTACCACTGAGCTCCCAGATGGCTCAGTTGGTTGGAGCGCGTGCTCTCAACCACAAGGTTGCCAGTTCGACTCCCGCAAGGGATGGTGTGCTGCGCCCCTGCAACTAACAATGGCGACTGGACCTGGAGCTGAGCTGCGCCCTCCACAACTAAGACTGAGAGGACAACAACTTGAAGCTGAATGGCACCCTCCACAACTAAGATTGGAAGGACAACAACTTGACTTGGAAAAAATAGCCCTGGAAGTACACACTGTTCCCCAATAAAAAAAGAATCCTGTTCCCCTTCCCCAATAAAATCTTAATTAAAAAAAAGAAGTACAAATTGGAAGTTACAAAATAGTCATGGGGATGTAAAGTATAGCATAGGGAATATAGTCAATAATATTGTAATAACTGTGTATGGTGTCAGATGGGTACTAGTTTTATTGGGTGATCACTTCCTAAGTTATATAAATGTTTAATCACTATGTTGGACATCTGCAGCTAATATAATATTGTATGTCAACTGTAACTGAAAAAGATATTAAAATTGGCAAAAAATGAGAAAGAGAAATAAAAACGTTCTCTGATCAGTAAGAGTAGTACTTCAGAAATACATCTCATCCATGTTTTGCTTATGAAAAAAGTCGAGGTCAAGAGCTGTTAAGTGGCTAAACCTGGAAGGGATATACGCAAAGCTTTTTCTTTTGCAAATCAGTTTTTTAAGTCAATGTTAGAAATTGCATAGTTTGAACCCTTCATTTGGAAACAAGAAGTTGAGAGAGAAAAACTGACTTAAATGAGGCTGAATAAAAAGTTATTAGCCCAGTCCAAGATGGAGGGTGCTTCAGTGGCACAACTTGCCCTCCTGAAGCTCTTGCTCTGGCTGCTGCCCGCTGCTGAAGACTGGCACCCCTGAGCTGCCACCAACCCCAAAGGACAGCATTAGAGTTAATGTAAATACCCTGAAAGATGATAGGGAGTGTCATACAGGGTGTCATGCAGGGTCTCTGGTCCCGCTCCCCACATAAGAACGCAGGACATGGTGAGGCCAAAAAGGAACACCCACAGAGCCATAGATAGGGGAGTCATATCACTATAGTCTCCCTGGTGGCTGTGTTGGAGACACAGGAAGTGGGAGCCACATGATCCGCAGCCTGCCGTCAGTTTCTCTGCCAACCAACATCACTTGCTAACTGCAATCCACCTCTCTGCAATCCGCAATCCACACTCCGTGCTTGCTAGTTTAGCCATGACAGTTATATCAGTGGCTAATGGCTAACCGGTAACAGCTGATGGCCAACTAGTCACAGCTGATGACCATCTACTACCCGAGCCAGCACCTTTCCACGTGAGGCCGAGAGCCTGGAAACTGCTCTCTGGGACTATGTCCCCACACTCCACCCCTACAGGGTCTCACCTCACAATCTACGGGACAAGCGTCCTCCGCGAGGAGCCTTGTGCGAGGAGCCTGGAGGTGAATTCAATATCCTGGACACAGCCAGGCTCTTTGGGCACAGTCAGGGTTTCTCAGGGCATCACCAGTACTTCTGGGCACAGCCAGGGTTTCTCATAAATAAGACTGCGGTCTGCGCTGGTATCAGTTAGGGCCAAAACCCTCTGCACATTAGAAGGTGACCAATGTATGGACAGTTCCACGTGGGGCCTCCAGTCGCCACTTGTCCCCTCTGACCGGGTACCTTGGCCCCAACCCTAATCAAGCTGAAAGGAGCTGGCCTCAAGCAGCCGCATGAAATCCTGGAGGGACACCTGTCTTGCTTTCCTGGACTTCTCCTTTAGGCTTTATCGGAATTGCTGTTCTGGATTCAACTGTTTCTAGAGTTCTAGCAAGAGTGCATTGGGGTGTCGGTGTATTTTTTCCTGATCAACCCCTGCTGCCACGAGATCACGCCACATCTGCATGCATGTTACTCTCTGACGCCCATGACCTCGCCCCCTTACTTTTGACTTGGGCTTCCAGGTCTTAACTTCTCGGAACTCCTGTCTTAACTTCCTTTGCTGCCAGCTTTCAACATACCCTAGGGTGGCCATGGCAAGTGTAACTTCATGGATCCACCGCCCCACATAGGGCATAAGAATGGCAACCAAGGATCCAAAAGCATTTGCAGGGGCAGTATCCAAAACCAGATTTCTCATGCTGGTTGTAAAATACTCGAAATGCTCGTCATCGGCCCCCGCATATTAGGGTTGAAGATAACATGTCTCATACCCATTTCATGGATGATTTGCATAAGTTCCATATATGACTGCCATTGACTCAGTGTCTGGCAGCTCACCAGCCTGTCCCCATACTGTGCATACCGCAGCATTGAGCCACTCCACTAGAGAGTGGTTGCCCTGGTTTTGGGCCAACCTATGGCAGTTCTGTAACCTTTGTCACAGGGACGGATGCACTGTCACGAAGACTAGCTTTTCCATCTCGCCTGGGGAGCAGAGACTGTTACCTGCTCCCTTATCCCATAAACGTAGTAGCCAAGCCGAGACTGGCTCTCCAGGGCGCTGTTGGCACCGCCTCCCCAGCTCCTGCAACTCAGTGGGAGTGTAAGGTGTGTACGTTGTGAACTCAGTCACAGCAAGGTTGCCGGCAGCAATGCCCCCGGGGCCCAAAGGTTGCTCATGGTTTACCTTTTGGTTCAAGATGGGCCGGGCTTGGGGGTTGGGAGCTACACTGTCTCCACTCGCTTCCTCTGCCTCTGCCTCAGAGTCTCCACTGTGGGGCCTCTCTTCTAACAGGCGGACCCGAGCTTCCATCGCCTCCAACCGGGACACCTGGTCCGGCACCTGGGCTATTCCAGCAAGTGCTTCCTCAGAGTTATGAGGCACCGCAGTGAGAACCTCCTCCCACTGACGGTCCCGAGCTTCCAGCGCCTCCCCTATGGCTGCTGTTCTGGCACCTGAGCTATTTCATTAGTGTGTCCTCCATGTTACAAGGCAAGGCCGTGAGGAACATTCAGCCCACGTGGCCGGCTGTACCCTTCGCCTCCTCTGGCAACCGCTCAGCTAGAACCTGCAGGGCCCTCTCCACGCTGGCCGGAGAGCCGTCCATGTCCTCCCACCCCTCCTTGGGGTTCCAACTCCTGAGAACAGTGGCCACCGGACACCACACACTGTGTGGGGGCCACATGTCCTCCTGCCCACAGTCAGACTCCATTCCTACCTGGCCAGAATCCTACTCGCCACGCCAGGTGTCCGATTGGGTGGAGGCCTCGGTTTAAGATGTCCGCAACCCTTGGAGCCTACGGCAGCAGCAGATCACCAAAAAGTAGGCGATGCCTGTCACGGCCAACAGGGTGGCGTGCCATCCGATGGCTTGAGAGACCCACCAATTCACTGAGGGGTAACATTTCTCCCAAACAGATCGAGCCTCCAGTTCCCAGCGCCGCTCCTCACGGGTCTCCCAAAACAGAGCTTTCATATGTATAAACTGCTCTATTACCTTTCGGAGAGTTTTGGCCAACACTGTACCCTGCTCGCTGCACCATGTGTCATGCAAGGTCTCATGTGGGGTCTCAGCTCCTGCTCCCGCATAAGAACACAGGACATGGTGAGGCCAAAAAGGCGCACCCACGGAGCCATAGATAGGGGAGTCACACCACTATAGTCTTGCTGGCGGCTGGGTTGGAGACACAGGAAGCAGGAGCCACATGATCCGCAGCCTGCCGTCTGCTTCGCTGCCAACCAACCTCACTTGCTAGCTGCAATCCGCTGTGCTAACTGCAATCCACCTCTCTGCAATCTGCAATCCACACTCCGCGCTTACTAGTTTAGCCACAGCAGTTATATCAGTGGCTAATGGCTAACCGGTAACAGCTGATGGCCAGCTAGTCACAGCTGATGACCATCTACTACCTGAGCCAGCACCTTTCCACGTGAACCTGAGAGCCTGGAAACTGCTCTCTGGGGCTATGTCCCCACAAGGAGGTATCTAAAGAACAGGCTATTCCTTTTTTAAAATTTTTTATTGGGGAATATTGGGTAACTGTGTTTCTCCAGGACCCATTAGCTCCAAGTTGTTGTCCTTCAATCTAGTTGTGGAGGGCACAGCTCAGCTCCAAGTCCAGTTGCCATTTTCAATCTTTAGTTGCGGAGGGCGCAGCCCACCATCCCATGCGGGAATTGGCAAACTTGTTGAGAGCTCGCTCTCTAACCAACTGAGCCATGAGGCCACCCCTCCGGAAGCTCAGCGGCAGCTCGTTGTCTTCATTCTAGTTGTGGAGGGAGCAGCTCACTGGCCCACGTGGGAATTGAACTGGCAACCCTGTTGTTCAGAGCTCGTGCTCTAACCAACTGAGCCACCCGGCTGCCCCGAGAACAGGCTATTCTTAACATAACCTGTGAGAGTGGACAGGTATATGTAAATGACTTCCCTGTCAATAGTGCTGTAACCAGAATAAGCTGTCAGGCTTTGATAGTGAAGAATGAAAATCTCAAAAATTTGGAGGAAAAAGAATATTTTGTAATTGTCAATGTAAGGATTTTAGTTCGTGAGTGGTCTATGACATCTGGTTCCAGTTTGCAACTAGTTCTCATTCAAGAAGAGCTGGTAGAGATGGATAGAAAACGAGCTCCACAAAAGAATGTTACTGAAATCGATATTTTAGTTAAGAACCAGGGAATACTCAGGCATTCAAACTACACGCTACTTTTGGAAGAAAGCATGCTGTACTCCATATCCCGAGATGCTGACATTTTATTTACCCTTCCCAACTGCTCCAAAAATGTAGAAAGTGTTAGTTCATTGCAGACTACCAGCCATTACTTATCTGGAATGTGGAAACTACTGTAGATGATGATGTTTTACCTGGCAAATTACCTGAAAGTTTTCTCAGAGCAGAGCCTCCATCTTCATACAAGGTGATCTGTCAGTGGATGGAAACGTTCAGAAAAGATCTGCGTAGGTTCTGGAGCAGTGTTTTCCCGGTATTCTTTATGTTTCTGAACATCATGGTGGTTGGAAGTCTAGGAACAGCTGTGGTAATAACCATCTTAAAGGTGCTTTTCCCAGTTTGTGAACACAAAGAAATTCTTCAGTTGGATAAAGTCAATGTTATAGCTGTGACAGCTATCAACTTATATCCAGATGGTCCTGAAAAAACAGCAGAAAACCTTGCAGATAAAACCATGTATTTAAAACGACAGCTCAATTCATGGACCCTGCATTAGTGTATTGGCTCTAAATTTGCCACTTGAATATAAGAATCAGTTTACACACGAGAGAAATTGCTCAGCTCCTAAAACAGCCTAAAACTTGACCTTTAAAATGACAGGTTAAAGCTCACCTTATTCTGTAACAGGGATAGCTATTTAGATGATGAATTGTTAAGGAAAATTTTAAAAAGTGGAAAAGAGGACATGTGAAGAAACTTCGAAATTACAAAATTAAAAAGAAAAAGGCAAGACGAAATGCCGTGTGCCAATACTTTTCAAGGTGCCTTTGTTAAGGAAATTATATCCACTTAATTACTGTAATATATAAGACTTTGTGAAGAGCACGTTATGAAGTTCTAATTTAAAAGCTCAAGAACTTTTTTTATTCAGTAAAATGTACCTTTAGATGAAGGCTGTGACTCAGTATAAAAATCACTGAAGTATATTTATCAGGATTTGATTGTATCCTGTACCAAGACCACTTACCTTGAATGCACCAGGACTCAAAAATAGTAGTGACATGTTCTCACTCTAAAATAAACTTTTTTGAGGAAAAAAAGTTAGCCGACTTGGAATCAGAACTCAGCTTTCCTAATTCATTTCCTACTGTAATTTTGTTGTCTGATTGAGATGATCCTATTTAAAAATATTTTTCCTTGTCGGGGAGAAAGAGGACTATACAGAGCGTGCAAACGTTTCAGGAGGCGGTGCTTTAAAGCGAAGTTGCATGTACCCCCCGTCCAATCCCGGCCGCCAAGCACCGCCAGCCTGGACTACAAGGTCCAGGTTGCCCCGCAGCAGGCGCGCTGCCCGCCGGGAGGCATCTTCTGCGCGTCTGCGCGGGAAGCGGAAACAGCGCGGAGGAGAAGCGGAAACAGCGCGGAGGACAAGCGGCGCAGGGTCCGCCGGCTGCGGCGTGTGCTGCTCTGGGCTCCCTTCCCGCCCACGTCGCGGCTCGGCCACCGCCGCCATGCCCATGAAGGGCCGCTTCCCGATCCGCCGCACCCTGCAGTACCTGGGTCAGGGGGACGTGGTGTTCAAGGACTCGGTGAAGGTCATGACAGTGAACTACAACACGCACGGGGAGCTGGGCGAGGGCGCCAGGTCAGTCCGAGCCGTGAGGCCGCCCCCGGTGATTGTAGCCACGTGCCGGCGCGTGGAGACCTGGGGCTGCGCTTCATCCGGGGCCTGGCCCCCGGAGGTTGGTGCTGTTGTCCCCACTGTACAGACCAGGGGCCCGAGGAGCAGCTTGCTCCAGGTTCCGCCGCCAGGACGGCAGGGCGAGCGGAGGGGAGGGGGGCGGCGTCCGGATGGGGCCCAGCCCGGGGCCACGGACCTGGTTCGGGTCCCTGTTCCACTCGCTGGCTTCGGGGGAGTTGCTCCTCGGTGTCCCGGACGGGATACCAGTGTTCCAGGGCCGATGTGCGGGTGCAATTGGAGAAGTAACGGCCGCAGGCATTTGTTGACTTCTCCTGTGGCCCACCCTGAGCCGAGGTGAATTTGGTAATTTGGTAACAGGTGTGTGGGAGAAGGCCAGATGGGAACGCCAGCCTCAGTTCTTTCACTTACTAGTGGTGACCAAGGCAGTTTACTTCATTTTTCTGACCTCCTTAGCTGGAAAACCCCGCCTTCCAGGGTCACCGTGAGGATTCCAGTATAAAGTACTTAGTAAGATGTCTGGCATATACAGCAGGTGCTCAACTCAAGTTTACCTTTATTAACTTACCTCCCATGCTTCAGCAAGAACCACTTCAAATCCTGTAGAATCTTGGTCCTAGTAGTTTTAAGTGGGAGCAATTCCTACATGGAAACGCCCAGGTTTGTTTGTACAAAGTTCTGTGATGTTGGGATACTGTGCTGTGGGTGGGAATTAAGCAGAAGGGTCCTAAGCCCAGGAAGGTCAATGGAGCCTTGGAGCTGCCTGTCCTGGTTGGCAGGGCTTATAGTGGCACCCTGTTCCCACTTCCTCCCCTAGAGGCAACAACTTTCAACTCTAACCATTTAATTATTAGACTTTTGCCTCCATATAGTTAAAATACTGTACATAGAGAGCTACTTCTTTTTTAGCTTTAGGCATTATCTAGGGTCTTGTCACCATGGAAGATGAGGATTTAGCTCCTTCACCACCATAGCCATTCCCCACCCTCAACACATGCATTCTACCCATGAAATGATAGTCATTTCAGAATGCTGGCTAGATCACTATTCACTGTTTAATAATGATTTTGTGACTACACACAGCCGAGCTAAACAGAGTACTGATTATTTTTCTTGTTTGTTTTTGCAAGTTTTTTTGTTCTCCCTGGGTGTTAAAAAGTGTCATGCGGGGTCTCAGCTCCCACTCCCCACATAAGAACGAAGGACATGGTGAGGCCAAAAAGGCACACCCACAGAGCCAGAGATAGGGGAGTCATACCACTATATTCTCGCTGGCGGCCGGGCGAGACACACGATAGGATCCACACGATCCGCCGTCCACTTCTCTGCCTGCCTGCCTCACTTGCTAGCTGCAGTCCGCCCTTGCTGGCTCAGCCGCGGCAGTTATGTCAGTGGCCAATGGCTAACCGGTAACAGCTGACGGCCAACTAGCCACAGCTGGTGACCATCCACTACCTGAACCAGCATCTTCCCACGTGAGGCCGAGAGCCTAGAAACTGCTCTCTGGGACTCTGTCCCCACACTGGGGTCAATAATTGTCATTGCTTTTGTTTTGTTTCAACTGCAGACTCTGCCCTAGTTATGGAAGTCTTGCCAAGTAAATGGTCCCACAGTCAGGCTTTCTGTTGATTCTGTCAGTTTCATCATCTTGAAAATCGACGACCAGCTCCAGTCTGGATTGCTTGTCCTGCATCGCCATCATCTTGCACAAACACTGAAGCACAGAGCACTAACTTGCCCTGGGTCATATTGCTGGGACGTGGTCAAGTACAGTGACTGTGCTTCTGTCCCATGTACCACCTTTCCGTTGTCTGGTGGATGGGGCAAGGTGGCAGCAGGGAGCCTAGGGCGCATTTAAATTCAGACCATTTGGGAGCCTTTAATTAATGGGCCATTTACAAAGCTGTGGCAAAGGATGGAGAAAAGAAGCCACAAAGTCTTATGCCAGGCCCCAGGTCTAGGCTTGCAGAAGTGAGGGGGAGAGTGATTGTTGGAACCTGGAGATGGAGAGGCCTGTCTGACAGGAGCCTGGGACTCAGGGCACGAGCCAGGGAAATACCTTGATTCTACTCCCTCCTTCCAGTCGTTCGCCAGTGCTCCCTGTTGGCCAAACACAATACAGAGGGCAAGAAAGCCCATTTCCGTAGTCCGTGTAGGGCAGCCATTTAGGATGGAGAACAGGTGGAGAGGGATCCTGACATACGGCTGTGTCTTAATTCATTTAATCAGCTCTCTATGGAGGGGCATTTATGTTTCTGTTCCCTCTGCTGTAACAAATAATGCTGTAGTGAACCTCACACATCTTTGCTTTCAAATGTGAAAATCTCTCAAAGCAGAAGTGAAATCGAGTCAAACGCTATGCTTTTAAAATTTTGCTAGTTCCAAACTGACCTCCAAAGAGGTTAAACCAATTTATGTTCTTAAGGAAATGTTTACTCATTTCTGTAACTTAAAAAAAAATCTTTAGCAATCTAAGAGGTGAAAAAGAATCCTATTTTAACCTACATGACTTTATTGGGAAGATACTGAGAAGCTCTTCACCTGACAAATAGGCCATTTGGTTTCTGCCCATTTGTGGCCATTGCCCTTTGTTCCTGTTGAATTGTCGATCTTATTACTGATATGTAAAACTCTGTCAGAAGGGAATTAGCCTTTTGTTTTATGTTTTGCAAACATTTTTTCCTTCAGTTTGGCAAATGTTGATTTTGCTTTTGGTAAATTTTGCCATGCAAAAGTTTTAATGTAATTATATTTATATTTTAAACCTTCTAAGTTGAAAGATTTTTCCACTTCTAGATTGTACAAATATTCCCCATGTTTTCATGGTTTCATTTATTTTTAAATTGTGGTAGAATCTGTATGATTCTACCTGGGAGTACAGAGCTTGCTGAATTCTTTCTATGCATAACCCCCGTGTAACCACCACATAAATCGAGATTGAGGATGCTGCATAGCTTCATTTTTACATTTACACTCCTGCTTTGGTGAGTTGTAGGTTAGAGTGCAACGTGAAGTCAAGCTGCAGATATTTTTTCTCTCAGATGACAAACCAGGAGTCTGGTCACCCCCACTCAGAGAACATACTAACACATTCCTCAGAGCTGCCCTTCTCAGCCTTTTGTGGGGGGTCGGGGCTCTAGGATCCTCTGAGAAGCTGATGAACGTGCTGGACCTTCTTCCTAGAAAAATACACAGGTATGCAAAATTTTAGGTTAAAAATTCCTGTTTCATGGGTTTAATTTCTTCCCTTTTGCAGGAAATTTGTGTTTTTCAACATACCTCAGATCCAATACAAAAACCCTTGGGTACAGATCGTGATGTTTAAGAACATGACACCATCACCCTTCCTTCGATTCTATTTAGGTGAGTGCGGGGCCACTGTGCTGTGGTCCAGGACTGTTTTCCCTCGCATCTATTCCTCCTCCCGCGGCAGTCAGGTG